>NW_024429195.1:53886191-54486191 GCF_017639785.1 Mesocricetus auratus | reverse complement strand
TAAAGAAAAGGTAATGGAGTTAAGAAGAAGTAGGGGTGAAATGGGAAGAGTTGGGTATCAAACCATGTATCAAATTCTCAAAAAAATGTAAAAAAAAAGAATGAAGAATTTGTAAGACCAAAAGAAGTAAGTTGAGGTTTCAAACATTTCCATTATAGTAGTATTAGAAGATGTAATTTTCAAAGCAATAATTGAAATCTAAAGCAAAACAACCATTAGTGATAGAACCATTATAGCACACAGGCTGGAAACCAAGAATGCCTTAGAAAGAGTCCCAGTAATACACTTACTTTCATATGCATGGAACGTTTACCTCTAGACTTAGCTGACAATGCAGTTAGACACTGCAGATGTGTTGCAAATCTAACACACACACTTGAACAGACTAAATTTCTCTTAGAATCAGATAACTCTTTTTCAAATTTTTTATTTATCTAAGAAAAATATATTTACGTATATTTTGTATACACATATACATATTTTACATGTATATGTTTATATAGATTACATACATACATACACATTATACACACACACACACACACACACATATATATGTCAAATTAGCAAAGAAACGTGAAAAGGTAAATACTTGTCTTGGGAATTGGGCATGAGCAAAGTTTCTAAAATTTAATGAGAGGTTGGAAGCTGAACTTGGCTGTACTGTGTGAGGTCTGTGTTAGGAGACCTGCTTTTCATTTTAGTTACTCTATGAAAGTGGGTAGCCTTGTAATTCTGTGATACCTGTTTCTTTTGCTTGTTTCCCACGCAGATATTCAATTTTCATGTATTTGTAAATCTCTCAAAGCCTACCAATGATAAAAAGAGAGCTCTGACCCTGCTGATGTGTGAAGCAGCCCTGAAAAATTACTTACTGGCTGTACGTACTGCGTTCTCATCGCTGGGGTAGGGGCTCAGCCAGGGAGAGAGTTGCTTTTCGTCTCCAGAGAGAATTCATCATGTCATTTACTTCTGACTGAAGAGTAAGGCTTTCTTCTATATATGAAAGGCAAATGGGATCAATGTGACCTTATTAATTCTAGGCCACTTCCCCACCAACAAGAGGCAGCCCACTGACCATTTGACAGAACATGCTTGAAAATAGTAATAGGAGAAATATAGCCCATTTGAACTGCTCAATAAACCAACACACAGATATTTAAAGATTTCCTTGGATTCCAATTGGAAAATGTTTAAAACAGATCCCCCATAACTTAGATTTACAGAAAACACATAATATCCTTCAGTCATATATTATCATGAATTAGATTCACATATATTTCCTAAGATCATGTAAGAATAAAGAATGGTAGCATGAAAGCAGTGGAATTGTAAAGAAAGACTGAAATCAAAATGACTAAGGAAAATAAAACAAGTTTATCAGGATGGAAAAGTTATACATAGGTTGATATGTTCACCTGATATGCAACAAAGGTCCTAGCATTTGTGATGACAGCTGTAATGTCATAGTACTCTCAACATTTTAAAAATAATGTTAAGATATATCATATGAAATAACGAATCATTGTAAAAGAACTCAGAAAGTTAACCACAATAACATAGCTGATTTTATAAATTACTTTTAAAAATAAATTGACCTGTTGTGAAATTTAAAAAGTTAGTTCCTATGATTATTTCCTAAATTAAGTTTTATAGGCAGGTTATAAAACTAATGATGAAAGATAAATATGAATTATTGCTCTTGGATTGTTAATCCAACTATTACTCAATCTAGTTTGAAGTCTCATATATATATATATATATATATGTATATATATGAAACAGTATGTTTGCATACGCACACACACACATACACTTGTGTGTGGGTACATATTCCTGTATCATCACTGCACATTAATTATAGTATAAAACTGTAGAACAATGTTCAGCTCTAGGTAATAGTAGTAAAAATCAAGTTACCATCACAAGAAATCAGTCCCTTAAACTCTAACATGAAACATGAAGTTCAATATGAAAAATGGCATCCATATGATGCTGAAAATCAGCTATCCAACTAAAGGAATAGTAGACTACAAGGAACTGACTTAATTTTGATGCTTAACATCATGACTTCAAGTGTAATCATTAATTTTCTAGGAAATATTATGCTCTTTGGCTTCAAGTTTATGCAAAGAAATGATGGAGATTCTGATGTAAGCTAAGTACAGTAAATGAAAAGCCACTAATGAGTTGTGAGTCCTCAAATCACCCTTGACAGCACAATTGAGACTAAATGGCATGCATTATGCATGGTTTTTAAAATATGGTTAGTGGTATAAGATTTGTTCTTTAAGTATGGACACATCTTTTGATAAAAAGAATTAGTTATCCTGGACTGTTGTCTGGAGTACGGATTTTGCAACCTCTAATTTAGATCACTAAGAAATGTGTATGTGTACATAGGTAAATGGTCGGAAGTCAAGAAACTAGAAGAAATGATTTTCCATGGGATTAGAATAGTATGATGGATAGTGCTTTTCCCCAAAAGCAGGTCTTGAATTAAGAAAGTGAGTGTAAATAATATGGAAGATATACACACAAGGTCATCAGTAAAGAATGTGATCAGGAAAGGGTAAACAAGCTAATCCATTAATAAGCATTTATCCCTGTAAGAAAATACAGCTCAGTTCACTAGGGACCTTTGAGAAATGGCAAGAAACACACTTCAGCATTTTTGTAGCATTTATCCATCTACTTCAACATTAGCACCATCACTGGCTGAGAGCCACCCCAGGATCTTAATTTTTCAATACAGAAAGCTAATGTGCAGAAAAGAAACTGGGCTACTAAACATTAAGAGCAGTCCTTGTGGCCTCAAGAGATTTCCCAGAAACTTAGCAAGCCATATAATGAGTTCAGATAATAGGGCCCAGAGAAGCTTAAATGACTTAGAGTTGGTTATCAGAATCTCTGCCTTTCGAGGTCTTGGGCAATCAGCTTTGGGCATTGAACCTCAAAGGATTCTCCTGCACCAGTTCCCCACCGAGTCACATGGCCATCTCAGTCCCTAAGATCCTTGCTTTTACTGAATGGCTGGCCATTCCAAAGGCCACAAATTCTGTAGCTTGCTGCCTGCTTCCAGTTACCAAGACCTCATCTGCTATACCTAAAGTGAGTTGCCATAATTTTTGAGGAGAAAGACGTTTACCCCCGTTTACAGTTGAACAGTATTTTTAACCCTGCTGTACTCATAAGGTTGTACATAATAAATAGTCTCATAAATATAATGAGTTCTGACAGCATTGTGTTGTTTTCTTTTGGGTCCTCTTTGGAAGACCTGTTTGCTCCAAATGTCTGCCTCTTACTTCAAAGCCTTGACCACTGAGTATTCATATTCCTGTCAAAAACTGAAGTTCTTATAGATTTTTAAAAGATTTTTCTAGCTTATTATTCAAACTGAAAACAATTCTCTGCCTCCCCCTTTTAGCAATGCCCGTCTTCTTCCCCAGACGTGGGTAGCAAAAGGCCAGTTGCCGAGCAATGCAATTAAAAACCCTCTGAATCACTTAAGCGATGACCATCACTGTTTAACCATCTCATGGATGACATCATGTGACTCCAGTGGTACCAATTTACTTCATTTCATAATTATCAGAAAATGGATGGGAGATACTCACCTATTGAGTCAAGTTGGAGGAAGACTTATATTTCAAGTGGCAAGTCCTCTGTCCCAAACTGAGATGGGCAGTTAATTCTGAGGTGCCTTTTCAATATGACTTTATTTGATCTGGAGGGTTTTTACCATTGACATTACCCTTCCTTTATTATTAGAGTTTGACTAGTAGATTAGCTGAAGCCAAAAATTGGAGGGAAAAAAAGTAAAATACATCTTTTTTCTTCAATCCTTCAAATTCATTCTAGTCTCCAGGACAAGATGAACTGTTGTATAATTATCCTCTTTTGGCAGAGATGAGTTCTGAAGAAAATGTATCTTTAAGGATGTATTACACACAGCTTTCCTTCTTAATAAGCTACTTCATAATTGGTTGTAATGAGTTCCCAAAAGGTTCTTGCAAATTGGTGTTCGATTTAAGTGAACAAGTTCCACTAATAGCACACTGAGCTATTAAGCCAGCTTGGATGATAGAGACAGAACCAACTCGTGTGCTAAAGAGTGGGTGCTGTGTAAAGGCCTTCTTAAATCTCCAAGCCTCTTCCAAGTTGCAAATCTACCGTTGTTCCTTTCCAGAGACTTGGCATTCTGCACACAGCCTGGGAGGTCCTGCTCTTCTCTCCTTTGTGTCAGTCTCACGGTTTATCTCATGCTCAAATGCAGATAGTATTCCAAGACTGCCTAACATCATTGCAATGACTCATGACTAGCAATTCCTAGTTTAAAGTAATTACCAACTTCTAGGGGTTTTATAGAAATCGCAGTTTATTTTGGGAAAGAAAAGAAACTTGCATATGGAAAATATTGAACAAAAAAGTGGTAAAATATAGACCATACCAGGAGCTTTGTTTGAACATGTCTAAATCAAATCATGAGAATTGAGTGATTGCTTCTTTAATGTAAACACACAGAAACATCTATTAATTACTTATTTATTAGCACTAACAGGTAGTAGTGGCCTTAATGTTTAACAAATACACCAAATGGACTCAAGGCATAAGGAAACAGGAAAAGCAAACCAGTTTCTCTTTCCAACCACTCTCCCTCCCCACCTTGCCCACCCAGGGAGACTGGACACAGCTGACATGTGTGGGCTAGTTATGCTGAGTCTAAGGGCTCATATAAAAACATGATGCTGTTCATAATGCTTCAATTTGTAGTGCATCTTACGGGTTCCAGAATGCTTCCCCATAAATTGTTTCACTTAGAAACCTTGTGCAAGATGTTTTATGCATCTGTAACCATTAAAATTGCTAATTCAGACCCAATCTAACCTCTCAGGTTCTATTTCCCTCACTTACTTTATCCTACTACCTTTTGCTTTTACAGAGAGATTTTGTTATGCTGATGTAAAATGATGATCGTTTTCCAATTATTAAAATCCTTCAGATGAAATCACAGGCAATTCGTTTTGGAGAGATCTTTGGAGACATTGTGTTTTAACCTACTTGTTTTGCAGATGAACCTTAGTTCAAAAGGAAATAAAGAAGTAAAGCATTTTGTTTTCTGCCCTGCATGGGGAATGTTTCCTATTATTCCGTCAGTGTGTCGTCCTGATTATAAGTGGGAGACGATAAAAGTCTCAGAAAGAAAATGGTGACAGCAAACCCAACTCTAAACATTATGGTGGCTTATTTTCCAGTGTTCTCCTTTTAGGAGAAAAATATTTTACCTTTCATGTCTTTCAGAATAATGAAAGTTATTGATTCAACATGTAATGTAAACATAGACTCTTTTTTTAAAGATCCAAAGTTTTTATTTTGTTATTCATGTACTATTTTCATTCTTTTTTCACTAGATATTCATAAGTATCTTATGGAAAAATGATAATTCTGGGTCCATTTCAATGTTAAGAAATGCCATACTTTGGAAAAACAAAAGACCCTGGATAGCCAAAACAACCCTCTTCAATAAGGCAACGTCCGGAGGCATCACCATCCCTGACCTCAAGCTCTATTACAGGGCTATAGTCCTGAAAACAGCTTGGTATTGGCACAAAAATAGACAGGTAGACCAATGGAATCGAATTGAAAACCCGGGTATTAACCCACACACGTACATCTGATCTTTGACAAAGAAGCTAAAAATATACAATGGAATAAAGAAAGCATCTTCAACAAATGGTGCTGGCATAATTGGAGACTGGCATGTAGAAGAATGCGGATCGATCCATGTTTATCGCCATGCACAAAACTTAAGTCCAAATGGATCAAAGACCTCAACATAAATCCAGCCACACTGAAACTCTTAGAAGAGAAAGTGGGTGGTACCCTTGAACGAATTGGTACAGGAGACAGCTTCCTGAACATAACACCAGTAACACAGACAGTGAGATCAACAATTAATAAATGGGACCTACTGAAACTGAGAAGCTTCTGTAAGGCAAAGGACACAGTCAGCAAGACAAAAAGGCAGCCCACAGAATGGGAAAATATATTCACTAATCTCACATCTGACAGAGGGTTGATCTCCAAAATTTACAAAGAACTCAAGAAGCAAGTCTCCAAAACACCAAAGGACCCTATTAAAAAGTGGGCTGCAGAACTAAATAGAGAGTTTTCAATAGAGGAGTCTAAAATGGCTAAGAGGCACTTGAGAAAGTGCTCAACATCCTTAGCCATCCGGGAAATGCAAATCAAAACAACTCTGAGATAACATCTCACTCCTGTCAGAATGGCTAAAATCAAAAACACCAATGACAATTTATGCTGGAGAGGATGTGGTGAAAGGGGGACACTCCTCCACTGCTGGTGGGAGTGCCAACTGGTTCAGCCACTTTGGAAATCAGTATGGAGATTCCTCAGAAAAATGGGAATAAACCTACCACAAGACCCAGCAACTCCACTCTTAGGCATATATCCAAAAGATGCCCATTCATACAACAAAGATGTCTGCTCCACTATGTTCATAGCAGCTTTATTTGTAATAGCCAGAACTTGGAAGCAACCTAGATGTCCCTCACCCGAAGAGTGGATAGAGAAAATGTGGTGCATCTACACAATGGAGTACTATTCAGCAGAAAAAAATAATGGAATCATGAGATTCGCAGGCAAATGGATGACACTAGAAGAAACCATCCTGAGTGAGGTAACCCAGTCACAAAAAGAGAAACATGGCATGTACTCTCTCATATATGGATTTTAGACATAGATCTGGGGAGTGCCAGCCTACAATCCTATGGCCAAAGAGTCTGGGAAACAGAAACTTCATTTAGTGGCTGGTCGAAGAAGAGGCAGACTCCCTTGGTTAAGTACTGAGCTGAACTCAAGAAAGCCAGTAACAGAGAGGGAGGACTGATGATCAAAGGGATTAAGACTGGGCTGGTTTAACCCCCAGAAATAGCTGACCAGACAGAGGTTAACTCTTGAATCCCAGGCATCAGCCTGGGAAGCCAGCATGGGACTGATCAAGACCCCCTGAATCTGGGTGTCAGTGAGGAGGCCTAGGGAATCTATTGAGCCTTGGGCAGCAGATCAGTACCCATCCCAAGTATACACACGGACTTTGGACTCCCATAGAACAATGTGAGGTACACTCTCACCCTGAACTCTTGGGGAAGGATCTAGGCCCTGCCCTATATGAAATGACAGACTATGGACACCCCCATGGAGGGCCTCACCCTCCCTGGGGGAATGAGGGGATAACGGGGGGGTTGGGGGAGAGGGCACGGGAGGAGGGGAGGGAATGGGAGAGGGACCTGGAACTGACTTGTGAAGCAACCTTGTTTCTTATCTAAATTTAAACTGGAAAAGAAAAAAGAAAAAAGAAAAAAAAAAAAAGAAATGCCATACTTAGAAAAAAACTTTTTTCTAAACTGAGTTGCAAAGATATCATAATTGTCCTAAATTACATGTACTCATGAAATACTAACTGGTGACTACTCTGATCTTAATAAACAAGCAGAATTGTTTGGAATAGAAATCTGACACAGAAATCAAAAATATTTTTCATGTATTTGAAGTTTTATCAAGTCTTTTGGTTTTATTATTTGTTACTTAATTGTGTATGTGTGTTTAGTGGTGTGTAGCAATTTCCTTTGAGATAAACCAAAGTCTGTTAAGGAACATGAAATCCTAAGGGAGAGTGAAATATTCCATCCTGTAGGGACACTCATTAAACTCAGGAAGTAATCATCTCACCAGCCTCAGTAATTCCCTGAAACTGATCAGATGCTATGTTAGCAAAGTTAATTTTGGTGACACAGCTGCCTTTAAACCATTTATACTTTTACAAATAACCACTTACCTATATTCCTGTAGGTAACTCTTATAAAACTCCTTAGGTCATCGAGGTAGACTTTCAAGGTATCTGACCTTTGATCTATTGTTGGTTTCCTATCTGGGGTGAGTAGACATTTGTTCATGTCTCCCAAATAATAATGTCACATAATAGAGTTGTGTGTGTATGAGTGTACTTGTGTATGCTGGGATTGTGTGCATTTGTGTGTGTGTGTGTGTGTGTGTGTGTATGTAAGTGTGTGTGTATACCAGAGGTGAACTTCAGATATCTTGCTTCATTGTTCTCTATTTCACTCTTTTCCCCCAAGGTTCTCTTATTTAACCTGGACTTAGCAGTTTTGACTAGACTGGCTGGCCAGGGAAACCCAGGAATCCTCCAGTCTTGACCACAAGCACTAAGATTAGAGGTATATGCCATCACACACAACTTTTATATTGGTGCTAGGGGATCTGAATTTGGGTCCTAATACTTTCACAGTGAATACGTGAATGTGAAAGTATTCTAAATAAATCCAAATCCAGCCAGTACCATGTATTTTATTTACTTTTCATTCAAGTCATAAGCAGGAAGTTCGCTGTTCAAAATATTGAAAATTATTATAAATGACTGAAGTTAGATTCTCAGACATTACTGTATTATAATGATTGATATTTACTCTTTTATTATATTTGGGTGTTTAATGTTGATATCGTTAGCAAGCCTTTTATAAGTATGCATATGAGAAACTAGGTATGGGGTAAATACTGGTAACCAAATATTCAGAAGGTGGAAGAAGGATCAGGAGATTTATCAGACTGAGACTGGACTACATGAAACTGTCTTAAAAATCCCTTTTTTAATTCTAAAAAGAAACATGTGTGTTATTTCTTATAAAAAGTTTCTAAATATTTTAACATATGTAAAATATAGAATATACACTGAAAATACATTTAACTAAACACTATAATGGGCAATTATGAGGAGAACATTTGAACAGTGATCAAAAAAGTTGGGAAATAAGCAAGCTCCACACTGTATCTCCATTATTTATTTTGAGAATTTTGCCTTTCATTAATATTACATCAGTTAACATGATCTCTATTATTGCTCTACTTTGTGAATTTCTACCACTTCATACTATTCATTTGTTTAAAATTTTGTCATAAGTTTATTTATGCATTCTACTATGTTTGGATGGCTATTCGGATTATTTCCACTTTGTTACTATTATACATTCATGCTGGCACAAATATTTTTGTACATTCTCATGTCTCATATATAGTGTCATTTCTTTATGGTGGGCAGCCTGAACTAGGATCTTAAGTTGTAGAGTATGTATATGTTTACATTTAATAGATGATAATATATATATATATATATTTCAAAATAGCAATGTTAATTTCTATGTCCACGAAGAGTAAATGAAAAATCCCATTACCCATTACTCCAAGTCGTTAGAAGTTGTATTTTCAGGGATTTTATTGTTTTCAATTTGTGAAATATTTGTAGTAGTTTGTATCACATTTTAGTGTTCACTTACTGTTTTCCAGAAAGTGAGGGTTTAATATTTTATCTATGCTTATTAGTCATTTAATTTAGAATTTCTATTTTGTTTACTACTTTCTCAGTATTTTTCCCTACTCTATCCAGTTTTTTTCTTTTTCTTGATTTGTGAATGTTCTGTAACCAGCATACAAATTTCTACTCACATATAAGCATATTATCTGCCATTCTGTGGCATTTTTTAATATTTCCTACCCTGTGTCTTTTGAAAACTACAAATTATTGACTTTTGAAAAAATTTAGCTGAAGTCTTTTAATGAGCTCAGCATGGCCTAAATGCTAAAATTTAACAACATGGTATTAAAAAGAACTATGGATCTTAGCAACATATATGTAAAAATTCCCAGAAAAACAATAGCAAATATGAATAAAATATGTTCAAGGACTAAAGGATTAAATTATTTACAAATGACATTCTGGGACATCTGGTAGTGCAGGGTGTGTCATCCTGCCAGACAGTGTCTAACCTGAGATTCAAGCTTGCTTTCTTACATTCTAAATTTGGTCAATTGACTGGATGAGTGATTTTTGAGACCGGTTCTTGCCTTCAGCTTTTCGTGATCCCTCCTCCACCTCCAAGAACTACGCTCAGAGGCCTGTGTCACCACACCTGGCTCAAATGTTCTTAAATAATCACGCCTTGGATAAATACTAATTACAAAAAAGAATGTAGCTTGTTCCTGTGTTCTGCGGTTTCAACGTGGGCCACAAATCTGTGTGTTGTACACAACACTGAGAGCAGTCACAGTGAGAGGGGGACCTAAAGGGTTCATGCTGTTGCTGTAAGAAGAGGGACCTGATAAAAAGACGTTCAGAGCACCCTTTGTCTCTGTCATGGACGTGTGCACATTCCTTCGCCCTTCTGCTTTCTACCATGGGGCGATGCAACAGCAGAAGAACCTCACCAGATTGAAGACTTCCCATGAGAAATGAATCTCTTTCATTTTCTCTTCACACACCTCTGCCTTCTCATTTGCAAAGTGCAGGTGATAGATGCAAAGTTGCTGTGGGCTATGAAAAGTCTACTTTCCAAAGAAGGCTAAAAGAACATATCCTATCCCACATTTTTTCAACACTGTATTTTTTGCCTCCCCCCAGTAGTTGCAAACTATGACCCTTCCCCTGATCCTGAAAACTGTGACTGGATGAGGTATGATGGAGGCGAATCCATACCTCCTCCAACATGAGGACATACAAAGCTATAGAGCTTATTCATAGATGTCCCTTGTAGGATACAAGTCTAGGATCCCAAGAAGATGAGCACACAATTCAAAGTATTTCCACAGGGCAAAAATGTTGGCTTTTGCAAAAAGGTCCAATATCCTTGCTAAATCAAGCAAGTCAGAACATCCAGCATTAATTCCTCTGGGGTTTAATTCCTAATGCACTGGGTCCTGTGTCTTACTGTGTCTCCCTAGAGACTGGTCTCACATCCTTCCTCCGTAAATGCAGTTTCTTGGGAGAACTGAAACTGAGCATATATTTTGGTTTCCAGAAGTGCTGACCCTAAAGGAATTAGAATTTTTACCAAATGGTTTGTAGTGTGCCCTTTAACAGACAACACAGCACAGTTGTTTACATTTCCTACACTCTTGATATACTCATTTATGTGTTCTTACGTCCTCCACAAAGAACCTTCTAGAGACAGCAAAAGACAGTGTACAACCTGTCGGCACTGTGTGGTGCTAGACATGGTGTGAGTAGCCTTTGTGATGACTTGAACCAGGAGTGTCAGCTCCAACCACACGTGCTATTCTGAGTAAGAGCTGCTTAGCTGAGTCACCTTAACCCCCAAACCATGAGAGAAAATAATAAAGAGATTGTTGTTTTAGACACACTAAATGTTAGGATGAGTTATAATGAATCAATAGATAAATAAATTAAAGCCTTGTGTCATCTTGGAAAGTGATTGGTTAGAATGAATAGATGGTTTCTTCTAGCCCAGACTTTCCAGCTAGAATGATGACTTGAGTTTAAAATCATATACCCAGCAATGCTGGGTAGAAGCCCTATCGCATTGTATGACCTAGACGTAAAAGTTGCATTATGCTACTTCCACAAAAGCTGTGGACTGGAGGCTAGAGAGATGGCTCAGCATTCAAGAGCACATATTGCTCTTCCAGAGGTCCTAAGTTCAATTCCCAGCATCAAAGTCAGGCAGCTCACAACTGCCTGTAACTCCAGCTCCTTGGAATCTGACACATCTGGCCTCCAGGGTTCTCCACAATTAGGCGTATCCTCATAAAGACACCCACCCCACATGCATGCATGCTCATGATTAAAAATGAATCTTAAACTCATTCAGATTCAAAGGAAGGCAACTTGGATTCCACTTCTCAGTGAGATGTATAGTTGCACAAGCATCACTCTAAGAAAAGAATCAAAGGTCTGTTTTAAAAATACAGTCTTCACATAGAAAGAAGTCCACAAATTGATCAGGGACAGTTGATAGAATGAAAGCCTGACACAACTTAATAAATGCAAATTACCATTACTATTGTTCTAAAAATATGAGACTAGCTGTGCGAAAAGAAGAGCAGTTTGGGTTCAGGCATAGCAATCAGTGATTACAAGAATGAGTAGGAAAGGGATCAGGTAGCCAGAATCCAGACTTCCTGTGCCTGGCCCTATTCCATGCCTGATCCCATGTTTGACTTCATAGGAGTATAATTGTTATGAAGTTCACATGCTTCCAGCCAGAACTTTTCTTCTGTGTTTACATTTGTAAGATTATAGTTTTGTTTTTCATTGTATTTCCCCCCAATATCATATTGTATTGATTTACAATCTTCATTTGTTTGGATACTTTGTCTTTTTTGTTTTTGCCTAACCATGAACTTGAATTTATCATGCTAATATATAGCAATCTATCTTACTCCATATTTCTGCTTCCTGAAATAATAGATGTTTGACTGGATTGAAGTTTTCCATTCTATCAGCAAGTCTAGAGTGTACACATCTCCAATTTTAACAGAGCTTGCCAAATTGTCTAATGAAATGATTGTGCCAATTTTCATTCCTGCTTGCTGTGCAAAGAATGAATGTTTCTTGACACCCTGTTGACAGTTGATATCATTACACTTTGCATTTGGCCTCTTTGAAGCTGAAGAACAGTAAATTACTTTATTCTAATTTCCACTTTTCTGTTTTTGAGGTAGGGTGTATTTTAATTTTGATTGGTCAATGTATATCCTTTGCCCATTCTTCTGCCGATACACTATCTTTACTTTGTTGATTTTGAAAGACCTAGATTATAAAATACATAATTATTTCCCATTTTACTGGGTATTTATTATCTGTGTACATGTTGGAGGGAATAACTCCCAAGGTAAAGATTGTTTTTTTTCACCTCTCTACTTTTAAATTCAATTTAGAAAAATTGCATTCTCAGGGTGTCCTGACAATGGTAATTGAGACCTTTTTATCTTCAAAACCATAAATATACTCTGTCACATTTGCTATTAGTAATTTGATATATTTCTTTATGAGATTATTTATTTATTTATCTATCTATTCATCTAGTTATTATAGTGTTCTGTCTGCATATATGCCTTCAGGCCAGCAGAGGGCACCAGATCCCATTACAGATGCTTGTAAGCCACCATATGGTTGCTGGGAGTTAAACTCAGGTCCTCTAGTGGAGCAGCCAGTGCTCTTAACCTCTGAATCATTTTTCCAGTCCTCCTTTAGGTGTTTAACTCGGTTAAACTATATCTCATTTAAAGATTTAAAGCAAGATTTCATTTCTACACTTCATCTCTCCATTTCTCACTTTTCACTGCTTTGAAATGCTTTCGACTTCTCTACATTAAATTGTGATGCATTTCTGAATAAAGATTCTCCACTCTTCCACAGTGTGACATTCAGAACTTCACTCAGGTTTATCGGATGAATCCTTTTTGCCCTGTGCCACGCTGTTTTGCTCTGCCACTAAGCAGAGCTTTATACTCTGGTTTTGAGGTCTAGAGAAGTAAGCCTCTTGACGTCTAGGATTTCTTCCATTTCAAGAGTCTTGGTTATTGTTCTGTTAATTTGTTAGTTGGTTTGTCCATGCTAACAGTTTAGGTTTGAGCCATCGACTCTCGCTGTGCTAATTATCCTTAAATATTTATATCTACAAGAATTTTAAAGTGACTTCGTGGAATCTTTTAAAATACGCCATAAAATTTTTATTAAGGTCTCATTTAATTGATAGGCATATTTAGATTGTTAAAATATTAACTACAATGAGCTGGATCTGGAGACAAAAGATTCTCTGAGACAAAAGATACAAACTGAGATGAGAGGATCACAAGTTCAAGGCCAACCTGGGAAACTTAGATAGACCCCCATCTGAAAACAAAATGACAAGAAAAGAGTTTATGTATGTCAATAGCAGAGAGTTTGTATAGCATACACAAGGTCCTGGGTTCAGGCCCCAATGGCTCCCAGTGTTGATCATTCACATCTACAAACGCTACATTTTCTACTCCTATTCTGATTTTGGTTCTCAGTGAAATTTTATAACATTCTCTGCTACTTAATTATTTATTTCCAACTTACAAAAGTGTTACAACTTTTGCAAATGGAATCTTTTTAAAATATTCATCTAATCTGTCTTGGCCTGTGCAGTAGAGCACTGATAACTGTGAGCTGTGCTCTGCTTACACACACACACACACACACACACACACACACACACACGTATATTAAAGGCATTATGTGCTCCATTTTAATTCTATACCTAATTATTTTTATGGTAACAATATATGATTTGGTATTGGTTTAGGTATTTCCACATACAAAGGACTAAATAAAATTTTCTTTCTATTCTACACTTTGATTGCTCTGTAATCAGAAACAAAAATATCAGTATTATATTTAAAGTACTATTCTTTAGCTGTCTTTCATTTACCTTAAGTATCTCCAACATTGGAGAAAATAAATATTTAACTTGAAATTAACTCACTTTTTTCTTCTACCTTACCAAACATTCATCATCCTGCTTATTTATTTGCCAGTTAACTCTTTTGGAAAACACCTCATCTCATCATTTGCTCTAAAGGTCTTCCTGATGATGCCTTATAAAGGTTTCTGCTAATTGCATCTGCTTTTGTTTGGACACGCGTGGCTGTAGCCTCATCTGGATGCTGAAGCTGCCCATAGTACTGCTCTTTCCTGAGATTTAACTAGTCAGGCTGAGTTTCCTTGAAACTTATCAGCAGCATTGGAGACCTGCTCTGTTGGCTGGAAGCTTGGTGCATTTATTTGCCTTTGTAGTGCTCTACTAATTGCTCCCTCGTGTTTTACTTGGACCATTCAGTTCGGTGATTTACTTCAGTGAATTGTTTATGGAGAGTTATAGATTTTTCCCCCAAATCTCCACATTTACCCCGGTTTATTTTCTTGTCATTGTATATGAGGGTGTGTGTGTATGTATGTCTGTACGATATGCAGAAGTGTATGTATACACGTAGGTTTAATTTATACATACACATGCATTACTGAATTTATCAAAAGGGCCTTCAAGACTTCTCAGGGAACATCTGGAATCATTTCCCTGTAACATTGTTATCAAACACATTGTGAAGCCCATTTTTAATAGAGAACCAAGAGTTCAGCTTTAATTAAAGAGAGTATCCTCAAACTAATATAACACTCTAAAATGCTTGGTAGTATTTTAGGTGCTCTATCCTATTGCTGACATCCTCTTCTTTCATTACTGGGAGATGCTGTTGTATTCAATTTTAGGTCATTCTATGGCTGTTTCTGTGAATGAGAGTCATGGGGACATTATACTTATCATGAGTACTGTATCTATGGTAGAATTTTTGTCACTGATAAGGGAAAAGGAAATGAAATGTGGTCAGATTAATTAAATTGAAGGAATTCTTCCTGTTTCCCTTTTTATATCTTTCCCACATCAACTTTGCTTCATAAATCTGTGCAAGGGAGGGACATTTGCTGTCCCTAAAGTCGTTGGGTTTACAGTGTCTAGTATCAAGAAAGTTATTATTTATTGATGGTTATGATTGAGGTATTGAAAGCTGCCCTCAGGTTGGTGTGGTGCTTTGACTGCATGAAATGGTATTTCTCTAAGTATTGGTCTAGAAAATCAAGATGTGTCTCAAGTGCTTAATAAACCAGGACTCACATTAAGTAATAGGAATAATGTAGTCCCCTGAAAAGTAGCTATTTTACTTTATTTCCTGGTTTAAATTCTTTTCTGTTACTGATTCAGCTGAATTATCAGTTGTATTCATGACCTAAATAGATTATTAACATTGGGGGGAAATGCAATTTACATTTTAAAGAGCATTTCAAATCCCTTTCTGCTATTTCCTAATTAATTAACTTTTTATTACCCTAACAATTATCCAGGGGATTACATTTCTGTAGTATTTTTCTAAAACTTTTTCATTGATCCTTAAGTACTCCACACTTGATCTTATTTTTTCTCATTCTCTGTAAGGTGAGGAGATTAATAGAAAAGAACTACTAAATAAAGCCTCTAATTTTACTTTCTTTTAGCTTTTTGCTTTTATAATCAACACTTTTAAAAAGTCACTATTTGAAACTGTCTCTTCTAGAAATGACTACATAACCAAGACCAAAGCAATAGCAATGGCAATAGACATGTTATTGAAGAGGGGAAATTTCACAGGATCCCATCACTAGAAAAAGAACATGATTGCTGGGAGAATGATAATTGCTCTCCTGGAGATGAGCATCCTTAGTGTTTGTCCAAAACAGAGTGGTCAGCCTTGAAAACATACACACAAACAACAAAATCAGACTCACTGGGTTATAATATATAATATATTATATATAATATATGCATGCATGAACACACATATGCACATATGTAACAAATATAATCAAAGTAAAAGAGGATATTGGCTTATGCATAGAGGGCATGGGAGAAATTCAAGAGAATGTGGCTGGGAGGGGTTGGAAGGAGGGAAGGGAGAGAAGTGATTTAATTTTATTTCAATTAAAAACATTTTAAAAAAATCTACTGAGCCATATATTGTTAGACTCCCACTAAATTTGATTGAATAGATACTTATGCTGTGTGGTTAGGATATAGCCATTGCCTAGATGAGAACACTCATGGCCTTAAAGATTACCAACTGATTTTGTTGAAAGCTCTAGCCCGTCAGCCGGGTTTGTGTTAAGTGTTTGATGAATAATTAGGACAGGGTGAAACAGATTACGTGTCTGTATTAACATTGTATGTTTCTGCTACTACTTGAACCTCTGAGTGAGAATATGGCCTCTCAGTGCTTCTCACAGGCATATTAGTTACTTAAGGAATATCTGTTCATTGATATCTTTTCTCTCCTTTCCAATGATATCAAAGTGAAAGTAACTAAAAAAATTAAGATTTCTTTCAGGGTCAATATGACGTTGTGAGTACCTGAACTGAATACCGGATTTCCCAGTTTAGTCACTGGAGTGGCATCTACAAGTTTCCTGTCATCAATCCTTTTCTAAATTTTTTCTTCAGCAGTGGTTCTCAACCTTTCTAAAGCTGCAACCCTTTAACACAATTCCTCATGTGTTGACCCTCGACCATAAAATTATTTTCATTGCTACTTCATAACTGTAATTTTTTTATTTTTTATTTTTTGGTTTTTTGGGTTTTACGAGACAGGGTTTCTCTGTATTGTTTCGGAGGCTATCGGTCCAGCCTGGCCTCGAACGCACAAAGATCCACCTGCCTCTGCCTCCCGAGTGCTGGGTCATAACTGTAATTTTGCTACTGTTATGAATCATAATGTAAACATGTGCTTTCTGATGATCTCAGGTGAACCCTGTGAAAGGGTCGTTTGACGCCCCCCCAAAGAGGTAGTGACCCACATGCTGAGAACCACTGCTCTATAGCCATTTCCCACTTTGCCTCAAGATAACAGGAACTTGAAATTGGTGCTGTGTGAAATGGGTTTCCACTCTCTTTGCAGTCTTACTGGCTGGCTAAACAATTGGTTTTCCTTGCACTTGTCCCTGATTCACAAGCTCCTTCCCCAGCAGTGACTAACCAGATTAAGGTTGGATAACAGTTGTTTCAGTAGAGCAGGGTGCATGTTCTGATCATTGATGTAAACAATCAAAAGAATAAGCAACCTTAGGCTATTCTTGGCTTAGTAGAAGACCACACAAGTAATTTACAACAGAGATCATGAGCTCCTTGGATCTCATAGTAGTATTTGTATTCACATGACTAACAAAGATATTTAAGATGAAATGTAGCTTTGCACCACTTCCTGTGGAAATAATGAAGAGTATTGAATAAGGAATAATAAAGAACATTGTAGTTGATATTCAGATTGGCTAGAATGTGCAGACTCGTTCCTCCATTACTGAGACACGCTGAGGGCCTGATGGACATTTCTTTCAATTCTCCCCTCTTTACTCCCTTCTCCTTTTCACATGCTGGTGCTCAGAGGTCTCTTTGTCTCAATGTCTTTATTGCGTGTGTTTCTTTCCAGTCTGCAAGTTGTCTGATAGACCTGCATGCAAGGCTAAGAAGAATAAAGTTGGAAAGTCACCCCTGGCATGATTATTATTGAAACTGATGGAACTGTGATGGGGGTGGAGTAAGATTTGAATGTGTCATGGGTCATATAGTGTCTTCATCAGCATTTCTGTTGCTGAGATGAAACACCATGACTAAAAGCAACTTGCAGATAAAAGGGTTTATTTCATCTTACACTCTGTAGCCCATCATTCAAAGAAGTCTGGGCAGGAACTCAAAGCAGGAGCTTGGAGGCAAGAACTGATTCAGAGGCCATAGAGGAGTGTTGCTTACTGGCTTGTTCATCATGGATTACTCAGCCTGCTTTCTTACACAGGCTGGACCCTACCACATCACTCAGTGGCCAAGAAAATGCCTTATAGATTTGCCCACAGGTCAATCCTATAGGGGCATTGTCTCACTTTAAAATCCCATCTCCCAGAAAATCATGGTTTGTACCTAATTTACAAAACAAAACAAAACAAAAAACCCAAAAGGAACAAACAAACAACCAGAAGTGTTGTAAACAAATTAATGAGGGGTTTTTGTTGTTGTTATTTTGTGGGGATTTTTGGTTTGATTTGGTTGCCATTTTTTTCAGTCCTGGGAATTAAACTCAGTGCCTTAGGTAGGCTGGCTGGGCAAGATGTCTATCACTGAGCTACTTCCTCTGCCCTTCGTTTATGTTTTACATTGACTTCTTACTATCTCTAAAGTCAAGAATATCCTACCATTTTAAGTTTTATACTTTATCCAGGCATGGTGGTCCATGCCTTTAATCTCAGCACTCTGGAGATAGAACCAAGCAGACCTCTTTGAGTTTGTGGAAAGTCTAGACTATATGCCAAGATTTTGACCAGATGGGGCTGGTCAAATTTGACCAGTCTGCAATTGATGTTTACAACTCTGTGACTAAGTATAAGGAAGATGGCAGTCAGTCCAAACTATTAGCATGGCAGGAACACCTTTGCATCTCCCTTTCATCTGCTTTCCTTGAATGCTGTTTTGGTTACTTGTTTTGTTGTTGTTTTGTTTTTGGTTTTGTTGTTGTTGTTGTTGTTTTTGAGACAGGCTATCAGTATGTATCTGGGGCTAGCCTGGAACTTGCTATGTAGACCAGGCTGGCCTTGAACACACAGTAATCTGCCTGCCTATGCCTCCTGAGTGTTGAGATTGATGTTGTGTGCCACCACACCGGGCAGCTTTGTGGCACCTTGTACCTATTCCACAGAATTGGTCAACCATGATTCGGCTGCATAAGCTCTCTGAAGGGATGGTGTTCTAACAGAAGGACAGCTGAAAGCTAGAGGATTTTGCACTGATGAGGACAAAATGGAGTGTTATTTGCATAGGAAGAGATCTTGGCATTTGTACAGTTCTAAAGTTTCGGCTAAATATGCTTTTAGCTCAGAACTGAAAAGTCCTATACAGGCCCATGTGCTAAATGCCTCCCCAGATTGGTACTATTAGAAGGTGAATCCTAGTAGGATGTCTTTGGGTCATTGGAGTTGTGCCCCACCTTGAGAGGAGATAGATCATGAGCTCTCAACCTCTCTTCTTCTCTCCTCTTTGGCTATGAGGTGAGCAGCTTTGATCCACTGTGTACTCCTGTAACCTCATGTACCCAGACCCCAGAGCAGTGGTACTAATTCATCCTGGACTGAAAATCTCAAAATGATGAGGCCAAACAACCCTTTACTCTTTGTAAATCAATTGTTTCAGGTACATGACCTAGTGAAAGAAAGATGCTGGTGAATCAAGCAAGTGAAGCCAAACACTAGCACTCTAGCTCTCTGATGATTTCCAAGTCTGAGAAATGAACATGTCTATCAACTACTTTGCCGAGTTCACTGGGTCTACCACCAACCATCAGCTACACCCACAAACTGAAGCATCAACTAGGGAAGTCCCTACATTTTCAGATCCCAAACCTTAAACTTAGTTTGCCTTGTGAAGTATTTCAGTCTATATTTAATAGAAACTGAAAGCTACTTGATTAGCTATCTATAGTGATGAATTTCGATATTGATAGAAAGCTAAAAATTCCCAGGTGTCCTGAAAACCCACTCTCAGAGAGGCCATTGTTAATTAAATGCCACAAGGTAGCATTTGACATTGAAGTTAGAAGACTTTTGCCTTCCTTTTCTAGTAAATGTTCTTGGATTGCACACTAACCTTTGATGATTCTCAGTATCTTCAACATAGCATATATAATGATACCCATTTCACAAGTCATTGTAAAGATTAATGGCTGAAGTTAGCCCATCACATTATAAGCTTTTTAAACAATTATTTTTGTTGAATCTTTACAACTTTACACTATATTTTACCATCTCAGTATATATCACTTTATAACTTCTAACACAATTTATTTACATGTAATGGCTTTTATTTTCATCCAACCTATGAAGCATTATTTTTATTATCTTCCAGGTTAAAAGACTAATGTTGAGCAGGTTGTTAACAGATAGATTCAAGTACGCAGAAGGCAAACGACATGGAAGGAAGCTCAAATATTTTGACTACATATCTAAAATTATTTCCCTATTAATTTTATTTTTAACAAATACATACTTGTTAATTGTCTTATATTTAACCAAACACACTCAGTATATTGAGAATGTACATATAAATCACACACCATCAAAGGGGTGTCATTGGCGAAGTGTGCTTTATTATTTTAGACACTGCAACACCCCAAAGAACAATTTTATAATAACAGTATTATATGCTATATTCACCATGCTCCATGTAAATGTCTGTACTTTCAGCCTCATGTAACATCTGGGTAAGATTCATTCTTTCTACTGACAACGTTTAACTTAAACTGGATTGCATTTGCCTGCATCCCATTTTTTATCACCATCTTCACGTTGGTTTCATCTGTACTATTTCTCAGTGACAGCTCAAAGCAAAAATACTTCTCAAAAATTAACAAGTGCTTTTATAGGCTAAAAAGTCTTTGTGTTATGTATTCTTAGACTCTTCAGGATTGATTTGGTTGGAAAGCTGTTCATGGTGATCAAATGCCACATGGATGTCATTGAATGACTATACCCATGTCACAACTGTGACCAATCAAATAGACTAAAATAGCAAACTGAAAGTAAAAGGTTGAGTCGATCAAAGGATTTATGTCCACTCCCCATAATTGACTGTTTGTTGTGGCGACTTATAAACACAATCTTCATTTATTCCATTGTGCTGATGGGGTTGACATGAGTAAAACTTAATTTAAAATCTCAGAAAGGCTGAAGGTCTTTCTGACAGCTATTGGAAGTTTGTCAGCTCTCTTTCCACTTCTGCTGTTGGGTCAGGGCCTCTCTGTGGTTTTGACTCGCTGACAATTGGAAGAAATTCGAGAAGAAATTCCTCAAGCTGTCATTTCTTCTCTATTACAGCTAATCTACTGGTAATTTCATTTGGCTTAAAGGGAGGTGAGGCTCAAAATTAGTATCATTTATTCCCAACTGTTTAACACCCTTGCTTCACTATGTCATTGGAAAATTATGTAGGTTTCATTCGAGTAGCATCCTCTTGAAGAGAAACATTTCCTAATTCCTTTTTAAACAATATGAAAACACCAGCAGTTTCATGGAGAACTCAATTTTAAAAAAAACAATCTGACTCAAAATTTCCCATGTTAAAATTTTTTTCTTTGCCAATAAAGAATATACGCTCTATAGTTTGCATTATTTCCAATACCTAAGTTTGGCCTTTAAAAATGTAGGGCTATGGATATCACACATTGATCCAAATGGTATCTTATGTTCAGTATCTTTAATTTCTTGCTAATGTTATTTTTTACAGTTAAGATATACAAAAAGTTGCAATCATGTGGGCGTTGTTATCTGGGGATCTTAGGCTTGCTTACAGGTTCATGAGGAAATCATACTGAGAAACACTTTTGGGAGGTGCTTTTATGGAAAAGCAGTATTCAATGAGTTCTCAGGGGTCAAAGGAGTGCACATCTAACCCTTAGTCCTGGCCAAGTTTTCTCAGACCAGGGTCCTCTACTTAACACCAGGACACTCACAAAACATAATTAAAAGTTAAGATAGCTTTGCCTCTACATTGGTGGATTCTTGGTATTGTAACTACAACTGTATATAGCTACAAACTTTTGAAAAAGATTTATTTATGTGTAAGATTGTGTTGCCTACTTATGTCTGTGTGACACATGCATGCAGTTGCCCTCAGATGCCAGGAGAGTGCCTCAGATCCCTTTGCAGTGATATTACAGACGGTTGTTAGCCACTACCTGGGAATGCTGGGAATTGAACCTGGTCCTCTAGAAGAGCAACCAATGTTCTTAGCTGCTGAGCCATCTCTCCAAATTTTTAAACTACAAAGAATATATGTATATATATATATACATATATATATATATATAATTGGAGTATGTAATTTGGGAGATGCATACTGATTGTGACTTGTTCAGAGTCATACATGGAGAGCAAATTTAGGATTAAAATCCAAATCTCAATAAGTGGGTGTATTTTTCTCTCGGGAAGAGTACCACTATGAAGACAAGTGAAGTTCCTTCAAAAGTGACCCCTTCCTTTCTTTTATTTTTTTTGACTGTGTGATAAGATACCAAGAATAGGGAATGTTTCATTATTGATCCTGGGTTATCTTTATGAG
Source organism: Mesocricetus auratus (assembly GCF_017639785.1). Classification (NCBI taxonomy): domain Eukaryota; kingdom Metazoa; phylum Chordata; class Mammalia; order Rodentia; family Cricetidae; genus Mesocricetus; species Mesocricetus auratus. The sequence goes on along the minus strand of NW_024429195.1, from coordinate 54,463,656 downwards.
TTTGTTTTAAAAGGTGACAACCCTAGGCTGGGTGTGGTGATGCATGTCGGTGTTGCCAGTGCCCATGGGGGTGTGCAAGCAGGAGGATCTCAAGTTAGATGGCTGCACAAGGAGATTCCGTTATAAAATCAACCAACAAAATGCTAGCTCTAGGCTGGACATGGTGGCACATGCCATTAATCCTAGCAACCAGGAAGCAGGTCTCTGTGGACTCAAGGCTAGCCTGGTCAACATAGAAAGTTCCAGGCTGACCAGAGATATCTAATGAAGCCCTGTTTCAAAAAAATTATTAACGATAGCCCTCATTGTGTTATTGTCAGTAGGCTCCTGGGATCACCCTATAATCCACTGGAAATTCCTAATAGATAAGGCCCAGATGGACTTTGACTTAAAGTGGTTAGATTAAGACTTTTTGGCTTTATGATGAGGAGGAAATCACACACTTGAGTCGAGACACAGCTTCCAGCTTTGGAGTTTAATCTTTTTCCAGGCTAATGACATGCAGTGAGACATGTTCTCAGGATGCTGAGCGTCCACAGAGAACCACAATTTCCACTCGACCATGAGTTCTCACAGGGAAGCCATCAACTCTCCACGGCGTGTTATTCCTAAGCTCTGTTATTCAATAGGTTGTTTATTAAAGACACTTGACAGGATATTTTTAACCTGATGATGACATAACTTTATCAGAAGGATCTGCATTTATAAGCAAGTCATGCTTGTTCAGCTCTGATATCTTTTTATCTGAGCACTGAGTTTCCTGTCTGGCCAAATCATCTCTTCGTGTCTGCTGAAACTGAGGCTACACAGGTTCTGAGAGTTTTAGTAACTACTAAACTGAAAAGACTAACAGCTAACAAGTAGCTGAATGGCATGGTTAGTACATGGCGGGGATGTAAACTATGCATATCCAATTGCCTGGCACCATTCTCTTTTTGGGGTGGCCCAGAGCCAAAGATGGGATGCATGAAAGGATGGAGAATATAAAAGAATTCCTAAGAGAGCGTTTAAAAAAAGAGTGAAATTTTATCCGCTACCTTGGCAAGCAAAATGAAATGGTCAGGAACAGGTAATACTTCAAGAATCAGCCATTGACTAGAGGTCAGCACTTTACACGTTGAGTTTGGAAAGTGGATGCCAGGAGACCCTGCCTTATAGTTAGTAGTCTTGAGGGAGCTGTCATCATTCTGTTTGAGAAAGTTTCCACCCTCTGTGTTAATCCCTATAGAGAGTTCCTAAGGCCAGTGCAGTTAGCTTCATTCCAAGTGCAGCAAGAACAGCCAAAAGAAAACATGTGATGCTAAAAACCGTTTCAGCATCCCAGAATGTTAGAGGAAATGGGCAAGTGTGACGAAAATAGATATCAATATCTCTGTGGAATTTGTCAACATCAAAAATTAAATAAGATGGCCTTGACTGTGGAATCCCTATCTATGACCTGTATTTGGAAGTACTTTACTTGGAGTATTTGGAGAGTGCTCAGAAGACAGAGGAACATATGTCCAGGAAATGTCTCTTGACTGATAATTTTCCAATACTAGGTATTCTGATTTGAAACAAACTACAAAGTGCTTGCCTAAATATTTAACAGCATAATACTTTTATCAAAACACAGTCAAAAACTATCACCGGAACTTGAAGCTTTTTGATATTGTGACATGTTGGAGAAAAGTTCCTTTCATAAACTACTGTGATAAATGTCCTAAATTATTCAGGCATGTAGTCAATATCAAAGAAAGTAGAAGTGGGGGAAATTCCTTACAAGAAACTGTTGGTTCTTCCTTGATGTACAGAAATGAATTGGACTAACCAGCTTGACATGTTCCTTATTTAAGATGCCACCATGTAATGGAAAACGGACTTGGCAAGCCCATCCGACCTTGTTCTGGGTTCAATAATTTGTTAGGTCACTTAGCATTCTTGTACTGGCTATTTCTACCATGTATTTTTTTTTCAAGACAGAAAGTATAAAATACGCAAAAATTCAAATCCATCCTTACTACTGAAAAAGAAAAGTGATTCTCTGAAAATATATACCCTGTTTTGATTAATGGTTGCTTAGCAGCCTTGTCTTCATGTAAAATATTATTTAAAAAAACTATGAAACTCCCAGAAGTTGAAGTGAAAAGTTGACCGTATTGTTATCCTAAGCAAGTATCCATTCAGATTGTGTGCATCGAAGCTTGTGAATGAACTCACAGGAAGTGAGTGTTATGCTCAGTTCAAAACATTTCTGAATGTTGAAACATGAGCAATAGGAGATAATATTTATAGCTCTCTATTGGTGGTGAGACTGTAGAAGTTGACTTTAATCAAGCAATTCTTGCCCAATTCTTATTTTTTTTTAGCTCCAAGGCGTCTTCAGTGCAAACTATACAGTTTTAACTTAAGATTCAAAAATAGATTCTTAGATTAAAAAAGATAGGCTTTTTATATAATTGTATAAGCGGTGTTCAGCAAAAGACAAAAAGAAACCAACAACAAAGCAGACACAGGTATAGTTTGGTACAGTTTTACCCCTAACGTTGCAGTGAAATACTGCCCCACAGGGGTTACTAAACATATTAGGTTACTAGTCTATGAAGTATTTTCCTGAGATGGCCAAAGTATATGGGAACTCTTAGGTCGGTGTTGAGATATGTATGAAATTACAGCACTTTGAAGACAGTGTGATTGATCCATAGCTCAATGAACCATGTGGAAGCGTCACATTCAGAATGATTAATGTAGGACAGGACAGAACTCACGGAGTGTCAGGGCAGAAAGCTTTAATCCTTCAGGGCAGCCATTTTCTCTTGTTCTTCTATGAACTGGATTAAAATCCCCTTTCTCTCCCCAAGCTTCATATCAAATGACAGACATGACATTCTATTTTCTCACACACACACACACACACACACACACACACACACACACACACACACGCATGCATGTTTAATTTAAGGTAGTAACACATATCCAGATGGAATAGTGGTAACATCCCTTTTCTGGACTGAGATAGGGAGAATTATTTTACTCTTGAAACTATAAGTACTAAAATCATTCATATATATATATATATAGGCATAAGGTTTCTCAGTGAGGGTTATGTAGCATTCAGCTCAACAGAGTGGACTGTTTGCATGTTATTTGCTAAATGAGTGACTGAGTAACTGAATGTTAGATTAGGTTTTGTTGGTATAACAAGCAAATGAACTGGCCCATTCAAGATTTGATTCTGATCAGTAATGCAATCTGTTGTCCAAAGAATGACTCTGTCATGATCCCAATGACATAATGCCACCAGCAGAATCTTGCATTGGTGCCATAGGGTCTCAGAACACTTGGACTAAGCTGTCCAAATCTCCAAAGCTCATTTCCTATGAATGAGAAGGGACAGAAGCGAAAAGATAAGTAGACTTATTTTCTGTTTCTCATCTGCAACCATAATATTTGGCATTCAGGCAGATGTTTCAAAAGTCAATAGTTGTTTTAGATTCAAAACTTGTGAAGAGCACTCAATGACAAAAGAAATTTTGTAAGCTCCATTCTGCATTTTGAAAGGTTGCATACATTTACTAATATCAGAGCTCCAGGAAAAGTCATGAAAATAAGTATCTAGATTGGAATGTTCTGACCTGAAAATCATCAGGGAATTACAAATCAACCAAGTAATAGGGATCTTCAGAATTAGGACAAGAGATTCAAGAAACCATCCAAATAACTAGAAGAGCAGCACAGAAAATCTGTAGAGCCACTTTGAAGAAGTGGCAATACTTATCTTGGCAATACTTACTGAAACCAGACAGCATTATCTCTGAAATATTTTCTGCTAAGCAAAGAGTTCAAAGGAGAAAAGGATTCTACTTGCAAAAGGAGTGTATAGCACTGAGCTTGGCCCACACTTATAAAAACATGGGAGGGTCTGTAATGTTCACTGTTGGTAAATAGACAAATAAGATCACAGTACTTGGTATGCTATTACTAGGGAGCCATGAAAATCACACACGTGGAGACTAGACAGTGATGTAAAAAATACGAAATGAAAACAGAAAATATCTCCATGCGCTACGATGACAATATGTGGTATGTGTTCATTTGTGGATGTGAGACTGTAGAGCAGCAGGAAACAATAGAAACAGGAGAATGTTCATGCCAGCACTCAGAGTTATAAATGTATGGTTACAACACTAAAGGGATACAAATACTTTATTCTAGACCTATGAGCATTTTCAATTTGAAACTTGGAGAAGGGCAGGAAACAAACCTAACAACAGTCCTTGAAACTGCATCTCCATTTCTCAGTATGATCTCTCCAACCAGGATCCTTGACGTTGTTTGTTAAAAGCAACATGTATAGATTGGAGATGATACACATATAAAAGAAAAAAAAGAGCAATAATTGTTTCTTTCCCTACAGTCTTCTACTTGATATTTTCTTTGATTTTTATTTCACTTGATGTATCTTTCATATTTATTATATAACCTTTCTTTTATTCTCTCTCTCTAGTTTACAAAAGAAAAGCTACTGCTATGATGACCATGGTAGCTTCATTCAAAGTAATCTGATTTTTTAAGCAAACCCCTTTTGTTGGATTCTTTCCTTTCTCTATGACCCATGGTTTGACCAGCAGTCACAACCAATTTTTTTGTTTGTTTTGTTTTTTTAGTCCCCCCCCACCCCTTGCACTATTTCTTGTAGGGCAAATGCCATGCAGTAGATAGGAAAAGTATCTAGTCCAATTTTATAGTAGTGTGGAAGCTGAGACTCAGGGGGCAATTTACTGAAAATTGCATAGCTGGCATAGGTGGCAGCCTGGGAGATTAAAATTCAGGCAGCATGCTCTTCATCCAACACCAGCATGTCTGTTATAAGCAGGACCCAACCTTCAGAGGGTAATTCATTGGTGGAGGCCAAAACAGGCTTGAATTACGTGACTTCCTAATAATATTCTGTCAAACATCATGATCTCATCAGACGTCAGACCCACACCTGTCCATCACACCCTTGACCCCATGTATGAACCTTTCCATAGTGGGTGTGATTGGCCTATCGGGTAGTATCACAAAGATCGTACCAGTCTAGATAGTCTACATCTGCTTTAATCCCAACCTCTACCTCTCCACCCCCTCACCCTCCACCCCATGAGGCTTCACAACCTGATGCCCGGAATTGCTGCTGTGCTCTCACTAGGAGGTTGTTTCTGGGATGGGCTCTCTTAGATGGACTCCAGGAGCACCTCTGCTGGCCAGAATGACATTTATTTCAGAGGATCACAAATGCTAAAAGTCATTCTGGATACTAGCTTGTGTTTCTCAGAAAGCCATTCTGGTTTTAGGATTGATAATTTCATGTGACATTTTTTTGGAGGAACCTATTATTAAGGCAATTAAAATATGAAGTGGGAATTCCTGAAAAAAAATCATTGAGATCCCTTGGCTGTCATTACATTACACTCTTTGTCCTTTCTGTGTTTGTATGTTTTCTCTGACTACGCAGTTCTCTTTCTTTATATTTAAGGAGGGTTTGCTTTCCTTATGTTTGTGGGCGCTGAAGAGCCTGTGCCAACAACAGCGTGACTTTGCTGAAAGCCTCGGTTCAGAGGGAATTTTGAAAGCTGGAAGGAAAATCACATGGTGGATGGAAAGCCAGAGGGAAGAAAGCGGTCAGGCTTGTTTTTTCATAGCAACCTTATACTAGAAATTAATTTATAATCCCACAAAGTTCACCTCAGTCTCCTCCAGGGGTGCTGCCTCCCATGACCTGTTCAACTCCCACTAGGCTCCATACTCTCATGGTTCAATGCCCCTAAGCATCCTCACCCTAGGACCAAGCTTCCAACATGGGAACCTTTGGGGTATAAAGCTTAATAACCACCAGGTATGCCTTAACAAGATTTCCACCAAAGAGATCAAGGATTTCCTTACTATTTTCATCCTGCCACTCAAAAGGAAATAACCAAGAACTCTACTCTCTCAAACAAGTGGGCCTGGATTAGAATCCTACCCTTGACTCATCCAGTCACATCCATCTCATTCCAACTACCAAGGTCCTTGTTCATAAATGTATTGCATGAGCATCTAATTCAGAGTCTATAAAATTGACTGTCTGGCATGTTACCAGCAAGCACTGATGCTCGGAAAATGGCCAATGTTCAAAAATGAACATATAAATATCATTCATTTTCCCCACCTCAATAAAAGCTAATATTTAACCATTTTCAGTCCCACCCTCTCTCTACCCAAGAGCCCCAGCCTCCTGTATTCTGCATCCTTCACTACATGCATTCCTAATACCCAATGAATACCACCTTCTGCTCTCTGTGTTTCCATTCCAATACTGCTAATTACAGTATTATGCTGGCAGCCACTCCATAATCTGTGCTCTCTGACCTCAGCCTGCTGTGTTCTCACTGCAGTATTTTATCCTCCTTCTAGGCTGAAATCTCCATAATAGCTACTCAAGATTTCCATAGGATTAAGGAAGCCCAAGGCCGGCGGTCCTTCTTCCTCACTGGCAACAGATGAACCATCTTCCTATAACAAAGGTCACCATCCCTTTCTCTCCTGAAAAATCATACACAAAACAAGGTCTTGACTGTGACTTTGCTTTGGTCTTGCTCCTTTATGATACTTAACATTTCAACTAACCGGAATAAGAAGCCAAAATGCCTGTTCCACACATGCACACACTCTATGAACTCTTCTGGGTTTTAGAATGTCATCTCTTTGGGGTTTCAGAATGTCATTCTCTGATCTTTTCTATGTTCCCAAATCCTACCCATCCTTCGGTAGCCTGTTTAAAATTCTGTAGTCTCCAAACAGCTTTCTATGATTATTCCACCCCACTTTTCTTTCAAAACATGGCTCTCTGCTTTATATTTAGTATGAATTCTATGTTTTATTAAGTCATTTGTCTGCATTTTTACTTCCTCAGAGGGCATGGGCTCCTTAAGAGAACACAAGCAGGAGTTACACGTTTATAGATCCTTAGGAAGCCATTGTTGATAGAGTTCATCACCAAAGACCAGGGCAGGTTTGGAGGGCCCTATCTGCCCTTTTCTCTGTCTTTGAAGTTTCTTTGAAGTGAAAGACACCTCTAGGCAGAGAAAAGATCCCCAGAGAGACAGGTCAGAGAGGGGCGGGCCCTGTGTGCTCCAGCAGGATTCCCTGAACTCTCAAGACAGCAGAGGGACAATAGTATACTTAAAGGGAAATCTATAAAGCTTGCCTTCTCCTGTTGCTAAATGATGTCATGGCCCTGTGACTTTTCCGAAGTAAACAGTCACTTCAGTATTAACCTGCAGGTTAGGCAGATTTTCACAGTGATTGGTAATTTACCAATCACCAATATGCATTCATGTTCTTTGCAAAACAGAGCTTGAGTTACAGCACATGGGGTTGGGCGAGGTGGCGTCAGAAGCCAGGGTAAAATGAACACCAGTTTATGACACCCATGTGCATCTGTAGCTGGGCATATCTGGGTGTCTAAGTGTGTATTTTCACCTCCATACAACTAACTACTTCTGGGAACAGATTTTTCAGCCTTCCTTACAATCTAAACCTAATCCATGGGGCTCCATTTGCTACTAGTGGTATCTTCTACTTCAGTGTGGGACTACACCCTGGCATAGCAATAGGTCTATGAGTTCTATAACAAAATACTTGACCCAAAATAAGTGACACAAAATATGGGGTCACTTATTGTGTGCTCCTTACACATGATAGTAACTCTCAACCATTTTCAGAAACTTCTTTCCCTGTGACATGGTCTAGACCTGAATCCTGAAACATCCCCTTTCCTCTCTCTATGAAACAGTGACATCTGCTGCTCAGTGTAGCTAGTCCTAGGGGCTCTTAAGCCAGAAGCTTTCTTTGCTGTTGGTCTCATCTACCTCCTCTCATGCAGAGGCTCCTCGTCCTGACACCTGGGAACTTCTCTGCAAACTGGAGCCTTCTCTTTCTTAGTTACTCTCTTTCTTCTACAATCATCCTATTAGAAACTGCTTCCTCTCCCAAGCTTGATTTGTTTCCTTTGAGCTTGTAGCTTGCTCTTGGCTTTATCCACGGAGTCATACACAAGTAGTACTGTCCCTGTGTGATAGTCATGTGGGCAGATAGATGTAGCATCCTTTCATTGAGTTTTCTCTTTCTAATAAATGCCTCCCCTTCCTCTAGCCACCTGAACATGTCAGACCCTCCCTCAACACCCTTCCTTTATTCTGTATATGTTACTGCTGGTTCATATATACAGGCTAGGGGCAGAGGAAATGAATGGCATGAAAGATTCCTCAGTCAAAAATAATTTATATACTTGACAACACTGATATAATGTAGACTAAAATAGAATGGGAGAAGTTAAGGCTGGGTCACCGGGTAATACGTGAACCATCCCACCACTCTACACCATTATTTTCTGAATAGAAAATGAACCTTAAAATAAAAACTACATATTGATCTGCTCCCTGGCTTAATGAAGTTCAGCAAGGCATTTTACGGAGAAAACATAGCATTTTTCCCTGTCTACTCAGTGAGTACACAATAACAGAAACCTCTTATTATAACCAGTGCTACTAAACTAGGTTAAAAATGTACAAGAAATGGTGAAGCTAAATCAGAAGTGAGAAGAGTCAGAAACATAGGAATGCATGTGTTTTAAATTAACTATGAAACACAGTTTCTTAATGTCTAGGCCAATTTTATGCATAGCTCTCTGTGCTGTACTCAGTACCAGTGTTGGGCATATAAAAGGAGATTAGTGTTTACTGGATGAATGAACTTCACATAGATCAAAATATACACACTGTGATGGAGGAAAACACCAGAAAGTTAGTATTACAGTGACATTTCCTGTAGGAAACATGATATAAAAAGCCCCAATGTAGCAGATGGTAAGCTATGCTTACCTTGCATGGTACATTTATTAGCCTGAAAGAAATTATGCTTTCAGCAATTTTTATTCATTTACAAGCTGTTGACTCCCTGTTATATGCATATATAAAATACTCTTCTATGTAAATGTCGCCAGCATGCACTTATTTTTAGTGACCAACTATGTTTAAGTTTAAGGGCCAGTATTAAGAACACAAGTATAAATTGGCATTTCTTCTCTAGAAAACTTTATGATACAGTTCAACAATTAAAGGGCAACAATGGCTGCTAAAAATAGGAAAGAATGTTACAGACAGTAGTAGCCAAACACACTCTAGGAAATGCCTCACATTATAGTTAATGACCAACAAAAGCTTTTTCTGTTATATGTGATTCAAGCCAGGCATTTTTGAAGCCAGTATTCTCTTTCCAATTTGATGAAATGCCTTGAAAAAGGAAAGGAGAAGAAAACCAGAGAAGTCTGAATATATTTCAATGAACCTTAAGACAGTTTGCACTGCAGATGCCAAACACATGGCATTGAGAGAATTAAGGTTTTCTGGTTTTGAGGGGGAAACAAACTGAACTCTTGAGTGTGCTGGGACCATCAATAAATGATTGCATTTTCTCTGCTGATTGGCTTCTCAGAGTAACCTTTGCTTGATTTCATAACTTGCATAATGAAGAGAGGAGTAGCTGTGCAGTCTAAATAGAATTGTCATGAGAATAATAAGAAACAGTTGAAGAGAATATGAAACGCTGTTATGCAAATGCAAGTCATATGACATCCATTCCCATGCCAGTCCAAAAAGGCCATATGTGAATAGACTGAAACTGTCCTCTGCAGTTTAATTTTACAGTGTTATTTTGAACACTGAGTTGAGTGATTAGAACAGTTATTCACAGGGAGAAGCTTCTCATTGAGCATCCTAGAATCCTATGTCAAAGCCTCTTATTCTTAGAAATGGACTTTTGTAAAGAGGAATGAGTGGGTTTCTAGAGCTACCAGCAGAGGCACTGCTTTCATAGTATCTGATGGGAGGGAGACATTAGCTCTGTTGCCAACCATGTATCTACACTCTACTCCAGTGCACTCTGGGATGACAGTCATCCTCTCTGCCTATGCTATGATTTCTCTTCAGCTAACGAAAACTAAGCCTCTCAAGGTGTCTCTTGCCCCCAAGATAATGACCTTATTATCTACACAACATGCCCTGTATCACAACTCAATATCCTGCAAGACAACAGTTCTAGCATAAACTCAGAACTCAAATCCTGGGCTGGAGTCACAGAGACAACTCTCTCAGAGGCATGGTTTACACAATAAATAAACCCTTGAGATCACTCTAAGTATGTTAATACAGAGTCCATTTTCTTTCATGATTATTTTACCCTCAATCTTAATGACCTTTCTATCCTGAGAGATTGTTTTAAGGTGTTTTGGTAAGAGAAAATGGTTGCCAAGGCCTGGTTGCTGGTAGCTCTATTCTGTTAGTACTTGCATTGCGAATGTTGGTGTGGTCACCATGAAGAAGTTGTTGGTTTTTTTTCATTTGTAGCACGCAACCTTGGTAGCACTTCAAGCTTTCTGCTTGATGCCCCCTATTATCATACATCTTCTATATACTCCAAAAATATTCCCAAAGTTTTCAAGAGCTCATATTCCCCAAATAGAAAATCAACTGACCTCATCATCTTTGTTTTGATGACTGACGAAAGTGGGCATTATATAACTAATAATAAGTTATTTTTAAGCTATAAGATGTTTTTCCATTTTAAAAATCCATGCATTCAAGGGATATTGAACTGATTAATTAATAATAGCTATAAACTATAAAATTGAAAGTATAGATAACAACTATTTTAAAGGTAAGTTGTGTGGTCTGAGGCCTACCACGTCTATTGGTCTATTGTTAGTCAAGACAATGCCACACAGACTTGCCAACAATCTAATATGGTGGGTACATTATCTCATCTTAGGTTCTTCTTCCCAGATAACTCTAGTTTGTGTCAAACTAACAAAAATCAAAGCAACGCACTTCTATCCAGTACAGTGGATATATATACAATATGCTACCCATTTTATTGGGTAATATTCAATGGAAGTAATTATAATAGTCCAAAGCATATTTCCTGTGTGGTGTCTATAAGTTGCTCTTTGTTCTAAAGCACATGTCACTTTAATTATTACTTGGTCTTATACCACTGGGTCTTCATTTCACCAAGTTAAATGGTGGCTCAATTTGTTGTGGCCAGACTTACAATAAGAATCCATAGTAACAAGAGACCTTTGAATAATTTTTTAAATAAGTGCTAATGAATGAATAAAGATTGATTGCACAGTTAAGCAAGTCATAAGGTGGGGGAGTTTGGGTTGCAGTGTGACTGGTAATGCCACTGTCAACATTCTGTGCTTCTGATTTCACAGAGCAGATGAAAGAAGACACAGGTGGAGTCGTATTATGTTATGTGTTGCAACAGAAGTTCTCAAATTCAGCTAGAAATTCTCCATAATTACAATGTTCCTCAGTTGCTCATATCCATGTGAAAATATAATCCATGTGCTTTTTATTACATCTCTATATAGTGGAGGATATTCCTTATTTGGATAAAGCAGAATGTTCCATTCAAATGGGAATTTTTGGCAAATGGTCATAGGCCAATAAAAACATAAATGATTTAACCAATGTCTCTTTCTTTTGATCAGCATTTTCAAAATCTTCTATGTGGGAAGCTCTATATATAACCACCATGGGCTTTGATGATGTCTTGTGTTATTAATCTCAGTATCTGTCTTCTTGAAGGACAGCTATTCAGATGGGTCAAAATGAAGCAAGATTCAGATGAGTAGGCAAGAACCTAAGGGTTTTATTTTGGTCAACTGATCTGGAAAATTTATTGGGGGTAATAGGAATTTTAGTTAACCTGGATTTTTAATTTGGGGAACCATTCTCCTCATACTGAAATGATTGGTCATTTTCCTTTACAACTAGACTTCCCGAGGGGATTCCAATCTTTGCACACTCAAACCATACACTCCTTGAAAGATAACTAGGAAGGTTTCATTTTTTTATTTTTCCCTGTGTAGCTTGAGGCTGGCCTGCCTCTGCCTCCAGAGTACTGGGATTGAAGGCATGCGCCACCACCACCTGGCTCCATGAATGTTTATTATGCTTGTTAGTTCATATTTTTTATGAACTCCAAGTAAAATAAAATTTACTATTAAATTCTATTTAAAGAAAATTTGTCAAATCCTGAGGAGCCTGGGAAAGGCTATCAAAGTACATGTAAGTCAAGTTAAACATTTGCATGGAAATGAATACATTAGCAAAAGGAAAGAAAAACTAGATCAAGAGAATTCTGGAAGGCAAACTATGTGAGGCTTCAAAAAGAAAAGTGTTAGACCCTGGGAGGTTACCCTGGTAACCCTAAAACAGGTGAGGGAGTATTTAGTGAATAATGAAAAGGCATACAACAGCAATAGAGTATAATAGGGTTTTCTAGACTCACCATTCACCAACAGAATAAAAGTGTGGAGACAAAAAAGAAAAATGGTAACACAGTATAGGTGATGGGAACAGAAGGGGGCTGTTTGGAGGGAGGAACAGACCAGCATGACTTGGTTGGGAGATGGGGAGGAGAATGGGAGGAGAAAGATCTACAATGTATGTATGAGAATGTTACAATGACTCCTATTACTTCATATGCTCATTTAAAAGGCTAATGTCACTACTAGTATTAATAATAAAGTTGCTATTTAGTTCTTAAAGTGGAGGAACACACTAATGATAAGATAATGAATATCAAACAGTTGCTACTGTTGTAAAAGTCAAATGCAAATAAGACAGAATGAAGGGCATTTCCAGAAGAAGAATCAATGTCTCAAAACATAGAACATGCAGGTATGGAATGAACATCACACAAAGCATTTCAATCCTCTTCTGCTAAAAACAAAACAAACAAACAAACAAAAAACCTGAAAACAAACAAAAAACCTAAATCACCAGTGGTCTTGCACTAATCTGTGTAGCTTATAAATTTTGATTTCGTGGCTAAGGCAAATGAAGAATAACATTGACAATATTGCTGACTTACTGGTCTGTATAAAGATTGGGGATGGGAAACTGGTCCAATCACATGTCCAGAAAACTGAAAAAGAATCCATTAGGCTGCAGTGGCTGGGTGGGGTAGTGAGTTTTAACTTTAGTCTTCAGGGCAGGTCAGCAAGCCACATAGTTAAAAGACATCACAACTGCTTTCTTTTTTATATTAATATTTTTTGTTGCTTAACATATTGAGATTATAGTATAATTACATCATTTTTCTTACAAGCACTTTCTTTTAACAATAGCTATAATGTAGGACAAGTAATAAAAAATCCTTTCCTGATACTGTTTGTTTTTTCCCCCACTGTTTTCTAGGAAGTTCCTCCAGAACTAGGCCGCTAAGCTTACTTGCTGATTGTTGTACAAATTATACAAAGAGCTTGAATGAAACTCAATGAGACTATTCACTTTAGACTGTTCTGTCAGAGGACAGGCTATGCAGAGTGACCCTCTCACAACTAGTCCACAAGGAGTGTTAGAGGAATATAAACCACTGAGCAAACATTCTTGAGTCCTGCACACTGAAAGGAGGCTACTCTAACAACAGTTAGGACAGTTATGGAATTTAGCTGAAATATTATAAAAGAATGTTTTCCAGAAGGTGAGAATAAATATGGAATTGTTGAGGACAGTCGACTAGATCAGGAATATTTCACCAGAGCATCCAACATAATTGTATTTATTTATTGTATAGGAAGGACATGGGCCTTCATGGCATACATATGGGGGTCAATTTTATATACACTTCAGGTATTTATTATGCTATTAAAAGAGTTTTCTTTTTCTTTTCTTTTTGCTTTTTCAAGACAGGGTTTCTCTGTTTATCTCTGGTGGTCCTGGCTATAGACCAGGCTCTGTAGACCAGGCTGTCCTCGACCTCACAGAGATCCACTTGTCTCTGCCTCACTAATGCCGGGATTAAAGTTGTGCACCACCACCACCACTACGCAGCTTTTTAGTTTTCTTTACCTAAAGTATTATGTAAAATCAGGCAGACATTTTCTGTAATCACCCTGATAAAATGAATAATCATTTGGAACAGAAATTTGTTTGGCTGAAAGAGAAGAAACTCAAATTTTGAGTAAGTGGTACTACTGTATGTAGTGTTCATCATTCCTTAATATATTGAATGTTAGACCAAACTACGGCAATGTTGAAAAAGGTTGCTGTTGTTATCTTACGTCTGTAGACAGAATACACTATTTGTTCAATAGCACTGTCAAAACATCACAGTGGCTTCTACAGAATGGGTGGCAGTAACTTGCTGCCCCTTGATTAAGCATCTCCAGTGTTATCGCTACAGCTACTGGCTTCTTAATAAGCAAGATGACTCCCTAAAACAGCGATCCCACAGGGCTCTCAGTCCTCATAATACAGGCAGAAAATGAAATGAGGGGCCTAATGGGCTCAGGAATCCTAAGAGATCTAAACTCACTAGTGAACAAAATCAGGTGCCGGTATGCTTTAAACAGTGGAGTTCTGCGACCCAGTTCCTGTTTCCTGCCTTGATGGAATGCAATCCCAGAAGCACACGGGAAAGCGAACCTCTAGGTAGTAGCTCTGGGCTCCCGGATAGAATGCTTTATGAAAGCGGACTTCGGAAAGGATCAGCGGTTTTACAAAGGAAAACAAAATCTTTGGATAAAAAAACAGATCCACAATAGAACAGATGATCAATGAATAAAGACTCCTACCAAGTCTACAGATAACCTGAGAAATGTTATTTCAACCAATGTTTCAGTAACATCGGAAGTTCAGCCCACCTTTGAGGAAACTCGTGTCACTGGAGAGTAATATGAGTGTGACAGTGGGCAGGTCCCGGGGGAAAGTAGTCACCTGCAGATTAGAAGGTGTGTAGTCACGACCTATAAATGATAGTTCTGAAGATTCTAAGCTGGAGGCCTTCAAGTCTGATGTATGGACCTAGGAGAAAATAACAAGGACTTGGGAGAGAAAGATAGTGCTCTGCAGACTGTAAACAGCGGGGGGGGGGGGTGTGAATCGAGGATGATGAGCCTGATATATTTGAGCTGCTAAAGGAAAATCAAGACATGAAAAGACTCTGGGAGCAAGAGAATATTCACAGAAACAAAAGGCAGCTGTTAAGAACAAAAAGTCAGCTACTGGAAAAGTTAGGGGCTATGAGGGAAACATAAGCAGTGAAGGAACTGTAGGCGTCAAGACTGGTTCTCCTACGTATTTCAGATTGCCCTTCCTGGGAGAAAAAGACATGACTGTAGGAAGGAGATTTGGAGAAGAAGAGGGTCAATGGAAACAGGAAAAAAGAGTAAGGGGAGGGGAACACTATTGCAATATATGACACATATATTAAAATGCCACTATGTAACCCATTACTACATATACTTAATGTAGTCAATTGAAAAACTAAGTTTTAAAGGCTCAGGGTTGCTAGACCAGGGTTCATGCTTTCGAGAGGCAGGTCAGGGAGGCTTCTCAATTGAGACAGAGATGTGAGAGACTGGAAAAGATGCTGTTTCCAGAGGAACAAGAGATGCCGATGCCAGTGTCTGGAGAGCCTAGCAGAGAGGGTTTTTCATGGAACAGCCTGAGACCTCATTCACCTCAGGTAAGAACTTAGCTTATTTCCTCCTTGGGAGAAACAGAAAGCAAAGGTCAGTATGACTGTAGGTAAACACACCCTTCTTTCTTAGGAGTTACTTATCAGTCAAGGTTCATGAGTCACCCTGATTCCAGTTAGGACTCTGTCCTCTGCCTCCACTGCATCATTTGAACAATGATTGTTGAAATTTAAAGAGGATGAAATGACTGTTTATGCATGACCTAGCTGTGATACAGTTAAAAGCTTTCAGGATGTTTCCCTAAGTTGCACAGTTTGTTTCTTCTGGTGTTCACATTCTCCATTACAAATGGATGGCAGATCTGAGAAGAAAAGTGTTCTAGGATGAAGTCTAGAATGAAAGTGAGGAGAATATATTCTCATTAATGGAGGAGATATGAATTCTAGGTAAAACCTACTTTGCCTTCATCTGGGGAGACTTTTAACATACACCCATTCATTTTTACTCTTGCATTCAACACGTATTAATTGACTTCTTGCAATACACCTGGATCTACTGTATAATATTCGCCCCAGGATTTTCACCTTTACACAGTACTTAAAGCTAAGGACATATATGTAGTGGCAATGGAAACTCTGACATGCCACATAATAGCATAGCATCCCAATCATAGGGAAAAGCCGTATGACATGATCTCATATAAAGTCTTTGGATTAAGTCATTTTGTAGGTCTCCATTCACAACAGGAGAGGGTTACACTGGATGATCTCCATCTTCTCCTTCTCCCTTCAGTGTTCCACTTTTATGGTTAGACATCTACACCTGACCTTTAAATGTCCTGAAAGGCCACTCTAAACCGAACAGATGATTTGTTCCAGTGGTTGAGTCACCAAACCCCTCGCACTTTCCCCACGTTTTTTTTTTGTTTTGTTTTGTTTTGTTTTGTTTTGTTTTGTTTTGGTTTTTACGAGACAGGGTTTCTCTGTATTGTTTTGGAGGCCATCGGTCCAGCCTGGCCTCGAACTCACAGAGATCCGCCTGCCTCTGCCTCCCGAGTGCTGGGATTAAAGGCGTGCGCCACCACCGCCCGGCTCTCCCCACGTTTTTTAAGGTGCCTTTCTGTTCTAATCTGATGCTTATGTTATGATTACTTTAAAAGTTATCCAATGGTTGTGAATTAAAAATAAGAAAGGTATGAGATTGTGGGTCTGGCGCAGCTGATGTGACTTTCGAGGTGAGGGTGGGGAGCTTCACTACAAAGATTTCTGTTCTTTCAAGGTGAGGGTGGGGAGCTTCACTACAAAGATTTCTGTTCTTTCGGGGTGAGGGTGGGGAGCTTCACTACAAAGATTTCTTTTCTTTCGAGGTAGGGTGGGGAGCTTCACTACAAAGGTTTCTGTTCTTTCTGCTTCAGATTGCACTTCACTCTGGGCTCCACCGTGGCTTTGTTATATAGCAACATACAAAAACGTAAGACTTTTAAATCATTTACTCTACATGCCAGTCTCCAATTATGGCAGCACCATTTGTTGAAGATGCTTTCTTTATTCCATTGTATATTTTTAGCTTCTTTGTCAAAGATCAGATGTTCGTACGTGTGTGGGTTAATACCCGGGTTTTCAATTCGATTCCATTGGTCTACCTGTCTATTTTTGTGCCAATACCAAGCTGTTTTCAGGACTATAGCCCTGTAATAGAGCTTGAGGTCAGGGATGGTGATGCCTCCGGACGTTGCCTTGTTGAACAGGGTTGTTTTGGCTATCCTGGGTCTTTTGTTTTTCCATACAAAATTGATTATTGTTCTTTCAAGGTCTGTGAAGAATTGTGCTGGTATTTTAATGGGGATTGCATTGAATCTGTAGATTGCTTTTGGCAGGATTGCCATTTTTACTACATTGATCCTACCTATCCAAGAGCATGGGAGGTCTTTCCATTTTCTGAGGGCTTCTTTAATTTCTTTCTTTAAAGATTCAAAGTTCTTACGATACAGGTCTTTCACTTGTTTGGTTAGCGTTACCCCAAGGTATTGGATCAAAGACCTCAACATAAATCCAGCCACACTGAAACTCTTAGAAGAGAAAGTGGGTGGTACCCTTGAACGAATTGGTACAGGAGACAGCTTCCTGAACATAACACCAGTAGCACAGACAGTGAGATCAACAATTAATAAATGGGACCTACTGAAACTGAGAAGCTTCTGTAAGGCAAAGGACACAGTCAGCAAGACAAAAAGGCAGCCCACAGAATGGTAAAAAATATTCACTAATCCCACATCTGACAGAGGGTTGATCTCCAAAATTTACAAAGAACTCAAGAAGCAAGTCTCCAAAACACCAAAGGACCCTATTAAAAAGTGGGCTGCAGAACTAAATAGAGAGTTTTCAATAGAGGAGTCTAAAATGGCTAAGAGGCACTTGAGAAAGGGCTCAACATCCTTAGCCATCCAGGAAATGCAAATCAAAACAACTCTGAGATACCATCTCACTCCTGTCAGAATGGCTAAAATCAAAAACACCAATGACAATTTATGCTGGAGAGGATGTGGTGAAAGGGGGACACTCCTCCACTGCTGGTGGGAGTGCCAACTGGTTCAGCCGCTTTGGAAATCAGTATGGAGATTCCTCAGAAAAATGGGAATAAACCTACCACAAGACCCAGCAACTCCACTCTTAGGCATATATCCAAAAGATGCCCATTCATACAACAAAGATGTCTGCTCCACTATGTTCATAGCAGCTTTATTTGTAATAGCCAGAACTTGGAAGCAACCTAGATGTCCCTCAACCGAAGAGTGGATAGAGAAAATGTGGTACATCTACACAATGGAGTACTATTCAGCAGAAAAAAATAATGGAATCATGAGATTCGCAGGCAAATGGATGACACTAGAAGAAACCATCCTGAGTGAGGTAACCCAGGCACAAAAAGAGAAACATGGCATGTACGCTCTCATATATGGATTTTAGACATAGATCTGGGGGAGTGCCAGCCTACAATCCTATGGCCAGAGAGTCTGGGAAACAGAAACTTCATTTAGTGGCTGATGGAAGAAGAGGCAGACTCCCTTGGTTAAGTACTGAGCTGAACTCAAGAAAGCCAGTAACAGAGAGGGAGGACTGATGATCAAAGGGATTAAGACTGGGCTGGTTTAACCCCCAGAAACAGCTGACCAGACAAAGGTTAACTCTTGAATCCCAGGCATCAGCCTGGGAATCCAGCATGGGACTGATCAAGACCCCCTGAATCTGGGTGTCAGTGAGGAGGCCTAGGGAATCTATTGAGCCTTGGGCAGCAGATCAGTACCCATCCCAAGTATACACACGGACTTTGGACTCCCATAGAACAATGTGAGGTGCACTCTCACCCTGAACTCTTGGGGAAGGGTCTAAGCCCTGCCCTATATGAAATGACAGACTATGGACACCCCCATGGAGGGTCTCACCCTCCCTGGGGGAATGAGGGGGATAACGGGGGGGGGGGATTGGGGGAAGGGCACGGGAGGAGGAGAGGGAAAGGGAGAGGGACCTGGAACAGACTTGTGAAGCAACCTCGTTTCTTATCTAAATTTAAACTGGAAAAAAAAAAAGATCATGGCCCTATAAATTTATTGCTATTTCAAAAAAAATCATTTATTTTATGTGTACCAGACATGCATTTTCACCACATGTGCACAACGCCTGTGGAGACAAGAAGAGAACATTGGATCCCCTGGAACTTGAGTGACAGGTGATTGTGAACCACTACAGAGTGCTGGGAACCAAACCCAGGTCCTATGTAAGAGCAACACATGCTTTTAACCACTGAACCATTCTCCAGCACCAAGATAGGTATTTTTTAAGGTTGTGATTTTGTTATACTTACTGCATAATGCACAATCCTAAAAGATTATCTGTGTCAGAGGAATCATACCATATAGGCACATATGTAAAGAGACGAATAGAACCTACTGTGTGCCAGATAAGGGCCCTACTGTGGGTTCGTTGCCAACCACTTGCTGTTAAAAACTGCCAGCATGCTGAATCTCTCCATCATGGCTTTCCTGCTGTCCAGATACATACCAACATGCCTGTTGTGTGTGCTCTGCTCTTTTTGGCACGTCTGTCTAGTTCTCATATTCCCCTTTGGCTGTCTATCTTGGCTTCTAGTGCTTGGCTCAAGAATCTCTAGCTGGTTGTAGATGAAAATTCTTGGCTCAAAATTCCCTGGTTGTTTCCCTTCAGAGATACTCTGGAGTTTGCTCTGAGGACACAAATTATGGATAAATGTCACCTGAAATACACAGTAGATGGCAAAACTAATTTACAAGTGGTGAATGAATGTTAATCCAGTCTCCTGGTGATAATCCAAAACAAACTAGACACCAGGAATATCTTTTTCTTTTTACATCTGCATACCTTTAATACAGATTAGAACCCAGAAATTTAAGTCAGTACAGAGGGCCAGTGGTGTAGTTCACAACAGACTGTCTTTAATTTATGCTTTAAATTATGCTGTTTCTTATATGAGAAAAACACTCCTTGGTTTCTGAACCGTCACTGTGAGGAATTTCTTTCTGGTTCTCTAAAGTTCAGTTAGGCACTTTCTGCAAATTAGGAGACTGAGTTGATTGAACACAGGGATTTTTGGTATAAGACATCTTTGCCTCCAAATTGTTCACTGGACCTCGTGAACAAGATAGCATTAAGCAAGCTCAATGCAGGGATGGATGTTCCATTCCAAAACCTTGACATTGGTCTAAGGTGGCAAATTTGGAGGTAGCATTTTGTATTCCCTTGTAGAACGCTTCTCTCTTGTAAAATTCCTCATCGTCCTCTTATTTCTTTGGACACATTCAGGGCACAGCAAGTTATCTCTACTCCTGGGTTTGGGAAAACACAGGCTAGTAATAGGAAGAGAGGGATCATTCTTTGGGGACTGTATATCCAGGTATAACCAATGTTCATCTGCAGGCAAGCCCAGCCTGTCTCATCTGGAGGGAGTAGTCTGCCATGGACAACACACCCCCTGCATCCAGGGGCTGGTGGCAGAAAGGTCTTTACATTGGAAGGAAGAGGTTGGTGATTCGCAGCCATAGGCAGACCAGCTCTTGTGGCAATTCTTTCCCAGGCAGCAAACACAGACTCCCTTTCTGACATTATAACCTCAACAATGCTGTTATCCTTCTCTCTCTCACTCTTTAAATTTTGAGGCATGGGTTCTTTGATGGTCATCCTGGTAGGTTCTTTTTGGGCCATCTTGGGTTTTGACTTCATTTTTGCCTCAAGGAATTTTTGTGGAATATGGAATTATTTTTTGAATATGTATTCTGTTGGAGTCTCAAGTAGACTTCAACTTTCTTGCCATGGGTACTCAAGTTACAAAAGCAACACCAATCCTGAAGAGTGGTCCAGGACTCCTAAGTAATAGGAGAAAGGATGTCTGGCAGGGACAGGTGGGAGGTTTGATATCCTCAGAAGGTGCCATAGGGGGAACTGGTGGCCTGTGGTCTATGGTTGAAGAAACAACTGATTCTGTTGGTAGTTGTGTGGTGATCTCCTCCTCAGTAGCTGGGACCAGCATTAAAATTATTTCCTCTTTATCAAACTCTTCCTTGTCATGGGTGTCCCATCTGGAGAGTGACATTTTCACAAAGGCTTCAAAGAGGACAAAAGCAACAGAAGTAAGGATTTCTGGAGCTCCGACACCAGGAATATCTTAATTGCATTGATTCCAGGGTAAGCAGTTTTCACATTCCTACCTGCTACAATGTGATGAAGCACCTCTAAAATCTCCCAAATACCTTAGCATTTTTCTACTTCTGAACCTTTGTGTGTTGTAGTATTTTCTACACTTTTCCTCTGATTCCACAGACTTCCCAAGTGACCTTCAAAGTCAGCTCCAGTGTTTTCTTTCACAAACATTCACACATTTCAAGTGCATAGCACATGCTGACCCCTGTCTGTGGCCCTGTATGTGTCAATTCACCCTTCAATTCACTTTACATCTTTCGTCTGTTTCTCAGGTGTTGATAGTATTCCAATAGGTTCTTGGGCAGCATCAACCATCTCTTACTCTTTTGTTCTAAGGACAGAGTCTGGGATACAGTGCATGCCTAATTAGGTGCAGCCTGAGTCTGTGAATACATTTGTAATGATGGCTATTTGACTGTTAAAGGTCACATTCTTAGAATTGTTCTAGGGTGCATGTTGGGTCTGAAATAATTTCATCTTTCCCACTCATAATATAATTTTTTCCTGATACTACTTGCTTTTCTTGGACATTTGTTAAATTAAATACTTTAAATTTCCCCTTGTGGTGCTTGGAATTTTCCTTTGTTATAAGTATTTGTCTGTCCTAAGAGGAAACAAGGATTCATTTAACACATATGTAGATATGGGTAGTCATGTGCAAAGAATCCCAGCACTGCATCTTAACCATGTAACTTCCGACTTGTTGTAAACATGCATTCTTTCTGACTCAGCTCATTACATTTTTTAGATTTATTCTCACATTTTAAATTATGTGTATGCTTAGTATCTATGTATGGATATATGCATATGAGTGCACATGTCTATGGAGGCCAAAAGAGGGCATCAGATCTCCTGGAACTGGAGTTACAGGCTATGCTGAGTGCAGGGAACCAAAGTCAAGTTCTCCACAAGAGCCCTACATGTTCTTGACTGCTGAGTTCTCTCTCTAGCCTCTTTGGATATCTCTTCATGTTTTTATTAGAATTCTTTCAATTCAGCAGAATCCATCACAGCTAGGGATTTATAGCCTATTCCTGAAATAAGTGATATTTATACTTACTTGCAGTTTTTCTGGTTTTGTCATGTGTCAACTTTGGGAAGATAGTATATATGGATGTATTGCTCATTCTTACTTAAAGGAGAAGCAAGAGCTGAAGTGAAGTGAGCGTTCCATGACTAGAAATGCTTCCTGTTTTGCAGAGGATCAGAGTTTGGTCCCCAGAACTCTGTTGCTATAGTACTCCATCTTCAGAGAATCCTGTGCTCTTTTCTGTCCTCCATAGACTCCAGATGCACATGAGTGTGCACACACACATATGCATGCAGACATGCAAGCATGCACGCATGCATTCACACATGCACACACAGGTATGCACTCATACATGCACACACACTTGAATCTATAAAAAACTGTTTATAAAGAAGAAGCGGGCTTACTGATGGACAGACAGCCTGCCGGTTTAGGCAACTGTAATGCTGAATGTTCATATCCTTGGAAAAGAAGACATAATAATGGAAACTGTTGGTTGTGGAAAACTGGACTGGAATTACAATTTTTACAACAATCTGGAGTATCATTCTTGGGAACCATGGTTTATTTCCTGGTGAAAGGTAGCTTGCATATTACAGAGTTTATGATTATGTTAAATATGTGAATTGATTTTTCAAATTGATTTTTGTAGATTTTGTGTGTGTTTGACAAGCTGAAGAGCAACAATAATTTTGTATTTATAAATAAAGTTATGAATATCATTAATGGATCTTGTGTTTTTTCAATAATGACTTTTCCTCACTAATGATTTCCATAATATCTGTTAGTAGAGGGCAAGACTAATTCATAACATGGTGAATGCATGTTAATCTAATACCCTAACGATAATCACAATGACAACCATCAGTCCAAATACAGCAAGCACTGGTAAGAGATTTTGTACCTTACACATTTCCTTCAATAAAACTAAAAGATGTTTCCACTTTACAGGAAGGAAAGTGAGGCTACAGAAGATAAATATCTTAATTCATTCCTCTTAAAGTGTCTGTTTTCCTTTTGTTAATCTCTCAATTATTAGTTTCCAATTATTCTCCAATGAGAGTACTGGATTAGACAAAGTATGGCATTATTATGAGAACTCTTTATAATGTTTCTATGATGAAGATTAACTCAAACTGTGTTAGGCTATGATGCAAAAAGCTTTCAGCTGTGTTCCTGTCTTTGATGGGGACTGAGTGTTCAGTATTTGCAGTTGAAAATGAAAGTGAAGGGGGTGGAGAGGTGTCTAGTAGTTAAGAGCACCAACTCTTCTTGCCTGGGACCAGAGCTAAGTTCCCAGCACCATGTGTGGCTTCAGAAGTCTGCAACTCCAGTTGCAGAGTACCCTGTGCCCCCATATCACCTGTATGGGCACCAGGCACATACATGGTACATGCATCGCACACACTTGGTATATGCGCGGCACACACACAGTACACGTACCGCAAACACACGGTACACGCACTACATACACACAGTACATGCACCGCACACACATGGTACATGTATAGCATACACACGGTACACATACTACACACACGTACTACACACACACACGGTACATGTACTGCACATACATGGGTGAAGAGAAAACATTTATATATATAAAATAAAATAAATTTCTTCTGAAAAATTAAACTGGAATATCTCTAGCAACATCTTGTTGTGACAAGGATTCTGCAGTGAAAGCAAGGTCTTCTGAGTTACTTCTGTGTGGTCATATTTCGTGTTCTAGATCCATTACTAATGGACTACTGACATGAGGGGTTTTGTTTCCACATATGAGGCTTGAGAGAAAGGCTGGTTTGTAGAAGTTATTGATTAGAACCCAATTCATGAAATATGATATGGTGTTCCTGAGAGGAAGAAATGAAGTTTTCTGAATTTACAGTCACCAGAGAGAGCTTTATTGATGAGTGGGCTTCTGAATACCATTTAGATAAATCATCAAATTCTTCACAGATCTGTCACATGGTTTGAGATGCTGTTCAGCACAACCAGGCCTGGCAATCAATGAATGGATGATGCATATCAACATAGACTGTTCTTCATCTATGACAGACAGAGTATGGGAAGTAGATTCACGTTAATTTTTAATAAGATTTCCAAATAACATCCCTTTGGGGCACAGGGAAAAAACAAAGCAGTGTGGGGAGTTCACTCTAAAACACATTAAAAACCAACATCAAATAACATCAAAATGCGTATCCAGGTACTCACAAGTGTTGTCCAAATGGCCGTACACAAGAGCATCGATTTGCTTAAAATGTGTCTCGGAGAGTGCACCTGCCACATACAGCTCGCCATCTGTGGCTTTCCATTAGCACTCAGCCAGCAGGGCCCCTTTGGTAAGTGTGCCTCCACACGCCTGCTCTCTGTTATCCCAGCATGAGTGGAAAAATCACCATTGTGAACAAATACTCCTACCTCTTCTCTGTCCTACAGTGGACGGTGATTAATAGCATCCTTTGTTGTTTAAGAACTGGCTTACACAAAAAGTTACCAGGTCTCTGTGAGAAGTGGGTTCCAACAGAAGGCAAGAGAGAATACAGAAGAGCATTGCTAAATAGTAATATCAAGGAGCAAAGTGGTATGTGTGTAATGGTGCTAGACATTTTTCACCACTCCTGCCTTTTGTTAGAGTGAGGTTTTGATGTTGCTTATGAGGGTGGTTTCTTTATCACTTTTCTTTTCTGTATGGGGTATGCATGTGTGTGGGCAGAACACAACCTGAATTTTACAAGGGTGCTGGAGATCCAAAGTTAGGTCTTCATGATTGCACAACAAGCATTTTCCCCACTGAGCCATTTCCCCATCCCCTCTCTTATCAGCCCCTGCTTTTAAAATATTGTTATTCAGCTTTCAGTATCTAAACCATTTCTCTTTATTCTTCACACATTGCTAATGGGCTGATTCATTTGGATGTCTTATCTTCTATCTATACATCATGGTTTACACTTTATCTTTTGTTTTGTGATTCACACATAAACCTATATATTGGACAACTCACTGAGCAGTATCTCAAGATCAATATATAAAAACAGGTTAGTGTGTCCATGCCTTCCATAATGTTTCCTTTAGTTGACTGTCTACATTTCTCCAAGAACATGAAAATCATTGTTGACTTACTTAGTTAGAATGCATTCCTCATCAAACCCATCACCTAATCATGCCAACTTTATCTTCTAGTTGTTTCTAGACTATGTTCACGCCTACTTTCCATTTTTATGTATACTGATCATACTTATACTGTACAATTCTAGTAGCCTACTAACTCTTCCCTCTTACTTTAATGGCCCAATAAATTCTCCAGCAAGATTATCTCCTATAGCATATATAAGATAATATCTGTAATCCTTAAAACACTTAGGTAGTCTCCATTAAATATGAGATGGTAATTAAGTTCCTTATGGTGGCATATGATGTTCTGACAGTCCACCTCTAAACTCTCAATCTTCATATACATATATATTATATTTCAGGCATTGGCACTCCATGTAATACATAATTGGAAGATACTTATCAGTACCTAAGGTGTATCAGACATTATGACAGATGTTGAAGATTTTTGACAAACAACAGGATACAATCCTTTATCCAAGGAGTTGGCAGACAAGAATGGAAGGAATAGAAAAGGAATCTGTGGGGACACCAGACCTTGAGAAGAAACCCACTTCCCCTTCAGCCTGGGAGCAAGCAGCTGTGTAATGTTTACTGAAAACAATTCAGTGCTATAAAGTTCTTGATAGGGCTCAGATAAGGGCTCACTCACTAAGATACCATGACTTTCACACCCCCCTACGGCTAGATGCCTCTTCCTGTTCCCCTGCTGTCCCTCCCCCCCCCCCCATTCTGGGGCCGGAGATTAAACCACCAGCCAGGAGGGTGAGAAGTCTGGAAAGAATTGTATGTAGATGGATGGCAGAAGTCCTTAAAAAGGGGAAGCGTTTTTTTCTTGAGGAGACTTCTCTCTCCTAAGCGGACTTGAGTTCTCCTCCTAAACTGACTGGGGAAGCATAAAGTTTTCTTAAAGCAACCGACCGGTCGTGTCATCTATCCCGACCACCTCGCTACATTCTCGGATGCAGGCCGCACAGCAGGTGCGACAGGAATCAGTAATTTACACAAAGGATCTGTGAGTGCCAGGCACTGTGCAAGGCACCACAATGAATATGGATGAAAGGATGCACCTTCCTTTGAAAAACTCATACAATAGTAATGATGAACGTTGCATGCAATCCCATCCAAAATAGTGGGAAAGGAGGCAATATGCATGAGTCGAGAAGCTGGAAGTATTCCATTCAGGGTATGCTTGACATTGAGAATTAGGCTAAAGGGCTGTGATTTGACACTAGATAAAATCAATAATTACTCTGATTAGGTAGTATGTAATTGTAACTGCATTACAGTGGATTTTCCATCTCTTCCCAGTTATCCCGAAGGACAAACAATTTTGTTATGCTCTAGTTATGGCAACAATTATTTCCTTTTGCTAGGAGTTGGGTTTCATAAATTTGGCACACTGGTGCTAGCCTCCAGCACATTGTCACTCATATAGCAGCTGTATCGCATGTTTCTACTGACACTGGGTTGTTACTAGGATGTGATTTTCTAGAACTTGGTAAAACCTGACACCAGAAGAATCTCTATAAACCAAGTGCATCAGGTCTTTTTAGACGCTTTCCCTTTATCAATAACAATATCCTTTGGATCTCCGTGCAACCAACCATATTTCAAAGCTCAGTAGCTTAAATACCCAAATGAACTATCATCTCTGTCCTCATTTAGTAAATTATTTAACAAAAGTACGACAGCATACTTTCAGCAGGGAAAGATCATCTTCACCCAATGGATAAAAAATGCCTGCTTGTGAAACATTCCCGAATAACCTACAGAATAAAGTATTGCCTACATCCAACCTGATCACAGTGTCAGTGATTCCCAGTGGTTAGGTAAAACCCTCTGAAAGCAGGTCACAGGACTCTCTGATAAGCCTTTTTCTTCTCTAAAGAGACAAGTGTCACACATGCTTGTGATCAAGGTAAATGGTGGTTTTGTGGTGGTCATAGCAGACACTGAGTGCAGGGCATCCTTGAATAGTGTTCTCATTGACCAAAAGAGAGATTCTGGTATGTTTTTAAAGCTTGGAGTTTCATGGTCTCTTTTTATAAAGCAAAGTAAAAATGACAAAATTACAGAGGAACGATGTATTGCCCAAAAAAATCTTTAGGGTTATCTAATCTGGGCTTTGAAAGGCTTTTGGCTTTTTTCCAGCCAACCAGACATAAGTATGAATGATCCCAATCATAACTGAGTTTTAGAAGCAGTTTAAGAGCCTGTTAAGCAAGTAGAAGCAATATTATTCACTTCCAAGATCCCTTTGATGTGTTTAAGGTGCTTCTGAGGATGATCCAGGAAAACACATTCAGGTTTCAACACCCTGGTTCTGACTAGCATGTGTCTGATTATGCACTAGCCTTGGGTAACTCCGTCCCATAGCTAATGCATGTCCACCATTCTAAACTGCAGTGACTGCATTCATTTGCATCTTATACCTTACATTTTTATACAGTAGCTAACTAATATTAACTAAGTTGATTTTATAACAAGAACTATTCAGCAGGAAGCATTAATTGGAGATGTACCTGATAATAAATCTTCACAATACATAAGGTCAAAATTGCTTGAGAGTGAGAGTAGCTTTGTATACACAGATAGAGAATTCTGATCTCGTCCCTTAGTAACCAGAACATGCAGATAAAAAAGTTCCTAAGGAATGTGAACAACACCTCATGTTGTTCATAAGGAACATGAACAACCCACCTGGCATTCTGAAACTCTCTTAGTTTCCTCTAAGAGAACTCAATTTTCCTCTAAAAGCTTGTGGAATAGCATTCAGATGGCTTTTACAGGTTAAAATGCTATGGAATGATCCTTCCGTATGCATAATGATTACTCTCATTGGTTGTTAATAAAAACTACATTGGCCTATAGCCAGACAGAATGAAACTAAGTGGGAAAGCCAAATGGAGATTCAGGAAGAAAAAAGGGCAGAGTCAAGGGAGATGCCAGTCACTGGGGAAGCAAGATGTGCTAGAAAACAGGAAAGGCTACGAAATCACATGACAGTACATAGATTAATAGAAATGGGTTAATTTAAATGTAAGAGCTAGTTATCAATAAGCCTGAGTGTGGGAACACCAGACCTTGAGCAGAGACCCACTTCCCCTTCTGCCTGGGAGTAGGCAGCTGTAAGACATGTTTACTAAAAACAATACAATGCCTGGGGGCATTAAGTTCCTGGAAAAGGCCTACCCACAGAAACCATCCTGACCTCGACCTTGTCCAAAGACTAACCGCCCCTTCTGCCACGCCCAGATCAGTTTCTGGGGTCAGGGCAGAACCAGCCAGGAGAGAAGAGAGAGCAGAAGCTTCTCTGGTGGGAGCCTTTCTTGGGAAGTTTTCTTGAACCTTTTTGGAGCCTGCTTAAAGTTTTCTTTACATCGTTGAACGAGTCTCTGTGTTGTCAATCCCCGACACCCTCCGCACGTTCTCAGACACAGGCCGCGCAGCAGACGCGACAATTGGAGGTCCCACTGAGATCGTGAAAGTGAGGTAAGTGGACAGGGTCATCCCTTTTGCCAGCCAGGGACAGATGGAGGAAAATAGGAAAAGAAACGATGGGAAATAGTCCCCGGAAGTTTAAATTACAGTATCACATAAAAAAGTTACTTGAAGAACAGGGGACTACAACCATGGAAGGCTTTCTAAAATGGATTGAACGTGCGAGTCCATGGTTCATTATTGGGGGAGGCTTAAGTGTCCCAGATTGGGAGGATGTTCGCCATGATTTTCAGAGAGCCAGGTGTTGGTGGCACATGCCTTTAATCCCAACACTCCAGAGGTAGAAGTAGGTAGGATGGAGGCCATCCTGGTCTATAGAGCCAGTTCCAGGACAGCCTCCAAAAGGATAGAGAGAAACCCAGTCAAAAAAAAAAAAAGAGGGGGTGGGGTAAAATAAGAAATAAAATAAAAAATCTCCAGTATTTCGCCTGATCCACTGAGGTCAGGAAAGTAAAGGGGAACTGAGAGATCTAAAAGTCTGGCCAGTAAGTAAGGCTATGCGGATGTGTTAAAAAGGGGTACCAAGCTAGGGGTACCGGATTAAATCTCCAGGCCTTCGACTGACAAAGGTCAGGAAAGTAAGGGGACCCTGAGAGATTGCCCTCAATTGGAGGGTGGACTGGATTAAATCTCCAGTAAGAAAGAAAAATTGAGAGGTTGCCCTCAGTTGGAGGGTAGATTACATTAAATCTCGAGGCCTTCACCTGAACAAGGTCAGGAAAGAGGGGAACCCAAGAGATTGCCAGCGGCATATGCCTTTAATCCCAGCGGCATATGCCTTTAATCCCAACATGCCTTTATGAGGGAACATCCTGGGTTGAAAGTTGGATTGAAAATGGGGGAACAGCCAGGCCTTGGCGGCACACGCCTTTAATCCCAGTACTCGGGAGACACAGGCAGGCAGATCTCTTGAGTTCAAGGCCAGCCTGGTCTACAGGGCAAGTTCCAGGACAGCCTCCAAAT
The DNA here is from genome assembly GCF_017639785.1 of Mesocricetus auratus. Taxonomy (NCBI): domain Eukaryota; kingdom Metazoa; phylum Chordata; class Mammalia; order Rodentia; family Cricetidae; genus Mesocricetus; species Mesocricetus auratus. The sequence goes on along the minus strand of NW_024429195.1, from coordinate 54,433,814 downwards.
AATACAGAGGAACCCTGTCTCAAAAAAAAAAAAATTGGTAACAAGCTGGGCAGTGGTGGCACACGCCTTTAATCCCAGCTCTTGGGAGGCAGAGGCAGGCGGATCTCTGTGAGTTAGAGGCCAGGCTGGACTGGCAGCCTCAAACAATACAGAGAAACCCTGATTTAAAAAAAAAATGGGTGAAACAAAAAATTTGTAACAGTAAAAAGGTACTGGTATTAAGTAAAGAAAAAGACAAAGGTATATAGAATGGAAAATTTTGTTTACCTTTAAGTTCTATTTTGTGAGTCATCTCTAAAAACTTATGGCCCAAAGCTTGGCCTCTCCACCTCACATCTACAGAGTTACAAGGAGTAAGTACAGCTGTACCCCATGACTGTAGCTCAAATGGAGGAATGATAGAGAACATACAGGACAATTTAGTTCAAGGATTGGCTGGAGTTATTCTTTTACATAGATTTCAATTAAGGAAGCTTCATTGCAACAGACTAATCATGACCTAGGGAAAAAGGATGACTGAAAGATGCATGTATGTTCTGAATGTATGGTGTGGCCACACCGGTATGTATGAAATGTGATTGTGAATGCGTGAGTATGAACTGCTTATGTGATTAAAAGGATACTTAAATCCCTTCAAAAATAGTTAAAAAGCTACCTCGATTGCTTTAAATATAGCCAAAAGGAACATCCAGCCAGTCTGTTAATGTTTTAACAGAAAAATTTAAGATGCAAATGAGGCCTTGTCAGCTAGTGAGAGCTCTACAGGTTAGATTGGGAAAGACTGCTCACAGACTTCAAATAATTTTAAAAAGTTACTTGGACACAGTATAGTTTACAATCTTTGAGTGATTTTCAGAAGTTTTTGGGAAATATTTAATGGATATGTCCTTTTTAATGGGCATCTACAAATAATCTAAGTAGTAATCCTAATTTACCTAGATAGTTTACCAAGGAGTGTAGACAAATCCTTCTACTATTATGGTCCAGCTTCAACAGTTCAAAAAAAATTTTTTTAGAAAATAAAAAAGGAGGAATAATGTCCCCAGTCCCCATATGACTCATCAAATAATACACTCCTCATTTAAAAATTTTATAATGTGAATGCCAGTGAGCTTCAGACAGATTCTGGCATGATGGAACTTGAGCAACCATTGCTCAGGTCAAATGGAGACATCCATGCACTAGACAGTGGAGAAGACCCTAATTTGGGGTCGAGGGCATGTTTGTGTTTTCTTGTAGGAAAAGAATAAAAGCTTCGGCATGGAGCAGAGAAAAACTGGACCTGAGACCATGGGAGCCTACCTAATCCAGTTTGAGTGAGATCTCTTAAATCAGTGTTCCTGACCCTTGATGTCATCGAATCTAGAGCCCAAGAAAAAAAGAAAACAGTCGGTTCGAGATTTCCAGTTTCTCAACAGACCTGCTGCATCAACCTTCCGGACCCATGAGTTTTCATCGTGAAGCCAATAGAGAAAAAAGGACCCATTTAAATCATTTGGACATTCGTATGGACTGTGATGAGGGGCAAAAGCCTCTTTTCAGTAATTGAACAGGACATGGTCACTTGAAATATCAGACTTGGTGGTTCCTGTTTCTGGAATCACGACTAGGCCAGTGTATTTTTCTGGAGAGATGCAACTTGTCCTAATGTGACAAAAAGGAGACTTTGACTCAAGTCGCATAATCAGCTGTCTCTGTGTTATCAATCCCCGACACCCTCCGCACGTTCTCAGACACAGGCCGCGCAGCAGACGCGACACCTGAGCTATAGGCCAAAAACTTTGTAATTAATATCAAGCTTCTGAGTGACTCTTTAAAAGTGGCCAGTACACGCATAACCTCACAGTAGTTGTGGCTTCTGCAACTGGCCAATACAAGATTGGACCAATCAATGGTCAGTCATGGATTGGGGAGAGGTTCATCGTCCGTGTTGAACTACTGGCTACTGATGAATTCTGAGAGAGAGGCAGTCATTGACTTCAATTACGTTTCCATCTGGCTTCAATGGATGAGTATGCAGAAAAAAGACATGAAAGGGGACTTGTAAGGGAGGGGAGATAGTAGGGAAGTTAAAGAATGTAGCATTATCGATTTAAAAATGGACTTCCTGTGCATGGAACTACCAAAGAAGAGTTTCAGTAAAAGTTGTGTAAAAAAGAATTCCAAGGTTATTCTTGACTACACAGGGAGTTCAAAGTTAGCCTAGGCTACAGGAGCCCCTATCTCAAAGCAAACAAACAAAAATTACACAACTGCTTATAACTCATATATCTACAATCCACTTTACAATTCTTATTACTCAAAGGTATTTTTCAAATGATTTCAGTGTTTGCCAACTGAGTTGTCCAGGGATGATAGAAACAGAACAAGGGCTCCTTGTCCATCTACTGAGCCATTATTCTTAAAGTAGGCAGTGGCTTATTGAAACATATACATTCAGGTAACTTGATTTGACAGCAGGTGGGAGAAGACCCAGAGTCGCCAATGTCCTATCTGTCTGGTTTGTCACTTGAGCATGTTTCATTTTAATGGCAGGATGATTTCACTAGCACTAAGATTGCTACGTTGGAAATATCTAATTTCTATCTTCTATATATGTGTTTAAGTGCCTTAAAGGTTTAAGTGGATATTGCTTCTATGTATTTCCTTGTTCTCCTAAAGTAGATCATCTTAATTAAGGAATAACTCTAGAAAATAAGAATTAATCATCTCTATAAAACTTCATTGGCTAACACTATAATACATACAGAGTGTTAGGTAACAATTTAAGATATGTGAGAAACCTGAAATGACATGAAAATATGTTCCCACACAACTACTGGGTGAAAATATAGCTTTCAAATTCATAATACAATGCTAAACATTTCAAATACTGTTAATTATATGCACATGTGTGCAAAGACTAATATACAAACAAGAGTTTGGATTAAGAGAAAGGAAGTGTACCAAAATGTGAACTGTGTTTATCACAAGTTGATAGAATCCATAGGCCTGTTTTATTTTGTTCCCCCATTGTTCAAATAATGAAGATGTAAATTTCTTTTGAAATGCAGAATGATCAATTTGAGAGTGAAGAGAATTCATTTAGATGAATAAAATTCAGAAACAGCATGCCAGGCTTAATTCCTAGAAACAGAGAGGTAAAGTTTGACTTCTATATATTTTATTTTCAGCTGATTCAAACATAGTTGAATTTGATTTTATTGTTATATTTGTGACAGAATTTGGTTTTGAAAGAAGTTCATTTTCTCATCTCTGTGATCATCACTTTTGTCACAGACCTAATGTAAAATATAATTTTCATTTAAATTCTGAAGTCAAATAGAGACTACATTGCTTACTTTCTTTTCTAAAGCAGTGTATGTCTAAGATTAGAGGTTCCAGATGACTATTTTGCAAGAGAGATGGTTTATATTTTCTCTCCACTTGTACTAATGGAATTGAATGCAGAAAGACTTGACTAAAAAGTAAACTGAAACTACCACCGATCATTTCCCTAAATACTGAAGAATAAACCCAAAGTTAGGTTTGAACTATGTTACAACAACAAAAACAGCCAGGAACCTTTGAACTCATCACTCTCCAGTGTTTGGACAATACCTAATCTAAATACTGTAATGTGGTTTGCCAAGCAGGCAGCCACACACACACACACACACACACACACACATACACACACACACACACACACACACACACACACACATATGCTTGCTATACAATTTGACTTTCATATCCTGCTTAGGTTCCTCATTCACAATACATTGGAGGCAGCTCATGTAACTTTCTTTTTCTCCTCTCCCCCCAGTAGTGGGGATTGACCCTACAGCCTTCCATGTGCTTGTAAGTGCTCTGCCACTTAGCTACAAAGTCTTCTTCTCCATTAAAAAATATGTGTGTGTTCTGGTGCTTGTGTGCATTTGAGCAAGTGTGTGGACACTTCAAGTGTTATTTCTTGGGAATGCCAATAATCTTTGAGATATAATTTCTCATTGGCCTGAAGCTTGCCTATATCTCCATGTTCTCTACCTTTCTAGCGCTGGTATTACAAGTATGCATGCCACCATACCTGAATTCTTGCATGGGTTCTGGGGACCAACGATGGATCTTCACATTTGCACAGCAAGCACTACCTACCAACAGAGGCATCTTCTTCATCCCCTACCCCACCACTAAGTTTCTTGAGATGAACAAAGTATAAAATTAAAAGTATTTTATACCAAAAATATGAATGAGGAGTAGAATCCTTAGTCAGTATATTAGTTGGCCTGAGGTAGTTACCATCTCTTGTTAACCCATTTTTTATTCCTGCATTTATGTTTTTATAATTTGAAATCAGTGGAGTTTGAATTAATGGAAAGTTTTGATGGGATAATGTCCATTTAGTTTGACTTGGCAATTTTGCAGCTGGATTTCTCTACATTTCAGATAGATGGATAGATACATACATACATACATTTCCCGTGGCTCCATGTAAAGCATCTGCTTAATTCTTCATATTAACAGGCTTTCTCTTCCCCAAACTCTGACCCCTAACTCCTTTTGATTTAACCTACATTTTTACCTTCTTCCACAATGGTTACTAATAACCTCTACACTGAAGAGATTCCTCTATTTTCTGTATTTGCTGTTCAGTAGCTATTTATCCTACTTAGAGTATAAGCGCTCCATGAAGAACAGAATCTTTGTCCATGTTGTTGATAAACATTCCCAAGTGATTAAAAGACTTTCTGACTTATTATAAGTGCTCAGTGTGTAGATTAGTATTATAATTTAAAATAAAATGATGTACAAATGGAATGGCAGCAGGTAATCCTGCTGTTTTACAATATAGGTTATGCATCATATCCTACTGCAGCTAAAAAACATATTTCCTAATCTATTTGCTGAATACTAATAGTACCCCAGAACATAGTGTTTCTTTTACCCCTATTACACTTTTCTTATTGAGACTACATTCACACCAATCCTCTAGTCTCAGATTTTCAAGTGCTAGGGTAGTAGGCATGGGCCACCATGCCCAGACAGAACCCTTAGTTTCTGGCCAATAAATCAAAAATTATGCCCACACGGAGGATACTGGTTAATTGTTTAAGTGTGTTAGAGGTCATATTACAGTCAGTGGGCATTTTAATAAGATTTTCTTTTTCTAACTCATCATTCCATGTCATAGAGATATAGATGTTTTAAAGGTAATGTTTTGGTCTTGAAAATGTCTCTTTACTCAGTCCTATAGACTAACAAGCAACATCACTCACTACCTTAGACATGGGTCTATCTGTAAGAATCAAGAAAAGGAAGAAATATGACAAAGAGAACAGAGCTACATCTTAGTTGCACAGGGATGCAGTTAGTAAGAGAAGCACAGAGGCTGGCACCCAGGGGCCACTTTTCAGGTCCTCTTATAGTTATGTGGAGAAAATGCAATTGGAAGGGGCATGATTGAAGGGTTGACTGCTCACAGCTTTATCCTTTTATATCCCCTGGATATTCTTATAGTCCCAGTAGCTACAAAGTGGACTAATTAAAGGAGGTTTAAAAGAGTAGTGTAGTATATATGCTTAGATCTTTCCAAGTAGCTAGTCTAAGCAATATCAGAAGGCTCTTTGCTGGTCAGGATGATGGATGGCCTAAGTGCAGTCTGATTAATGTCTTGGGATGGACAGAGAGCTAACACAGGAGAATCAGTGGTTGTAAATAAATCTTTTACTGACATCTCAGATGAATCTGACCTTTGCAGTGACAGGACAATGCGTTGGTACCAAGAGCTAGAACCAAGGGAAACTTTGAAATAAAATTTCAATGATGAACTAATAAAAAAGTCTATACACATCTATTTCCTGTAATAGTTTATATCTTACTAAACAGAATTATTCATATATACATTTATAGTAAATATAGTGGCCTTATTTTAGTAACTTTGTTTCTTAGAATACATACTTTGTATATATACAATGCCTCAAATATCTAAATCTCAACAAAACCAGGGCTAAGCTACATTGTATTGTGATTTTTCTGTATTGAATTCTATTTCTTGGAAGAGGAAATAAAACAGTTTTAATCTAACTCCTTTCTAGCTTATAGTTTGGAAAGTGTTGTGTACTTTTTAGGTAACTCTTATTTTATGAAATTAAGATGACCCCAACAATTTTACTCTTAGTTTTGATGGGGGCTTATTAATTGTAAATATTAATGAGTTCTGTGCAGTGTTTCAGCACATTCAGACAATGTGCCCTGGCCAAACTCCCTGATTCCCAATTTAATCCCCTTCCCCATGTCGTTCTCAGTCTCCCATAATCAGTATTCATTAGTTGGGTTCAAGTTTTTAAACTTGCACATTATGAGAGCGAGCATGGGGGATATGGTTTTGATGTCTGGATTATTTAACTTGATGTATTCTAGTTCCATGAATTTGCTGCAGATGATAGACTTCATTCTTTTTGGCTGAGTAACAAAGTAAGCTGTCATTAAACAGAGAGGCAAGAAAGCACAGTTAGTACCAGCTAACCGTGGATTCACAAGACCTGAGCTCAAAAGCCAGCTTTGCCATTGGCTGAATAGATGAAACCATTAACCTAGATGGGTTTAAGTTGTCACCTCCATTCTGAATATAAATTAATACTCACAGAGTTCATGTGAGAACTCAATGTAGTAACTTGGGTTTTCTGAAATTTTAGTGCTTTTCTTCACTTATTCTCCATGCAGAGGGTAGATGGCTCTTCCTTGCTACAGTTGGAGAAATATTTTCTTAATTAATGGCAAATCGACACATTTAAACATATAATCTTCTACTATGAGTTTCTGGGTCCTTCCTTTTCATTCTGAGCTGTTCCTCTGAACACAGGTTAATTCACTTCAGTTCTCTACTTTGAAAACTATTCCTTTTGCCTCTCACGAAAGATGTCTCTTGAACAAAAGATGAACTTTGAGACTGACATGGAAATTTTGTGAAGGACAGGGTGAGACAGACCCAGTGGAAGTCTCATTGAGGAACTGGTCTCTATTGGCTACAGATTTCATGCTTGGTAGGAAGCCCCTTGCATCTCTTCAGCTATTTCATGTTCCTTCTGCTGGTAACCACAATCCCTTAGTGTTTCTCTTCCTGTAGAACAGAGGTGTAGCTAATGTGCTACCTGAACTCAGTTCATTTCTATTTCTTGTTTTTTACTGACACTTTCTCATCTTTCCCCACCCTCTACAGAAGAAATCATTTATTCCATTCTACTATAAGCGCCTGCTGACATGCTCTTATGAGCACGACTTTACTTGTAGTCAGCCTTTGTTCTTCAGGGTATTACTGGGGCAAGGGTTGGCTACCACAAGCTGTGGTTCACTCTCCTGGAGACAATTTCCCATGGAATGGTCTAAAAGTAGAGTTTAATGATGTTTAGGGAAGGCATCTCTTGCCCTATCATTGATCATTCCCTAACTCTAATGAGTTGCATACCACTGAACACATGAGTGTGAATTGGAATATGTGTGTTCGTGTGTATCCTGTGAGATAGTTTATCACAGTAGTCTGGAATCAAATTTTCTGAATGTGACTAGTGTAAAGGCATATATTGCCAAGGCAGGGAGACAGAAACACACCAGTTTCCATGGCAGTACATGACAATAAACAATGCCTAGACTGGTATAAGTTACTGGATTTTTGCTAGCTGTAACAGTTTACTTTTGAGTTGATTACTGTGAAAGCTTAAATTGGAAACTCATTAGCTTAGAACAGAGCTTGGCATGTAGGAAGCCTTTAATGAATGTTAGCCATCATTACATTTAAATAATGGAAGACTAAATAACAGGAAACCTAGTCAATAAATCAGATTTATCCATTTCCAACTTGTAAGGAAGACAGCTTTAGTGGATGGTTTCAACCATATAATGCAGAAGCTCGCCATGTCAAATATTTTAAAGTTTATTTTATGTATACGAGTTATCTATATACATGTATGTCTTTATGCCAGAGAAAGCATCAAATCGTACTATATATGGTTGTGAGATACCATGTGGGTATTTGGATTTAAACTCAGGACCTTTGGAAGAGCAGCCAGTGCTCTTAATCACTGGGCTGTCTCTCCAGCCCAGGTGAAATCTGTTTTGAGGGATGTCTCTGAAGTGTTTCTCCTTTACAAGTCTCCCCAAGACTTACTCACAAAGGACTATTCATTTTCTGCTTATCTTTTGTAGTATAAATTATTCTGTTTAGGACACAACTCTATAGGGCAGTACTGGTTGTATGGTTCAGTCACAATAATCTTCAAGATGTTTTAAATTGGAGCTACCTTTTAAAAACACCAAGTAGTGTTTACCAGGCTTCTTTTTTATTTTTTATTTTATTATTTTAATTTTAAATAGCTTGCTTCACATGTCAATCCAAGGTCCCTCTTCTCTTCCCTCCTTCCGCACCCCACCACCATCCCCACCCCCCAGCCTCCCACCCTATCGCCACTTCCTTCCACATAGAGGATATCAAGAGTCTGTCATTTCACTCAGGGTAGGGTCCAGGCACTCCCCTAAGAGTCCAGGCTGAGAGAACCTCCCTCTTTGTGTTATGGACACACGAGTCCATTTGTATGCCAGGGATAAACACTGATCCACTGCCCAGGGCCACATAGGTAGCCCAGGCCTCCTCACTGACTCTCATACTCAGGGGGTCTGGATCAGTCCCATGCTGGCCTCCCAGCTGTCGGTCTGGGGTCCAAGAGCTCTCTCTTGTTCAGATCAGCTGTCTCTGATGGTTTTGCCAGCTCATTCTTTGCCAATTGCTCATCGCTCTTCTCTCTCTGTCACTGGGTTCCATGGGTTCAGTTCAGTGTTTAACTGTGGGTGTTTGCCTCTGCTTCCATCAGTCACTGGATGAAGGTTCTAGGATGGTTATAGACATCAAGTTCATTATCAGGAATGGGCATTTAAGGTGGTCTCTCCACTATTGCTTAGCTTGCCAGTTGGTGTCATCCCTCTAGATCACTAGAGGTCTCACTGGTGCCAGATCTGTCTCCTAACCTATGATTCCCTCTTCTCCCTATTCTACCCCCCACTCAACCTTCCTGTTCCCCCATGACCTATTCTCTCTTCCTCTTCTCCTCCCTCTTCTTCCCAGCTCCCACCCCCACCCCTTGCTGTGTTCCCAATCTGTTCAGAAGATCTTGCCTCTTGCCTCTTCTCTGGGGTACCATGCATATCTCTCTTAGGTTCTTTTCTGTTTCCCAGACTCTCTGTCAGTGGAAGTGCAGTCTGGAAATATCCTGATCCATGTCTAAAATCCATATATGAGTGAGTACATACCATGTTTGTCTTTTTTTGACTGGGTTACCTCACTCAGGATGTTTACCAGGCTTCTTCATTAAAATATGAAACCAACTCAGTGGTACCAGGTCAGAGACAAATAAATGTTAACATTTTTATATTACTAGATAAATGGATGTATTAACAATATGCTTCCAATGATCTGAACACATGGGTGTGAAGTAAAACAGTGAGAAATGAATTGGACAAGTAACAGGGATGGAGCTGGGAGGAAGTCTGCTTACAAAGTATGTGATTTTCCCTGAGGTTTTCCCCTTTTTGGTTTGTCCCTTTTTATTTTTCTGTTAGTTTTCTAGAGAGAGACAGGGAGAAGATGTGGAGTTCGATGGATTGGGGGGTGGGGAGGAGATGAGGAAGGGGAAACCATGATCCATATATTGCAGGAAAGAATTATTTTAAATTAAAGATAGGTTTACTTTATTTGTATGCATGCCTGACAGAAGAGAAGAGGACATTAGACTCCTGAAGCAGAGATTACTGGTGGTTGTGAGCCACCTAATGTGGGTGCTAGGATGGGACACTCTGGACTGATGGGTCATCGGTACTTTTTTCTTTTTGAGTAAAGTAGTATGAGTATTCAGGCACCAGAATAACAGCTCAGTCAAGGTTATTTTTACCACACTGAGCTACTCTAGTCAAATTGGAGATTTTTTTCCTGTTAAAGGGATTTTCATGTGGTTTTTCATTCAGCTACCTGTAGCCCTAGGCAAAGTACATAGCTAGCAGGATGCTTGCTGGCAAAGTCATGACCAATTACATTGATTGAAAATTTAAATTCCCCCAAAATAAAGGTTGGAATTATCTATGAAAAAGCAAAGTATTCTGGGCATACAGCAGTGTTTCATTACTATAGCAATGCTGTCTTCCTGGAGACTTATATAAGTTTGAAAATTATTTTAGAGTGGAAAAATAGGAAGACACATCTTCTGTAAATATGCCAAAGTTATTTCCCACCTGACACCATCCATGCAACATCTCTGATACCAGGAGTCATATCTAAGGAGGACTTTATTCCTATCGCCTCTGAGAACAAGTGTATAGTGTGTCTAAGAGACAGATAAGTTCAATAGGAATTCCAGTCATGCTACCAGCCAATTTTGAAGCTTCTCATTCAGATGGATTTCATTTTTTTTAACATGAATGCATGTTCATGAGTCACTGTGTGGGGCATTATTCTGGGCCGTGGGGATACAGAAAAATCTGTCAATTGTCCCTGTCATTGTAGAAGTTACATCCTAGGGTCAAAGAAGAAGTGTGGATAAGAGAATGTATGCTACAGAATATAAGTAAGTCTCTGGATATATCAGAAAGTTCTACAGTAAAGGGAAACTTAGAGAAAGTGACTCTGGAGTAAGGGGGGAAGTTGCAGCTTAAGACAGTTTGAGTGACAGTCTACTCCACAGAAGTAGAGCCCACCATACCCACAGGAGCAACTGGATCAGCTTCGAGAGCAATGCTTCCTTTGTCTCTATTTTTAGGAGAGAAAGCCTGGTAAGATATTAAAAATACATGTCATCTTGCTTTCACTCTACCTGTTGGAGTGTAATTCCTGGCCTTGTCTACCAAAGCTGGGGGGGGGGGGGTAAAATAAATTATAAAAGAAATAGATGGTACCACCTGAGCACTCAGGTCCTAATTTGGGTTCTCTTGGTCTTCTTATTTCACATTAATTCATACAAATCCTTGGGGATGGGGGAAGAAAGCACTGAATGAGATACACAGCTAAATTCAGTGAGCACTCATTACTACCTCTTATTTTGCAAGCAGGACTTCATTCGATTTAAGTTAATGCAAAAATTCAGAGGTTCTTAAGGAGCCTGCAGTTCATGAAATGTGTGCCAGATTATATAAATACACTCTCTGAAAAACAATGACAGTGCTCAATAAACAGGGAAGAGGAAGAACACTGTAATCTCAGGTTAGCCCAGAGCTTTCTGACAAAATGCGAGAATAGCAGCAAGTTTAGACTTCTGTAAGCTCTGCTGTGGTTGTTGCCCAGCTGAGGTCCATTGCCATGAGTCAGCAGCCCAACCCATGGACTGAAGCAGAAGGGTGAACAGTCCTGAAGTCATGGAGGGCAGGAGCCTGGCTGAAGGATGTTTTGGCTTAGAGTAGTTAGCCACTAGCTCTCCAACCTACTGATGTAGATAAAGAGATTAAAAGCACACACACTCTTGTGGTGGCCTCACTAAAGACACAGAGTTGGACCAGATTATGTCTAGTTCAGATGAAAAGGCTGGAGTGGCTTGCTCCTCTGGAGGAGAGAGGCCCTGTTCCCTGTATCCACATGGCAGCTCGCAACCATCCGTAATTCCAAGTCTAGGTTTCTGACAACCTCTTCTGATTTCCAAGGGCATGAGGCACAGGTGTGGTGAGCAGACTTGCATACATGCAAAGTATACACACGTACACACACACATACATATGTATGTGTGTACTCATATGTATGTATATAATTAACAGGTTCCATCATATTGCATATATTATACATTTCCTATCACATACAAAATATATAATATATTATATATATTATAATGGATTAAGTCAATTATTTCCACAATCAACAAAGAGCATTCCTTTCTTTCAATTTACATGGGCATGCTTCCTTACTGGGTAAGTACGACATCCCTGCTTTCAGTCATAGACTATAGTCATAGAGTTAAGGATTGAATCTAGTGGAAGCACAAGGTTTGCGGGAAAGAAGCAAGGGAAAAGCTAGTGGGCAGGAAGGGGGCGCTCTCAGAATACCCAGTTAACCTGCAAACAGCAGGTTTGCCCAAGCAGGCCAGAACTCACTGCTCGCCTATGCTCCTGTAGGGTGGGAGCCAATTGCGAAGCTGGTCAGCCTGCAAACAGTCCCAGCTGTGAGCTGAGTCCACGCTTAAATCTAGCTCGGAGGAAGGACCCAGATGGGTGGCTCCCTTTAGCTCCCTCCTCTGTTTCAGTAGTCTTGGCTCCGCCTCTTCCCGCCCCACTCCACTCCTCCCCACGCCCAGATTTTGGAGGGACCCAGGTCCTAATCGCTAGAGCCCATCCCTTCCCCCCTTCCCTTCCCCTTCCCCCGTGGAGCTTGCTACCCCTCCAGCCTCAGCTAAAACCCGGAGAGGTGGAATTTCGATTTGAAACTCCCAAGCCAGGGCCGGCGCTGGGCATGCTCAGTGCCGCGGCGCGTTGGGCTGCTAACTGCGCTGGTAGCAGAAGTGCTGCCTGGCTCCGAGGCTGGCGCTGGAGTCCACGCCGCTGTCATCGCCGGCTGCGGGCTTCCAGAAGGCCAAGCTGTCGCCTCCTCTGAGTGCCTTGCCCACTGCCCGCCTCCCCATCACCCGCAGCATCCTCTCCATCTCCCCACCCCTTAGGGAGGCGAAACCAGTGCTTGGCTCTGTAGGCGCCTCACACCGTTCTGCGAAGCCCAGTAGAGGACCCCGTCGTCGGATGCCTGGGATAAGAGGACTCTTGGCAGTGGTTCTCTCAAATAGCACTTTGCTTTGAGTGGGGTCGCGGCGGAGTTTCTCCTCCGCCCCTCAATGCACACACTATGAGGAGAGCAGTCGGCTTCCCGGCACTGTGCCTGCTTCTTAATCTTCACGCTGCAGGTAAGGGCTTGCGGGACTGAGATCTGGAGCTGAGGATGAGATGGGAAGCATGCTTAAGGACTCCCGAAAAAGCTTGCCTAGCAGAAGAAGGTTTGGGATAGCATCCGAGGGGAGGAAAGTATGCACCTGTTGGAAGGCTAGGGCTGAAAACTTATGCTAAAATCAGTTCCTCCTTTTTACCTTGCACGACTAAGAACGAACATTTTACATTTGAACATAGGTATGTTTCCCCCTCCATCCAGATTCCCCGCTTGTGCTTCTAAGCTTTGCACTTGGTTGCAGTTTGCAAGAGAGAGGAGACATCCTGCTGGATGGAGCCCTCTCTACTGCAGCAGTTACATCCATAAGGTCTCCCTGGTTAGCGAGGGAGCGCTCACAGGGATGCCCTGGCTGTAGCCAGATGGACCACATCTCCGCCCCTAACAGCCAAATGCATGGTTTATTAACAATGCTGCTCCAGGCTGCTTTGGCCCCTGCTCTTGTCACTCGAATTTGCTGAACCAATAAGAGTCAAGAATGGTTTCAAACGGGAGCTTCTTCTCTCTTTCAGCACCATGGTCAGTATCCGCAGTCAGTAAAGAGAAACCAACTACACCTAGGGGTTATCGCTGTCTCCCCAAGATTGATTTGAAGAGAGACCACGAGAGAATGCAACCAAATAAAAATAGATTAGATACAGGAAACAGTATCTGGTCTAGGGATGCAAAGTAGATAAAGCGCCTCGGAATTTTATGTTTAGTGTCACCTGGCACCTCTAAAACAGTGGACAGACGTGCTGGACTGCACCCGTATTATTTACACACACACACACACACACACACACACACACACACACACACACACACACACGCCTAAATGAAACATGGCAGACAGGTTTTAGGAATCCTCTGGGACAGCAGTTGTCCAATCAGTAGCCATGTAGCTTTTCTTTGAGTTTGGTTCTCATCTGTTCACATGCATTTATTTCACTGAGCCCACTGGGTGGGATTGTATTATGTTACTGTGACCATAAGCTCAAGAAAAATGGCCGTGAAACTGTAATCCTTGTGGTAGTTCTTTAAAAGAGTGGGTGCTGTTTTTCCATGTATGCAATAATGGGAGCAAAATATAGTACTTTTTATCCTAGCTATTGCTTAATGCATTGTGAATTTAGAAACAAACGATGTATAGGAACAATAAGGTTATAATTAAGTATGCATGTTAATTATTATAATTACAACATTACATTGTGGGCTTTTCAGTGGTTCTTGGGTGTCTTGAAAATCAGTGGGAGAAAACTATGACTTGGTTATTAAATTATTTTGAAACAACTATAATGAAACATTTCATTACCATATACAATTATTTAATGTTAGAATATGGGATGGAAAACATACACACTGATCTTGTTTTATATCCCACACTATTTAATTGCATCACTGACAGAAATAACCATTACCAAGAAAAAAGTTTTCATTGATGCCAAGATAAGCCATTAATTATCTTATAAAACTTCAGTGTAGTTATTTTTTTTAATTTTATTTTCCAGTTTAAATTTAGTTAAGAATCAAGGTTGCTTCACAAGTCAGTTCCAGGTCCCTCTCCCATTCCCTCCCTTCCTCCCGTGCCCTCCCCTCCCCCCCCGTTATCCTCTCATTTCTCCAGGGAGGGTGAGGCCCTCCATGGGGGTGTCCATAGTGTGTCATTTCATATAGGGCAGGGCCTAGACCCTTTCCCAAGAGTTCTGGGTGAGAGTGCTCCTCACATTGTTCTATTGGAGTCCAAAGTCCGTGTGTATACTTGGGATGGGTACTGATCTGCTGCCCAAGGCTCAATAGATTCCCTAGGCCTCTTCACTGACACCCAGATTCAGGGGGTCTTGATCAGTCCCATGCTGGCTTCCCAGGCTAATGCCTGGGATTCAAGAGTGTAGTTATTTTTGATAATTGCACATAAACAAATGTTAATGATTGCAGTTTATGCATCTTAGGTAGTTATAAGCTTAAAGTTATAAGTAGACTTGATATTAAATATGTAGAAAACATTACTAATTTATTATAGATGAACCCTGAGGATAAGGAAAATAGAGGACTTGGCTTCCTCAGAGGTGAAACCTAGAAGCCTGTATGCCTAAATGATACCTGGAGCTTTGCCTAGAGGTCTATTACCAAAATCAAAACAGAATTCTCTGTATTTTGTTGTCTTAATTTGTAAAAAGATTAAAAATAAGACCATTCAAACAATTTTAGTTTCATAAGGCAACAGGTGAGTTGCTATAGATTTCAGTGGCAATATTCTACCTATACATTAATTATATTTGTAGTTAATACAGTGCCTTGGAAGGGTGTTTTGTCAAAGCAGATTGCAAGTGTGGTATTGTAGTTGCCTTGCTAGTTTCATTTTGGATTCATTTCCATTTTAAACAGCAATTTGTGGGTCACAAGCTGTCATCAGATTAAAATGAATCACAGTTACCTAATAACACTGTTTGGGCTTTTCATCAGAACTCAGATAAACCCAGATTTCTTGATCTATGCCCCCACAGAATTAGGTAATAAGAAAATAAGTGGCTAGGAAAACAAAGATCAAGGACCCTCTAGGTCTTTTACTTGTTGAGTGTCTGAGCTTATCTCTTGTTTGGAAAGCTACACTCCCAAAGATGAGGCTGGATTTGCAAAGAAAGACAGTGACATTTGTACATCTTAGCCTCCAGGCTGAAAAGCTAATTGATCCCTATCAGTTATGCCCACGTTAGCAGCAACTACTTTATGCTGGCATAGATGATGGTATCTTAGAATGCCCCAGAAATGGGATAAATTAAATAATGGGATGGGATGTAAGTGTTCTCAGCTGTATTCAGAATTGTTGCCTGAGGCATAGCCATGACTCGAATAATAAGGCTGCAAATTACTTTCAACATGAGTGCCATCTCCAATTACTTGGTATGGCTGCCTATGGCACAGTGACCCTGACTCTTGACAGTCTCAATACAGGGGAAAACTGATCTATTTGTAATGTCTGTGTGAAGGGATTACAGTGTGCAATGCAATTGTCATTCCTGGGTAAGAGTAAGCCAACGAAGCTGCTAAGTTCATAGCTTGATAGAGAAATTGAATGTCATATGACAGCTAATTTCTACAGATCTTAAGAAATAGTTGTACTTATTGTCCATCCAGTTGCTCATCTTACAGGCAGGAATAACAAGATTCAGTAGTGTCAACTGACAATATAGTCTGAAGGGGGGGGGACCAGCTTTCCGGGTGTATCACTACATAAAAATAAAGCCCCCAGTACAGCTAAGAACACTTAGATCCTATCTCATCAGCCAATTTCTCCCATTTATGGAGCACTCAAAGATGCCATCATTTCTGTCATCATAAAGTAGTTGCTAGAAAACTTCGGCAAAACCAGATCTAATGGAACAGGACACTATTGAGTTAGTGGTAACAAATCCTTTTCCTTTAGCTGTCTTCAATCTTCACACCTTCTGGGAGCCAGTGTCACAAATACATCCCAGTTTAAAAGCACACATCATATACATCCAAGAGACACCTAAAAGCCATGCCAATGATAAGATTGCTTGAAGAATAATTGTGTGGAAGATCCACAGACAGTGTATTTACTTCAGTCCTCCCTCTCATTCTTTGCCCAATGAGTCATATTCCAATTGAAGAGACTATGTTAATCTGGTAGTATTTTCAATGCCAAGGGGTAAATTTCTTCTGATATCCTTAAAATTGTCATCTAAAAGCTTTCCTTTCCAACTGAATGTTACGATAAGAAGACTGACTTCAACCCATGATACTGTCCTCAGCATTGGAAAATGAGACTTCAGCTTTCCACCTTGGACTTCCTGAATGACATATCTAAAAGGTGCCCTCTCCTTCCAGAGAATTGCTTAGCAAAATGGTCTAGTCTTGCAGGAGGACAGGGTTCCTGTCATGGGACCGTAAGAATTTAGGAAGTCATATTCAGAAGTTCTATGCTCAAGAAAAGGAGCAGACTACTGAGGAAATAATGTAAGAGGTTTCTGATTTTATAGTAGTCCTTGGTAGTCCAAAATCAGAGTACCCAAACCCAACACAGTCCTTACAATGCCCCAGATCTGGGTTTTCCTACTCCATTGTCTGTCAGGTATACCCCTACTTCTTTATATTGATCTCTGGCCACATTGATCTCTTTGTTCCTAGAAAATACCAGGCATGTATGTATCTTGCATATTTTGCTTTTTTTTTGCCAAGGAAAGCCATT
Source organism: Mesocricetus auratus (assembly GCF_017639785.1). NCBI lineage: Eukaryota > Metazoa > Chordata > Mammalia > Rodentia > Cricetidae > Mesocricetus > Mesocricetus auratus. Next base: position 54,416,688 of record NW_024429195.1, on the reverse strand, counting down.
TCAAGGCTTAACCTGTCGATGATTTTAGATTTTACTTAAATGTCACCTTTTTAGTGGCGATTTCTCGTGTTAGCTTCCTTTATATGCTCCTCTCTCAGACTGATATCATTCCCTCCTCAACCTTCTTCCTAGACGTCATACCATTTAACAAAAATATGCTTTTCTTGTTTATTTTGTTTATTGTGTTCCCCTTCTCTACGTGAAAATATAAGCTCTTGAGGGCTATTGTCTATTTTGTTTTGACTGACTGTATCTATCAGTGATCATGTCCTGTCTAGTTCCTGAAGTGTTGTGTGTCAAGACTTTTCCTGGGGAGATGAAACATACACACGTATACTCACCTCAGATAGAGATCCAGTGAGAGACCAATGTGTGAATACCACCAAATTCCAATTTGGTGAAACAATGAGGGTTTTTTGTTGTTTTTTTGCTTTGTTTTGGTGGGGGCAGTCACTTACAGGAATGTGTGTGAAGGTTTACTTGCAGGAGGAAAAAAATGACTCAAAGATAGTTATATCACCAAAGACCACTCTGGGATGAATGAAAGCTCAAAAAAGGAAACCTGGGGCATATACTGCACCCTGAACTACAACAGGAGGGAGAGGGTCATTTCAAAGTGACTTTGTTGGTTTAAACCTCTTCCAGGCAGCTGATCTGGTCTCAGAGTCTTCTTTGTAGCTCCACTTGTCTGAAAGTTATTCTTAGCAGTCTTTACTCTTGGGATAGAGGGGGCCTAGTAAATCTGGTCAGTTTCAGGCACTTCCTGAAGCTATCTTGAACTGTTTACTTTCTGGTTTAAGGATCTTCTTTGCAGGGTAGAATGTTTCAATCACTGAGGAAACGGCTACACAAGGTGGTGCTTGTTTAATGTTTCTACTTTCTGAGTATTATTTAAATGTTGGTGTTTCAAGAGATTCTTTTTGTTACTTTCTACTTAATCTACTTAAATCTCATTGTATAATTATATTCAGAGCTACATGCCAGAGATCCCCAAATCCATATTTCTACCTCAACTGCCCCCTGAACTCTAGTACTGTGTTTACTACTACATAGACCCATTGGATATTCCAAAAAATTGTAATATCCAACTCTTTATAGTTCACACATAATTCTTCCTTGTCGCAGAGATAAAGCCAAGATCCCCAACATCACTTAAGCCTGACACCAATAACTCATCCTAGAACCTTGGTACTAATTTGATCATTGTTGTAATAAAATGCATGACAAGAAACAACTTAAGGAATTAAATAGTTATTTACTGGCTTATAGATTTAGAAGATACACTCTATCATGGTTGGGAAGGCATGAGAGCATGAGCAGAAAGAAAGGCTGATTACATTATATCCCCCATCAGGAAACAGACAGTGAACAAGTGGAGCCAAGCTATAACACCTCAAGGCCTGCCCAGTAACTTACTTCCTTCTGTAAGGCTCCACTTCCTAAAGATTTCAGGACTATCCCTAGTAGCTCCAACCACTGGACACCAAGCATTCAAACACATGAGGCTACAGAGGCATTTCATGCTCAACTCACAACAGCCTTCCTATGCTGCCTTTATCTTAAGATTCTTAATTCTTGAAATCAATCTTCTCCCCTCCATGGCCATACCATTCCCTTGAGATCTGGATCCTTGTTTCTCCTTGTCAGTCTCATATCAAATCTGCCTTTCATAATAATAGCCTAAGTACATTCTAAAAACATACATGAGTCCCTTTATATAATTATCTAACAAAGCTGTTACTTTTTCCTTTACCTGCTGTAAAATCCAAATGCACAGTCATGACAAAGTCTTTCTCAATCAGATTTTCCCTAAATCTAGTCTTGTTCTCTTCATTCCACACTGTTGTAAGACTAATGACCAAATTCTGTTATCGACATATTTTGCCTCCTTCATGTTATCTTTTTTCTTAACTTCTCATTATATTTGTTTTCAAGATACCTCTTACTGTAACTTCAATTTTTAATTAGATATTCCCTACTTTGAATCCTTCCTTACATCTTACCTTATTCAAACAACTTGCCTACATTTTCCACAAAGGCAAGTGCATTCCTCTATCAATGCAGTAAATCAATGTTTTAATACTTTCAAAGGAAACTAGAATTGTAATTGTTACTTTTGCATACCTACTTCCAATAAATTTCTTGGTCATTCATTATGCTATCAATAATTTTCAATGAATAAATAAATATAGTTGGAGTATATTTGAGAAATAAATGATGATAAACTGACACTAATAGATTATACATTATCTTAATGAACATAGGAGCATTTACTGTTCCCTTCACTGAATTTATATTTACTTGCTATAGAGAAGTGTATAAAGAAGAGTTTTGATTTACAAATAGATTATAAGTTTGATTTCTAAATGCATAATATGACTTATACAGCAGTTATATGATGGACTCCTCCTAGATGAATAGACAGTCTTCTACAATTTTTGTACAAGTTTATGATAGGTTAATTTTTGTCTAAAAAACCAAGGCATATGATAACCAGCATTGGACAATAATTGTATAGTACTGATATTACTAATTCTGGCTATCAATTGACCATCATCTGTTTTGTAAGAGGAAGCAAGGATATCATTCACATTCAAAATCATGATAAAACTAAAAAATGATTCAGCCCTCTTTTCCTGCCCCCAAATAAGAACTTAACCATGGGCATGAAATATCTGAATGGTTTGGTGGTTGTATGAATTTTTCCTCCTCTCATCTTATGTATAAACAGTTTTATAAAATCTGGTTCAATCACATTTTTATGAAGAACATACATATACCCAGAGTGAAGATGTCCTTGTGAATTATAATAAGTCACTTTTAAAAGAACACATGATCATATATCAAAGTTTCATTTGTATCATCATTACTAGTCATTGTAACACAGATGATATAGTTTTGGGTAAGTTCATTGTTACATCTATTGAAAGCTATTTTGTGAAGTCAAGTGAGAGAGAGAGTCTGAGAGAGAGAGAGAAACTGAGACAGAGAGAGAGAGAGAGAGAGAGAGAGAGAGAGAGAGAGAGAGAGAGAGAGAGAGAGAGAGAGAGGGCTCCATTTTCCTTCAAATGGGAATTTGGAAAGATCCAACTTCTTATAAATATAAGAACTTTACTGATGTTTCCCAATATCTTTGCAAAAGAAAAAATTAATCATAAGCCATTTTAAAATCAAACTTCTTAATGCTTATGTACCATATAATGTTACTGTAAGTGCCTATTATAGTAATGATATTTGCCACAGAAAGGCAATTATCTAATTTATATTATGAACATTAGCACTTTTCATCTAAATAATTTTTACTCATAATGACTATTTAGACTTTCCTCAAATCAAATCTCATTTCCTTTTGATATATGCAGATAGTGATAGTCATTAAAATGCAGCTGCATGGGCCAGCAGCAAAGCAAAACTAATCGTTTACACTAAACAACCCTAGATCAATATGTCTAGTTGCACTGAAGCAAATGACCAGTTCAATTGGATATGAGTTATGTTTTCCACAGTTCAACTCTAAAGCAACACCCATTTTCTGTCTTAAATAAAGGAAAATGGTTTAAGACAGGTTTAAAGCACTGAAGTTCTTTGGGAACAACCCAGAATGACTCAGTGACCTAAAATCATAACGTAAAAGACCCAGTGGCTATTTTGCCAAGCTAATGATCCAATTCTTGAAAGAAATGGAACAGAGTAGGATGCTGTATATCTAAGTAGTCAGCTTCCATCATTGGGTGACTTTTATCTGATAAAGATGCATATTAGGCATATTATGGGGTGTGCCAAATACAATACCACAGTAAATTCAGTTGATAGATCATTGGCCCATTAATTTTAAAGTACATTTTTTAAATGATGAGCAATTTACACTGTGTTCTTGATCACAGGTAGGTTTTCTTCTTGTGTTTTCAGTTCTCTCTGGGGGAAAATGATAGCACGAATAACTTATTGCAGGGTGGTATTTAAGAATAAAATGGGATAATACACACAAACCTGTACTGTTTTAATAAGAGATATGTAAATGATGTGCATTATTTGATCAGGGAAGGAGAGAAGACACATAATAATTAACTGACATCAAGCAATCTTTCTGTTCTGTGCTTGAGCCTATGTTTGAGGAGAATGAAAATTCTAGTATAGGTTGTGTATTTTGGGTGGTTTCTGCAGTTTTTCATCTGTTACATGGGTGAATAGATGCAGATATGAAGTAAAGTACCAAGTTTAAAACATCTCTTGATCCCAAAATCTTTCTCCTAATACTTTCTCTCTGTCGCTCGTTGTACTGGCTGGTTTTGTGCGTAAACTGGACACAAACTAGAGTCATCAGAGAGGAAGGAGCCTCAGTTGAGAAAATGCCTCCCTGAGATCCAGCTGTAAGACGTTTTCTCAATTAGTGATCAATGGAGGACTGCTCAGACCACGGTAGGTGGTGCTATCCCGGGGCTGGTGGTCCTGGTTGCCATGAGAAAGCAGACTGAGCAAGCCAATAAGCAGCACCCTCCATGGTCTCTGCATCAGCTCCTGTCTCCAGGTTCCAGCCCTACTTGAGTTCCTGTTCTGGCTTCCTCCAGTGATGGTCTTATGAGCTAGAAGTGTAAGTCAAATAAATTTTTTCCTCCCCAAGTTGCTTTATGGTCATGGTGTTTTGTCACAGCAACAGAAACCCTAAGAAAAGCAGATTGATACCAGTGTTGTGGGGTGTTGCTGTGACAGGCCTGGCCATGTTTTGGGGAGGATTGTGGGAGGACTTTGGAACTTTGGGCTAGAAAAGCCATTGAGTGTTAAGAGCTCTGTGAGAGCTTGGAAGATAAGAGTGTTGAGAGCAGTGCAGAAGATGGAGGCTTAGCTTGTTACATTTCAGAGAGAAGTTTAAAGACTCTGTTGGGACCATTTGCTATTTTGATTTAAGATTCTGTTGTTCTGATTGGCTGGGCTGAAGAATCAGCTGTGATTAACAAGATACCAGAACTACCTCTATGTTAGTGGAACAGTTGGTGCTAATTAGCTGGAGCTAAGAAATTAGCAGTGATTGAGAAGAAACCAGCATCCCTGATGAAATCTTCTGGGAAGTGTTTCCTGAGAGCACAGAGACTCTAGGTTTCAGAGGCAACCGTCTTTGTACCTCGTGCTGGCAACAGGACTTGGTAATAATGTGTGAGCTTCACCAGGTGACACTGGTTTTGAAAGCAAGAAAGGGTCATGGAGGGCAGCTGAGCCTTAGCACCATGAGGAGAGCCTATGAGGCACTGGGGAAAACACAGCCTAGTTGCAGCACAAGGCCTGGCATTTTGGAAATGCCAGTACCATGAGAAGACTACCAAGAGCAGCACCATCCAGGTGAAAGACTTGAAATTTTAAAAGAGACAGTATTTTAAAGAGACTAAAATTTCAGTGGGTTTGAACTTTTAAAGACTATGGGACTTCTGCCGGGAGGTGGTGGTGCACGCCTTTTTATCCCAGCACTTGGGAGGCAAAGGCAGATGGATCTCTGTGAGTTCGAGACCAGCCTGGTCTACAAGAGCTAGTTCCAGGACAGTCTCCAAAGCCACCGAGAAACCCTGCCTTGAAAAAACAAAAACAAAAAAACAAAACAAAACAAAACAAAACAAAAAAGACTATGGGACTTTTAACATTATAAATTTAATGTGAGATCTTAGGAATGAATAAGAAAGTAAGTGTTATGGCTTAATAGTGATGTGTTTGTGTGTCAAGTTGACTGGGCCGTGGTGGTGCCAGCACTCGGGAGGCATTGGCAGCTGGATCTCTTATTGGCATTCATTTCAGGTGACAAAGGGATGGGCCTAGGATATGGTGGACCATAAGTGTTAGCCCTCTAGTTTCTGTCTGTGGGCAAAGAAGAGTAGGCAGGGATCTCTTCAAGAGACCAACTAAGGACTTCTTTCATCCCCTCCTCTCTTAGTAGGTGTTTATACCTGTAATCTCATTAATACAAGATTTTAATTTCTATGTTTTCTGATTTTTTTGTTTCATTGTTGTTTGGTGTGTGTGTGTGTGTGTGTGTGTGTGTGTGTGTGTGTGTGTGTGTGCAGTGCACATATGGACATCAGAGAACAACTTGTGTGACTTGAGCCCCTACTTCTGCATGTGGCTCTGATGGGTAGAACTCAGGTCTTCCAGGCTTGGTTGCAAGTGCTCTTACCCACTAAACCATTGCTCCATCCCTGTAAAAATAACTCTTCACCTGATGTGAACACTGTTCTTAAAGCAGATACTATGTTTTAAAATTGGAGCCCAGCTTCCCAGGCAACTAGAAGATTCTGCTGTAGAAACAATGGGTTGCTTTGTATGCGAGTCTAAAGAAAATATTTTTAAAGCCAAGGATGACAGATTCTAATCAATGTAACTATTTATTAACTATTGCCTTTAATTTTTTGTATGACAATCAACATATATAAAATTTAGACTTTCTAAATCTATTTCATTATTAAGTATGTACACATAGAACTTAATTCCTATAGTTTCTTCAGGAATTTCTTTCAGAAATAGGAAAAGTTTTCCATTTCTCAGCATTCTAGCCAGATGGATAGTTTTCTGTACTCTGACTTCCTCCAAGAGGGCAGATCTTAGTCTTTGTGTACCACTTATTTAGAATTTAACATACATTTCTGTTAACCTCCACTCCAAGCAATGAAGTCAGTTCTTTAGGAACTAGGAGATATCTGACTCTCCCTATATTATCTAATATAAATTGTCCCTCTTCTAGCAAAATCTGATGTTTCTCAGTCTTCATGGCTTACTCCAATTGACTTACCTCCAATTGCTGTTGCCACAATGTGTGCTGTTTTTATTATATTGTGTTGCACTCTGTAACAGATACTTACTCAATGAAAAATAACTCTGTGAAAACTGAGCAATAAACAAGAAACATGTGAGGAACCTTTTTTTATAATTTTACCATCAGCACATAGCACACACTAAATTTTTCCTGCCATGAGTATCAGAGTTTGTCACTGTACACACCAACTATCAATAGATGAGAACATTAGGAGAAATGTTCACTAGGCCACTCAGTGTCTTTATATTGGGATGGAAGTGGGAATAGGAACTACTTTTTTCCTTATGGAATACTTAGGAAATGTGGAAGTGATTATGTCAAGGGACACATAGGAAAAGTTTACAGTTGCTTTAACTGACACACCCCTTATTGTAGGACTTGGGCCCTTATCTAAACAGAGAAGAATAGATCCATCTCTGCTCAAGTAGACATTACTCTGCTGTTGTTGTTTTTAAACTTTTAATGAAGATAAATTGGAATCATCGCTAGTCACTAGTTAAGCACACGGAATGTTTAGCAACCCAGCACCTCCTAGTGAGACTGTGTTTTTACATTGTAGTAGTAAGTGCCTATAGACTAGATTGCTGGGAAGTAGTCCTGAATGAGCGTTTCTTTATTTTTTAAACCTTTTGGATTCCTTGTGGGTTTGCAATTTTAATAAATACAATTTTTATCATCGTACAGAAATCCTGATGTTATTTTTACTTTTGTAGCAATAGAGTTGGTCTTTAAGAGTCAACACTGTTGTCAAATTGATTGTCTGGTGTAAGGATACAGAACAAATGTTTACACATGAGGAATTATATACATATGTATAAATATGTTATTAGAGCATAAAATGGCATGCAAACAATTTATCAAAACTAGTTTGACATGCATGCACAGTCTGTATGGACTCTTTTTATATATTTTTATTTTCTTTTTTTAAAATAAAAAACATGTCAATCCCAGCTCTCTTTCCCTCCCCTCTTCCCCTGTCCCACCCCACCCCACCTCCCCTCTGCTCCCCCCCCCCCGGGAGGATGAGTTCTTCCATGGGGAAATCTTCAAAGTAAGTCATATCATCCTGGCCCTCCCCCATGTGTCCAGGCTGAGAGAGCATCCCTCCATATGGAATGGGCTCCCAGAGTCCATTTGTATGCCAGGGCTAAATACTGATTTACTACTACCTAAGGCCCCATAGATTTCCGAGGCCTCCTCACTGACACCCAAATTTAGGGGGTCTGGATCAGTCCGATGCTGGCCTCTCAGCCATCAGTCTGGGGTCCATGAGCTCCCTCTTGTTTAGGTCAGCTGCCTCTGTGGGTTTCACCAGCCATGTCTTGACTCCTTTGCTCATCACTGCTCCCTCTCTGCAACTGGGTTCTAGGAGTTCAGTTCAGTGTTTAGCTGTGGGTATCTGCCCATATAAGGATATCATCAATGTCATTATCGGGGAAGGGCATTTTAAGGTAGCCTCTCCACTATTGCTTAGACTGCCAGTTGGTATCATCCTTGTAGATCTCTGAAAATCTCACTAGTGCCAGATCTCTTCTCATATCTATAGTGGCTCCCTCTATTATGGTATCTCTCATCCTGCTTTCCTCCATTCTTTCCCTGATTCAACTTTTCTGCTCCCCCATGTCCCCCTCTCCCCTCCTCTTCTCCCCTCCCTTCCCCCATGCTCCCAATTCCCTCAGGAGATCCTGTCCCATTTCCTTTCTCTGGGGTACCATGAATGTCTCTCTTAGGGTCCTTCCTGTTTCCCAGACTCTGGCAGTGGGATTGTAGGCTGGCAATCCCCTTCTCTATGTCTAAAATCAGCATGGACTCTTACAAAGTGTCCATATGGTCTCCCATTATGATCAATTAGAGTGAACATGACTTTCGCTCTGAGAGGTCTTAACAGACCTTGATCATTGTGTCTTGGGAAGCTGCAACATGTAAGTTTCAGTGCTGTTAATATGCTTCTGACTGAAGTGATGTTTATGAAAATCATTACCAATATAATTGCAGAACAACAGAAGATTTTTTTCTAGTATTTTCCTTCTTGAATTCAAGACTATCACTTTTTGAACTTCTTGCTTCCATAAGTGCCAAGAAGTCATTTTTTTTGTGTGCATAGAAAAGCATTTTCAGAGAAAAATCAAGAGTAAGCAGAATCTGTCCAAATGAATTCCAACTTTTCTTTTACTTAAATTCATTTCTATTCTACTTATGGATATACATTTTTATGTAGACATTCCCAAGAAAAACTTCTGATAGCTATTCATTTGTCTCTCCTCTTTAGAGAAGAAAGGGTTACCGATACTTAAAACACAATTGTTAGATAGCCCAGTGACCCATTTTGATTGTTCCTTTTAGGGTGCTTTGAGCGTTCTGCTTCATACTTTTCTTCCTGTTGTAAGTCAGCAACATAAACTTACAGTGCCAAAACTTATTCTGAGGAGTGTTCAAAAGGCCACTCTACTTTCCATGTCTAGGAATAAACTACATTAAATTTGAAATCACATCACAATGTACTCAGTCTTCCCAGTGTAATCTCACACATTTCTGTCTTTCATTTGTGAAAGATCTCTTCACATATTATTAAGGTCACATTCAGAAGATAATTTAAGTCCTGTAATTTTATGACTGTCAAAATTCACTGGTTATTCTCATGCAAATGTTGCTTTTATAATAAAAAAGTACTCTCATTTTAAATGCAGGTGTGTGGCTTTAAACTGTAAGAAGCACTGTATCCTTCACAGGTAGGGAAAACTGTCACTGAGCCATCAAAACAGGAAAAAAATTAGCACATATCTGGAATGAAATGTCTCAGTCTTTAAAGGTCTGCTAAGCCTCTAACCTTTTTCCTGTGTTTACTCATTTATGAAGTGGCCTCTTCCCACTTTGCACCCAGAAAAGAGGAGCACCATCAGATAATTCCTCGACCTTCACCACAAAACAAAAAGGTCTGTGAACTTGTCTATACCTAACACACCTTATAAAAAGGAGAATGAATTATTCTGAGCAAAAGCTCACTCCACGCCCATACATTGGGTCAGGGTTGTACCTCCTCCTACCTCCCAGGGGAACTCAGCCTCTCATTCTCTCTCCCCTTCCCCATACCCCACATGCTAACAATCATTGATTTGCTCTTCATCACTACAGAGTCTTTCCCCTCCGGGATGTTAATTAAATGGAAGGCACAATGATGTTTTGGCACTGTCTTCTTTCAGTGTAAAGCCTTCCAGATTTATTCAAGTCATGTGGATCAATTGTTCGTTCATTTTTATGGATGAGGAATACTTCATTGTATAGATTACCATATATATTTATTAACTTCTTGAAGGATATTTGAGTTATTTCAGTTGAGAATAATCACAGAGTTGTGACAAATAATTTAAAAATATTTGTGTGTGAATATAAGATTTGATTTCTCCAGATTTCTTTAGGGTGAGTGTGAAGAGAAATGAACTTGCTGTGTCATATGTAAGTGCATTCTGAATTTTATAAAAACTGCCAAAATCCTTCCCTGAGTGCCTTTGTCTTTTTTTTTTTTTTAATTTCCACCAGGAAGGTCTGAAGCTTTCTTTTTCCCCTAGGTTCTTTCCAGTACTGAATATTATTAGCAATTATCATTTTAGAAATTCACATTTCACATCATAGTTTTAAACATGCATTCATTAATGATTATTACGTTTGAACATATTTTCATTTATTTGTTTGCCCAATTGGGCATCTCCTTAATGTGTTCCAAGTCTTTTTCCCATTTTTAAATTAATGAATTTTAAGAGGTTCTTTATATGGTCTGATGACGAGTTCTTTGTCAGTTGTGTGGGTAAGAACCACTTCCTCCCAATCTCCACCTTCCTAGCAGTGTCTTTCTCATAACAAAAAAGCTTAATGTCAAATTTGTCAATGTTTAATATGTGTCTTATTTCAAACTGTGTGTATGTCTGTGCAAGCAGTTTCCTGAAACTCAAAGACAACAGATTTCCCTGGGGGGTGGAATTGCAGGTGGTTGTAAGTCGTCCTGGATGAGTGTTGGCTGCTGAACAACTCAGTTCCTCTGCAAAGGAGTCCACACTTACTTCAGAGCCCTCTCTACGGCCGTATCGCTTTTATTATATTAACTTTTTTGTCTCCCCCATCTCTCCCTCTCTCTCTCTCTCTCTCTCTCTCTCTCTCTCTCTCTCTCTCTCTCTCTGTGTGTGTGTGTGTGTGTGTGTGTGTGTGTGTAGGTGCATACATGTGGGTCAAAGGATAATTTGTGGGAGTCAATTCTATCCTTCCTCCATGTGGGTTCCAGGAATAGAACTCATACAGAGTTTTCTTTTATTGTATGTGAATTTAATCTATCAAAACTTTTTGCCTAAACTTATATACAGTTATTTTCTGCCTTCTTCTAAAAGTTGAGTGACCATATGCCTTCATGTCTGAGATTTATGAGTCAAATTTTGCATAAGATGTGAAGTTTAGGAAAAAGTATATAGTATATCGGTGTAGTCTCACCCCAGCCTCTGGCAGCCATAACTCTACTTTCTATGCCTATGAGCTTAGCTATTTAGATTCCAGAAAAGAGATCATGCATCACACATGCCCTGATTATTTTACTACATTACAATGTCCTCAAGCCTCTACCATGATGTTACAAATAAACAGATTTCCTTCTTTTTAAAAGATTTATTTATTATGTACTGTTCTGCCTGCATGTATGCTTGTGTACCAGCAGAGGGCGCCAGATCTCATTACAGATGGTGGTAAGCCATCCAGTGGTTGCTAAGACTTGAACTCAGGACCTCTTGAAAAGCAGCCAGAGCTCTTAACCACTGAGCCATCTCTCCAGACCTCAATACAAAGGATAAATAATTACATAGTGTGTAAATACTGAACCTTTTCTTTATCTGCTCACTTGGGTTGATTCTATGTCTTAGATGTAGAACTTAGCCCTAAGATGATTATAACAATGCTGATATCTCCTCAATATACTAAATTCAGTTGTTCAGTTGCCTTCTCAGAAGTGACATTGACAGGTCATAGTAACGTTCTTGCTTAAATGATTAGCGGAAAACCTGTGCCCTCGTAGCTGGACATTTCTATCCATAATGTTTGATGGTTTCCTCTTCTCCACATCCTCTCGACACTGATAAAAGCAATCCGAAGCAGGTATAGTGCAATACATCATTTCAATTTGCTTTTCTCTAATGATTACTGGTGCTGAAACTGCATCTCCCTGCTGCTCATCTGTTTGCCTCCTTTAGAGAAATAGCTATTGATGTTCTTGGCTTATTTTTTTTAGGGGATTGTTTTCTTACCTTCAAGTTGTTAGAGCTTCTTGTTTATTTTGGATGCTAACTCTTCCAATGGTCAGAATGTGTCCTCAAAGTTCCTTTGTTAGAAACCTAAATCCATTGCAACAGGGATAAAAGGTGGGACCTATAAGAGTTGACTATGTCATGACAAGTCTACCACGATAAATGCATGAATGCTGTTATCTCAGAAATGAACCACATGAGCCTCCCCCCCGCATCTCTGTCACCCCTCACTATGGAATAACTCATGATTTAGAGTCTTGCTCGAGGCAGGACATGGTGGAGAGAGGAGGAAGATGGAAGGCAGTACAGTGCTGTCTTAGATTTGTGAGATTTTTTTTTCTTTTTACACAACTAAGATTTAGAGCTGGAATGTCTTTCTTCAAGATCTCTCTGTGTCCTGGTACCCTCTATGGGTTATCTAGAGATGAATAAAACTAGACGTGAGATGTACATAGAGGATCAACTTCCTTATGTACTGGGAGTTCTTTTCCTCTTGCTCCTTGGTTCTACTCACTTTTCATATAAATCAGTTAGACCGTCCTGCACATTGTCCCCCATATCTTTTACATTTCTAGTTAGTATGAACAAGATACAGTGTATTAGATACATCCTACTCAGACTTGGAGCTTTCCACGCCATTTTAAATTCTTCAAGGTTATTTGATGTTTGATATTTCATATAATCTAGTTATAATATACTTGGGCATGTGCCTAGGAGTTGGTATACAGTAGTGATAACCTGAACACCCATGATAAACAAAACCAAGGTATGTAACCTACCTTGATCTCCATTGATAGATGAATGAATGAAGGAAATGTGACTCCTGTGGGCACACTCATACACACACACGTGCACACACTCGCACGCACACACAAACACACACACACACTCAAAATGAAATTTTATTCAGCCACAAAAAAGTGAGCAAAGTTACATTGGTTTCAGGAGTTCAGATAGAAATGGGTGTTATTATGCTAATCAAAACAGGTCAAATTCACTCATGGTTCTAGTCTAACCACATTTAAAGCCAGGCCCCATGACCAGCAGTAGATGATCAACACAAAATGAACTCAAAGATATTTTAGGAGGTTTTGTTGTTGTTGTTAGTATTATTATTGCTTTTGTCACAATACTTTATGTTTATTTCTTTACAGGTCTTATATATTATATTTTCTGGTTTTTTTTGTTTTATGGGAGTTTTGCATGCAAATGTTTGTATCTGTATATCTACATCTATTTGTGTTTTTGTGCTTTTTCTCTGACTCTTCCTTTCTGTTTGGTGGTTTTGTCCTATTCTGGTTTGTTTTTATTTTTGTCTTATTATCTTTTCTAGATGCCTGTTTTTTTTTAATGAAAGAACAAAAAAGGATATGTAAAGTCATGGTGTTTATAACAGCATTAAAAAGCAAACCAAGACAGACACTAGGCAATGCCCTCATAGAAATACCCTTGCTTTGTAAGTTATTGGGTTTTTTTTGGTAGCTTTTTGAGACAAGATTTCACTGTGTAGCTCAGACTGTCCAGGTGCTTGCAGACTCTCATGTTTCACCCTCATAAGTTCTGGTCCTTGTCATGAATAAATTTTCCAAAGGGTATGTGTTGATTAGCAGTTCTGGTTCTGGTCATGAATAAACTTTCCAAAGGGTGTGTGTTTATTAACCAGATGATACTTTTAAAATTAGATATTATATCTATATATTACTATGGTCATTGACTAACAAGACCAACAGTTATTAAATTCAAAGAATATTTGTCTAACAGGAGAAATAATGGATGTACTTGCTAGCATTTAGGTTCAGTTGCTATAACTAAAACATTTAAAATAACAACAGCTATAAAAAGGTAGAAAATTGCTTCTCTACTACATGAAGTCTCAGTAGAAGACACTTGGTTTCTATATCATGTTCCCACCTCACCAAACTCATATCTAAGTCATTACCAAGACTGAAAACTGAAGTTATAGAAACTTCTCTTCACATTAATATTTAATCACCTACCAATGGAAATAAATTTTCAAATCATACTTAGCCAAGACAAAGGCTGAGAAATGTGTATAATTTTACAGTATGGTGAATAATGGTGCTATTACACAATTAAAAATTGTTGTCATGGCAAATGGATGGAACTAGAAGAAACTATCCTGAGTGAGGTAACCCAGTCACAAAAAGTCAAACATGGTATATACTTCACTCATATATGGATATTAGACATAGAGTGAAGGTTTACTAGCCTACAATCTACATTTACAGAGAACCTAGGAAACAAAGAGGACCCTAAGAGAGACATACATGGTCCCCCAGAGAAGAGGAAAGGGACAAGATATCCTGAGCAAATTTGGACCATGGGGGAGGGGAGAAGAGGATGGGGGAGGAAGACATGAGGGACCAGGGAGATTGAGTCAGGGGAAGAATAGAGGAGAGCAAGAAAAAAGATACCTTAATAGAGGGAGCCATTATAGGTTAAAGAGAAATCTGACACTAGGGAAATATCCAGAGATATACTAGGATGACCCCAACTAAGAACCTAAACAATAGGGTAGAGGTTATCTTAATTTCCCTTCCCCTATAATGAGATTGATGGCTACCTTATACGCCATCCTAGAGCCTTCATCCAGTAGTTGATGGAAGCAGAAGCAGAGACCCACAGCTAAGTGCTGAGCCGAATTCCTGGAATCCAGTTGTAGAGAGGGAGGAGTGATGAACAAAGGGGTCAAGACCAGGCTGGAGAAATCCACAGAAAGAGCTGACCTGAACAATGGGAAGCTCATGGATCCCAGACTGACAGCTTGGTAATCAGCATAGGACAGAACCAGGTCCCCCACATTTGGGTGTCAGACAGGAGGCCTAGGCAGTCTATGGGTTCCCTGGTAATGGAACAGCATTTACACCTAGAGTACAAATGGACATTGGGAACCTGTTTCCCATAGAGGGATACTCTCTCAGCCTAGACACATGGGGGAGGGCCTAGGCCCTGCCCCAAATGATGTGACAGACTTTGATGATTCCCCCATGGAAGGCCTCACCCTTCTATGGGTAGAAGAGGGATGGGATGGGGGTTGGTGGGGAGCATGTGATGATGGAAGGGAGAAGTAATTGGGATTAATTTATAAAATAAGATTGTTTCTAATTTAAAT
Organism: Mesocricetus auratus; assembly: GCF_017639785.1. Lineage (NCBI taxonomy): Eukaryota > Metazoa > Chordata > Mammalia > Rodentia > Cricetidae > Mesocricetus > Mesocricetus auratus. The sequence goes on along the minus strand of NW_024429195.1, from coordinate 54,401,483 downwards.
TTTAAAATGCCCAAGAAAATAATTGCTGTCATGTGTATACTCATATTTCTGCTTTTGGTTGCCTAAACCTAATCTGCTAGGAAAAAAAGCTATAAACATGGGATAAAAATTTGTGTATTAGTAATTTATATGTAACATAATTGATTGTGTATATATGGTTATCAAAAAAGCAGAGAAACCTTAAGAACAATATAAATGTTTAACATTTGATAAGCAGACAGGACATCCATGTATACAAATCTAACACGATGTTGTGAGATTAGCTAAAAGAAGGGACACTGGGGAGATGTCTTGGTTGGTAAAATACTTGTTGCTCAGGAATGAGGAGCTGAATTTAGATCCCCAACAGGCCCCTAAAGAGTCAGGGGTGCAAAGTATACCTATAATCACAGCTCTATGGAGACAAAAGCAGGAAGACCCCTGCTGTTTGCTGGTCTACCAGTCTCACCTTATGAGTTTAGGTTCAATGAGAGGTCCTCTCTCAAAAGATAAGGTGGGGAGGTACTGAGGAAGATACCCAATGCTAACCTCTGACATCCACATGTACAGGCACACAAATGCATATGCACATACAAACAGACAGACAGACAGACAGACACACACACACACACAAACACATGAAAATATATATACATGCATACCCACAAAATGTAGATATTCTTCATGTTTTCTGGATAGGATCTTTTATTTTTTTTCTGACTCTTCTGTCTTGTAGGCTGCTCTTTGGGAAATAATGATCACTTCTTGGGTATTCGTCAAAAGAAGAGTTGGAAGCCAGTGTTCATTTATCGCCATTCACAAGATATTGAGAAGAGCCTCGACATAGATCAAGATGCATATAAGCATAACTATCATTCTCCTACTGAAGTTCAAATAAGCAAACGTCACCAAATTGTCAACTCAGCATTCCCTAGACCTGCATATGACCCGTCTCTTAATCTGTTGGCTGCGTCTGGTCAAGAGCTTGAAATAGAAAATCTCCCAATTCCGGCAGCAAATGTAATTGTAGTGGTAAGTACCAAGTTAGCCAATGTCACACTGATGCTGATCTGGATGCTGATAATGATGTTGAGGTTGATGTTAACACTAGAGCTGGTGTTCCTTTCTATGGCTGACAGAAGAAAATATTTATTCTTTGCTGCTTATTATTTCCTTTCCCCATGAAGTTAGAAAATGTCTGTTTGTCCTAGGTCCCAGTGTATAGTGCACAACAGATACTTGCTGAGAACTAAAGACCACATTAGGAAGGCTACAGTTACAGCAGATCATATCCTATCCAGAACTTTCTGCCTTCTGTGTAATATGTTCTTAAAAGATAGGCCTATTATCAGCTCATTTAAATAAAAAGCACTTACCACAGATTCTCTTGTCACTTGACTTAAGTTATAACAAAAGAAGAAAGAGAGAGTAGCTGCTGGGGAGATTGCTTGGAAGGAAGAGACCTATGATAATATTCCTAATATCACTGGACAAGCATCAATGTTTACATGATTCAATGATTCTAGTAGAGTAGATAATCCAGCCAGAGCTTTTCAGTTTGTGGAAGTATTATATGAAAATTCATTCTGTGGTTAAATCTCCTTTTATACTATACACTCTCTCATACTGGTTTTGTCTATATTAAAACTGTAACACTTAGAAGTAGAAGCAAGAGGATTGCAATGAGTTCAAAGTCAATCAGGGCCACATAACCAAAAAAATCCTTCAAAATAGTTGATGCTTATACACTGCAGACATGAATTGAAATGTCACATTGTATTTGGAACTAATTTAAATCCTAATTTTAAAACTATAGCAAAAGCAAAACTCCTTCAAATCTGAAACTAAATGTTATTAAATTTCAAGTAATTTGATTTTTGGAGCCAACATAAGTCAGTGAAACTGTCTGCATTGTGACAACTCCCATTCATAACATGATTAAATTTAATATGCTCTTATTTCTTTACATAATACATAGTATACTTTTTCAGTGTTAATAATAATCAAAGATCTGTTCATTGATGTTTTCAATGTGTATTGAGTATTTATTTAACCCAATTGTCATTCATAATATATATAAAAAAGAGACAAATGCGATGTCTTTGGTCTTGCTTGAGAAATGTCTTGGGTAAAGATGCCAGTGATTAAAATGACAAATGATAGAGATCACATAAGAAGTCTTCATGTGGTTGTTTTGTCTCCTGTAAGACTTGAACTTTTCATTTTATGACTAACAGATGTTTAGAGGGTAAGAGTTACATACCCTGTCTGGTGCAGATGAGTGATATTAATGGTGTCACAGTATCTAGAAATGCCCTTCTATTCCTCCTGATTATCATATTCTCAAATTCATCAACATTTAAGTTATTATGAATTACAGTTCTAGAGCTTTGGTCTCTGTTTTAATGTCATGTACTATCTAGCTAATCTAATATTATATACAACAAAAGGCATAAATTAGAAATTCTGGCAGGTCCATTCACTTTTAAGGATTTAGAAAGAATCTGGCTTTGTCTCTTGTGTGATGATGACACAGAGTGAGCCCTAGCAACAGTGACAGCCAGAGCCATTTATATAAAACTACTTACACTAATAATGCACATGTTGATTTCCTGGGAAAATTGGAGAGATGGGGTTATTTTTTCATATAAATCAATGATGTTCAGCTTCTTCAAAAACAGAGCATGACATGCACGTACAGATCAACAAGACTGAGGGACATTCCACAAAAGCAGTTCAAGAACAGAGCATGAACAATCCAAAAAAAGAGAAGAAAAATCTTCAACATTTTAAGGATCTTGATGGGATAATTGGTGTGCTGTGTGTATAAGAGTTACATATATGTGTATATGTTTAGCACACAACTAAATTGACATAGATATACTACATGCATATACTTATCTGGACTTCCTTAGGGAGTATTTCCGTGACAGTGATGCTATTGTATGGTTTGATTAAGTATAAATTGAGCATTATTAATAAGTAGCAGTCCCTTTCACTGAGTGAAAAATAGAAAAATCTTTATATTGAAATGTTAAAAGCTATACTAAACCTCTAAAATTTATATGTAACTTCTAAGAGTTCCCAATCAGATGACAAGAATTCATATTTTATCTTCCAATATTTACTGAGTGCTCATATTTCTGATGTGATTCACAATGATGTTTAGATTGAGGAATTTAAGCCTGGACATTCCCTCTTCCTGATTTCTAATTAGTACCACAAAGAATTCCTTCAGATATTTGCCCACAAATGATTTTTTCCTATTTCCTCTTGGTTCTATAATTGAGAAAATCTACAGTTTGTTTCATGGAAAGGATAACACAATGTGTTTATCCCAAAAATGCTAATTGTTCTCCAAAAACTCAGTGAAGATGCTGTTCTCTGTGCAAATACGTTGTAGAGGGAAAATGAATGACCCTGTGTCACTGCTGATGTAACACATAGACTTTCGCCAAATGTGCACTAGAAATTCCATGACTTGTTTCACTAGATCCCCAGGATGCCCATCACATTAGGAAGAAGGAACCCCAGAAGCACGAGTGCAGGTGGTGGGATAGAGTTAGGTCTAGGCTTTTCCAGCTAGGCATGTGTTATTCAGTGAAAAACAGTTTAAACTGACCAAAAGCCTGAGAAAATTGGGAGCAAGTAATTTTGGAATATGTGGAAGATGGGCTACTATAGCATCAGTGTAAAGAGTTATGGGTAGGGAGATTACAGCCTACTTCACAGGGTGGACATGGTGTAAGGAAAGAAAAAGAAGTTGAAGAAACAATGGAAGTGAAAAAGACAACAAAATGTAGGTTGGAAGATTTTCCATAAACATACAAGACAGTGGTAAATCACTGGAAACCAAAACGATCTCTGTGAGATTCCTAGAATGTTGTGGTTTCTTTCTCAGATATTACTTATTCAGGTAGAGTTTCTACTGTTGTTTTGAAATATGTTTTAATTTTTCTTTGGAAATTTCACACACACACACACACACATGTACATATATGTACAGTGTATCTTGACTTTTTCCACCCCATACTTTTTCTCCACCCCCTCTCTGGACACCTACCCCCAAACATCCTCCTGACAATCCTTGTCTTTTTTTTTTTTTGTATTTTAATTCAAGTTTTAGCCCTTTGAGTCCAATTAAGGATGCTCCCATGCACGTGGCTATGAGGACATCCACTAGGGCACAGGCAACCTACCAGTGGCCATTCCCCCAAAGAAAAGTGATTCTCCCTCCCATCAACCACCAATAGCTCTAGAACTGAGGTCCCTGGAGCTGCCACCCACCATGTTTGGTTGAATTTTTAACTGGCCTGATGCAGTGCAGGTCTTGTACAAGTAACTTCAGCTGTTGTGGGTTCGAGTGTGCAACAGCCATGCCAAATCCAAAAGATGAAATTTCTCAATGTTTCTCTTTCTGTTCCCTGAGGCTTGGTGGAAGGTAAAAGGTTGATATCTGTGGCTGAACACCATCAGTCTCTTATTCTCCACACTTTGAAAAGTTAAAAGATTTTTTTGTTGACTTACAAGGAGATTTCCCCCCATTTAATATAATCTTGGCTTTACACATGGTATTTGAAGCCTTTGTTATGTTGAAATATGTTCCTCCTTTTCCAGGTTTCCTTAGGTCTTTCATGAAAGGAAGTACCATTTTGTCAAAGGCCTTTTCCTTCTATTGAGATGATTTCTGCCCTTGATCCATTTACATAGGTTACAACAATTACTGATTAACATATATTGAACCATCCCACATCTCTAGCTTATCATGACTATGGTGAATGGCCTTTATGATATGTTTCTGAATTTGGTTTGCAAGAATTTTGTTGAAAAATTTTGCTCTTAAATTCACCAAGGAAATTGTGGCTTTCTTTTTTGTTGTGTCTTTAGGTGCTTTGTGACCATTCTTGTGAATACTCTTTTAAGAAATATAAGTTTCAGAACTACTGGGAAGTTTAGGTAACTGGATTTCACCAGCATCTGAACCCTGGCATTTGGACCTTACCTCTTTTGTTCTGAGTCAGATCAGCTTGTGAGGTTCATCTGGGAAATAAGTTACTAAACCCTAGACATGATGCATGCTTTGAAACTATGGTTATGGATTTACCACAGGAAAGAAACTTCATAACATTTGCCATGTTGCTTGATATGGAAAATCATTTTATATTTGTCAATAGGCAAGTTGGCTTAATCACAATTTTACATTTGTGCAGTGAACATTCCAGAAGAGAGGTTTGGTTTATGTACCAGCTGAAATTCTTCCATGTCAAGGAAGACATAGTGCTTATGAATATTTTGTCTCAATTGACCAAAAATTCAACACAAACTAATATACCGTAACAACTCAAGTACAAACACCTTTGCAGGAAATTACACCTTAGGTATGTGTGAATCTAGGGCTGAAGGGATGGGCATGAACTCCCAGCTCACCTTTCCCTGGAGTGGCTCATTCCCAGTATGATGGTCTTCTTTCTCTTGAATGTCATAAGCTGTGTCCTTGCAGGCACATACTCAGGAAGCTGGACTGTCCACAGCTTCCAATAACATCATGGGCTTCTGTGCCTGAAGATTTGACCCCAGATAATTATACTGAACTTATCACATCAACTCAACCCACACATAGAGTTTTCTCCCAGGGCTTTCCCTAAAAGCCTATAGACCACATATTGGAAATGATGATACTATTAATAAAACATGGACACTATTAAACCAGAAAAGGTGGAAAATGTATACTACCAATAACTTCAGTGGGTGATAACACAGATAATACAGATTTCTATTTTTATTATTTTTTATTTTTTGATATTGTAGTTCTGTCATTCCTGTTGTATCTCCAGGGTCTATTAAAGTAACTGGCCCATAGTAGGGGCTTAAGCATTGACTACCGGATGAAAAATGAACTGATAACAAAAAGTGAACAATTGAAAAGGTTGTTTATTTTATCAAGAAAATAACATTGTAGTACTTAATTGTAGGCTATCGTAAGTCTTTCTAAATATTTTACTGCATATACGTGCATGTATCGGAACAAGCATGCCACAGCATGCTTTTGGAGGTTATAAGACAACCTTGTGGATGTGGTTCTCTCCTTCCAACATTATATGGGTCTCAGAGATCAAGATCAGGTGACCAGACACACACAGCGAGAGCTTTCTCCACTGAGACACCTCACTGGCTCCTCCAATGTGTGGTCGTCTTTTACATAATTTCTCCCCACTTTGAGTAGGAGCTAATTCCATCAAAACCCCACCTTTAAAAAAATACCTGTAACATTTGAAAAAACGAATGCAAAATAAGTGTTTGATGAGTTGCTTAGTTCATTCCCAGAATTTGCAGCTACTGGTCTTAATCCTCAGATGATGAAAAACAAAACAGTGCCAGAGTTTAGCTTTGAAAAGGTCTAGAAACAGAAATTTTGTAATATACTTCAGAAATATGGTGAAACATTTGCTCTTAGTCAAATGTAAATGCTTTCTATTAAATTTTAAGCTCTTATATAACCACTTCCATTTTGATCCCAAATCTCTACATTTTGTAAAGCTGTATGCTCATATCCACAGATACACCCCTGCTATACCCTTACAGAATAATCTCAAAGGAGAAAGTTCCATTCTTGAGCTTGGCATCCCGACAGTCACACTGTCACCATCTGTTGCTTTTCTCTGTTTCTAACCACTAAAGCAGCAAGGAGGATCTGAAACAAATTTGGAAAGTGTTCAATGCTAAGCTTCGGCAATGTCAATGCATATCACCACACTGGACCCCTCATTTCATCTGCTTGTTTTGGATCATACAAACTCAATATTAGAATGACTGAAGTCTTGGGAGAACTGGTGTAATAGAATATCATACTAAAGAGAAACCTTGTTCTCTAAGTATGCCGAATTCTCTTGTGGACAAAGAATAAATTAGCAATATGTTGCCCCAGTTACAAAAGTGTGTGTGTATGTGTGTGTGTGTGTGTGTGTGTTCATAAAGCTGTAGAATATTTGGGAAAAAAAGGAATAAAATAAGATTTGAAATTAATGTTGCATGTAAGAAATAGGGATGGATATATATGTATTCTCATGTATGTATAAATCTATAAATTATTTTAATACATGCATGGCATCTGATACACAAAATTTGGGGGTTTAACCTTTCTAAGTCATCATTTCTAACAGCTGGTGAAAAAAATCCATTATTGTACATGTGTACAAAACACATGGCAAAAGCAACTTAAGGAAGGAAAATTTTACTTAGTCTCACAGTGGGGCTGATTAGTTGATTATGATGGGGAAGTCATGGGGACAAGAATGTTAGCAACTGGTCACATTCCACACACAGCAGGAGGCAGAGAGTGATGAATGCTGGTGGTCAACATTCTTTCTCCTTTTGATTCAGTCTACAAGCCCAGCCCATGGGATGATGCTGCTCACATTCAAGGAGTGTCTTCCATTTTAGTTACACTTTTAAGGAGAAGGTAGCCCAAAAGTATGTTTCCATGGTAATTTTAAATCTAGTGAAATTGGCAGTAAAGATTAATCATCAGTGTTTTGTAGTTGAGTTTAATGTATTGACATATTCACAGCACATTCTTTGACTTTAGTTGGATAATCCCCTAAAGAAAAAATAGAAATAAAATACATTAATATAGTGTTCTCTACGTAGCAACTGCTTAGCTCTTACAGTGACTATCTCAGGGGAGGGTATTTCTTTATGAAGCTTTTGTTCCTTCTATGTTGTGCTATGGTACATTTTTCCTTTGATGAGACTGCATATTTTATAGATTTTTTAAAATTAATTTTAGTTGGTCTACAAAGTAATGGTTTTAGCTGTGACATTTTCATGGATACATCTTTTTGTACTTGCCCATCCTTGTAACTTTCTTCTATCTTCCCTAGCCCTGCAAGGGAAGTACTTAAGGCTACCAATGTAGTTAGCAGGGCAAAAAATATTAACATTCTGTTGAGATTAATGTATAAAACATTAATGTGGTAATGCATGGGTCTGGTCCCTAACTCTGAGTCCTGTACTTTCCCTGTGACTCATTCTGCTTGGTTTGTTTTAAAATGAGGTAAAAGTACTCACCTCAGACTGGTGCAGAGCTTATATGAGGAAGAGAACATCCAAACACTTAAAAAGTATGCAATGTGTAGAAGGTGGTCAAGATACAATCAATAATAACACCATAGCAACGTACCTACATTCTCGAATGCAAAACAGGTAAATACTAGATAATACAATTGAGATTCAAACTAGCAGCAAATTAATCTAGGATCTGGAGCTTATAGTCACTGGGAGACATAAAACCTCTCTGGACCAGGGATACAGGAGAAGATTTTGGAAAATCATGAGGGATATTTTTCAACCACTCCTAGTCACTATGGAAGAGTGGGGGTGTTATCCAGAGGCCATCTCTCTTTACATAGGCAAGAATGGCTTCTTGACCTTCTTAAGCATCTCTTACCTCCCAAGTGTTTAACAGAATGAGGGTGGATATTCTGGTGGTGTTTTACCTTGGTGTTCTGGGAACTATGAGAACCTAGATGATAGAAGGTCTGCAGTCACAATAAGGATTTAAGGCATGGATTCTAATCATTACCTAGTATATTTTATTATTATGTACTATAACAATGGATGCAGTTCAGGGAATCTGGAGTCAAGTGATAATAAATGCAGGCACTAACTCTAAAGGAAATACCTGCCAGGAGGACCAGACCAATGTATAAAATGAATGAGAAAGCTTCTTCATGGGTTCTCTTTCTCCTAGGGGAAAAAAAATCAGACTTCAATTTAGTTCTTGGAGTTTGTAAAGAAAGATGTTGATGTCAGTAATCAAGTGGCAGAGCAAAGCCATAGGGCCAAGTTAAGGAATATTGATGACAGAATCATCTAGATAAACCGAACCCCGGGTCCAGTGCCCTAACACAAAGGCTGTCACAACGATGCCATGATAATTGCCCAGTCCTTCGGAAGAGAAGGCAGGCATGGGCACATACTTTGCAAATCCCAGCTCTAAGAAGACAGAGGCAAAAAGGGAAGAATGGAAGGAGAGAAGAAACAAGAAGGAAGAAAAATAGTAGGAAAAGAAAGTAAACACAGAAATGTTTATTTACCCTCTTTCTAAGGCAAAGAAGAAAAATTCTTTCCTCAGATTCTTTATATAAAATACTTTCAAATACATTTGGTTCATTTCACTACTGAATCAACCCTTTGGGTCAGAATGACTTCAGAAAAAGAAAATTATGTCTTTTTGTATTTTCATAAAGAAGAGATTGGCGGAATCTTAAACTTTAGATATTTTCCACATGTTTGCTTTTTGAAAGATGAAACTCTAATTCAGTCAGTGTTGCTGTCCCATGTTGTTTCTTTCCTTATAGGGCTGCCATAATTGGACCTCTTAGAATCAGCAAAAGGAAAGGACAGGCTGTCTCCATACCTTTCAGTCTAGCCGACATTTCACAATTCAGTCTTTGAACTGCTACAGTGAGACACTAAAGAATGACTTCAAAGACAGAAAGACGGAAGGAATAAAGAGTTCCCCTTGGAGGGATAGGTCAAATGTTTGTGGATGGATTCCGTGATTGCAAAAATCCACTCTGGACAAAGAATTTCACAGTCATCTGATGAGAATTCCAGAACTCCAGGCTTATATGTCAACATTGTATGGCTAGGCTTTACTGGACTGTGTGTATTAGAGATAACCAAGCAGTCTATTATCCAGAATTGATTAGGGATCTGAATATATTTGGATACCTCTAGTTCAAGAAATCCTCTAACTGTGTTGTGCCCAATTTCCAACCTAAAGAAGATGCACTATTCAGTACTTTTTTTCTTTTCTACATGAAAACATGAGACCTGGTATCGGTGTGTTCACACAGATATGCTCCCTGAGGGTGACAGGATAGCAATCAAACACAAGAAAATGAGTATGAAAAATCTCTGCTAGTGCTATGAAAAAAAAAAAACAAGGCGAAGTGACAAGCCAAGAGAGAATGGTGGGGACTGTGTTATGCTGGGTGATGAGAGCTTCTGTTGAATATTCAAGGACGTTTGGGGATTTGAATCCAGGTGAGACTCCTCAACAGAAGCCATGTGAGGCTATCTTTGGAGTCAGCAGAACGGTTAGAACCCCAAACCCCCAAGTCGGGCCTCACTAATTATTTCTTTCACTGACTTACTTAACATCTCTTATTTTACTTTCTCTATTTGTGAAAAGGAAAAAAAATGACACTAACAAAAGTCATCCTGTGGAACTGTTAAGCACTGCGCCTATCATTTAGTGAGAGCCTTATGAAAACTGGCTGTTCTTGCCAGTATTATATGCCATGATGGAAAAATAGATCTTCCTCATCTCGATTCAAAGACTACTTGTGGTTCCCTTGAGCCATTGGTTACCTTATAATTATGTCTTTAGAAAGCTTTGGATCCATGCTTTGCTCTTTCACTCCACTGCCAAGGAGCTGAGAGCCAAGTCTGTGGTCAACCACTAACAAATGTAGAAAACTTTACGGGGTGTCTGATTTATTCTGTGACCCAGCCTCCTCCTCAGCTGGATGTTTTCTTCTCTTCAATCATTTGACTTCTAACTCAATTTCCCCATTTCCTGGCTTTGTATTCAATTTCGTTTTGTATTACATATGTTTATGAATCATTTGTGACATGTTCTGTCTAAACAAAAAGTCACTACTACAAGACAAAAATCGAGATGGACGAGTTGAGGGTGAATGTCACCTGCAGAGAAACTTTCACAAGGAGAATTTGTTTACTCACTGGGAAAAGGAAAAGAAAATATCAGAGAACTCACATAGATAGTAATATGTTTGGCTAATGGCTCAGCAGGCTCCACCTTCAACCCAGTTCCAAAGCCAGGATGGATCTTGGTTGCCAGTGTAAACATCTTGAAATCGTGGGATCAGACTAAGTTTATAACAGATTCTGAGTATGCATGCACATTCTGCCACGTTTTACCTTTGGGAGGAAGAGCAATTAATGAATGATCAGTTTACAGTTCACAACTCCAGAGAACCTAGGTAACAAAGAGAACCCAAAGAGAGACATATATGGATCTGCCTAGGAAGGGGAAAAAAACAAGATCTCCTGAGTAAATTGGGGGCATGGAGGGCAGCGGGGGAGGGAGAAGGGGAGAAAAGAGCATGAAAGGGGAATGGGGAAAATGTGTAGCTCAATAAAAAAAGAAAGAACAAGAAACAATTCTAAATATCTGTTCTTCCTTTTCACTGGGAATATTATAGTGTCTGCCCTGGGTGCCTCATTTGAGTCTTTCTGGGATCAGTGTATTCTGCAATGCATAACACATTGGGACAACGCCAGCTGTCACAGTTGTGATATTGGCAATGATATTATTCCAGTGATTCTCAACCTTCCTGATCCTGCAGCCCCAAAGGGGTCACAATTTACAGGCTGACAAGTGATGGACAGCTAATCAGTGGAATTCTTGAAAGACATGTAGGTTAAAATTCAGTTCTGCGATGGGAACAAAATAGTTGAGAACACTTTGTTGTTCAGATCAGTAAGATACACTATAGTTTGAGGAATTCTCATCCCCATACATGTGGTGGCCTGACCCAAGACTGGTTCATATTCATTTCTGATTGCCTCATCTCCCCTGATTACACACCCCTGGTTTGTTGACCCAGTTGTCACCACAGTTTCTCTGAGGCTGAACACTTCTCTTTATGATAGTTTTGTCTTTGACATCACAACTAGCTTTATCATTTCGGTCTGTAGATATGTTGTTTCCTATGACTGTGTATCTTCATAGTTGATGGATTCCACATTATTTGAAGTATTCTGCATGCATTTCATGTTTGTGTGTTTAGGTCAGAAAATTGCTACATTAATCAACTTTACATATATTGCTTGGGTGTTGCTAACTGATGTCTTTGGGGCTGCCATCTCAACCAGCCTAATGGCCCTAGGTCCATTCCTGAGTGGGGGAGTGTGGATGAGGGAAGGCTGGCTATCCAACGGCATTAAAGAAAAGACAGAGACATCTGATCACAACAGAAGGGCAATCAGTTAATAATGAAAAAGAGCCCAGTTTATTGATGCATCATCTTAAGTAACCATCCAAAGTCGGGGGCAATGGCAGAAGACATCTGTTATCATGTATAAAGGTCAGATAGCAACTGTTTCCCTTAATCCTAGAGACACTCTTTTGCAGCACATACTCAGGCCTTCAGGCATTTCACCCTAGCACACATTACTAGCCTTCAGGGTGGGTATAAACTAGCCCTGGCCCAAGTCTATTGTTATTTAGATAGGAGTCATTCTCCATTTAGGCCAGGACATCCTACAGCTGTTAGCTAAAAGACAATAGAAATTCTGGGCATTTGTGTGTATGATATATATGATATATTTTTAAAAGGCAGAATATTTCTTTAATATGTTACCAAGTTCATATTTCTGAAAAGTTGAAGTAATTCCATTTTCTACTAAAAGCAAGGGTTCTTGAATTATGGTCTCTTTAAATAATTTTTCATTGATCATGGAAATAAAAATCTGCCTGTAGCTTATACCTGCTCTCCTCTAGCTATAGGAGAAAAGTAAAAACAAAAAAACAAGCTCCATTCAAATGCATCAGCTATTCAGCTTTCTACTGGGTCGACTATGCTTTTCTTGATGCTTTGTGGCAGCTCTTTATTTATTACAGCATAAACCTTGCATCTGCTGTGCTCATGTTTCCTTTTGCCATGCAGAATTTTAATTGTCCTATGCTTAGATTGTTTTTATTTGTCTTCTTTCAAAAGTTGCTCTGTCTGCCTCCTTTTGACAAAGCCATTGTTAAGGCTGACCTACCTGTTCCTCTTATTTACTGTCAGTTTCTTTAAACGTGTACAACCTTATGCACATATTGTTCTAAGCAAGAACTTCTTTCACTTCATTGCAGTCTTGTTTCTTTCTTTGTTTGTTTGTTTTTGTTTGAAACAAGATCTCAGTATGTTACCTCGGCCAGTCTGGAACTCTGCATGTCGACCACATTAGCCTTGAATTCATAGATACACACCTACATGCTGGGGTTAAAAGCATGTGCTAGCCGGGCGGTGGTGGTGCACGCCTTTAATCCCAGCACTCGGGAGGCAGAGGCAGGCGGATCTCTGTGAGTTCGAGGCCAGGCTGGACCGACAGCCTCCAAAACAGAGAAACCCTGTCTCGTAAAACCAAAAAAAAAAAAAAAGCATGTGCTATATGGTGTCCTTACATTCCTTCTCCCTCATGTCATCACCGTATCACCCTCTCCTGTTGAGCTTCATTATCTTATCTCCTGGACACTAAGAAGCTAATATGTGTTCTCTGCTTTATAATTTTACAGGTGAGCTAATCCCAGAAACATATGCACATGTCACAATAAAAATAAAATATAGTACATGTATGTATGCATAGACTTATGAAGAGGTTTTCATCAGTTTGTATACCTACAAAAGTGACAAAATATGATGGGCTATTCTCTGTACCTTTTTCCTTTATGTCTCAGTGATTTCTTCTTTAAAACTTTTCCTAACTAATGATTATGATTCTATGTGATTTTATTCCTGTGTGTCTATAAGGTGCTAAGAATTGGGTAAGGCCTTGTGTGTGCTGGGCAAGCATTCTGTCTCCAGCAAACTCCTCAGCCATACAATTGATGTTTTAAATGGTGTGTGTCTTTTACACCATGGGTATAACATTATTTATTTAAATGATCATCTATAATTCATAATTCAAATAATCTCCACCTTTGTTTTGAGCCCTAGCAAGGATGCTGTAAACGTCTTTGAGCCTATACTGCTATACTGAAGTGTTTCCATTTCTATGTAAAAGACTCTCAAAAATGAGGTTACTGAGTTGGAGTAACATATAGCTAAGGTTTTTTCCCCAAAAACTAACAGTAATTTGCATTTCTACCAATAAGTAGTAGCCAGAGTACCCAATATTTACATGTAGCAGCAGTAGCATTTTTATGTTTGTGTGTATATATACGTGTGTGTGTGTGTGTGTGTGTGTGTGTGTGTGTGTGTGTATCTGATAGGTCTACATTTAGATTAGATTTCCTAGTTTCTTGAAGAAGCTTTTAAGAATAACTTACCCCGTTCTAGAGAATTCTAGATCATTGTGATATGGTCTGCTGTCTTTGTAAGTTTACTAACTGCTTTCTAGATACCTCAATGTCATTGGTTATGTGCTAGACTCCAATTATATGTTCCTTTACACCTTTTCATTACCTAGTTAGTTACTTATGATATGTATATGAAGTTAAAACTTAGAATATAAAGGATATCTGTACAAAATATTTAAATGTTAGTCAATGTGACTTTTAATGAAAAGCCTAAAGCATATAATTTATTATGGTAGCTTGATATTTTGGAGGTCATTCAGTTCTTAAAAGAGATTTGCTTTCCTATGGTATCCTTAATAAGGGTCAGTTAAAAGATTTGGCTTCTAAACACTATTATCAAACCACCTAGAACATTAATAGTCTTAGAACCACAATTTACCACAAAGAGGGAAACCTTTTAACCTAATTAGAAAAGATGGCAGTCTCCATTATAGCATACTGATGGACTCTCATGCTCCATATTGACATTCTCTCTTCCTACATCTCGCCACCATATCTTGAGGATTTAAGAACAAGTCTATATGTATGAAATAAAATCTATATCTAAACAGAAGTCCCACTTATATCCATACTCCTTGTGACCTCAAAAAAGCCAATGGTCTTTAACATCTATCACTCCAGTTCACACTATTCCTGATTTTTATGGACCATCTGTATGTTTGCTTTATATAAAAATAATCAGTGCATAGATAAAAATAACCTACTAAATTTAGTTTCATCATTATTTTGTCCAGAAAAATGAAGTCTATCTTTTTAATATTAAGATCAAAATCACTCTGGAAACCACTATTGTTACCTTTTCCAAATTCTGCTAGCTTGCTACAATGGCATTCCTTTTTGAGGATGAGTGTCATTCCTTTATGATTTGAGGTCATAAGAGATCCTCTGCTCAAGTGTGTGTGTGTGTGTGTGTGTGTGTGTGTGTGTGTGCGCGCGCGTGTGTGTGTGTGCATGTACTGCACACTCTAGGGTTGGGAGTATAACCAAGTGGGAAAGTGTTTGCTTAGCCTGCATGTGTCTCTTTTATCAATTCCCAGCCCAACCACATATGTTTTTCCTAAAACCTTACCCAAAACAAAATTCCACCATTAGTGCATGATTTGTTCTAATAATGGCACTAAATTTCTTCAAATCTGGATATATATTAACTTTTGTTGTCTAATAATTGCATGTATGTATGGAGTACATTATGATTTTATATATTGTGGAGCTTGCCATCCAGAGCAATCCTGAAATTTCTTTTCTTTTTATTTCTTTATTTTTTGTTTTTGTTTTGTTTTGTTGAAACAAGGTTTCCCTGTGTATCCCTGTCTATCTTGGAACTTGCTCCATAGACAAGGCTGGCCTCAAACTCAGAGATCTGCCTGCCTCAGCCTCCCAAGTGCTGGAATTAAAGATATGTGCCAAGATTTCCCAGCAATGAAATTTTTAATATTTATTGATTTATTTTACATCTCAACATCAATTTACCCTCCCTCTTCTCCTCCCAGTCTCTCTCTTCATGTTCCCCTCAGTCTCTCCCAGCATCTACTTCTCCATTTCTATTCAGAAAGGGCAGGCCTCCCATGAATATCAATAAAACATGGCATATCCAATTAAAGTAAGACCAAGCACCTCCCCTTGTATTAAGATTGGACAAGCAGCCCAGTATGAGGAGTAGGGTACCCGAAGTCAGCAAAAGAGTCAGAGACAGCCCCTGCCCCTACTGTTAGGAGTCCCCCCCACAAGAGGACCAAGTTACACAACTATAACATATTCAGAGAGCCTAGGTCACTTCCATGCAGGCTCCCAATTGTTGGTTCAGTCTCTGTGAGCCCCTACGAGCCCAGGTTAGTTGATTCTGTGGATTTTCTTCTGATGTCCTTGAGCCATTTGGCTCCTATAATCCTTCCTTTCTCTCTTCAGCAGGATTCCAAGAGCTTGGCCTAATGTTTGTCTGTGGGTCTCTGCATCTGTTTCCACCAGTTTCTGGATGAAGCCTCCCTGATGACTATTGGGCTAGGCACCAATCTATGAGTATAGCAGAGTATCATTAGGCATCATTACATTGACTTTTTTTTCTGGGCATGTTTGGCTCTATATCAGGTCTCTGGACCATTCAGCTTCTGGGTCCTGGTGCTCTAGGCAGTGCCAGTGATAGGCTCACTCTTGTGGCATAGATCTCAGGCTACACCAGTCATTAGTTGGCCATTCCCACAATCTCTGTGCCACCTTTACCCCAGCACATTCCATAGGCAGGAAAGTCGAAGGTTGTATGCCTGGGTTGGTGTTCCAATTCCTCCACTGGTAGTCTTGCCTCATCGCAGGAGGTGGCCACTTTTCTAGCTTATGAGAAAGCCATTTGCTTTTGCAGCACGCTCTTTTGATACTGGTCTAGGGTACACATTGCTACACTGGAGGAACCAGAGATTCTGAACCTTGTTCTAAGAAAGCAAACATGACGTTGTCTCCTTTTTCCAATGAAGATAAAGAGTGAATTAGGCCTGGAGAATTATCTAAGCACCCCAAGTTGCTTCAGGGGCCAGGAAGACTCTAGTTTCTGTAATATAAAGATGGCATGGAGGATGACACCAATGGACATGCTAAAGTAGACAGGAAAAAGCCCACAAGGCCTTAACCCTACACAGAGGACATTAGGCATCTGAAGAAAACTGGAAGCTAGAGAGGTGATTCTCCCTAGGGAAGAGTACATCAACTGATTGCACTTTGACAAATGGTCATCCCTGAAAACATGCATACAAGTAGCGTTATATAGAGTCAGCATGCTATATTTAGTAATGTATATGTATATGCTTACATATACACAATGACAAAAGAAGCCATGAATTTGAAGGACAGTGGGGTTGAGTATATAGGAAGGTTTTTAGGGAGCAGGGAAGAGGGATGTTATAATTATAATCTCAACAATAAAAATAAGACAGGGACTCTTCAGAGGCAGGACTGCGAGAAGCGACAGCAGTTGCTTGCACTGAAACTCATGACGATGAGCTTCAGCTTCTACATTGAGGGTGAGTCTGCTGCTGTTGTGTTTCGTACCATTTTTTCAAGGAGTTACATCCTCACTCTTGGAGCTAGAGCTGGGTGTGGCTGACCATGGGGGCGGTATGTTTACCCTCAAAGCACAGCCTGGAAGCATGCTGCAGGTCTTACCACTAGCAACTCTTGATTCTCTTGAGTGTCATGTCCAGAACCTGAAATCATTAACTGTCAGGTCAGTTTGAGATTCTAGATTTGACTAAACATCTGCATTCTGAGTCTTGGTTGCATTTTTGGCTCATTCCAAGATATGTTTATGTCTATTGTTGTTTGAGCTTTTGTTTGCTTGTTTGTTGTTTTAAGGGTGAATTCTCTGAATCTATGCCACTTTAGAGTTTCTAGGCTCAAGTGATGTAATGCCACCATGAATATCCCAGTAAAAATGTTAACTGCTGGGCTTTGCACAGTGCCCCCTCCCCACCCCTAGGGGCTACTGCATACCACAGGCACACAGTCAACAACCTTCTTTAACAAACATTCTCAGCAGTGGACATATTGGTTGTCGGGATGCCTTCGGGCAACAGAAGGCTGTACTATAAGCCTAGCATTGCAACAGCATCATCAGCTGCTGCACGGCTCTCTCGCTGTCTTTGAGGAAATAGAGCGTGGAGTTGAGGCTTGAAGATTTTTGTTGCTTGTTCCCATTGGGCTGCTAATTTGTACAGCTTTGTAGGGAATGATCATGTGATAACTATGACTCTATAAAATAAAGGGGGAACAATAGAGGAATAAGAAAAACAATTTTATTTATTGAGCCCCTACCATGCATCAGTTACTAATATAAAAGTTTTAATCCATAATCTTCAAGCTCTACTATTACACTCTTTCCTCCTTCTCTGCTAAGAATACATTTCAAGAATGCTAATAGATACCCCAAAACTCAGGTGATACTGGCCCTTAAGTACACTTACATACATCTATCTATGAAAAACTAAATTAAGAACAGCAAGGGATTGGTAATAAAGTAAAAGAATTGGAACAATGTACTATATTGAAATTATGTCTTGTTCTCTCTCACACACACATACACAATTTTATTATATTGTGATGATACAATGCCTACACAATAAGATGAGATGATGATACAATGCCTACACAATAAGATGAAATAGACATCATGACACAGCAACAGACTACCTAATATGAATTACTTAAACATGAGCGCTATGATTCTGTGGTAGTCAGTGTAATGACATTGAAAAGCAGCTGATAGGGAAACAGTATGCAGAACGCAGACTTTGCTGAAAATGTTTGAGTCAGGTCTCAGAATGGGAAAGGATGGTACCATATTTTATCATACTGCTAAGAGCAGCACACTTTAAAATCTTTGAACTGTTTATTTCTGAAATTTCCATTTAGTATTTTAAATAATTTTATTATTTCTTGGAGAATGTCTTGCAATGAATTTTGAACATATTTATGCCCTTCAACTCTATCCCTCTTATCATTCTCTCAACATTCCCATCCTTTCTTACTCCATTTTGAGATTACTTCTATTTGAGTTTGTTCTTATTTTAATTTTTGAGGTTATAATATAGTTATAACATTTCTCCCCACAAACCCTCCCAGATACTCCCCTTGTTCTCTTGTTTCTCTTCATGGCTCCTCTTTTCACTAATTGTTATTACATGCATATATGCATATACATATATTCCTAAATATAGCCTTCTTGGTCTATAAAATGTTGCTCATACTTTGTTCTTTTTTTTCCCCTTTCCCTATAAAATCTAGTTTGTGTTGCCTACATAGTCTTGGGCTTAGAGCCTGCTCTGGTATGTGGTCAGCCTACAGGGGTCACTTATTAAAACAGAAAAACCTGAATCTCCATCTCACAGCAGCCATCAACTGCTAATATCACCTCAGCTTCTGGTAGGATTACATATGTACCCTCCTGCTCTATATGCTGGGGGGTTTGTCTGACAGGAGTCCATGCAGATCTTGTACATTCTGTTACAATTGCTTTGAGTTCATCTGCTCTATTGTGTCTGGGAAACAGTTTCCTTGAAGTCATCCACCACCTTCTTACCCACTTTCCATCCCATCTTCCACAAATACCCCTGCGTCTTGAGATGAGATTAGCCACAGTTAAGAGAAGTTGAAAAGCAAAACCACAGATTAAAACACGACTCTGTGGCTGATGATACCACATCTCAGGTAATTTGTCATGCAGAAAGCATTTTCATTTGATTTTGAAGTTGCTGTTCTTTCTACCATGTTGTGCAGCATCTCCTATCTTATAGAGGTATAAGGATATATCTGATCAAGGATAGAGGTGATTGGGAGCTACTTTCCTGAGCTTCCAGTGGGAGATTTTTTTTTCCTTGTGAGGTGGTCAAGGCCCTTTTAATGAATGATAGTTTCCCTTGGTGACAAGGAGTTCTCTAATGTATAGTCTGAGCCTGATGACAAAGTCCCTTCACTGATTCTTCTGCAGCCTTCTCTCTGGATCAAATGAGGATGCCTAAGTATTATCATATTGGCTTCCTATTAGTGGCTGTAAGATAAGCAAAAACCAGAGATATATTAGCTTTAAAAACACATAATTTTATCCTTTTGGAGGGCATATGTACAAGAGTCACAGACCAAAGTTAGGGTTTCTATGGAGCTTTTACTTTCTGGATGTTGTAGGGAGGAAACTGTTTCCTTTCCCAACTTGTCAAAGTCATGTTTGTACCTTCGCTCATAGTCATCTTCTAGAAATGGGATCCTCCCAGCCTCTCCATTGGCTACCAAACTTTCTGTGTATGATGTTGATGCACCTTTTTTGTGATTTCATGGGACACACACAGGATAACTTTTCAAGATACTTCACTTGTTTTCATTGACTAAGCATATTTCAACATATGTAGTGAAATTTAAAGGTTCCAAGATTTAAGGCAGACATCTTTGGTTGAGTCTCTATCTCAATCTACACACCTGTTATCACTGACTATTGATAATGATTCACTTCTTTGGACAGCTTACCACTGCCCTATCAACTCTCGGAACAAAGGAACTAGAGTTCTCATGTGAGTCTTCTCCAAGTTAGGGTGTAACAAAACCATGCTATACTTTGTTACCATTAAAGGCAGTTTGCAACCCAGTGGATTTCAACCTGAATAGATGCAGCCCAGGGATATTTTGAAGAAACTGATATTTACATATGTTGAAATTTTCTTATTAATTTTTTTCATTTCAAGTATATGTTTTTGATTGTGAGAGCTGGCATCCTTGTGCCTGGTACTCATGTGGGTACACAGCTACATCTCCTAGGTGTGTGTGTTCTCCCATTCACTCCCATTAGTTGTTGCTGCTCTCAGCAAATAAGAGTGTGCTTGACCTGGTCTACTTTGTTGTTCTTTAAATGGCTGAGATTACAATAAGGATTCAAAGACACATCATTAACATGTATAACAGATAATTTCATCAGGAAGAAAAACGTTTGGGTATCAGAAAACTTTGTGTTAGTCCTTAGATATCCTGGCAAAGCCGAAGACGCAGTATGTCACTCAGTACATTCTGATGCTTATAGGTTAGCTCCCTGATGGGTATTCTCTTTTCAGCCCAACTCCCAGCCTTTCCTCCACCAACATGTAGGTCAGGCACCCTTAATCATCATTTCTTTCTTCCTTCTATTTTCTTTCAGGCAATATTTTCACCCTTCTCAGAACTGTCTGACATCAGTCACTTAAAGATCAGGATCTGTCTTATTCCAAATAAAGACCTTTCTTAACCCTTATGACTGCAACCAGACACCACTGTCACAGCTGGAGATTGATAAATATTCCATGGATGAATAAATGATGGCAATGACGGTTGAATTTATAATGACTTTCAACATTTATGAGAACTTAGCTATAAATGAACCTTGCATCTTTGATATACTTAGCAAGAATAATCTTAATGAAAACAATTTCAGCATGGATGTCCATCTTTCCCTACACGCTAGAGAAACAACCATGCTAACTATATGGTTAATTGTGATTGTGACCCTGTGCTCTTGACCACAGCCGATGGGTCCAAAAAAATAATCCTGAGCCAGACACCTTAGACCTTGCTGAATGGGACTGTATAGTATGGCCTGTTGCAAAGAGAGCTCCCACAAGCTTAGCCCCCTTGGGGCTCTTCCCTTTGACCTAAACCAAGAGAAATGGTACATGTCAAGATGGTAGTGGATGCTTGAACTGATTGGTTATGCCAGGCCTTAGGAACTAGCTGCCATTCTGGTCACATACTAGAAGAAAAGTGAGGACTAGTGTAGCCTAAGAGTTGGAGGAGAATTTCCATTTCCAAGTTGCAACTTAGATGAGGCATGGCCATTTTGATGCCAATGAAATGACCTTTTCTGTATGCATGTAAAATCTTTCCTCCTCTGCCTTTGGCAAGCTAGCTATTTGTTGATATATATATATGTATATATATATGCATACACACACACACACATATATATATATATATATATAATATTTGCCTGGAACATGGCTTTAACTCAAGATTATAGTATGGCTGTGAAATTTAATGGAGGGAAGTTTGTGGGGCAGCAGTGTTGTGAGAGATCTTCAAAGGGAGCCGAACAAGGGCTGAGCATTGGCATTGCACATTCCCAGCAAGTTATTCTGAACAGAATTTGACTCAATTTTCAAAATGTACAGGTCCCTGCGCCCTTAACTTCTGAACAGAAAAACACCAATGAAAATATTTTAGCCAGTTATGAATTGAGGCAACATGATACTCTTGGTTCACTGAAATCCCTGGACTACGATGGATGCCATTTAAACAAAAGTAAACGATTAAAGTTTAATTGAGTATTCTAGGAACCAGCTTCCTATATTTGAAGGAAGGAATGCTCAGTTTCAGAATGTGCTTCCCAGAATAGCTGCCTTCGAAGTGGTTATAATCTTTATAAAATAACCTCAGCATTAATTTTTCACAAATTAAAAAGCATACTAGAATATTAAAGCAAAATAATAGATGGAACATTACATAAAAGTAGGACAGTCATAAATGATTTATGATTTCCTTGTTCATCGGGACTCGGCTTTTGAATCTTAATTGAAAACCAGTATGGTTAGATTGTTGAAAAAAGTAAATTGGTTATTCTGACAGCAGACAACTTTCATTAGGGAGCTAATTAATTTTAGGAGACTGAGAGTCTCATACTAAACATACTTACTCCATCATGTTTAGTACTGGGACCTTATTTAGTTACAATCTTCTGGTCAACACATATTGCGTATTTTTAATTTTGATCCACATTATTTAGATACAGTATAGCTGTTGTTGACTACTATAAAGCAAGGGTTAAACCTCTAGTAGGGAATAGGTCAATCTGAATAACAAGGCATACTCTATCCCATCTTCAACATCAGCTCAATCTGCCTTCTGTCTGCCTTAAGCTTTGTTGTATGTTTATTGATGCATCAGTGCCCTGAGAAATTTGGAAATTTTGTACATCAGAGATGAGAGGTTTGTACAAAATACAAATTATCTTTTTCTTGTATTGATAAACTAAGCAATCGATGGAATGGCCAATACATTTGTTGTTATTCCTTATTCCTTAAAATTTTACCCTTTGAGCTTACTAAACATCTTAGTTCTTTACTTCAATAAAAGTGAGCAAGCCTACAATCTTCCCTTTAATGTACAACCCTGTAGTGATGCAGCATCACTGCCAGTTTGCACAGTTAGAAGTTATATTGGTTTAGGAAAGTGGCAGGGCCTCCTTTCAGGTCTATGATCGCTTCAGCCATGGGTGGTTAGCTGGGCTTATAGTACCAAGCATGAGTTCTCTCCCACCGAGTGGAACTGAAAGTCCAGTTAGACAAATGTTATTGTTACCCCAAGGTAAAAGTGCCACGATTGCATCACCATTCGGGAAATTTTGCTGGTCTGCTCATTGTCAGGGTGCCCAGGGTTTACAGATGGGTAGGATTACCAATTGCCCTTCTCCCTTGGTAGCTTGCATAGCTCCTCTCATGTATGTATGTATGTATGTATGTGTGTATGTATGTATGTACGTATGTAGTATGTATGTAATCACTGAATACATACACACACATAAAACAATAAAAAAAGAGAGGGGGAGAATGGGAGGGGAGAGGAGGATATGGGGGAGCAGGAAGCTTGAGTTGGGGGAAGAATAGAAAGCAGGATGAGAGATACCATAATAGAAGGAGCCGTTGTAGGTTTGTGGAGAGATCTGGCACTAGTGAGATTTCCAGAGATCTAAAAGGATGACACCAACTGGCAAATTAAACAATAGTAGAGAGACTACCTTAAATGCCCATCCCTGATAATGAGTTGGATGGCTACCTTATATGTAATCCTAGAACCTTCATCCAGTGACTGATGGAAGCAGAGGCAGACACTCACAGCTAAACACTGAACTGAACTCCTGGAACCCAGTGACAGAGAGGGAGGAGTGATGAGCAAAGGGGTCAATACTGGGCTGGTGAAACCCACAGAAACAGCTGACCTGAACAAGGGGGAGCTCATGGACCCCAGACTGATGGCTGAGAGGCAAGCATGGGACTGATCCAGACCCCCTGGTGTGGGTGTCAGTGAGGAGGCCTAGGCAATCTATGGGGCCTTGGGTAGTAGATCAGTATTTATCTCTGGCATACACATAGGCTTTGGGTGCCCATTCCACATGCAGGGATGCTCCCTGGGGAAAAGACTGGGGACTGGGCAGGGGAGGGAGTTGGGGAGGCTGGGGGCAGGGGAGGAGGGGAGGGAGAGGGATCTGGGATTGACATGTGATGCAAGCTTGTTTCTAATTTAAATTAAAAAAAATTAAAAACAATAAAGAGACCATGAATTTGGAACAGAGGAACATGGGAGGAGTTTGTAATTTCTTTTAGATGCTATGAGAGATTTAGAGAGATGACTGTAGGTAAAGTACTTGTCTCACAATCATGAAAATCAAGTTCATATCCCTAGCCCTTATGTGAAAAGCAGGCATAGGAACAAGCGCCTATAATCTTAGCACTAGGGAGGTGGATCCGTAGGCTTGATGACTAGTTAGCCTTGCTGGTCAGGATTAGTAAGCTCCAAGTTCAGTAGAGACCTTACAAAAAGTAAAGTAGAAAGTCATTAAGAAAGACAACTAATGTCAACCTTTAGCCTTTGTGCACACACACACACACACACACATATACACACACTAGTACATACATGTGCATAAACCATACATACACATGCAAAGGCACATGAACACATACACTACTCATTCACTATCACACACACACATGAACACTGAACAAACACAACACACACACACACACAGGAATTCTGGGAGAATTTGCCTAAACCTGTGCCTGTTTTTGCATATTAATTCACTTTTCTCTGGACCAAGAACAATTGTTTTACTTTCTCTGTCACTAGTCATAGATTTTTGTCAAGCTGCTTGTGGTTTTGTGTGGGAAAGAAAGGTCTGGTTATGAGCAACTCTGACATATGTGCCTTATTCCCCTCCCCTTTAGCCAGATGTCCTTCTGTTTAAAATTCCTTCCTAAGTGAGCATGACCATCTGAGGTTCACTCCACCCTGGATTCACATCTGTGGTCTGATTTTTGAAATCCAAATTTTGTTCCCTAAGAACTAGATTAGAGGAGCAGTAGCCAATTATGACCACCTGTTTGGGTCTGTGGTGCTATTGCTAGAAATTGCATAGAACAACAGCATAAAGATTGATGGCCCTTTAACAAACTCACAACTCTTAGAGGCAGGTGGCTATAATTTGTATAGGAAGAAAGGATGCACATGCTTACCTAAGCCTAGTACTATTCAAAGGTCTCTCTGTGTGCCTGTTGCCCTCATGGCAACCAAGAACACAGCCATGACTGGGATCAACCCCAATCATTCCCAAGGCTTTGGGAAATTTGCATGGATGCCAGTGGAATTAAATATCCATAAGGATACTTGGAACCGAAAAGCTCAACCTTTTTAGGGATTTATAGATTTCACAACACGACTAGGGACCTCTGGACAGGCTTATCCTGTTTTTCACATGTCAGGCAGTTTCTCAAGCACAGTTTCATACCTGCCATATTCGGAACACTTGGGAATGTGACCATTAAATATGTATCAATTCTAGGGATGGAAAGAGCCACATGTGAAATGAATTTAAAAAAAAAAAAGACCATAGCAAGGAAGTGGTTCATGCATGACATTAACAAATGCCTTCCGAGACTCTCCATCTCTCCTTTATCAGCATTCGCTTGCCCTGTGGGTGACTCATGTCTCAGCCTGTCAGACTAAGGGCAGTGGCTTCTATACAAGTTCTTCACTACCACAGGTTTACACTAGCCTTGCCTTGATGGAAGTCTGATACACAAGCACCCTTCACTCATGCAGCCAGTATTCATTGAGCCTTTTGCTTGCCAATCACGGCCTTAATTCTAGAGACTCCAAACAAAGTATCCTTGCTCTCTCTTTTTCTAGGGGAGAAAACTGGCCTGTAAACAAATACATAAAAGCTACTCTAAGTACATATTTCTAGGAAGCAACTAAAATGGCAAGAATAAAATTATAACAAAGGAATAGAGGAATGTGTGTACACCTGACCTACACAAACTGACAGGGGAGAGGCTTCTGTTGATCATGCTCACACACAGCACACAGTAGGGGCACAATATCCACTTCACTAAGCAAGAATGATTAGCTGCTTTGTCCTATCTGTTTTATCTTTGTTGACTGGACTTCATTATATATTCCTTACAAAAAAAAACTGAATCTTACATTTATTTACTCATTTCTCTGAAACATTCATTGAGCTCATCTTACGGCATCTGGTCAATAGATTCAAGCATGGTTTGCAAGTTCTTCCTATGTAATTGTGAGCATATATAGCTAAGGAAGCTACATACTGAGGTTAGTATAGTTCATGGAGCACCAAACGGAAGTTTCGTTCATACTATCATACTATCACTGTACCAGCCACATGGAAGTAAACATCTATTCATTAAAACTGTCCTTCTGTGACATACTCATCTTCTGAAGTTTTTAGCAGCCTTTCAGCTTATCCTTACTTGACAGGGTCTCTGAAATCGTGAATTGGTCTGTACTAAGTAATCAAGTTCTGCAAAATTTCACTTTAGAAGTATCTCTGAGTAAATGTATTCATGCAAGGTTGTCATTGTCATAAAATCATTAATATATGCTCAGGGAGCATGTTCACTACTTAGGAATCCATTTCCTAAATCTGATTGATAATTTTCTCTCAGTAATAAAATTGTGCCCCCATTACAACATCAAAAGCAAAACCTCTCCTTCAGGCTTATGTCAGTGATCATCAACCCTGAGTGCGTACTAACATCTCCCTGGGGTCTCTCTGAAGAGAATATCAATATTCGGGCAAAACTCCTCTGCCGATTACAACCCACAACTAGAGTTTGTACAATCCTCCATCTCATTCTTACTATTTCCCATGCACCCAGTTCCTTCCGTTAAATCTGAAAGACTCTGTAAACCTCCAGTGAAGAGGTGAGACTTTTAGATGATTAAATAACAGCACAAAGACTGCCACCTTTACCGGTCTATAGCATCTATTGACATAATGAGTACCACAAGGTGATACTGAATACTACAAGGAAAAGAACATTAGTGAAGTTTAAGTAGGCTCATTTATATATAAAGTATATATCTAGAAAGATAGGTGGTTGTACGGATAGATGATGTCTCCCAGACATGACTAACTGTAGATAGATGTATTGGAGGAAGCTTCAACTAAAGAAAAGGAAGAGGGCCAGAGTAAGTGGGAATAACCATTGGACCTTGGTGCTTATTGGACACTTATGATAGGGAAGAGGAAAGGAAGGAAAAGTCATAAGGGAGAGCCCATCCTGAAGAGCAGGTAGGTGGGTGGGGAAGCAAAAATAAAGACTGTCCATGTGTGGAGCCCACACTGGACAGGGATTCTCAGCTCTGTGCCCCCACGATGCTATTTATTGGAGACTTGGCTTAGAACAGTAACCTAAAAACTGACATCCCTCTCAGCATGATTTCTGGTCATTCATTCATTCATTACTGTGCTATTCATTGGCAGGACTAGCAAGGAGCGACCACACATCTTGAGAAATGTCCCCACATATTGACAAACACCCAACACCTTGAGAAATGCCCACCACATCTTGAGAAATACCACCCAAACCTTGAGAAACGCCCCTACACCTTGAGAAATGCCCCGCACCTTGAAAAATGCCCCCACACCATGAGAAATGCCCCAGATTCTAGTTTTTACTTGCTCCTCTTCTTACCACCTTTCCATTTTAAACTTTACTATCAAGAAACAGTTTAACTGGGTTATGACCTAGCCTTCTAAGTTACCCATACTTTCTTCTCCTGTCTTCTTGGAGTAAACCTCACTATTTTAACTGGGTGTATCACACTTTCCCAGACAATTTCAAAAGTCTCCTGTCATATTCATTGAATAGAAGCTTCAAAAGTTTCACTGACTTTCCTATTTTATGAAGTATTTTACTGTTAACCAACACTGGCCATCAAATAGGCTAAATTCTGTCATAGACCTTCAAAGTCAGGTGTCTTGAAATGGAAGTCTATACTCTGGATATATTGCTATACTTTCTCAGTTCCTGTTAACCACTGCAAATGGATCCACTTCTGTCTTCCCAAATGAGAAGTCTTATGAAGGACACAAAAACATAAATGAAAATACTGTAATTGCTCACCTCTTGTGTGATCTTATGTGACTCTACTCCCCACCCACCCACACACCCCTCTGTCTTTCTTCTTTCCTTTCTGTTGACCTCCCTTCCTCCTTCCCTCTCTCTTCTTATTTTCTGAGTTAGGTCAAGCAATACCTTAATCCTAATCAGTGGCCCCTTAGCCACACCAACTGCAAGTGCACCCATTAGGGACAATGATTTCCTGTTTTGCTTGAAGCAATAACCTTCAAAGTGACCTCTATAACTCTCAGTGTGATCTGTTTGCTGACTGTATGTGTGTGTGTGGGGGGGGTTGGTTCCAAGGTCTTATACATGTTAGGCAATCACTCTACTACTGAGCCACATCTCTAGCCACTTTTTTTGTTTTATCACTGAAGTATTATTCTTGCAAGCAAACTATTCTTATCACTGGCAACTCTTCCATAGTTCATCATCAGGCACTGCTTACCCTGAAAATGTCTCACCCCTGAACACATGTTCAACCTTACTGTCACCCAGTCTTGTTTTTGTTTCCTGTATTCTTTTTTATCTGAATGATTTCCTTGAGAAAATATACTGTGCAAATATTCTCTTGCTCTCTACTGCTGCACTGGTAACATACCTGTTCATTCCTCATATTCCACGTAGACCAGATATGCCCACACTCAGTTTTTGCAATGTTTTCACATGCCTTCATCACTCTCATTAGCCATGAGGGTTGTCCAGCAATTGTTGGCATCCTGGCTATCACCACCGATGACATTAATTAGATGAGGGTGGATGATATATCTTTTAATTAGTTTGTTTCCAGATCTTGGTACAATAAGCAACACTTAAGGGCCTGATAATATTTGAGTGCCAGTAAACATGAATGACTTCAAAGATCTGAATCCTGAAGACTGAAAAAGAAGTGTCTGTCATCTGATGTTGCCATTGTTTTGGTCTTGTTTATATGGCTATTTCTAGGAAAGACTGCTTCATGGCAGATACCCTAGTATTCTGACTCTTGCTATCTTTCATCCCTTCCTAAGCAAACTTCCCTGAGCCACAGGAGCTGTGATGGAGATGTAGCCACCGGAGCTGGGCTTCCCATAATCCTCTGATCTCTGCATGGTGTTCAGTTGTGGTTTTTTATGATGGTTTCCATTTCCTGTAAGGAGAAGTAGACCTGATGAGGGATGGTAGCTTATCTGTGGATAGAAGGATAAGATTTAGAATGAAGTAAAGACTTATGCTGGTGTAGCAAAATGCTAGTGGTAAACTTTTTTCTAAGGTCCATGACCTCAGTAGCCCCAAGAAAGCTGATTACATAATATGGAAGTAGGGACTTTTCATGGGGCCCTACCCTAGACAAAGAACTACAGGAAACTAATGACTTCTGGGAAAGGAGAGTTATCCTCTCCCTGGGGTTAGCCTCTATTGGTTGCCCAATGCAGAGTGGTCAGTCCTGAAACCACATACCCACAAACAACAAAAATGGACTCAGTGGGTTGTACTTACATATTTTGTGCATACATACTCACACATGCATGTGCACACATATACACATAGTAACAATAAAGAAAAAGAGGCCATCAACCTATAGGAGGGGTTTAAGGAAGAGTAGTGGAAGGTGCTGAAGGGAAGAAAAGGAGGGGAAAGTGATACAATTCTATTTCAATAAAACCACGTTTAAACATTTTTTTATTTAAAAATATGTGTACTCTCTTAGAAAGTGTTGCTTGAAAAGAGAATAAAAGATCAGGCAGTAAAATACGCTGTTGACTATGAATGAAGTCTTTCCTGTTTACTAAAGTGCATGAATTTCACTCTATCAAAGGAGCTGCAGGAGATTGTCTACAGCTACCTGTAGTGATTTCAGCTGCATGAGAGAGAAAGGAAGCCAGCAGCTCTGGCATTAGTAGAGTTTGGAAGAAGCACACGTATGTTGTGCTGAGACTCAAACCATCGTGTGGGAGTCTTTGTCCCAAATTTTCAACAAGCTTTGTTTCCCCTTAAGTCAGATTTGGTCTGAAAACACTAAAATTAACACCTTTTCCCCTATGGGACTTCAAAGTTTCTAAGTAGTTTTCACATTGTTCTTTATTCAGGACTCAAGTCATTAAAATGAAGTAGCCCACAAAAAAACAGTCTGTGTATACCTTGAACTTATTCTCAAAGGCTTGCCAGAGCGTGGCACTAGAGAGAAAGCTGGAATGTAGGAAGATGTCTGTAATTCACATTTGCTATCCCTTGCTCTCGCCCTATTTCTACACACACAACATGAGAGCTATGGGAGGCTTGTCACTCCCAAAGGCCAGTTCACAGGCCAGTGACTATGAAGCCTGTGGATGCCGGAGGAGTTTCCCAGTTTCCAAAGTGCTTGTCCACAGTAGCTCTCCTGAATCCCCCAGCTGATGTTAGAGCTGTTGGTTCTAGCTACTGGCACCAGATAACTCTCTGACTTAAGTAATGATTATTGTTAGTATATGAACTTCCACCCTGGAAGTTTAGTGCTTTTATGGTTCTACCTTTCGATAGTTAAAACAAACAAACAAAAAACATTAAACTTGTTTTTCTTTAATTTTTCAAAGGGAGCTAGAATATTTATTGTACAATTCACAGAAGAATCCTCTTAGGTCTTATTTCCCTCCGCCACTGGGTCAATTGGGTAGCAGCTGGGTGTTGCTTTGATTTCACAGAGCTCTTAAAAGGCAGTGGAAATTGAAGCTTTTCAGGCAGAAAATGCACTGTTCAGTTTGAGCAGAGCCTCAACATATCTTTTATTTTCTGTTACTAGTTTGGGGAGATATTCCAGTTTGCAATCACTGGGAACTCGAAGGAAGCCCTGCCTATGTAACAAACACTATGTTTAAAATGTTATAAATACAGACTCATCCAATCCTTACCATGTGGCTCATAAACAACCCTTATGGGGACCATCTCATCACCCTCATTTTATAATAATATAATGAGGAAACTGAGGGGATAAATGTTAAGCAATGTGACCAGTTGGATGAGATTACTAAAGGGACAAAGCAGGAACTCGGTGAAGACACAATGGATCCAGAACCAAGCTCTCTGGTGACTAAGTACAATGTCAGCTTTTATGTGGCCCATACAAGGAAACAGAACATAAATCATTGGCGAACAGGTACCAGAGTAAGTCAAAGAATAATTCTAAATAAAAAGAGAGCTAGAGAGCCTTTGGTTGGAATGCAACGTCCGTTTCTACGGCACTGAACCTGCATGTCTATAGACACTGACCACTGTGAGAATCTAATGTAGGTGTGTCTGATTCCAGATACAAAGGTGAAAAGGGACCATTGCATGGGGTGACTACCTTATACATACTGAATGAGTAATATCTCCATGGTATTTGAACTTTGTCAATACATGGACTAGTAATGTTGACATGTGATGTCCACATGTGATGTTGACAGGTGATGTTGACAGGACATTGCTCTGCAACCATCTTACTGGCAACGTATCTCCTTTGTGCTGTCCTTATCATCACTCAGTGCCACACAGGAATTGAATGTAAATTCCTCCAAAGAACATTAAATGTCAGCCTGCATATAACCATGTGATCCTGGGACTGGAAGGGAAGGAATGATTCTGTTCCTGTTGGCTTTGAAATGAAGTTACTTTTAACGTGTGACACTGTAGAAAGAGAGAAGATTCAGATGGCCAAGCCCAAGTTCCGCAGAGCACTGTTCTAACTTTGATAGTAAAAATTGTCAAGTTTTAACTACTGAATTCCTAGAGGTTTACTGAGGTATGTTAAAGCAGACCTTATCTGTAGTTACATAGATTACATATAATCATCCATTTATACTCATGATTTCTGCATTCATGTTTTCAAGCAACCATTCAATAAAAAAGACTCACAAAAATTGAATTTATGTCTATACTGTACATGTACAGATTCTTTTTCTTGTCATTATTCCCAAAGAAATACCACTTTACAGCTGTTTACAAGATGTTTTTTTTATCAATTATTGTAAAATATCCATCATTTAATGTAGATGGCAGGAGATGTAACTGTCACATGACAATGTGACCTACTTTCATGTTAACAGTTGGAGCATTTCAGATGCTGATGATCATAGGAGACACTGGAACCAATCTCCATGGGTACCAAAGAACTATATATCTAAAATATGTAACTTTATGACATTTAGAGAGTAAAGGTCAGAAATATCCCCATCACTTGACTTTATGTCTTTTATCTTTCTCATATGCTGATGTATAGAAAAAAATTCAGAAATGCATTTGAGTAATTTTTCCATTTCTTAATGGTGTGTGACTGGCTAACATGGGTCAGCTAGCTAGTTTTGGTCTAAGGTGCCCATGAAAGTTTAGAAAGAGTGAGGTCAAATATAAAGCTGCCAGGTACAGGGGTGAGCAGAAAGAACGTCAAAGGCCAGTGCAGTGTCTCATGCCTGTTATCCTGCACATGGGAAGCAGAGGCAAGGGCACTGTCTTGAGTTTGGGGACCACATAGTAGTTTTCAGAGCAGCCCAGGTTACAGTGTGAGACTTTGTCTCTCAAAGACAAAGTGAATCTGATTTAAATCCAGGATACTGTTTCACATCAAGTTGAGTGAAAGCAGTAGGACAGACAGGGCCGCAGGCCAGCCAGGACATGTGGCCAGGCAAGCAGCCAAGGCACTTCTGATCCATGCCTGAAAGCCAGTGCTTTGGAGTCAAGTGTAGTTTCTTTTTTCCATCTGTTCAGATGCAAACCCTTGTCCGTATGCTTAACTACAATGTCCAGTGGCTTAAGAGTTAGATGCTGTGGTTGCCTTGCTTATGGTTGAGCTTTGATTTCCACTCTCACCATGTGACAACAGAAGCCTTTAATCATCCAATGTCTCAGCTGTGAGTCTGGCAATTATAGTAGAAGCTCTCTCATAGGGTGAGTGTGAGGGTCGAGGGAGTTAATATATGAAAAACATTAGCACAGTAATTGTGGCAAGTGGCACAGACACTTATTACTCTCATTATTAATCATCTCTGCCGTGTCCCTTCTCTATAAAAGGAAAGTCATAACAGTCACCTCCGAGGGTTACAGAAAGGAATAACTAGAAAAAGCCTTTAGCACCTGAGTGGTCGCCATGAGTGTTATCAGGTACATGCAGAGAAGAAAACTAAGATAATTTATCATGATGACAGACTTCTTTGGAATGCACCAAGATGCCGTCCATTTATCACAGAGTGTATATACAAAAGCCAGGCATTGATGGTAGCACTACCCTGAATCGCTTATGTTGCACAAAATGTCAGAAAACTAAAGAGCAGGCAGTGGGAGGAAGTGAAGAGCCCTAAATTCCATCTGGGCTTTGTGTGAAAACAGCCCAGTGGTCCAGACAGCCTAGGCAATTTGCATGTTGTTATAAACCCTTGTCTTCCCAACCCTCTGTGTATTCCACAGAACCATGCTAAAACTGCTACTTCTGTATCCCCGTAAACTCCTGCCTCCTCTGGGACTGATTTACACTTCAGAGAGGACCCTAAGCCTTAATTTCAGTCTCCCTTGAGAGGTGGCCCTGCTGCCACTTGCTGAGTATCCAGTACTTATAATGAAGATGGTGGGTCACAGAAAATGATGCCACTTTTTAAATATACTTTTAATAGCACCAGGGATCGAGTCCAAGGCCTTGTGCATGCTAGGCAAATGCTCTATCAGCAGAGCTACTCCCCCAACCTTAATATAATACTTTTAATGTCCATATCTCCCATGTAGTTTTACTTTTGTAAACTTTCTTCAGGATTCTCTCCTTATTTTTCCTGTTCTTCACTTACCATTTATAGAACGCTGAATTCATATTGGTTCTTAATTTAACTTTTGCTGAATGAAGAGTCTGGATGATTGATTTTGTCCTAAGTCTGGCAACTCATTCTGATGCCTGATTCATTTTTTAAGCCCCTTACTGTGTCCTACTCTTCCCATTTTCCAGTGACTTGGGACTTGGGCTTGAAGAATTTTTAAGGCATCTAGTCAAACGAGGTGAATTCCACTTCCAGCCTACCCTTCTCTCTTCTCCTCATCAGACCCCACACATACATTGCTTGTCCAACCTTGGACACATTGTTTTTCTATCACACGACTTAGTTACAGCAGCAAATTTTTAAGCCTTCTCAGTACAATAACACTGAAAGTTGACCATTACAAGCAAAATATTAAAAAACCTGATGCAGAGAAAATGAAGAGTAAAACTGAAAAGTCAAAGCATCAATGCACTGATTCAACTGACTTTCTTGTCCTCTGTTCTGCACATAATTATTTAATTGATTTTATTAATTCCTTGATGTGCTTTCTAAAACGTTTTTATTTATCCTTTGAGAAATTCAGACAAGTCTACAATACATACAAAATACATATGATTATTTCCATCTTCATCCAATGCCTCTAAGACATTCCTAACATTTTTCTCCTGCATGTCTCTCCCTCTCCCTCTCCCTCTCCCTCTCCCTCTCCCTCTCCCTCTCCCTCTCCCTCTCCCTCTCCCTCTCCCTCTCCCTCTCCCTCTCCTTCTCCCTCCCCCCCCTCTCCTCTGTATCCAATTGGCACTACTGTTATCCACATATGCATAGGTTCATCTAGTAGAACATGGTCAACCTACCGGTGGCCACAATTTCAACCCAAAATGAGTATCCCTTCCCCTGCCACCATCAATTGCCAATAGCTCCTTGGCTAGGGGGAGGACTTCCTGAGCTCCTCCCTGATTCATGCTGAAATTTTGACAGATTTAATTTTGTGCAGGTCATATGCAAATAGCCATAGCTTCTATGAGTTCATGAGTACACCAGCCATTCAGTGCCTAGAAGATGGCATTCCAGAACATTCTTCCCATTCCTCCGGCTCTTACATTCTTTCCTCCCCATCTACAGCTTCTTCTACAGGATGGAATTCATGTGTGGCACTGTTAATTTCATCAAAAACCTTTGCCTTAGGAGACAATAGGCCATCTTGAGGAACCAATAATAGCTATTTTGCTCAACTGCCATGTTGTGAAATTGCTTTCTATATTTATGCTTATGCCTATGGATCAGGACTGCACTCAACCTTGGCCAAAGAACTTTCCTTTTGAACTGGGAAATCATTAATGCACACACACTCATAACTGGTCCAACTGTTAAAACATGTGACTGCGAGTGTACATCCCCAAGTGGACACTTATGTTAACAAGACTCACTAGACTAAAGGAACATGATAGATGTACATTTTTGCATTTCAACATCCCTGATATAAAGATGCATCTCAAAACTTAAAATTAATGTCCTTTGTAATCATAATAGGCATGTTTTCACCTTTCAAAAAAGCAGAAAATATCAGATCATTTTACAATTCAAGTGTCTTTAATCCAATGAAATATTAGTATTAAACAGCAATATTGGAGAGTATTGTGGACTAGTTTGTTTTCCCAAAATAACTTATACATATTAATGATTTAAATCTTCAGATTTAGGATGCAAAGGAAATGAACTGGGGAGATGCCCCATTCAATAAAGGGGTTACCACACAAACCTATGAGTCTAAATCTGGACCGTCAGCATCAAAGTAAAAGCCAGACATGGCAGTGTGCACCTGTAATCACAATGCTTAATGGGCAGAGCCAGGTAGAGCCCTGGTGGCTGGCAGGCCACCCAGTCAAGCTCAGTGAACTCCAGATTCAATGAGAGTGCTGCCTCAAAAACTAAAGTGAAGACCAGTCAAGGAAGACCCCAATGTTAACCTCTGACCTCTACATGTTTGTGCATACATTGTGGCTATGAAGCCCTCATAGAAGTGCATGTACACACACACGTGTATGCACAAAGAAAGAAAAAGTGCCAAGTGGATTAATGTACAGTTAAACATATTGTCCAAGCTTATATATTAAGTAATAAGGTGGGGAAAAGACTGGCTGCTTCCATGGCTGCACTCGACCTTCCGCTAAGGCAGCTCTGTCTTTCTGCGCATGATTTTGGCCCTTTCCTGGTAGACCCCTCCTGGTTTGTCATGTAGACTATTTCCTCATCTTTTGCTAAGCCACCTGGATATCCATCTTAATTCACACTATTACTTGTGTATCTGGATGCTTTATCAGAGGCTCTTTATTACAATCAAGATAAATGCGGTAGTTGAGAAGCAATCTCTGGAAACAGAAACTAGTTGAGTTCAAATACTGCCTTAGCCTTTAACCAGCCCTGTCATGTTGTATGAATTACCTAACTCACTTCCCTTCCTTTAAACCATAGATTATTTTTCCCCTCAAAATCTCACCTCATGGGAAGATCACGATAATCATCCAAATGACTTATTTATAAATTATTTAGAATAATATTTTTTCTAGTTTAGTTTGTTTTATACTTCTCAGATAAATGCTTCTAATAAAATGGCAATATATTTCAATTAACTTAGATAGAAAATGAAATAAAGACACTAGTTTTCCTGTCACATTCGTTCTCATATTCTTATAATTACATTTTTAATTTTTTCATTATTTTTATTACTTTTTATAGAAAAGAGCTTTCTTCACATGTCAATCCTAGCTCCCTCTCCGTCCTCTCTTCCCACATTCCTCCACCACCATCCCCCAGACTCCTACCCTATCCCCATTCCCTTCCACATAGGGGATGTGGAGAGAGGGGAACACTCCTCCACTGCTGATGGGAGTGCCAACAAATACACCCACTTTGGAAATCAGTATGGAGATTCCTCAGGAAAATGGGAATCAGTCTACCACAAGACCCAGCAATTGCACTCTTAGGCATATATCCAGAAGATGCAAATTCATACAACAAGGATGTTTATTCCACTATGTTCATAGCAGCATTTTTTATAATAGCCAGAACCTGGAAGCAACCTAGATGCCCCTCAATGAAGAGTGGATAGAGAAAATGTGGTACATTTACACAATGGGAAAAAAAAACAATGGAATCTTGAAATTTGCAGTCAAATGGATGGCACTAGAAGAAACCATCCTGAGTGAGGTAACCCAGTCACAAAAAGACAAACATGGTATGTACTCACTCATATATAGATTTTTAGATATGGATCAGGGGAGGGCCAGTCTGCAATTCCACTGACAGAGAGTCTGGGAAACAGGGAAGAATCTAAGGTAGAATAATATTTTAATATAGGATCCCCACCTGTATTACTCAGGCTTCCCTAGAGGAACAATAGAATGAATATCTAATAAAAGGGGACTTATATATTGGCTTACATCATATGGTCTGGGGAGTCCTGCAATGGCTTCCTTCATAATGGAGAGTCTGAGAACTAGGCCGTTGCTCAGTCTGTGAGGTTGGACTCCCCAGAAGTCCCAGGCTGGCCCTGGGGGCCTGGAAGGTTTCTGGAGAGCCACTGGTCTCAGTGGAAGGTGAAGAAACCTGGTCTCTGATGTCAACAAATGATAGCTGCAACTGAGCAAAAGTAGTGGACACACTCACCAGCAGGGGCAAAGGCAAGCAGTCAAAAGGCAGCAGCTTTTTCCGTGGCCCTCTTCACATGTGTGCAACCACTGGAAGGTACCACCCGTCTGGGAGAACTATCCCCTCTCAGGTAATCCCTCCAAAGAACACGCTTACAGACCCACCCAGAAGTGATCTGAGATCTAGTCAATGTGGCTACCAGTATTAATTATCCCACCAACAGTGCCTGTTATTTACAAAATTATAAATTCATAAATGATATGAAAATATAAATTGAACAAATTATTTGAACTTCATGAACTTCATAAAATATATGAAATTTGTGCTATACATTTCATAATTACACTATAAATTATAAATAAGATTCAAGTAAAAGGAATTGAAATGAAGTAAAACTATAAAAGAAAGCAATCAGAAAAACTTGTTAATTTTTAGCTTGTTCACGCATCAACAGGATTTGTGTTAAGGTTGTACTTTGAGAAGAGTCCTATTGAAACAACATCTGAATTGTTAATGTCTGGTGGAGATAAGGATGACCTGTGTATGGTAGGAACCTGGGTCACACATGGGAGAGGAGGATAAATTAACAAAAAAGTGGAAGAGCACAGATACAGGTCTCAGTTAACAAAGGAGAAGGAGATTACTCCCAGAGAAGATGGGTTTGAAGGGTTTCAATTGCCAAGTCCTTAAATGCCTACAATATGCTGTGTAGAGGAGACAAAGAATGAAATACTGGCAATGCTCTCGAGCTGCTGCTTCTAGTAGTTATCTGTGGTTTCAATATGGATATTGATTCTGTGGAAGCACCAATCAATCACTTTTGAATTAGATCATTATCTTAGTAAAGTTGAATTCAACTTATTTCAGGCAAGCTGCATCTAAAATGGTTGCTACATTGTTCATTCTGGAAATAAATACACAGTGACTTTTTTCCCATGTTACTACTTTTAAATATGTGAGTGTGAATTAGATTCAAATAAGAACAGAAAAAATGAGTATTTTGGTAAAGACACAAATAAAACCATTGCAGTTCAGGTGACTGATTCCTGAGCCCTCTGGGGGCATGGTTTAACTAAAGAGAACATGCACTAATTCGTAGCAGAGAAAGACATATGCCTATGCTCTCCAAGAAAAAGCAGATTGATCTTCAGAGATTAAAGCACTCATTAATTATGTGAGAAGAGGCCAGATGGAACAATTATCCTATCAGATCCCATGATCATGAATAATATCTTCTCATTTTCAGCTATACAGCTTCATATACTGGTAGATTTTTCCCCCTAGAAAAACCATTGGAAATGCTGCAACATATTTAAAATTAGAATATGCAATCAATGCCCCATTTCCTTTTTCTTCTTTTGTCCACCAGATGTCCCCCTTCTCAAACTTGGTGATGTGTTAAACACACAAACAAGTGCCATGCTGTTGTGTTACTGGGAGGGGGGGGGACCTGGTAGATGAGTTGAAAAAACTCTAGACAACCCCAACTTTCATTTTGGCAACAGAAAGTGACAATATCTCAACAGCTACATCTAAGTGCCCTCCAGACTTGGGCCAGGATACTTATTCACTATGTGGCTGATTGGCTTGTTAATAACTCCAGTCACTGGGCAAGAGTCTCCTCCAAGGCAATGAATCTATTTCTGGTCAGCTTGAATACTGGAAAACTGTCACTTTATAGAAATGTGTTCCCTGTACTTGCCTCAGAACCAGAAGCAGTGTCAGAGGGAGGCCTCAGCCTCAGCCCCAGGAGTGAGGAGTGATCACCACAAAGAAGAGAATTTCATACATTGTATTTTGATCATATTCATCCTGCCCCCCTTTGCTCCATAACTCTTCCCAGACCCTGATAGGCCAACTATGCTCCTTTTATATTTTTCTACTCATAAAATATAGTCTATATACTTTGTTTGATTTACATACCACATCTAGTTCAGTGCTGGGCCTTTACTACATACACAGTTTATTGGCCTTTTATTGTCTATAAACATTTGCCTACTGATAACTCTTTCCTCAATGATCAATTAAAATATATTGCAATGATTTTAAGTGAAGAAACAGAAAATCAACCAAAACAATCATAGAAATATAATCCAAAAACAGTGTAAATTTCATGTGGATGCAATGAAAACTGATCATCAGTTGGACAGTACAATTCAATTATAGCAAGGTAAAACAGAAAAGACACACTTTTGAGTTTTGCTTTAGTGTCAAATACATAACTGTAACTATTTTCTGCATATGGATGTAATTACTTAGAGTTCAGTGGGGTTTTGGAGTGTGTGTGTATGTGTGTGTGTGTATAAACCACACTCAAAATTCACTACTTTTAATCTCTACTTTTCATGCTTTTAAGTGGCGTGAGAACAAAAACATCCAATATAAGTACAGAATACTTCTACAATTTTTGTTTGCTTGTTTTTCAAGACAGGGTTTCTCTGTGACTTTGGAGGCTGTCCTGGAACTAGCTCTTGTAGACCAGGCAGTCTCGAACTCACAGAGTTCTGCCTGCCTTTGCCCCCCAAGTGCTGGGATTAAAGGCATGCACCACCAATGCCTGGCTTACTTCTTACTTCTACATTTTATATGTTTTCTAGTCTATTACAATAATTTGAAAGATTTGGGAGGCAGAATTTAAGTCTAAAACACTTAACAAAGAAATAGCAATGATCTAGGTTTGAATGTTCCCATTAGTCATCCTATATAAACGTTCTTAAATTACATCAATAATAGTAATAAAGATATTTAGCATAAACAGATTTGGAAATATATCCCACTGACTTTTAGTAAAGAGACATAGCATTATTGCAGGATCACACAAACCAAGATCTCCCTCCACTGAATAAGCTTTGAGTTTCCCTGCATATGTTCTATAGAACAACAATGGTGTTCAATAAAGAGAAGGTAATTATAGAGCTTTAAGAACTGTGCTCCTACTATGTTCCTATTATCATATTAGGTCTTCACATTCATCATGAGTAGAGTTTAATGTGGGATCAATACACTTAATTCAAACATGACTGCCTGTGATAGGATAATGATGCACCCTGAGAGATATCTATGTTTAATTGTTTGGAACCTGGGAAAATGTCACCTGTAATTGAAAAGGAAAAATAAGGCTACAGGTGAAGCGCACATTCCTTATCAGCTGGCCCTGAGCTGCAGAGACCTTTTTGGGCTTCTGGACTTGGTGTGTTTTTA
Source organism: Mesocricetus auratus (assembly GCF_017639785.1). Lineage (NCBI taxonomy): Eukaryota > Metazoa > Chordata > Mammalia > Rodentia > Cricetidae > Mesocricetus > Mesocricetus auratus. Next base: position 54,361,125 of record NW_024429195.1, on the reverse strand, counting down.
GCAAACCTTGGAAGTGGGGAAGGGAGAATGCAGAGGAAGTCAGAATGATACAAGGGAAGAATGAGACCACAAAACAAGGAATGCAGATACTTCCAGAAGCTGGAAAAGCTCAAGAAGCAGATTCTCCCTAAAATATATGGAAAAGAATGTAAAGTGGATGATACCATGATTTTAGATGAGTGAAACCCAAAATTCTGACAAACAGAACTATGAGGCAATTTGTGTTTATTAAGCAGCTAAGCTGTATAATTTGTTAAAGCAATCATAGAAATAAAATACAGAACTATGCTGGAAAGAGTATGCATGGATTCATCATTCAGTGAGCTCTGTTTTATTCATTAAAATTAACTTAGTGTTTAAGATGTCTGTACCATAGCCACATTTATGACGAACAGTCAAGAGACTAGATCATAATAATATTTTGACAAAGTATAGGCTGTGGGTGTGGGAAAACATGCTGGCTATGGCTTAAATGTATCCTCAAGGGTTCGTGTGTTGGAATTTAATCTGGGGATGGAAATTTAATCTGACAGTGATGTCTAGAAGTGTGGCTTGGGAGGTTCAGATTAGCATTTGCTAAAATCATCTAGGGTAGATTGATGATTGACATACACAGATTTATAGAAAGAAACAGAAAGGCTAGAGCAAACACATGAACACACACGCTCCTTGTCTTTGGCTGTGGTGACTCCTATAGTGTCTTGGGATACATAATGAGATGGATCCAGATGGGGATGCTTAGTCATGGAACTCCAGAACTGTGATCCAGAACAAATACTTTTCTTCATAAAGTTAGCCAGATCTAGGAGTCTTATCGTGGTAACACAAAACAGATTGATACAGCCTGCTTCTGGGAAAGGAATGCTAACCATACTGACAGCATCACCCATTGCTGCAGTTAGGTTAGGTGAAGCCATACTCTGTACTTGTCAGTCATATATAATCAAAAGATGAGCATAGAACTGCAGTAGAGCCTGGGTCAACTGTGTTTGTCAGAAGATAATTACCTCACTGGGTGGCTACTTGTTTGTTGAGCTTCATTTTTAAAAAGCCAAGATAACTGAAACTGGCCACAAAATCATGATCCTCCTGCCTCAGCTTTCCAAGTGCTGAGCTCATGGGCATGTACTACATTTCTTTCCTTGTGGATCTAGTCTATGGGTACTCTGATACTGTTAAAAGGAAGAGAGATTTGAAACCTAATGCTGATGTCTCATGAGACATTTCATCCTCCTACCTCATTTCCCCAAATCAAATCTGACACAATTATACATAATAGTTTTCATATACTATAACTTTGCAAAAAAGCACATGCTGCCATTATAGAAGAACATGCAAGTGCCTGTTTCTTGGATTTTCCTTCATATTTTAAGTAGTTTAACTCAACTGACTGCAGAAATACAACTTTTCCACACCACCACATAACATTGCCAACTGTGTGTGTGTGTGTGTGTGTGTGTGTGTGTGTGTGTGTGTATTTGGCTGCATTCATAACTACCCAGGGACACATGCAGTCTGTAGGCCAAAGGTTGAGTGCACTTGGCTTAAATTATTAATGGTGTGTTGGAAACCTTTATGACATGTATGAATAAAGACACAAGGAATGAAGAGGACAAATGGTGAGTAGGTTGGGATATTAGCTCGTGGCTTTATTTCCTTTTCCTACAAAAGATGGCCTGATAGGCAAACGATATGGGTAGTTCAGACCTGTTAGTTCATTCAGAGCCTTATACTCACTTATGTTCCATAATACTTCTGAACATAACTCACGTGGACATGAATGCATGGTGAATCTATGGTCTAGATCATGCGTGATATGATGGCTAATCACTTCGCAAAAATTAGAATTATTGTGGGAACGTTGTCTATTCAAGATTATTAGCTTTAGGGAAAGTGGTGAGGCTGGACACAGGGAATAATTAGTGTCACATACATAAAGAACTAGAGCAATTCCACTAGACAAGTCAGATTTATCCCAGGCCTTCATATTTGTGTTGCTTCTCAGTCTTGCTATAATCTACCTGATTCTGTTCCATTTCTAGCTATTTCCTGCCTTTGAATTCTCATGTGTCTATGTATTTCTATGCTGTGTCCCTGTAATGCCATGCTTACTCAAGTTAGTTCCCAGCTGTCTGTCTGTTGCATATCCTGCCTTTAAGTGGTCATATTCCTACCCAGCCCTGTGATCTGGACTTTCACATACTCTTCCAGGTTTTTATCTTCTACTCTCAAGTAGTATTATCCAATGATTTGTGACTTGAATTATCTTCATGCTTACAGCTGCCAGAAGCTTTTATTTCTTGACAAAACACAGTATGGAAGAATGATGTCCTTACGTTTTATGTTTCCAGGTTACTCCATTTTAGAGTAGATAAAGCTTATGGTAAGTAGCTAGTGGCTGGAATTAAATAAATTAGATGACTTTGGGAGCAAATCCATGTTAGCTGATATGCACCCTCGTGAAAACATCAATCTAATGTAGTGATGTGGGCTGGTCTTGCAGGATGCCAGCTTCATGAATTACCATCCCTGATGATGTTAAAAGGTGTTATTGGCTCTTGGAAATTTTGGTTTTATAAATGAGTACTGAAAACATGAGGTCCAGCCCCCAGGATCCACACAAAAAGCAGTACACAGTTGATAAAGAAGCAGTACAAAGTCAATCGCTTTCTCTGAAACGACCCCACCAAAAAAGGTTGATTTGTGACTGGAAAGTCATCATGCTATTCAGCCAACATGAGGGGCATTTATTTCCTGTCAAGCTAGCTGTTTAATGCTTATGAAGGCAGCTAAGTAGCTTTAGCAGAATAAATTATAAGAAACAGAGAAATGTTTAGAGATTACACAGCCTAGCATCTTTGCTTTGCAGACTGAAAGCTACATCCAGAAGAATGGGAGAATTGTCTGATGGGAAGCCACATCTGGACCCAAGCCTGAGTGTCCAATATGGCACTCCATCTATAGCCATTTTCCCTTCATCCCCCTTCCTTTTTGTCTCTTCCTCACAGTTGTGTTCTAGCACCGCCATCCCCATCGAACCTGGTATTCAGAAACCTATGCTTTGTTTGCTTTAGGGGTTTCAAATTAAATATTTTTAAAGTCGGCCTTTATTCTTTAGAGAAGAGTCTATTGAGAATACGCAATAGGTATCATATATGTACATACATATATATATATTCAGCTGGATAAGTTTTTAAGTAAACATTCATTATTCATTCAATTAAAAACTTTCAGATATGTGCCATACTTGAGATCAGAACCGTACATAATTGAAAATGCATGCATCCTAAGTATACAACTGAGAAACGCAAACTGGACTAAGAGGTCAAGATAAATCCACCTGATGAAATAATTGATGATTTAGAATCTGAAAAATGAATAGGAGTTAGCCAGGTAGGTAATGGAAATGGGTAATGTTTCAAGTTGGGAAGACAGCATTGTAAAGACTGATCTTGGCTATCTAGGAAAACTGTGTTGTGATGGCTAATATTGGCTATCAACCAACTTGACACATCCTGGAAGAGGAGTTCTCAGCTGACGAATCGCCTCCATTATATTAGCGTGTGGGCATGTCTATGGGGCATTGCTACAGGAGAGCCAGTCTACAGTGGGCAGTATATCATGAGTAGCTGGACCTGGGCTATACTAACAAAACAGGCTAAGCAAGTCAGAGGAAGCAATCTGGTAAGTAGCATTCCTTCATGGTTTCTGCCTCAAGTCCTACCTTGTCTTCTCTCTGCAATGGACTGTAATATGTAAAATAAAATGAACCCCCTCCCCCAAGTTGGCTTTGATCATGCTGTGTATCACAGCAACAGAAAACAAATAAAAACAAGCATGTATTAAGGTTCTGTGGCATCATTCCTAGCTCCCATTTTACTTTTAAAATCTGGGCTCAAGAACCCACTAAGTTGCCAGGTTGTCTTTTAACTCTATAGCCCAGGCATACCTTAAACTTGCCACCTTCCTACCTCAGACTCCAAGATAGTTTTGACTGTTGATCTTTGACATTCCAACTCAATACAATAACTAAGTTCTAGTAAGTGACATTCCAAGTCAACACAATAACAAAGTTGTAGTCCATTGGTCTGCAGAATCTTCAAGACAGAGCTTCCTGGGGGAACTCCCCTTGCAAAGCCAGGTCTTGGCAGCTTCAGGCCTGCATTTCCACACAGCAGCACTCAGCACAGCTTCAGGGCAATACACCCCATAGACAGGATCCTGCCCTTCCACATCACACTAGTCACAAGCCCCTCCCGTTTTACTTGCCTACCTCACTTGCATCTTACTGTTGACATCTGAACTTGCAGCTCCTGATGTACAGAAGTGCAGCATAAGAAAAGCCCCATCAGTAAAATGCCCAGCAAGTAGGAGAGAGCCTGAACTGGTGATACGTAGTGAACAAGAAATCCTGCTCCTTTCTTTTGAACTATCCCAGGTATTAGGAGGAACAGATTCAGTAGGATGCAGTCATATTTATGTAGATCTTAGAGGAGAAATCTAAATTTTGGAAAGAGATTTTGTTCCAGAATGTTAACATTGAAACTGAACACAGTATTAAGTGTAGTCAGCCCTGGGCTTTAACATAATTAGGGTGTTCCAAGAAGAAGCCTCCGTTTAAGCGGTAAGCTCCACACTGGCAGGTTTCCTGACCTTAAGAAAGACTAAGACTAAGCTATCCAGGAGCAATGAGGGTGAGTCAGTGGCTATAAATATGCCTGGAGATGAGGAAGGCATTCTTAGGAAAGGAGAAAGCATCATGTGACAGCATGCAGGTAAGCCAAAAGGCAGCCCTAAAATGACAGCTTGCCTTCTGTCCTCCTGGGCTGGCTCTTTTAGAATATTAGCCAAAGAAAAAATGGTAGCCCATGTATGTGCAGGCTGGTCTGTTTTGTAGCTTCTCTTGCAATAACAGAACACTTGACGCCGAATGAAGCCAGGCATTTCACAGCTGGTGAGAGACACTGGAGCCTTGATTGCCTCTGATTATGTCTTCTCCACCTGCAGGCTCAGCAAATCCCCTCTTTCCTTGGCTGTCCTGGTCCTTGTATATTGAAAGTGACAAAAATGGGTATCTGAAGAGCTTAATTGGTCCCTGATGACTATGACTATCAGTAAATTAAGAATATTGGTTCAAAAGAGCAAGACGATATCTTCTGATGAATTGGCAATAAAGCGCTTTTGACCTTGCTCCTACCACCACACTCACAAATGAAAATGAGCACTTAACAGTCACTAGTCATTGCTTAGATGAGGTTAAAAGCGTGGGTTTCTTGGTACAGGTCTCTACTCACTGAAGTCATTCATGAATTCGACAAAGTTATGTAACCTCTCTAGTTCAGCTTTTTAATTAGCAGTAACTTATTTTTCCTTTTGTACTGCTATGATGATTTAAAGAGCTAATAAAATAAGTCTTTAGAAGTGACTAGCAGCAGATCATTCACTCTCAACAATAGATAGGCCACTGTGCCAAGCCCTGCTAGGCACTTATCATCTAATAGTGAACAATGTGGATAAGGTCTCTACCTTCATAGAGCCTGAACTGGTATATAGCTATAGGTATTTCTTTCTACTTTTTTATTTTTTAAATTTAAATTTAAATTAGAAACAAGGTTTCTTCACATGTCAATCCTAGGTCCCTCTCCCTTTCTTTCCCCTCCTCCCATGCCCTCAAACCAACTCCCCCCCAATACCCTCTCATTTCCCCAGGGAGGGTGAGGCCCTCGATGGGGTTGTCCATAGTCTGTCATTTCATCCAGGGCAGGGCCTAGACCCTCCCCCAAGAGTCCAGGGTGAGAGTGCCTCTCTCATTGTTGGATGGGCACCCAAAGTCCATTTGTATGCCAGGGATAAATACTGATCTACTACCCAAGGCCCAATAGATTGCCTAGGCCTCCTCACTGACACCTACATTCAGGGGGTCTTGATCAGCCATAAGTCTGGGATTCAATAACTAACCCTTGTCAGGTCAGCTGTTTCTGGGGGTTAAACCATCCCAGTCTTAACCCCTTTGCTCATCAGTCCTCCCTCTCTGTCACTGGGTTCCTTGAGTTCAGCTCAGTGTTTAGCTGTAGGAATCTGCCTCTGCTTCCATCAGTCATTGGATGAAGGTTCTGTTCCCCAGACTATCTGGCCATGGGACTGTAGGCTGGCACTCCCCAGATCTATATCTAAAATCCATATATGAGAGAGTAAATACCATGTTTGTCTTTTTGTGACTGGGTTACCTCACTCAGGATGGTTTCTTCTAATGCCATCCATTTGCCTGTAAATTTCAGGATTCCATTGGTTTTTTTTCTGCTGCATAATACTCCATTGTGTAAATGTACAATATTTTCTCTATCCGCTCTTCAGTTGAGGGGCATCTAGGTTGTTTCGAAGTTCTGGCTATTACAAATAATGCTGCTATGAACATAGTGGAGCAGATGTCCTTGTTGTATGAATGTGCATATTTGGATATATGCCTAAGAGAGGAATTGCTAGGTCTTGTGGTAGGCTTATTCCATTTTTATAAGGAAACTCCATTCTGATTTCCAAAGTTGGCACTCCCACAAGCAGTGGAGGAGTATTCCCCTTTCTCCACAACCTCTCCAGCATAAACTGTCCTTGGTTTTTATTTTAGCCATTCTGACAGGAGTAAGATGGTATCTCAGAGTTGTTTTGATTTGCATTTCCCAGATAATGGGGATTGCATTGAATCTGTAGATTGCTTTTGGCAAGATTGCCATTTTTACTACATTGATCCTACCTATTCAAGAGCATGGGAGATATTTCCATTTTCTGATATCTTTTTAATTTCTTTCTTTAGAGACTCAAAGTTCTTGTGATACAGGTCTTTCCCTTGTTTAGTTAGTGTTACCCCAAGGTTTTTTATGTTGTTTGTGGCAATTGTAAAGGGTGATGTTTCTCTGATTTCTTTCTCAACCATTTTATCATCTGTACATAGTAGGGCTACTGATTTTCTTGAGTTGATCTTGTAGCCTGCCACTTTGCTGAAAGTATTTATCAGCTGTAAGAGTTCATTGGTAGAGTTTTTTGGATCACTGATGTAAACTATCATATCATCTGCAAATAGTGAAAGTTTGACCTCTTCCTTTCCAATTTGTATCCCCTTGATCTCCTTTCATTGTGGTATTGCTCTACCTAAAACTTCAAGTACAATATTGAAAAGGTATGGAGAGAGTGGACAGCCTTGTCTTGTTCCTGATTTTAGCAGAATCGTGTTGAGTTTCTGTCCATTTAGTTTGATGTTGACTGTTGGTTTGTTGTATATAGCTTTTATTATGTTTAGGTATGTTCCTGTTATCCCAGATCTCTCCAAGACCTTTATCATGAAGGAGTTTTGGATTTTGTCAAAGGCTTTTTCTGCATCTAGTGAGATGATCATCTGATTTTTGTTTCTCAGCTTGTTTATATGGCGGATCACATTGATGGATTTTTGTATGTTGAACCATCCCTGTATCCCTGGGATGAAACCTACTTGATCATGGTAAATGATTGTTTTGATGTGTTCTTGGACCCAATTTGCCAGTATTTTATTGAGTATTTTTGCATCAATGTGCATGCGGCATAATGGTCTGAAGTTCTCTTAGTTTTGTCTTTGTGTGGCTTGGGTATGAAGATTATTGAAGCCTCGTAGAAAGAGTTTGGCAAAGACCCTTCTGATTTTATTGCGTGGAATGCTTTGAGAATTGGTATAAGCTGTTCTTTGAATTTCTGGTAGAATTCTACACTGATGCCATCTGGCCCTGGGCTTTTTTTGGTTGGGAGTCTTTTGATGACTGCTTCTATTTGCATAGGGGCTATAGGTCTATTTAACTTGCTTATCTGTTCTTGATTTAATTTTGGCAAGTGATATTTATCCAGAAAATTGTCCATTTCCTTTAAATTTTTCAATTTTGAGGAGTACAGTTTTTCAAAGTATGACCTGATGATTCTCTGAATTTCATCAGAGTCCGTTGTTATATTACCCTTTTCGTTTCTGATTTTGTTAATTTGCATGTTCACACTCTGCCATTTGGTAAGTTTGGGCAAATGTTTGTCTATCTTGTTGATTTTCTTAAAGAACCAACTCTTCGTTACATTGATTCTTTGTATTGTTTTCCTAGTTTCTACTTTATTGATTTCAGCCCTCAGTTTGATTATTTCCTGACATCTACTCCTCCTGGGTGAGTTTGCTTCTTGTGTTCTAGAGCTTTCAGCTGTGCCGTTAATTCTCTAGTGTATCTATTCTCCAGTTTCTTCATGTGGACACTTAGTGCTATGAAGTTCCCTCGTAGCACTGTTTTCAAAGTGTCCCATAGGTTTGGGTATGTTGTGTCTTCATTCTCATTGAATTCTAGGAAGTCTTTAATTTCTTTTTTTATTTCTTCTTAGACCCAGGAATGGTGCAATTGTGCATTATTAAATTTCCATGAGTTTGTAGGCTTTCTGCAATTCATGTTGTTGTTGAATTCTAATTTTAACACATGGTAGTCTGGTAAGATGCATGGAGTTACCCCAATTTTTTTGTACCTGTTGAGGTTTGATATGTTGCCAAGTATGTGGTCAATTTTTGAGAAGGTTCCATGTGATGCTGAGAAGAAGGTATATTCTTTTTTATTTGGATGGAATGTTCTATAGATGTCTGTTAATCCCAATTGGGTCATAACTTCTATTAGCCCCTTTACTTCTTTGTTGAGTTTCTGTCTGGTATTCCTGTCTAGTGGTGAGAGTCGGGTGTTGGAAGTCTCCCACTATAAGTGTGTGGGGCTTTATATGTGATTTGAGTTTTAGTAATGTTTCTTTTATGAACGTGGATGCCTTTGTATTTGGGGCATAGATGTTCAGAATTAAAACTTTTCTTGGTGGATTTCTCCTGTGATTAGTATGTAATGACCTCCTTCACCTCTTTTGATTGATTTTATTTTAAAATCTAATTTGTTAGATATTAGAGTTGCTACTCCTGCTTGTTTCTTGGGTCCATTTGACTGGAAAATTTTTCCCAGCCTTCAACTCTGATGTAATGTCTGTCTTTGAGGCTGAGGTCTGTTTCTTGTATGCAGCAGAAGGATGGGTTCTGTCTTCAAATCCATTCTGTTAGCCTGTGTCTTTTTATGGGAGTTAAGACCATTAATATTGAGGGATATTTATGACCACTGATTGCTCATTCTTGATTTGGAATGGTTGTTGGTGGTGGAATTATGTGTGGAATTCCACCCCTTTTTTTCTTTTGGCTGATGGTAAGGTAGGATTATCTAATGTCTATGTTTTTCTGGTTGTAGTTAACTTCCTTGGGTTGGAGTTTTACTTCCAGAACTTTCTGTAGGGTTGGGTTAGGGGATACGTATTGCTTGAATCTAGTTTTGTCATGGAATATCTTGTTTTCTCCATCTACAGTGATTGAAAGCTTTGGTGGTTATACTAGTCTGGGCTGGCATCCATGGTCTCTTAGTGTTAGTAGAATATCTATCCAGGACCTTCTGGCTTTCAGTTTCCATGGAGAAGTCAAGGTGTAATTCTGATAGGTTTGCCTTTATATGTTACTTGACCTTTTTCCTTAGCTGCTCTTAATATTCTTTCTTTATTCTTTATATTGGGGTCTTAAGTATTATGTGGCGAGGGAACTTTTTTTTGTGGTCCACTCTATTTGGTGTTTTGTAAGCTTCTTGTACCTTCATTGGCATGTCTTTCTTTAGGTTGGGAAAGTTTTCTTGTATTATTTTGTTGAATATATTTTCTGCCTCTTTGAGGTGGTTTTCTTAACCTTTTTCTATACCTATTATTCTTAGGTTTGGTCTTTTCATGGTGTCCCAATATTCCTGGATATTTTGTGTTAGGGATTTGTTAGACTTGGTATTTTCTTTGGTTGATGAATCAATTTCTGCTAGTGTTATCTTCAACACCTGAGAGTCTCTCTTCCATCTCTTGTACTCTGATGGTTATGCTTGTATCTGTAGTACCTGACTGTTTGCCCAGCTTTTCTATTTCCAGCTTTCCTTCAGATTGTGGTTTTTTTATTGTCTCTATTTCACTTTTCAACCCTTGCACTGTTTGAATTGTTTCTTGTATTTTTTGCTTTATCTTTTGTCCATTTGTTGCATTTTTTGAATTTTTTGATTTGTTTTTTTCTCCCATTTCTTGTATTTTTTGGTTTGCTTTTTCTTTCATTTCTTTGAGGCATTTTTCTATAACCTCTTTTAGGGCCTCTATCATTTTCATGAAGTTGTTTTTAAGGTCATTCTCTTCTGCTTCATTTGCATTGGAATGTTGGAGTCTTGCTGGTGTGGAGTCTCTAGAATCTAGCAGTGTCATATTTGTTTTTCTGTTGCTGAGTTTGTTTTTGTATTGTCTCTTTCCCATCCCTTCTTCTAGTGGGTGCAGAAAGAGCCCCTTACTGGTCTGGTGGTTAGGATATCAGAGTTCCCTTTCTGTGGGTGCAAGCAAGTCCAATACTTTGGTTTCTCCTCTTCCTGGTCCTAGTTCTGGTCCCGTGGGTGGAGAAGAAGACAGGGAAACTGGGGTGCATATGTTCCAGCCAGCAGAGAAGGCTCTCTGGCAGTCCCCAGGCACTGGAAGGCAGACCCAGATACATGGCCTGGTTTACCTGGTCCCCTGGTCACGTTGGTTGAAGAGAATACCAGGAATCTGGGGTGCTTGGCTCCCGCTGGTAGGGGAGGCTCTGTTACAGTCCCCAGGCACTGGAATGCAGGCCCGGATACAGGGTCCAGTTTACCTGGTCCCCTGGTCCTGTTGGTGGAAGAGAAGACCAGGAATCTGGGGTGCATGGCTCCTGTCAGGAGGGGAGGCTCTCTGGCAGTCCCCAAGCACTGAAATGCAGGTCCGGATACAGGGCCTGGTTTTCAGCTATCAGTATTTCATAACAAATTTTGCTTTCACTGTTCCAGATATGTCATTTAAATGCGCAGAGCAAACTAATATCACCTATGGGCAACCTCCATTCTGTCTCTAGCAATGACTATATTTCTGCCTGAGGACATCCTCTAGCAGAAGCATAAGTGCTGATAGCTTCATCAATTAAGGTACCAGTGGTGGTCCTGAGGTTCAGAGGTATCCACAGTTTTACAGCTTAGGAAATAATGAAAAGATCTGGGGTGCCTGACACTGGTCAAAAATATTCTTTGTCCTCTGTAGTATATTGATGACAAACTTTGAGGTTTCCTTTAGTCTCTAAATTATGGCTGTGGGGTAACATTGGCCACTCCTAAGCCAAAACTTTGGGAGTCAGTATGAGCTAATTGTGCTATTTTCCCTGTCCTGAAATGGAAACCATCTCAGAAGAAGGTCTTCCTCAGACTAGGTTTCTGATACTGCAGTGAGCAGAACCCCTTCAGACATGGAGTTCCTGAGTGAAAAAGTATTATTTATTTTAAACTATTCAAGCTTTAGAATCATTTGTTATGCAATATAACTGTCCTAACTATATATCACACACAGGTAAAACTGTACCTCCCACATCAACCTTTTTCAGATCTGATGCTGCTGTCCCTGTCTGCCTGCCTGGCTGTCCTTTCTTCCTTTCTTTTTTCTTGTTTTTGAGTCCTCTGTGACACTAGGGGTAAATCCAGACTTGCTGTGCCCTAGGGAGAGAATCAGAACAGGAAAATGTGCAATGAGCATAGAGTCAAACCCTGGAGTTAAGGTCCAGCTCACCAACTCCTTAGTTTTGTGACCTTAGACAGATCAATTAATATCTGAGCCTCTATTTACTTAAGGAGGAGAGATAATATTCAAGTGTGTATTAAACATACCCCCAAAAAGAAAACCACTGGAGTTCTTAAAACCTCATATATAGGCTAAACTACCTGATCCCATGACATATTTAGCCTGGACCCCAGCTGACTAACAGATACACTTGAAAAAATATGGGCTTGTTGGAAGCTTGACCTGTGAGTAGAACCCCTGGTCTTCTGCTGTGACTCAGTTTGCACTACTCAGTCCAAAGGAGAGACGTGACAACTCTTTTTCAAGGGAACCATTTGCTTCTGCCCAACTGTATAGAACAATGATCTTTGAAATGCCTGAGGGAAACAAGCTTAGATCTAAAACATACAGAATGCTGATTGCTAAAATCTATAAGCAGATCTATTTAACCCCAAGTTACACTCATGGATGTTTCCACGCCATACATACATAGTGACTTGCAATAGCCTCAAGATTCCTCAAGCTTTGGGAAACTCAGGGGGTTAGCGTTAGGGTTAGGGTTAGGGCTAGGGTTAGGAGAAAGTGGTGTCAGGTCATTTGTCCTTCACTATCATTCTCTCTCAAGTAGAATTCATCATTATTCTTCCTTCCAGGAAATCTTACTTGACAGTGTGATCTAATTTAGATTCATTTAACAAATGTGTACTGATTGCCGTGTATGTGTGTGTGTGTGTGTGTGTGTGTCACTTTCTAGACATGTCTGAAGGAAGCTGTGTTTGCACACCTATAGTTCCTTATACGTGTCTGTGTTAACAGTCTTGGAGAACATACTCATTTTATTCACACTACAAAGACCTTTAGGATATGAAAAAAAAGACAGTTTGTTAGATTTTGTGTTTGTGGCATCAGTCTTGGTATAGAGAACATAGAGGATTCTGATAAATTTCAAAGTGGAAAAAATATCAGGATGCAGAAAACTAGCTTCCATGTTCATTCAATTCCGTTCCCCAGAAAAATATTTAGTAGCATCATGTTATCAAGAACCACTAATTGGTTCATTTTGTTAAGACAAGCAAAAGGACAAGTTGCCTTACATGTAGCTATACTATACATTGCATGAAGTACTTTGCTCATAGGATTGTGAAAAATGATACACACTGAGAAACAAGCCTGACTTGGGCAAAAATAAGCCTTGGAAGGTGGCCCTTTAGACCAGCTTCCTGCCATCACTTAGCCTACACACTGTGGAAATAGATATCTATCCAGTGGTCAGTGTGTAACTCTTTCCATTTGAGAATTTTGTCTTTGTGTGCTTATCCCATTCTAAGTAAGTGAAAAATAAGTAAATGGAAAGAAAAGGGAAATGGTTACTTATACAGTATCTTTGAATTATAAGAGTTCATATAAAAACCATGTAAAAACAGAAAAGTGTTTTTCTGATAAAGTAACATTAAATCAGTTTGAAGGTTGAAGGGCTAAAAATATAATCAAAAAATGGAGGCTCTCAAAGGAGAAAGGGGCCAATCATGGGGAGCAAAGATAGGGAAGTAGAAAAGAGGGCTTAATAGTGGCACTCTCGTGCTGAGATGCAGTTGCCTCTTGACTGCACAGGCTTCTTGTGTATCGATGTTGTGTGTGATTACCACAAGAGATAAGTCGCACCTTTATTTAGTTAGCATACCCACGCCCATTCATGAGTTCAAACCCAATCCTCATTGTGATGGTATGCAGATGGGGGATTTCCACAGCTAGGACAACAGAGCAGAGTCACTGTGCCTGGAGTAAGTGGCCTTGTAAGAAAGATTCCCAGAGTTCCCTTGCACTTTCTGCTATGCCAAGGTTACAGTTAGAAGCCAACTCTCTGTGACCTAGGAAGTAGGATGGTAATTTGCTGTAACAGCCTCAGCAGCAAAGACAGATGCCTTCTCTTTATTAGGTTCTTATGTACCTTGCATCAAAATATATTTTGGAAGCTGGATAGACATGGACCTTGTCCTTCTGCACCTTGCATTCTGATGCAGAAGATATACAACCTGCAACTAAATACTTGAATAAGATAATGACAGATTATTATAAGTGTCTCAAAGATGGTATTAGAGGGAGTATATATGGGAGAATGCTAGTTTAGGAAGAAGAAAAGGACAAAGAAAGGCATCCTAAGGAGTTTGAATGGAAGTCAGAGTCATGAGAAGCTTATCATGGAAAGCTTCAAGTAGAACATTTTATAGTCAGGGCTCAGGGAGTGGCAAAAGTCCCAAGGCAGGAACAAGTCTGGAGGATCCAGAAAAGAAGGAAGGATAGTATCACTGGAAGGCAGGATTCCAGTGTAGAGGATGTAGGTTTCGGAGACCACAGAGCCTTGTGGATGATGGCAAGGTTTTGAGATTTCCTCCTGGACCAGATGAGTCAGTGAAGTGCATTAGGCAAGAGATCAAAATGACCTGTTGCAAAGAGCCAGTAGATTCAGTATTTTGCAATCACTCCTATTCCTATTTCTGACATCAATTTGTATTTTCCACCCCAAATCATGTGGCTGACAGGTCCGAGTGCACTTAGAAGGATGAGTGGAACAGATATTATAAAGAAAACTATTTCTAGGGAAACTTGGGGTAAATGTTTGCTCTGCTTCTCACTGCACCCAGCTTAGCTGGATATGGTTTGCAGATAGCATCTCCTAAGAGTTAGTAGACATCTAAAGGAGCCTCAAGCAGAGGAGCTAGAAGCAGGAGGTAGAGTAGGGCTCATTAGCCCAGGTGGGATTACATCAACTCCTGTACTGGAGTGAGAGCTGAGTGTGAATGCCCTGCCTTCCCACCTCCTTCTCACCTTCCCCATTATCACCATCCATTTGCACCTCACTCCTTCTCTCTCACCTCATTAGCACAGTTCCATTTCAAGATCAATTGAAGGAGAGGTGTTACCAACAATCTCTCACTCTACTACAATTCCTCCTTCTTTTCCCTCCCTCCTCCCCCAGCCCTCTCCTTCTCTCCTCAGTGCTGATGAAATTTTTAACTCCCTAATGATAAATGGTTTCTATAAAATAAGAATGTTAATGTATTTAGATAAGGTAATATATTCTTTTTCTTTCTTCCTTTTTTTACAAGTTTTTTTTTCTGAGATAATGTCTCCCTATGTAAATCAAACTATCCCTGAATTCAGAGAACTGCCTGCCTCTACCTCTGCCTCTGCTGCCTTAGTGCTGGGATCAGAGGTATGCACTACCATGCAACCAGGAGGTCCATGCCAGGCCAAGAGATACAATCTTAAAAGAACTTTAAAACATCAAAATAAAGAATATTCAAATGTTTCCCACTCCAAAAGCAATGAGAATAATAAAACTCCATTGTGACGCCAGCAGCCAAAATTTTGCTTGGTTATTTTATATTCTGTTTCCTCTACTATTTGTGGAGGAATTTTTCTATGCTAGTCACAGTGCTATATGTCAAGGGATGTAAAAACTGGTAAGGACAGGGTCCTGCCCTCTAGAAGAAAGCATCCGATGGGAGCAGAGCACCAGAGATACTGTGCATCAGGAACCTTTGCATGGTGATGCTTTTCCTCAGTAGGATACATGGATGAATGGAAGGGTAGTGTCAACACAGCTTTGGGAAGGCCTAACAGGACTTTAGGCCAGACTACATGTCACAATCTCTAAAAGCTCTAAGGCCAACTTCTGCCTCTTTTCTCCCTTAGCACTAACCCCACATGGTTTTTGTACTGTGTTGTTTCCTGGTGGGCATTTGAAATGGTGCAACTTACATGTGCAATGCCCTCAAGCTTTCTGGGTTGAAATCCTACTTCCATCACTGTCGAGGAGAATTTGGACAATTACTTTACCTTTTTACAAAGTTTATTTACTTCACTATAAACTAGAATAAAAATATTGCCCACCTAACTGGGGCCTATTAGGAGGGATAAATATAGAAAAGTATGTTGAATATTTCAGGAGAACCTCCCAACACCAAATGATGGCAGCCATCACTAATTCTACAATGGTCAGAAAAACAAATAACAATCATCTTTGGTCCTAATAAAATGTTGCTTTTAATCTTTGGTCTTATACTGGTCAAGTCACTGCCAAATATTTGCGAACAAGCCCTTGCTCTCTAGCACTGGGTTAGGAAATCACCCCAGGCATCCTGTGAGTGCTAGCTGAGGAAGGAGTGTCTGGGTACCACCTTCCCCTTACCTGTTACTGATTCCTCTGCCTGCTGCTTTCCCCTCCCCAGAGCCCTGCCAGCTACCAAGTGGTCATTTCACAGCTAAACTCACACATGGAAGACCTCAACTGGCTCATGACCAGGCAGAAAGGGCAGCTGTTTTACAGCAGGCTTGCCTTCTGGTCTCAGACCGTTGGGTGTTCTATCTGCACCCTAGACACCTCCCTCGGCCTGAACATGTTTCACGTTTGCACCCCTAGAATCCCAGAACCCAGGAGACAGAAGCAGAGTCATCAGGAGTCTGGGGCCATCCTTTGCTGTGTAGCGAGTTTGAAGTCATTGTGAACTACATGAGGCCTTGTCCTAGAATTAAAGTGGACATGAGGAACCTCTAAAGAATTACATAGTATTTTCTATGTTTTCATGAAGGAAAACTTTGTATGAGTGTGTGCTCAGGTGTACTTTCATGTTTGCTTTTTGTTGCTAGAGCAAAGAACAAAGGAAAAGTTTAAGAGAAAGGAATGTTTAAGTCTACAAATGTTGTTTTTAGAATTGAGTTTTGGGGAAATATCCAAAGATAAAATACACACACACACAAACTCTTAATGCTGAAGTATCAAATTTACATTCCTTATCAGCCTTCCCAGTGCTTAGATTCCAGACATATGCCACTATGCCAGGCAGGCCCCAGGGCATTAAGTGTATTGACACAAAACTCCGCAGGGCTGATGGGTTGTAAGATGACAAGTCATGTCAATCATAGGCCTATAAAGCCTGTGCCTTTTGAAAATGGTCAAAAGAGCATTTGAAAATGCTTTCTTTGAGGGAACATTTATTGAAAATCCTGCCTTCCCAGGCACAGATGGATCCAATTAGTTTCCTTCCTTTCTATTCATTCAGTTCCTGTCTGGAAGGTGGGAGGGGTTATTTATATATGTGTGAACTGGAAGAAAGGAGGCCTCCACAGCTTGCCATCTAACTGCACGCAGAATTCTGGCACCTTTTGCTTGGCCCTTGGCTGCTTCCCCACATGGTGTCTGGTACAAGAGACATAAAATTATGAATAAACCAATAATTGTCCCAGCTTCTACAGTGCAGGACACATGTTTTTCATGAACATTACAATTCAGTTTTTTTGAATTTGAGAGAGAATTAAGCCTGGGTTCTGACATTAATTTCCACTTGTCTTCCTCTTGGCAGAGTGGGTTGTTTATTCCTGTCACAGAGAAGCATTAACTCTTTCTTCATGTTTTGCAAACCTAACTCCCTTTTTGTAAATAGAAACCCTTGCTGTCTTTACCATGCATTTGTGTGGATTCCAATTGATAATTCCAGGCAGCTTATGTTTTCAGTCATTTTCTGTGGTCTCTATTTTGGGGTTATGCTAAAAAAAAATCAGTTGTTAGATGCAGCCTTTCTTGTTTTTCTTGTATTTCTTGGACACCATGGCTTTGTAGACATTGGTGCTCAATAATACTTGTATTTCAAGTAGCTTCCCTAAAACTCTAGGGTTGTTTTCTTCTGTTAGAATTCATTATCCAATATCTGCTTGCCTCACCTCTTACTCCTTTTCCTCTTGGAGTAAGCTCCAAACATACTACCTTGCTGCTAGCTCTCAGTATGCTAAACTTATAGTTTCACACCAAGTTTTTAGACGTAATAACCATTTTCAAAAATATTTTGCATTTATTTGAGCAATATTGACAAATGTATCTCTTAAATATATATTCCTTTCTTGAAGGACTCCATCCTGCATGGACAATTGCCTGGTAGTTTTCCCCATCCACTGACATTTACTTTGGAAGGTTAAGTAGAGAAACTTGTGACACGTGTAGGAACTGTGAGGACTTTATTTACCACAACCACATAGGTGTCAGGACTACTGACAGATGAAGCTCAAACTAAGGACAACAGAATTTATTGAAACAAGCAGAGTGTTGGGATATAAAGTGACGAAAAGAGACATCAAGAATGACTGTCTGTGGTAGTATTGCTGCACTGACTTTTCAGAATTCTTTTGAAGGCTGACTGTGGTGTTTGAATGCAAATGGCCCCCACTGGCTCACAGGAGTGGCACTACTAGGAGGTGTGGCCTTGGAGGAAGCACATGTCCCTGGGGGTGAACTCAGGAGCACGAGGTCTCAGGAGCTTAAGGCAGGCCTAGTAGTTCACTCACTCTTCTGCTACCTCCCAACCCAGAGAAGCAGAGAAGCCATCAGTCTTCCCTGCCTGCTCTGGCCCCTCCTCCAAACAGAGCACGTGATCACTTTTCCCCTCCTTACTACTTTCTCTCCTATCTGCTCTCAGTCTTCCAAAACCTCTGTAGTTAATTTTGGTCTGCTGGTGGCTAACTCCATCCTCTGACTCCAAGCAAGCTTTATCTGTCAGAACACTATCAAAATATCATACAGCATTTCCCCTTTTATATAAAACAAAAAGAAGAAAAGATTTCTGTTAGGCATGACAAGCTCTGTCCAGAAGTGAAACCACAAATGTTATACGGGTAACCAATAGCTTTCTGATGGGATTTCAGACCTGTTCCACAAGGAAAACACATAATACTATGAATCTGGCGAAGATCGATGATTTCAGAGTTCAGAGGCCCCAAAGTAAACCTACTACTACTATTACTATTTTGCTAAAGGGACACAGTACCAACTACCTTCTAAATCAATATTTCTATACTCACAATTAGCACAGCTCTCAAACTTCATCAGAGAAGTTTCTCACAACTGACCAAAGCACAGAGAATAAGTGTCTGTGAATGAATTCCTTACCATAAATCTTACTTACTGGTTATCTATTACAACCTCTCTCCAAAAATCTCAGGTACCATCACAGAAAGAATATAAGAACCCACAATGGGGGGAATCAAAGTGAAACAAAGCCTTCTGGGCATGACAGGACCACTGGCCCTCATGAATTCAGATGGAGTTGCCTGCATAAGACTCCAGTCAAAATTTCAGCTTATAAGTAAGGGTTTATAAGCCCCTAACACAAGCTAAGGGGCCAATGACAGTTGATGCATTCTGGAGGAGGGAACGTCAGTTTTCTTTAATGGTGTGGTCCCTGGCAGGTCAACTATGCTCCTGGGAAAGGCTCCACACCCATGAGTATGGGGACCTCACAAACTGGATTCAGTACTGCTGACAAGTGCATTTTCTGAAATATACCCATTCCATTTCTTACAGGGTATAGTACTGTATGAAACACTGCTGACTCTTGAAATGAGCATTTTGAACCGACATTTTCTTGGGAGTCACTCTGTGTTTTCTCAGCCTGCTGATCATCACTATGTACAAAAACAACACAACAATCTAGAGATTATTTCCATTCAAGAGAATTTATTTTTTGCTTAAAGAATACAAACTAAGCTTTAAAACAACACTGCCAAAGCAGCCCAGGGTTGGTAGGGAAGCTTTCATAGGCATTATAGGCATCTGACTTTTCCTAATCTTTTCTAGTAAAATTAGGATAAAGAAATTTCAAGTAAGGATAACACCTATGCTGCAACTGCCAACATTAGTACAAAATCAGTTGCATACACACACAAAAATTCCTGAGCAGGAAAGCAATCTTTACCTCAACAGATTCCAGTATTTATTCTTTGTTTTGAGGCTGGTCTATGTAAACCAAAGTGTCCTGGAAACCGCTAGGTAGCCCAGGCTGGCCTTGAAGTTATCATTCTGCCTCAACTTCTCAAGTGCTGAGATTACAGGTGTGGACCACCACACCTAGAAAAGTTTTTCTATGTTGTAGCAAATACTTGAACAGTTTAAACATATGCAAACTAGCTGTAGGGCCTTGTAAGCTAGACTGTCTCCCTTTGTTAAACACAAGTAAATGATCTGATAGAATCATAACAGAGAAGCAATACATGAGCTCTCAAATTAAGGGAGAGAAGCCAAGCCCCATAATCAATCAGAACCCTTTAAGCTATCATGTTTTTATACTGCCCTTTCCTACGTGACTGTGTTCTTGAAACACTACAATTAGCAAATCGTTCGAAGAAAAAATTAATTCAAGATAATTAGGGGGAAACATACAGTTTCACCAAGTTCAGTCGGAATGATAGAGTCAGGGTCTTCTTACTTCTTCAAAAAATATTGCAGTTGTTGCTGTAAGAAAATAATCTGCTCATACTTCTGCTTCTCCTGCAACTTGAGCTGTTCTAGCACAGATTGGAAATGACTCTTTAGGGTCGCGTTTTCCAATTTTCTGAGGAGATTTTTCTGGCGTCGTGCTTTGGCCTGGATCTGCTGGAGCCTTTTCTCCTTGTGATGAATCAGCTTCTGAATTCCCAAGATCACTGAACTACAACCTTCCTTAGCTTCGCACAAGTTAAACTCAATAAACTTGGCTTGCAGCTCCCTTTCCATATCTTCTTCAGACTCACTTTCCTTCTCCTCATCTTCATCATCTTCCTCGTCTTCACCATCCTTGTCTTCATCATCATCATCCTCGTCTTCATCCTCATCATCCTCGTCTTCATCATCATCATCCTCGTCTTCATCATCATCATCCTCGTCTTCATCATCCTCTTCGTCTTCATCCTCCTCATCTTCATCTTGCTCGTCATCGAGACAGCTGGAATCACAGAACGTGCTCTGAGGCACAGCACATTCGAATGAGCGAGGGCCACTCATTTCGGTGGATACCGGCGGCCCTGGGATACAGGTTTGCCCCTGGACGGCCTTGGTGGCACCGTCGACAACGACTTCCCATCGGGTGCTGATGGCTTCGGCGTCTGACCGCAGGAGTCTCTTCACCTCCTTTTCCACCGCTTTAGAATCAATGCAGCCGCTGCCGCTGTCTTCGCCCTGCTTCGTGTCGGGCAGCTTTCTTGTGGGTACCCGAAACCGTTTCTTCCGGACGTTCTTGAGTGGTGGCGTGACGCCGTGCTTCCAGATGTAGTTTTCCTCTGTTTCCCCTTCCCGGCCCCCCGTGGCGGTGGCGCGGGCAGAAGCGGCCGGCCCTTCCGGGGCGGAGCGGAGGCCGCCCTCGGCGCTGCACAGAAGCATCTGGGACACGTCTGCTGTTTTATAGAAGGTTTTCCTATCGTGGGTTTTCAGGCTCCCGATGACACAGGGCAAGTCGACCACCTTGGCCGCCAGGTTAACGTTATCCACCTGAACGACGGCGCGCCGCGCATCGGGGGACAGGTCGATCTTCAGTTTATCCCTCGTGGCGGGGTCTCGGGAACGAATGATTTCCCTGACGGTCGAGGCCTGCTCCGCGGGCAGGCGCAGTATGAACTGGCTCTCGAGCTCGTGAGGGCGGTCGTCTTGCTTTCTGCTCATCCCGGCTCTCTGGCCTACTCGCGCCAGGGCTGACGAGGCCGTGGGGCCTGGGCTCGACCCTCGGCCCTGGGGGTCCTGGAAAGGACAAGGCAGGGTTTGTGCTCGCTCGCTCGCTCGCTGGGGGCCGTTGGTGTCAGCGAGCGAGCACTGAGGGCGAGGAGGCCTGGGGGGGGTCTGCCCTGGCACCTTCGTGTTCTCTCTCTCTCTCTCTCTCTCTCACACACACACACTCACACACTCACATGCACACACACACGCGCACGCACACACACTCACACGCACACACACGCACACACTCACACGCACACACACTCACACACACGCACACTCACACGCACACACTCACACTCACACGCACACACACGCACACGCACGCACTCACACACACGCACGCACACGCACGCACACGCACACTCACACGCACACACACGCACACACTCACACGCACACACTCACACGCACACACACTCACACACGCACACACTCACACGCACACACACGCACACACACTCACACGCGCACACACGCACACACACTCACGCACACACACACTCACACGCACACACACACTCACACGCACAGGCCGCGGGCCTCCAACGGCTGCCTCGCACCTCTGCCGGCCTGCACGGCCTGTGGGTGCCTGCACGGCATGTCACGCGTACGTCTGTGCCTCCGTAGTCCCCCCCACGGCCCCCACAATCGCCCGAAGTCGTTCCTCACCTCCACACGCCTCCGTTGGCTGCTCAACCGACAGCCGCGGGCCTCGAGGCAGCACAGGCGCCCGCACGTGACCGGAACTTTACTTCGAAAAGGGTCCCCAGGTGGGCAGCTGGGCGCGCGTGCACGAGGCACTTCCGGCCAGGAGCCCCCTTGAGGAAAACCCGAAGCTTCCCCCTGGGGAGGGGGCGCGCTTCCGGGCCGCGGGTTGCTTCCGGTGCTTTTCTTTTGGGTGTGTGCCCAGCCTTCTGTTTCCCGCTGTCCACCACTGCTGCGGCATGGTCGCTGGCTCCCTGGGCCCGTAGCGAGTCCTCGGCCAGGACTGCGCCTGCGCTGCAAGACTCTTGGCCATGTCCACAGAAATCGCCCCCTGCTCAGCCTGACCCAGTCCCAAAGCCACAAACGTGGGATGGGGGTGCGGACCTTTCCTAAACAAGTGTTTCCTCCTAGTATGCGATATAGATGTCAACCTAAAAATTGTATTTAAAGCTGGGAGCTCTTTGCTTGTAACATGGCTTGTAGACATGGCACAGTGACGTTTTACCCCCAAACAGCCTAGTGTTGGGTTACAGAAACGAGGATACAGTACTCTGTTTTGTCGTCAAAAAACAACCACTAAACTCTGGAAAACCGCACTGGGGGTATACAAATGTCCAACCTAAAATCCCTGTATACTTGTTTCTACACAAGCCTTTAGAGCAAAAGAGAAATGAGAGGGAGAGCGAGAACGAGCATGAATCTATCATCCAGTGAGGTTATTGCTGCTGTTGTTTTCCTTGGAAAACAAGGACAATCTACAAATACACAACTTTTCACTTTTCATATACCCTGACCCTTTAAATAAAATTTAAATTTAGGGACAAGTACATTTTATAAATGCCAACAAGACACACAAATGCATTGTGTGCTACTGCTGAATGGAATTTTAAACACCTTTCTGCTATCTTAAATAAAAAAACAGTATAGCCGTCTATTAATTTTGCTCACCTACCTAACAGCAGAAATAATTTTGAAGGCTTGCTACAGCCCTGTTCTTCATAAAATAAGGTATGGATAAACTTTGGTCATTGATAGCTACCTATTTATGAGTACCATAAAACATGAAAATTAAATCAAGAAGTTGAAGTTGATAAAATAGAATTATCTATAATCCTTAATTTTAAAAAATCTGGATCACCTTTATTATTGAGTTTGTAAAACTCAAACCACAACTGAGGAAATGAAAATAAATTATTTTAAATGGTGATGAGGAGGAGAGGATCTCATGTAGCCCAGGCTAGCCTCAAAACAAACAAGTAGTAGCTAAGGATAACCTCCCAGTGCTGAGATTACAAATATGCAGTTACTAAATATGATTTCTCTGGTTGCTAAGCATTATTGGAAATAGATATCACTCATATATATATATATATAAGAAATTGCTACTATATAAAGTTTTGGTCACAAGTCAGATTTATTTAAAGTGTATTATCTGTGTAAATATATATACATACATACATACATGCATACATACATGTATATGTATATATATCAACAACAGAAAGATGACCCAAATGTAATCAAAAGAAAGGTCCAAGGCCCAACACCATCAAACAACAGAACTTAGCAATGTTGATCACCTAGAGTAAAGGATACAAGAAATGGGTGTGGAATCTCCCTCCATGACTAAGGAAAGCTGCTAAGGTCAGGCATGTGTCAGGAGTGTCCCTGCATGGAGGTCTAGAGAGGCTCTTGGTGAAGCTGTGAAATAAAGCCAGTAGTGCTTAGGAGACCCCAAGATTTTAAAGATGCCAGTCATGTGATACCTACCAAAGAGAGCTGCACTCAGAATGTGGGACCAGACCCAGAGAAAGAAGTGTGTTTCAGTCAGCAAAGTTGGGAGGAGTTGGAGTTCTGAAGAGTGCTTTAACACAAAACATGGTGATGCAGAGTTTGGAGTTTTCAGCCTGGCTCTGGCAGTTCCTCATTACAATCCCTTTGCCCCCTTTTTTGGAACAGTAATGTATATTCTATACTATTGTGTGTTGGAAGTACGTGAGACATGTCCTGATGCTGCTCCAGTGCCGGCTTTCTTGCCATGATGCTTCCCACCATCAAGATAATGGACCAAACTTCTGAAACAGGAAGCAAGCCTCCAGTTAAATGCTTTCTTCCATAAGAGTTTCCTTGGTTATGGTGTCTCTTTACAACAATAGAGCAGTGACCAAGATTTTTTAATGTAACAAATAACATTAGTTTTTAAACAGATATAAAATTTACCCAAAAAGAAAATTCTAAAAAGTCAAATGAGAATAGTCATAAATAACATTTCTACTGATCTTTTTCCTCACTTTAATGGATCCTATTATATGTTCATTGTACTGTTCTGTCGTCAGGCCAGTACTTGCCTTCAAGACGGAACTGTCTCGTGCTTTATTATTTATTCTAGCCTACTGGTATTTTTGGTGGTGACTACTACTATAGTAACAGACTTATTTACAGTTTGTCTTTCTCCAGGAATGTGCCTTCATTTTCGTATTTGTGTATACACCTCAGTAAAGGTCATTTTCTTGGGTTGCATTATCCATTTCATATTTGTTTGTGAATATTTGTCTGCCACTGCACAGCAGTGAGTTTTATCATTTGTAATGAAACTCTAGACAAGATGCTTCCAGATACATCTGTGTTACAGATAAAGAATGGTGTGTTAAAGAAGTGGCTAAGTGGAAAACTATTTTTACCACAGGCAATACCACCCACCCAGTCCTTCTTGAGAGGAGGATTTCACACGCTAAAAAGATAGAGATAATTCAGGAAAGAGCATCCTTCTAAATGAGTCGTAATTTCACGTTCAATGCAATGTGATAAAGAAACAGGAAAGAACCAGCTAAAATCTATGTATGCACCTGTCATGCAGTTATAAAATTACTTCAGTGATAACACATAGAAGATAGCCACAGTATTCACTGCTTGAAGGCAGAGCTTATGTACTTTTGCTATATTTGGAACAAATGTTGGTAGATTAATGAACAGGGATATTTTTTCTTTTTGAGTGTGTGTGTGTGTGTGTGTGTTACATGCATGCTCAAGTGTGTGTATACAGATGCTAGAGGAAGAAATTACGTGTCTTCCTCTATCATTCTCTGCCTTATTTTTTCTGTTTCTTTACATTTGTTTATTCAATGTGTCTGTGGATGTGCATCTGTCTGAGTGTACTATGCATGCATATGGAAGTCAGAGGCGCCGTATGTGGGTCTCAGGGATAGTACACTGAGATCAGCAGGCTTGATTGTAAATGCTTTTACCAGCTGAGCCATCTCATCCACCTGCCACCTTTTTAAAAAGTGTATATTATTTAGTTTTTGTGATTGCAATTGCATTGTTTCCATCTTCCTGTTCCCTTTCCTCCATCCAAACCTTCCCATGTACCACCCTGCTTGACCTCTTTCAAATTCATGGTCTCTCTCTCTCGTTTTAATTGTTGTTGTTGTTGGTGGTGGTGGTGTGTGTGTGTATGTGTGTGTGTGTGTGTGTGTGTGTGTGTATGTGTTCCTAAACATATAAGTACAACCTGTTCATATTGTTTGTATGTATGTTCTCAGGGCTGACCACATAGTATTGGATGACCAATCAATGTACTCCTCCCTGGGGAAGAAGATTGTCCCATGCTCAACATTCCTTAATTGCCTGTAGGTTTTTGCTCAGGCATGAAGCCCCATGAACTTCCCTCCTTCCACAGTAGCATGTCTATGGGTGTCATCCTTGTTCAGGTCATGCTTAGGCAACTGTGTTGGTGAGACTTTATGGGTATAGTTTCTGATCTTCCTAGGAGACACAATCTCACACAATAGCCCTAAGGGTGCAGAAGGGGCACACATACCTTGATGGTAACCAAAAGCTCACAAGTTGGGGTTAATACCTGCTCAACAAGAGGGAAAGCATGCCTGAAACCAGAAACTTACGCAAGTACCCAGAACTAGTGAAGTCCTGAGCTGGAGGAGAACCTACCACAGCCACTTTACTAAACCAGCACAATGCCTAATTGCATTCTAAATATTTATCCTTATTCCCACAGATAAATGTGGTTCTCGCCCCCTCATCAATGAGATTTTTCTTTGCAGCAAAAAGAGACCATTACAGAAAACCACAACTAATCAAATGCAGAGATTGTGGAGTTCAGTCCCAACTGACACATCTGCAACAAAACCCTGCACCTGAGACTCAGGGATCATTGCAGAAGAAGGGACAGAAAGAACACAAACGCCAAAGAAAGAGATTTCTCTAAGATGGTATTGCTGTATTTTTCAGACAGACTCTTTCATGACCTGGAAGTTCCTGTTGAGGTTGGGTGACCAGTGAGTTCCCAGGGTCTGCCTGCCTTTGCCCTCTTACCTAATGTTCAAATTTACAGGCAGGTGCAGCCAGTGTCTGGCTTTTTACATAGATGCTGGGAATTTAAACTCAGGTCTTTCTGCTTACACAGCAAGAACTCTTATCCACTGAGCCACCTCTCTAGTGGATAGATTTTTAAGTGTTTTTAATATTTTAGTCTTTGATAATTTCATACATGGAAACAATGTATTTTGATAATTTTTGCCCTACCCCACTCCAATTCCTCCTATGCACCCTCCATGTTCTCCTTCTAACTTCAATATATACTTATATGTGTGTATGTATGTATGTATGTGTGTATATTTAACTACAACTACCTCCCCATCAATTGTCAATAGCTCCTCTTTGACAAGTAGAGGTTTCTGTGCCCCTCTCCATCCATGCTCAAATGTCTACTAGCTGGATCATGTGCAGACAACTACAGCTGCAGGGAGTTCTAAAGAGTGGAATACCCATTTTCCAGCTTCCATGAAGGTAATTTCAATCAGAACTAAACCTGAACATTTAACACATTTAAGCTACTAGAAATTCTACATTTTCTTTAGAGTCTCAATTTTCATGATGCTCAACATCAAGAAGTTTCATATGCATACTCTTCATGGTAATGGAGAAGTAGATTCTAAGTCTTGAGTCCTGAGAGCTAACTAACTGCTATCAGATTAGATGAGAGGCCCACTCGTCATGAGGTAGCACATGCCTGGTACTGTAAACCCAGTCAGAAGCCCATGCCTAGAGCAATCATGAGTCTTAGGGGAGAAGATAATGCTGGCATTTAGCTAAATAAACACATTGTCAAACTGCCTTCTAAATACCTATGTCTGTATAGCTACACAACTACTTTTCTCAACACTAATCAGAGATGCTCCATTTTGCAGCGAGTAGTGGTGAATGCAGAGACTGGTAGCAGCCCAAGATATGAGAATAAGTGACAACTGAGAGTTTAGCCATAAGCAAGACAATTATGTTACCCCTCTAAGAACCAGAGAGCATTTCGGAAGAGGGGGGGGGGAAAGAATATAAGTTCTGGAAGATAGAGAAAACACGTGAAATGCCCTCTACACACAATATAATAGTTGAGATCATGAAATTGCAGTAGTTTCAGTTACTTACAATGCGCCCCCACAAGGTAGACCTTGTCATCACTTAGTCATGGGTTACAGAGCAATATAGGGTGCTCTTTGGTTACTCATAGTCTCTGGGAGACAGCCAGCCATAGTCTTCAGGTGTGTACCTACTGCCGATCCCACCCAGTTCCAATCCTGTAGTCACAAAGATGACCCTGGTCAAAGACAGTGGCTCACAAACAAACAAAAATGCAGAATTTGGGAAACATATTAATAGAAAGGAAGGAGTGGACAGTGGAGGGAAAATGATAGGAGGTGGGTTGAGAATCATCAGAATCTATTATATGCGTATACGCAATTGTGATTATGAATGTATAGGCTCTGAGAAAAATAAAAGGTTTATTAAATTTATAATTAATTTTAAAAATCAAATTTATAATTAATTTTTTAAAAGTTGATGCTGCATCTGTTTTAAAAGTTGAGGCAAAAGAGATCTTGGAGCCTATCATGGGTTCCAATCTTGATCTTGACACATTCAAACTATAACACATTGTATCAAAGAATGTCTTAAAATTCTTTCCCTCAGATTCTAAAACTTACAATTAATTTTATACCTGTATACTGATTTAGGGAAGAAAATAATAGCTAAATAAGGGGTTGGAGATGTGGCTTAGCTGTTAAAGTGCTCACTGGCATAATCATAAGATCTTAAATATACTCAACAGTTGTTCAAGAGCCAGGCACTGCAGTGTGTATCTTTAATCCTAGTGCTGGGGGACAGAGACAGTCAGACCCAGCCAACCCAGCCAAATGGATGAGCCTCGGATTTGCTAAAAATCCCTGTCTCAAAAACTAAGGTGGATACCCAAGGTCAACCTCTGCCATTCACATGCATGAGCACCTACATAGACAAGTATACACACCCCCATGAACACAGGCAACCAACACTCACACATGCAAGCACACTCATGCACACAATCCAAGCTAAATTACAAAACCATTAAAGTTGATTTAACAGTTCCAGAAAGCACAAGGTGCCCTTTTCCCATTGTTGACTTTATTTCGTGAAGATTTTAAGTTGCCTGTGACTGGTAAAACTGAAATGAAAATATATCTGCAATCATAATGTAAAAATCGTAAACTAATTTTATTCCATGCCTAGAACACTTTTCTGAGGAACATGTTTTTCTTAAGCCTAAAGTAATAGCCTCTTCGACAGATGCACATATCGATCTCAAGCTACCAGCTGAGTTCAGTGTGAAAAAAAGACGGCTTATTTGCTTCTTGTCATTAATAGTTAATTGTTATTGCAGACTCTCAGACGGGAGATGCAGGCTAGGGAAATGATAGCCATCCTTTGTAAAAAGTGCTGCAATATTATTAGAGGTGATCACATGGCAGAAAATAAATGTATTCCTTGGGGGAATAAAGGGAGTAGGCATGTAGATTTTTCCTTTTCCCCTCTCTCAAGCACTTTTCTAAGTGGTCCACGTGGGATAGTAAATCAGTGTTAATGCTTCATGAAAGCTCCTGTGTGCTGGAACATTGTGCACTTGTGTGTTTCAGAAGCAGGTCTTTTGGAGTGTAGCACGGGTGCCTGTTACCATTTCACACATTATTGGATTGTGTCTTTTATCCACTCTACTGTTGGTGTCTCTTGTGCCATTATACAAGGGTTTAGAACATTATTTTACATTACTGTGTACTGACTTCTAATCTTACACCTCTGAGACTTTGTGGCTTCCTTAAGTGAGGAGAAGAACAGAAGAAAATTGACCAATAAAGGTTAGCTGGTGGAGAGAAAATAAAAAATGTAACTGTCTTAGAACACAGTAGAGAGACATAGGTCATATTGACAACACCCATTGAACAATAACTGCTAAGGGGTTTCTGACTGGAGTGTAGAATGCTGAGAACTGACACACTTTCTTAAACAAATACAACCTTATAAGTATCAGTCAATGTTAAATAAAACCATTGGAGTTCTACATTATTTGGAGTCATGAGGTCTGTACCAGGCATCAGAGAATGTTCTAGCTGTAAGGATACCTCTCTGTTCACATTTGTGACCTTGAGCATGTCAACAAAGAGAGGACCTAGTAAGAGAATAATTCATGTGACTTAGTACATGCAAAGAGCTTAGGAAATTCTAATATTGTTAGTAATAACCATGAATATCCACCCTGACCTAAATTTGCTTTGAGTGTCTAGGGAAATGTGATGAGAATGTTTTAGGAACAGAATTGGCCAAGATACCTGCTGTGTTATACATGGAAGTCAATCTGCACCTAAGGCGGTATTCATTAAAATCGTTTATTTAATTACTATAACGTTGACTTTTGATAACTCTAGAAAGCTCAACAAACAAAAATATATTGTAACTACATACTTTACCATATTCATTCAGCAGACTATTGAATATTACCCATCTTAGTTTTGATTTTTAAACCTGTCTGGGGAGTTTCAGATTTGGGAACATGTTTATTGAACATCTCATATAAAATCAACACAAAGTAGAATTGAAAAGTGTCATATTTTGTAGGCATCTGTCTGTTGATGATAACGCCCCATGAAATTGTTTTTATTATTTCTCCTTGTCAGTTGGTTGAGAAAATATAGTTGAGTCCATCAAACATGAACATCTAACACTGAAGCTGAAGATGCTTTTTGTTTTGTTTTGTTTTTAGTTGACAGGAGGTTTTATTATGGTGAATCTATATCCTGCTGAGAAACCACAATGACACCTGGATGCACACTGACTTTTTCAGATGCCTCCCTGCAAATTTGCTAATATGTGTTAACCTTTGGTATTATAATCAGTCAAATCAAATCCTGGTAAGTGCTGACAAGATATGCAGTTATGGGATTGCCACAATGCATTCAGTTAGGTTTGATTTTTCTTACCTATGAATCTTAGAAATAACTGGATGAGATCCTTTATCTTTCTGTGAAAGACAGACACATAATTATGTTATTTTTCTTGAGAGAAAAGAAATATTCATGGCACTAAGATTCCCATTATCCTTTAGATGCTTGGTACACTTCTTATCATGATGTTCTCTTCTTTCAAAGCTATCTGTGTTCTAGTACATTTATCAGAGAAATGTTTTATCAGTGGGTGTTTCTAGGCAACCTACGTTTTTAGTATAAATTTACTATTTATTATACATAAAACAGCATTGCTCATCAATTTAATATTGAGAAAATGGTATTTTAGAATTGATTCTAAAGTTATTGTTTAAAAGTTATATGGTCATTCTGTAAAAACTTAATATATGCTAATCTTTTGCCATTCATTTTGGCATATACATAAAAATTAAGGGAAAAGATTCCACTGAAAGTATAAAATTTAATTTTTTAATTTTTAAAGAGCTGTTTATTTATATGTGTTTGTTGCCTGAATGTGTGTATGAACACTATGTGGGCATGCCTAGTGCCCACTGAAGTCAGGAGGAGGCATCAGAACCCTGGATCTGTAGTGACAGATGATTATGAGCCACCATGTGGATGCTGGGAAACCAACCAGGGTCTCTGCAGAATGAGTGCTCTTACCTTCTGAGCCATCTCTCCAGTTCCCAATGTTTGCATTTCTAACTTAATGTTAGAAATTTATCAAGCAGTTCTACCAGAGTAGACATGGACTAAATGTCTCTTGCAAACCAAATTCTAAGAACTGAATGTACTTTGAACCATCTCACCCAATCACCAATTGCTAACTACTTTCCATAAAGGAACCAAAAACATACTGAATAAAAATTTATTTTCTAGTGTTAAAGATGAGTAAGTTTGTTGCATAAGGGAGGGGGAAATGTTGGCTGAAGAATTCAGTTCTACCTAGATAGAAGAAGTAGTTTAAGAGATCTAGTCTACAACAGTGGCTATACTTAGGAACAATTTATAAAATGGGCAGAAAGAGCGTATCCATTAGAAAAATACTTCATAAGAAGAGACAGAAAATTAAAGTAACAAAGGCCATGCAATAAGGTTTAGTTTTTCCGCAGGGAAGAACACTGTGGTTAAGCCACCTGACTAAGCCCAGTACTTAACAATGCCCCATTTTTTTCAGTCTACCTTCATTGCCACATATCTTGTCTTTGTGCTTCCCTTTTATGGCTACAGAGTAACAACCACAGCTCTGACTATGTATCAGTTTTCAGGGAGAAAGGAAGAGGCATAATCCCCTCTGGTACCTGTCCTTTTATAAGAGGACATTAACGTCCCTGCAAGTGTCAAAAATGTGGTCATGCACAGCTATGCAGGCAGGTTGTAAAAACAAGTTTTCATTATTCAATAAAACTTTCAATTCTATTAAGTCTGATTTTCTTAACAATAACATATAAAGCAAACAAAGAGAAGTTTTGTTTTTCTTGAAAGATAGATGAATAAGTAAGTTGTTGCATTAAAAGAAAATATGTCCATATACACAAATTAAGTAGGGCAGGAATAAGTATGCTATAGAAACAGGAAAAATAAATTTCTGGTTTGTGGTAAGAATTTTATTGGAAGTAACAGTTAAGCTGGGGCTTTTAGGATAAATGAGACTTGGTAAAGAAGTTGTAAGCTACCATTCAGCCAAATAAGCAAAGGGTGTATAAATGACACAATGTATTTAAATAACAGACAGATGAAATTATGGTATGTGTTAATAGCAAAATTACATACTGACAATTTACAAGAATACTTCTAGATCCATTTATGAAAGATTTTTACCACTATGCCCAATGATTTAACTCTTATTGTTTTCCAGAACTTAAAAAAAATTTTTTGCTGGGTATTGGTGACACACCCCTTTAATCCCAGCACTCAGGAGTCACAGGCAGGTGGATCTTTGAGTTTGAGGCCAATGGTCTACAGAGTGAGTTCCAGAAGCAATATAGAGAAACCATTTAAAAAATAAAAACAAAATACAATAAAATTTCATGACCCACTAATGAGATTTGATGACTTAGATCCACCAATCTTCACTGCCTGTTCATTCCTCCCCATCACTACATCCCACACCCATACTCATAGAACGTCTTGCCTCCATCACCATCCCCCAAACGGCACCCCCATTCTACATTCGCATAGTGCCTCTTGCCATGAATTCTACTGCTAGATTCCCCTTCTCTGTCTAAACTGAAGGGCTACCCTTATTCAAGACCCATCCAAGATACTATAGGAACCCATGTGGTCACTGGGCCACATCTAGTCACTCTGTATTGTACTGTTAGTAGAGTTTAATGGACTTGCTATAGTTCTTTGCTGGAATGAGTGAGGTAGGACAGATCCAAACTCCTACTCTGGATTCACATGTCAGCAATAATGACTCAGCCCCAGTTCAAAGGTCATTTCAGATGATCCCAGATGGTCTGAACTGCATTCAGGTGCAAATGGCAGGGTGCAGCTCCCCAGCTTCTTTCTGTGTCCCCCTAAAATAATTCTGTAGTTGGTTATTTACCTCAGGCCTATGAGAATATGGTGCCTACCAAGTCTAAGAAGGTCATATCTATAGCTCCAATCCCTGTTTCTCCTCTTAACCATGGAAGGGACCACATTAGCACTTCATAATCTCTCTGTTACCATATAAGAACTTTTGCATTAGCCCAATTATATTCAATGTACACCAACTTCATATTAATGTAATTTGTGTACGTTTTTAAATGGTAGCTTGGCAGTTAAGAGCATAGGTCCTAGAATCAACCTGTCACAATTCAAATCTTAAATTACAAGGTATATAATTTCAAACAGTATACCTCAATATCCTCATCTATGCAATAAAAAGCGTAACAGTAGTGGCACTGAATTGTGAGGATTGAATGAGATAGTCCATGGATATGATTTAAGCCAGTGTCTCATTAATTGACCTTACTTGTCAAATCTGGACAATTATCTCAGGGAAGAGAACCTTCACTCACACTTGTAACTTCCAACATTACCTGTTTGCTGTTTGGAAATGAATGTATGTCAAAATTAATTGATTTTAGTAGTTCATGGTTTAGAAAGAAAAGCAACCACTGGCCAATGATGATAGTAGAACCAGGCTTATCTCAAGCACAGAAAGCCATTGACCCCATTGAGATGCAGCCAGGGTCCAGGAGTAGCTCAGTGACAAAGCATGAACCAGGCTCTGTGTTGACTCTCAAGAACCAAATAGGGAAAGAGAAAAGAAGAAAGCAGGGTAGGAAATACCATAGCAATAAACTGCTGGAGTGAATGCAAAATTGACAAAAGTTCTTCATAGAAGTAATTGTGATTTTTATAACTGCTTAAGAAAATGAAGAGATGAACAAAGAATGTTGCAGGATAAAATGGAAACAAGGTACCTATCAACAAGGATTAATTAGAAAAATTTTGGAATATTTATACAATAAGATAAGCCCATAGTTTTAAATTTAGAAAATGTTGGTATCTTTTAAATGAAACCAAAGAGATGACATTATAAGGGCATAAGGATATTTATGTAAAAAATACTCTTATTTATGTATGATGGAATGAGCCCAGCGAGTGATACATAAAATATTAATTACCAACTTGTGATGTAAATTAATATAATTTTTACTTTTTCATCATGCCATGCTTTCTTTGACAGTAAACAATCTGAAAAATAGTGGTGTGTGTGTGTGTGTGTGTGTGTGTGTGTGTGTAGTTGACTATGAAACTTGAGTTCTTACAAATATCACTGCTACAACTCATGGACTGCAGTCTGTTTGTGCATTGGCTCAAGCTTCTGGCAGACTGTCTTTGGATGTAAAGACACTGGGTGCTGTGATGGATGCCAGAAACCATACAGCAGCCTGATTCTAACCTCATTTCTATCACTAACATTTGCCTGACTTTGAACTAACTTTCTTAAATTTCACTGAGTCATATGAGTCCTTGTACAGTGTTGCTCTGGAGGGTTAGATGAATTTATTTCTTAATTACCTAGCATCAGGTATCTTCAGCCACTGAAACAACATAGCCAACTGAGCAGATTTATGCAAAGACAATGCACAACTTAATTAGATTTGTATTTCTCTGTCTCTCTGTCTCTGTCTCTCTGTCTCTGTCTCTGTCTCTGTCTCTGTCTCTCTCTCTCTCTCTCTCTCTCTCTCACACACACACACACACACACACACACACACCTGACAAGGAAAAGCATGACATCACAAAATTCAAAATCCAAAGTGTGAGAAAGCACACACTCAGAGTCACACAACAAATGATTCTTATCTTTTCTCTTCCCTTCCCTTTCCTCCATCCCCCTTTACCCTTTATCCTTTATCTCTTCCTTCCTTCCTTCCTACTCCCTTTGTTTGTTAATACCTACACCGCTGTATACAGAACTTGGGGCCTTGCACATGCTGCCACTGAGCTGTACACGTAGCCTTCTACTGATTCTCCCAAAATGCCAAAACTTGCACTGCCTTGAAAGCATGTTCTTCCTTGACATTTTCACCCTAGTCTCTGTATGCATACAAACACATCCATGCTTGTGTGTGCAAACACACACACACCTTAGTAACTGTCAGGAAGATAGATGGTATGTGGTTCCTCAGAATGAAAATCAATTCTGTTTCCTCATCAAATATGCAGAAGTGACCTAATCATACTCAGAATAAAGGAACTGCACTGACTTCTAATGGATGATAAACTACAGTGTAGAATTTCTGCATGACCTCATTCTGCTTCATTGAACATTATTACTGTCTTTTGCTTCACGTCATCCTGTAATACAAACAAAGATAGCATATAAAAGCCTACATGCACACCTATTCAGTGATGAATCTTTCACTCATCTTACTATAAGCCTGGATGCTCCATGCTCCATGCTCCACATGATTTATGCTAATTGCTCTTTGTTTATTTGCTTATTATCTAGCATATAATTTTAAAAATATATCAGGGATGGGGTAATGCCTCAGTGGGTCAAGATGTTGGTCATCATGCCTAATGACTTGAATTCAATCCTCAGAACAATGTGGTAAAGGAGAAAACCAACCTCTACAAATATCCTCTGACCTTCTCATACACATTCATGTTCCCACATAGATAAGTAATACATGCAAAAATACTTTAATATAATTTAAAAAATAGAACTGCATTTAGAATTACACAAGAAACCAATTGCCTTCATTGCTTTCTTATTGTCAGCAATGTTCTAAACCACTTTAACTGCCTTATGTATAGCTAGTTTTCAAATTTTGTGCAAGATTTTACTTCTACACAACTCTTCTCATTATACTCATCACTGTGTAGCAGAGTAAACTGGATAGTGTTTTTGTGAATCAGGAAAGGATGCCCCTTAATAAAGTTGTTTTAACTTAAAGTTTTGTTTGCACAGACAACTGCTTTAAGTTGGTGCTGCTGAGTTTCGTGTAATTAGATAATTCTTTTAGAACTATCATTGGTTTCACTTCAGTTTGAACTCTACAATATAATCTTTCTTTGCTAGCAGGAGCTAAAGTCATGGGTGATGACACTTTACGTTGCACAGGCGTTCTCTTCTTCAGTACTGTGGACTAAAGACAAACCTTCACAGGTTCCCGTGAAGTGCTCTCCTCGATAGCCACAATCCACTCTGCTGCACCTCCACACCATCTGCTTTCTCCTCGGAGCTTAAGGGATGAAAGCCAACATTTTCTACAAGTTGTTGGTATTACCAAATGGATAGGTTTACCTGGGCTCTTTAGAGAAACAGAACCAACAGCTTATGGGGATGGCCACAAATAATGAGATTGTTTCTAAGAATTCTACTCATTGGTACAGGGTAAGAATCCTAAGGTCTTTGGTCTTCAAGGTGGAGATGCAGGAGACTCAATGAAATGTTTCCAATATGAGTTCAAAGGTCTGAGAACCAAAAGAGGTTATAGTGTGAACTGTAGCTTGAGTCCCGTTCTGGAAGACCAACTCAAAGACAACCAATCAGGGAGAGTGAACTCTCTTCCTTTCATAGTTTGGAGAAGACCCTCCTCCACCAAGAACAATAATTATCTGAAGTTCCTGATCCAGTTCTCAATCTCATCCAGAAATGTACTCTTAAGAACAAGAACAGCATTTAATGAAATAAGAACAATGCTCAATGAAGTATCTGAGTACCCTGTTGTCCATCCAGGTTGACACATAACTGAGTTTCATTATTGTGGAATCCATCTTCATACACTCTGAACTAAGAAAATTGATCCCAGAGATATGAAGTTACTACCCGGCTTTTGCAATTTATACAAGATTTAGTTTATGGTTATCTTCTATGTGGTTGTTATTACTATATTTCCATCTAACTCTAATTCTAATACTTCACAGCTCTTATTAAAATTATTATTATTATTATTATGAATTTAAGTATATCGTCAATGTATTAATAAATCTCATTTTGTGTGTCAAGGGAGAGAAAAATGTACCTGGGTTAGTAGACACATGGCCATAGGGAGCTTGTTAATACTCTTGAGACTGATAGCTCATTAGTAAATGATAATAACTATACCCACTTCACAGGTTTGTTTTGTTGTTTGTTTTGATATAGGATCTCCCTATGTAGCTTAGAAAAACCTCAAATGAATCCAGGCAGTGGTGGCGTATGCCTTTAATCCCAGCACTCAGGAGGCAGAGGCAGGTAGATGTCTGTGAGTTCAAGACCAGCCTGGTCTACAAAGCTACACAGAGAAACCCTGTCTCAAAAAGCAAAAAACAAAAAACAAAAAAGAAAGAAAGAATGAAATCTTCCCGCATCTGCCACCTGAGGGGATAGTTATATAAGAATATACACTTATATAACTATATAACATCGCACCCAGCATATTGATTTTAAAGATTAAATAGTCAAAAATTTTTCAGATTTTTAAAAAAATTTATTATGTATACAGTGTTCTACCAGCATATATGCCTGCATGCCAGAAAAGGGCAACAGATATCATTACAGATGGTTGTGAGCCGTCATGTGGTTGCTGGGAATTGAACTCAGGACCTCAGTCTATCTCTTAACTTCTGAGCCATCTCTCCCACCCCCAGTAGCCAAGTTTTTAAGTGTAAGCACTTAGAGTGACCAGGACATAACAGATACAATTGAAATATTTGCTCATCATTATTCATCTTGTAAAATCTTATGTGTCCATGTTTCTCCTTAGTCCTTTTTTTCTCCTATTCTAATCTATGGCCCAA
Organism: Mesocricetus auratus; assembly: GCF_017639785.1. Taxonomy (NCBI): domain Eukaryota; kingdom Metazoa; phylum Chordata; class Mammalia; order Rodentia; family Cricetidae; genus Mesocricetus; species Mesocricetus auratus. Next base: position 54,323,748 of record NW_024429195.1, on the reverse strand, counting down.
TGTGGCTGCTGGCTCTGATCTCTCTCTGATTCTGTTTCTTACTCTATAGCACTTGGGAAATTCCATATCGGGTCCTTAAACCACAGCATAGAAAAGATAACCATGTGTCTCCCCTCTAGAGGGGAAAGAGAAGGTGGTTCAGACATGGACACATATGATTGGCTCATAGGCCTTGTGTGTTTTATTGTTGCTCTTCCTTCTATTGGTATTGAAATTAATGTAAATGCCCATGTTTACTGTAGTCCTTCAGCACACTCAACATGGCCACCATGTTTCCAGGCACTTGCTGCACCTCCAAGTAGATTGACAGCCTAGACATCAGAACAGAATCTGTGGGCCATCACACATTTTAATTACATTTCTGTGACTGTCTATTGCTTCTGCATCACCTGTCATGATGTGTCTGCTGAGCTGTGGTTAAAAGAACTGACTGAGCAATGAAATAACACCACTGTTCCTTACGGTTTTGCCCCAAGACCATCCCTGCTGTGTGACAAATCACTGTAACTTGGGTTATTTAGGGTTCCAGTCATTTACAAAGCAGAGTTTAGACTGGGTTTAAACCAAAATCTACCTTCACTTTGAGACAAATGATACATTAAACACCTGGGATGTTCATTTTTATCATCATCAAGGGTATTTTCTGATATTATTTCCCAGAAGAAGTGGAATAGGTTACTAAATGAAATTCTTATAATACAGCATATACATGTCATCTGAACATATATAGCTATAGGGTAAAAAAAATCAGTGCTATTAACCCTCAAATATAATAGGTAATTTTTACAGGGGCACATATTAGCAAATAAGTGGTATTGACCCTCGAATGTAATAGGTAATGTTTATAGGGTCACATATTAGCTTCTCTTGAAGTTACCAACTGCTTTGAGATATTATCCTGATGAAGTGCAGTCTCTGAAGATAAAACTGTATTTCAGAGGAAATAAGTGTGTGGTTCTTGGACCTCGTGTGAAATTTCCACTCTAGGGAAATTGATAACAATATGTGTACATAACTATAAAGTAACACATGGCTCACCATAAGTCAGGAATTAGGTGTGTCTTATTTAAAGTAAGTATGTGTAACGTTCATATGACACATAGATGCATGTTTCTAACATAGAGCTACATTTCCCATGTGACTAATGGTTTGTTTGATATATTGAGTACATTGGACTTTACTTTGAAGATAAAGATTGATGTATATGGGTACAGTCAGGAAGGCAGGCGGACCTTAGACTTCCATCTCCTCTTATCAAGGGAGTGATTGCTCATGGAACCCATGTATTGCTCAGCTGGAACCCTGGGACTGCTTTTTCTTAACTCTTCCATTTTGCTTTTTCCACTTATTTCCATTCTTTGTTATTTTGTTTCCTTATACCCATTTGTCCACCAAAAACATTTTGAGCAGAGAGAGAGAGAGAGAGAGAGAGAGAGAGAGAGAGAGAGAGAGAGAGAAAGAAATTAAAAAATGGCTGAAGATACAGCACAGTGGTATAGTTCTTCCTTAGTGTGTGAGGTCAGCCTTCTCAGAATAAAAACTTTAAAATCATAGGAACTGCGAAAGCAAGTTTTAGCACTGACAAAAATCAGGAGTAAGAATTCTGTAATGGCTTCATCTGTGATGATTGAACTTCTTCTCATGGGGAGTGACAAATGACAACAACTTGTAAAACTTCTTGAGTATCTATTCAACAAGAGTCACAATAGGTACAGGAACAAGCAAGGGCAAGTGACTCCAATATCATTCACCCATACACAAAGAGATTATTAGATGTTGAGGTAAGGTGTGTAGCAGATGGGTATCAAATCCTAAGAAAGTGAGGTGAGAAAGGACCCGCTTTCAATTACATGACTAGAGTAACAACGCGAGGATGCTGATGAAGTTGGAGAAGAGCAGGATTGGACAATGCCAGGAAAGCTAAGAGGACCAAGCTTCTAGAAGGAAAGAGCAATCCACTGCATCAAACGGCTGCTGAGAAAGACAGGGATGTCTAGAGGTCCAGTGTGTGAGGCTCTGTGAAGGCCACTAGTGACTGTAACAGGACTGGCTCCTTTTCATTCTTGGGACACTGTCAGATGGGTGATGACTGAAATGCAGATAACGTTAAGGTTCAGGTTATGGCCAATCTGCTTGAGAATATCTGTCTGAATAGTTCTCAGGAATAAACAATTATTTCTCAACAAAGTTAAGGAGCAACAGCTAAAAGAAAGAAGCAAACCGTATGGTTTTATTTTCTAGAAAGCTTACAAATATTTATATGCTGGCAGGAATAATGCATTAGTGATGGAGGAAATGATGCAGAAAACAAGCAAAAGAAGTTATTGAGAATGGAACATGGGATGGGAGCATAAGTGACAGGATTTGTTTGTGATAAAATAAGAAATGTGTCTCTCATGGGACCGAGAGGCCATCACAACTTCATATTCCCAGATAATAAATACAGTGCTTGGCATACATTGGAAACTCGTGAAATATTTGCTGAGTGAATCTAGTAGATATCCATTCCAAACCAAGGAAACAATATGAAAAAAGACAAGGAAAGCATGGATAGGCAAGAAAAATTGGAGAGTGGTATGACTTACCAATGCCCCTTGATTAGTTGTTGCTTGTTCCATAGTGTGTTCTTTGTGGTTTATGGTCCTAATCAGACATCTTGTTTTGTTTTGTTTTTGTTTTTGTTTTGTTTTTTTGTTTTGTTTTGTTTTACGAGACAGGGTTTCTTTGTATTGTTTGGAGGCTGTCGGTCCAGCCCGGCCTCAAACTCACAGAGATCCGCCTGCCTCTGCCTCCCAAGTGCTGGGATTAAAGGCGTGCGCTACCACAGCCTGGCTGTTTTGTTGTTGTTGTTGTTTTGTTTTTACTCCAACTGTAACTTTTAATATGACAGCATAGCCTACATGGCATCTAGTTAATTTGGTTTTGGGTTTATTTGATACCTATTGTGTTCCTTTAATAATGTAAGGCTCAAATGAAAATAATGTTTCCAACATTACTAATGTATTTTCAGTTGTATGGAAGGAATCTAATTCGTTTATCTATGCCTGTAATTTTCCTTAGATTCCAGGATTATTTTTAGCACTGATAAAATTACTGATTATATTAAGTCTGATGACAGATTTACAGATCACATATCTATATCTATCTATCTGTCTATCTATCTATCTATATCTATCTATCTATTTCACCTTAAAGGCAAAGGTGCTAATTGGCACTTGGTAAGATATAATTCATAGTTATATAGCCAATGTGTGGTGACAAGTTTACAAAATTATAAATTAACCAAAAATATTGTCTACTCTGTTGAGGTCTGTATATACATACTTCTATTATACTTGGCAGGGGGCCAAGGAGAATAGATGACAGATTATCTGTTATTAAAAATCTACAAAATAGGTTTTGAACATATATAAATCACAAGAGTCATGAAAATTTATTACTTGGTACTTAACTGCATCAGAATCTCTGACACCAAGAAGTATAAAAAATTAAATTCTGTACAGAATATACATCAAATAAGAGGTTTTTGAAAACCAAGAGTGTTTTAGAAGGGGTGATGATTTTCCTGGTGGTGGCAAATCCTGTGACTTTGCTTCTGCCTTTGGAATAAACAGAATAATAAATTTTAAAGTTCTCATATATATATATATATATATATATATATATTTCAAATGCAAACATAAAAGATGTTTATATACATTCTAATGGAGAGCATAAATAATGAATGATGAAGCCATATTTTATTAGACAGTAATAAAAGTTGAAAACAATGCACTAGAGGAATTTTTATGAGTTAATAACAAACATAAATTTACCCTCACACATTTGCAGGATAAGAAATGATCTCATTTATTCTAGTGTTATTGTAAAGTTTTCATTCATGTCTTGTTAGAAAGTCATCTTTAGTTGATCTCATTTCTTCTTATGATCTGAAGCTATTCCAATATTCTAACGATTCACTTGAACTTTCTTTAGACTTCAAAAAATATTTGATCATAGTTCTACTTTAAAAGATTTGTCTGGACTGGGAAGATGGCTCAGTGAATAAAGCTTTTGTCATGGAAGCATGCGAACCAGAATTCAGATCCTCAGGAGGTCGGAGGCAGAGGACCACAGGCTAGCTGAGCTAACTGGAATAAGGTGGAGAGAGATTAAAAAGGGCTTCCAAGTCATCTTTAGGGCCTCCATTTACATAGGCACAAACAAGTACATGCACCTGCAAAGACATGCGCACACACTACATACAGAAAGAACGAAAAAGAAAGAGAAAAGAAGGAAGGGAGAGAGGGAAGGGAGGAAGGGTGAGGAAGGAAGGTGGAGGGAGGCAGGGAGAAAGGAAAGAATGAAGGGAGGGTTTTGGTTAGAGAATAGGAGACTTAAGAGCATAGCAAGGGGGGGACTCTGAGTGAAAATAATTTAAACTACAATCCTAATGATGAGAAAAAGCAAATCAGTTAAAAAGTGACTAAGAGAACAGCATTTTAGAGTGTAATATCTCCAAAGTCAAACTCATGTTGTCCTACCCATTACAGTATGGCCATAAGACTTGCCTCTTTGTACCTGCCTCCACAGGGCCCCTGTATGCCCATTCTTACCAGACCCCTGGTCATCTTCAGCATCTGATATCTTCCCACTCTGATATTTCTAGGGAATCTCTCAACAACACCAACAATTGCTTTAGTTTCACATGGCAGAGGAGAGGTTTTCTGCTCCCTTTCCTCGGGACCACCCACTGCAGAGCCTCTGGTGCTCGGGAAATCACCATAGCTGTTAAGAGTGGTGATGGCATCCTGTGGCTGTGTAGCTTCCAGAGCTGGTTGTGGTGCTCTTGACACCTGCACCAATGATGCTGCTGAGGCCCCAGACCTGTGGTGCATCACTGGGTAAAGCTGCATCCTTGAGCACCAATGGGAGGTGATTGTTCTTCTCCTGCTTCCCCTGTGACATTAATGTGTCTTTGTGTATGCACAAAACAGCGAAATAGCGCGGCAGTTTGGAGTGTATAGAGGATGTGTGTGCACACACTTTAGTTTCATTTCATGGAGTCCTGCCACAAGTTTTGACTTGCTTCCTTGTTTTTTTTTTCTATTTCCGTCTAGGCCTTTGTTCGTCAATCCCCCTTTAGAGACCTAGCCCTCACTTCCCCTAGGGCAGGTTCTTTCATGAGAAACTCCTTAAGCATTCATAGACATGGAGCTATTTGTTTTTCTTTTTTTTTCTTTTTTTTTTTTTTTTTTTTTTTTTTTGGTTTTTCGAGACAGGGTTTCTCTGTATTGTTTTGGAGGCTGTTCTGGAACTCGCTCGGTAGACCAGGCTGGCCTCGAACTCACAGAGATCTGCCTGCCTCTGCCTCCCTAGTGCTGGGATTAAAGGCGTGCGCCACCAACGCCCGGCTGGAGCTATTTGTTTTTCTAGCTCACAAGTCTTTGGTTCTCCGCAGATCATTCTGAACCTGCACATGGACAGACAATTATTTCAAGGGATAAACGTAGCATATCAGTCCTATATGTTGGAAAATGTAGCTGGAGAAATGTCTCAGTGGTTAAGAGAGCTTGCTGCTCTAGCAGAGGACCTGCGTTCCATTCCCAGCATCCATACCAGGTACAGGCTCATAACCTTCAAGTAGGTACAGTAGATAATACATCCTGGATAGGAAGTGCCAAGAAAAAACATTCGAGGAGGAGGTAACAGATAAGACAATATTTTAAAATCATCTTGTAAGGAAGACTTCTGCAAAAGTTGTGCTTTAGTGGAAATCTGAATTGAGTGAGACCCTGGGACCCACAGTATCTTAGAGTAAGTTTATAACAGTGAGGCCACCCGTGCAAAGGCCTGTAGCTAGAAGGAGCTAAGTGTGCTGGAAAGGAAGAGTGGAATAAGGGGTAGAGGGATGGATCTTCAGTCAATGCCCTTGCTACACAATCACGAGAACCAGAGTTCAGATCCCGAGAATCTGTATAAATGCTGACTGGGTGTGGTAGCCAACTTATAACCCAAGTTTTAGAAGGCATATCCCTAGAGCAAACTCACTAGCTAGACTAGCCTTCACAGGTTGCTCTGTGTTTGACTGATATACTATCTCTTAAACTGCATGGTGAGGAAGATTTCTAACAGCAACCTCTGACCTTCACATGCCCACATACCAACATGCACTCAACATGCATGCACACCTCTACATGTAAAAACACATACACACGTCTACACACATGAATGTTCTCATACTACACAAATATACATACTGGAAATTCAGAGGAAATGGCAAAGATGGGGGCAGGGAGATGTGAAGACAGGGCCCAAATAAGGCCATGTTAGATTCTAATTTTGCTTTAAATAAGTTGGAATGCCCCCAGAGAGTTTTAAGATAGCACTGACATGATCTAATTTGTGATTTAAAAAAAAAGTCACTCTGGCTTTGAGCAGAGGCAAAAGGAAGCTGGGAACAGAGAGACCAATTAGAAGCCTGCCACTATCATCCGTAATGATGGAATTGGGGTAGTAGTGGTGAGGGTTGTTGGAAGTGATTTTGCTGTGACTGTTGTTCATAGGCAGGGCAGACTTTAGCTACCAATAGTAGGACATAAGAAAAAGAAAGAATGATGCAGTGTTTTTGTTTTATTTGGTGATTTTTTTTTTACTTAGAAGCACTGGACGTCTCAAGGTGCCAGTTAGAATGAAGAAGAGAAAAGAGGAAGGAGCCAATCCTGTGTGAAAGTGGGTAGTGCAGGAGTCAGAAGATTAAGGCTGACATCTAAATGGGTGTGTCAGTCCCCCATTGGATGGGCAAGCCTTGAGTTTTCAGGGAGCAGTTCTAGTTAGTTTGAGACTGTGGTTTGGAGAAAAAGAAGAGGCTGAGGACTGAGCACTGGGCTCTTGAGCATATAAGAGCTGGGAAGGTGAAGAGGGGAAATAAAGAAGGCTTGAAGGAGTGTCGAAAGAGAAGCAATGCAGAAAGAGTGTCAGGTCGTGAGTCCTAGTTGGGAAAGACCATCAAGGGAATGAGGGACTCATCTGTGAGGCAGAATGCTGCTGCTGCTGCTGCTGCTGCTGCTGCTGATGATGATGATGGTGATGATGATGATGATGGTGATGGTGATGATGATGCTAGTGCTGGTGCTAATGCTGATGCTGGGCCAATAGGATGGGAACTGAGGACCAAACACTGGAGGTAGAAACTCACATTTGATTTCCTGGTAGTTAGAGTTATAACCAGTTCTCAGAAACTGCTCCAAAGCAGAGTCCTCACTTGGGACCCTCCAATTCCTCACTTTCAGGGACATGATAAAAAATTTAAAAACACATGATGAAAGCCTGCCTCTCTCCCCTTAGTTTGTACCTGTCACCTTTCCTGTGCAGTAGTAGCCTACTCAGTTCTGGACATGGTATGCTAATCATTCAAAGGGAGAGCCTAAATATGGCTGACACCCAGATTATCTCATCACACTCAATCCTAAAGGTACAAAGATTCAAGTAACCGAGAGATCTTATTCTCAGCTTTTATAACGTCACATTCCAGAGCTGGAAATGGGTGTCTGGAAGTCTGTAGTCATTATCTTGAGCCTGCAATCACTTTGGACTCCAGGAGCAGCAGAGCCTGACAGACAGGTCAGCCCAGGAGACTATCTCCCAGGCAGATGCAGCAGATGCAATCATATCAGTAAAACAGCACTGGTCCCCGGGGCTAGCTTGCAGAGCTGAAACTGAGACTATCTATGAACAACCAGACCACAGATGCTTATTATTAGGAGACCCTCCCACCTCACTTCCCCAAGCCTTCTTCTGTAAATCTCATGTCAATACCTCACAGGTAGACTGGGATATTTAATTTTTGTCTTCACAAAGTGGCCATTTTGATTAAAATCCTTTCCTGCCATTTTCATTTTACTTTTTCTGGTTTTTCTTGCAGCAGATGGCTGAGCCAGACATGTAGGAAACTCCAGAATCAGGCCCCCGGCCTAGGACTCTGGCAGACAGGAAAAGAAATGAAAATCAATAAATGATGCAACAATTTCTCTTATAAAGGGGTAACATGAGGAGTGGTAGCTGGGTGAGAAAACCTTTTGGTTTATGTAGCTATAGATAGGCTTTGTTTATGTTTTTCGATCAGTCTCCACACTGTAGTCCAGGCTGGCCTACAGCTCACTATATGTTTGTGTCTTTCATTTCAGTCACAGATCCTCCTGCCTCTGCCTCCCACACTCTGTTACGGGTGTATACCACTGACACCAAAGGCTTTGTTTAGTAAGAAGACCATCTCAGGACATTAGATGTACACCAGAAAGATCTAGTTCCTAGGGGTAAATTAATGATAGAAGAGAGAAAATTACCCAGTAATTACCTCCGTTGTCATACCCAAATTTATTTATGCTTTGACTATTGATGATCCTTAAGATTTCATCTCATTTTTAAAATAAAATTTAGACAATAAAATCTTAGTACTTATTCACTGAACTCATTTCATTAAGATACATTTTCAGGTAGAGAATTATTGGGTCAAAGATCATGAACATCTTAATACTATTGGGAGTGTCCTGGTGCTCTTAAAAAATTAATTTACCTTTCTACCTGTAATGTATAAACAGGTAAGTTTAATCGAAGTCTTACTCAAGTTATGTCATAGTTAGTGGAATTCTCAAAGTGTTTACATACTCTTACCCTACAAGAATGACATTAGCACTTATAAACAAAGAAAATGTTTTCCTTTCCTTTGTGGTTTCTTAATTGTTTTCAAACTAAATACCTCACTAACAGTAATAATTATAATAGTCACTTATTTTGAATCATGCATTAAATCTAAATGGTATGGTAGGGAACAAATTAGTTTTTTAATCAAACCAGCATTTATTTGAATCTCCAATTTATTACTTGGGTTTGTTATCTGTCACTATAATTTCCTTTTCAATACATATGTGAATATTAATCTGTTTCCTAAGTCATAAAGAGAATCAAAATTAGATATCTGTGAGACCCCTGTTACCCAGTGGGAAAATTATTCATGAACATGGAGTCACTTTTAAAAGAACTTTTTTTTCTGAAAAGATTTTGTAAACATACTGTTTTCTTTTAAAGGGGAAAAAAGGAAACATTTTTCCCATGCAACACACCCTGTCCACAGTTCATAAAAGTCTCATTTTACAGTTTCACTAGCTACCACGGGAAAAGAAAAAAAAAACCTTGAATTTCAGTGCGAGTAAACTTGAAACAGCGAGCACCTGGAGGGTCTCCTGGGAGAGCACAGGCTCTGATGTTGGAGACCAGGGATCAGCAGTGTCTCTTGAAATAGTAGCAGCGGGTTAGCTCCAGGTGTCTAAACGAGGCTTCAGCTCAGCTCACAGCCTTTATTTCCAACTTGCGATGGTGAGGGAATAACAAGAGGAATACAAATGGAAGTCAGATGCGTCCCAACATTCAGCCAGTTGCCAATCCGGTAAGAGAATCCATCGGGATGGGTGAGGAGGGTCGGGGTGATGCCGTGAAGTCGGGATCATAAACACTGGGATATCTGTCGGTGGCTGACTTCAGTGAGTCAGCAGAGAACCCTTTTATTCCCAGGGAAACAGATTTAGCCTCTAAGTCTGAAACGAAGAAACCCTGTGCGGTTATCCAGTGTGTCTTTACAGTAATGACTCACTATCCTCTGGAGTCTGGAGTGAAACTGACAACCTCCTCCAAAGAATGGAATGACAAGTGCATCCTTGAACAGAACCCAAAAGTTTCATGCAAGATAGTAAGAGGGGCAGATGCTTTCTCTGTTTTGTTAGTGTATGCCCCACACCCACACTGGGGAAAAGATGACCGCATTTATAATAATTAGAAAATGAAACAAGGTGTTATAGTGAGTTGAGCCAGGAAATCTAGACATTTGTACAATGGAAGCATCTGGGGCCCTACCTTTATATGTGGACTTCACTAAAATACCAGTCAATATCTTCTATTGTGATCTGGTAAAGAGACTGATGAATGAAAGTTTTGATATGAGATGTCCCTAGCCTAGTTCCCAGCTGGAATGGCAGCTTCCCTGTTTTCCTTCACTAGACCAAGCTTACTTTTGAGTTTCGTAGCTCTCACAATCATTTTGGCCCTAATTAAAAATTATTTATGAATTCATATGTTAATCTGCATAGAAAGCAATATTCTCAGACAGAGAGGACCTCACAAAATGTTTACACAGAGGTTTATTTCAAAATATATTTATTGAATTGCCACTGTGTTCTTGGCATACGGATATGAAAAATGAGAATTTAGTTTTAGTGTTTCTGGTATTGGAACAAAGTTATGGACCATTTTTATTTTATCTGTGGTCCTTAAGCATAAATAACAATGTCAAAAGTAATGTAGTTGGTATTTCCATCCATTGTTTTAATAAAATTGGATTAACTTCCTGCCTAATTCAATATTGCAGAGAACAATCACCCAGGATAGCCCAGATAAATCATTTGACTGGAGAAATCAAGTTCCATTTCCTATAAAATACAGGACTGCCAGATGTTTTTTCTCCTTTTGAGTAGATCTCTACTATGAAACATGAGCAGATAATAATGTCAAACAAAGGTCAAAATTTCAAGGTAGCAGTTGAGCTTTAGCAGTCAGATTTTAGACTAAAGAGGAAGAAGGGGATTATCAATGATTTTTTCTTTTAATGTCTAGCATACACACACATATACACAAATTATATATATTAAATATATTATATAATATTAAATACATTAATATATTTAATATGAAGAGGGTTAGGTTTAGAAGTCATATTTTAGACTAAGGATAAAGAAGGGAGTTTACAATAATTTTCTTTTAGTGTCTAGCATACATGTACACACAAACATGCACACCACACACATATTATACATATACATATATATATGAAGGTTTATTACCTATTTAAAACTTTTGCTTATTAGATAGTAAAGCTCCAAAGGAGAAGTGACTTTTTAGTTTTTTTGTTTGTTTGTTTGTTTTTGGTTTTATGAGACAAGGTTTCTCTGCATTGTTTTGGAGGCTGTCAGTCCAGCCTGGCCTCAAACTCACAGAGATCTGCCTGCCTCTGCCTCCAGAGTGCTGGAATTCAAGGCATGCGCCACCACTGCCGGCTGACTTTTTAGTTTCTTGTACCAAACTAACTTCCCCTACAGCTTCCACAATCTTCATTTTAACTTTTTAAATGATCACCATGAATCACTCAGTTAATAATTGATGCTGAATTGCATGTTATAAAATTAACCATTTCTATATTTAGTTGTAATAAGGAAGAATATGCCATAGATAGCCTCTTTGTTCTTCTGATCAATTCATTTACTTCTATGGGACAATTTAATAATTAAATCACAGATAGAGCAATCACAATAAGCATCACAGCCCTCCTAAAAGGGGGGAAAGTCTCACTGTCAGAATCAAGACGTACTATGATTGAACTGGCAGTCATGCTATGTGTAAAAGCTTTGTCACAGACAACAACACTCAGAATCTTGCTTTTCTAGAAATGAGATGTCTCTGGAAGTGCTAATCAATAACACATTGTGAGAAAATTATATGGTTATTATTCTGTTGCCATCTCCTTCTGCAGGTAAAAGAACCATGGACACACTAAAACTTATTCCACACTCATCTTTATTCATTTTAAGTTATGCAGAAAATTGTTAATGCCCACTGTGACAGAAAAATAATCAAGATTACCAAGGACGTTCGACCATAGCATTTTTAGTTGCATCTTAAAAACCACACTTATCACGTTTCCTGTAAAATTGTGTAGCTCACCAGATGAGAGACAGCAGAGTCCTATTACATTCACTGAAATGAAACATAAACTCCTCCGTGGTGGGAATCAAAAGAAAAGAAATGTGTGGTATCCATCCGTGCAGAGTTAGACTCCAAACCACTCAGACAGTGTTTCAGAGCTTGGGTGGTCTCCTGTCCTTTCATAGCTCAAGGTTTTATATGTGATCAATGGCAAGTCTGGAAATAATATACCCCTGTTGTCTGAATACTGGAACATTAAAAAGAAAAAAGGAAAGGTAGCTATCTGACTCTTCCTCATCTAAAACCAGTGGCCAGATTAATAATTTCTTCATTTAAATATGGTATCTATATATTTGGTGGCTTAAAACCTCAGTTTATGACAAGAAAGCAAGTACTCTGGGAGGATTTAAGGGTTATAATTTTGCCCTTGGACATCTGCTGGTAAGCAGTTCTAGACACCATTTAGAGATACGTCTTGCCTTTACTCATATTGGATGTAGCAATGGGAAGTCTCATCTGTCCTTTCAGATGTGTTCTGGGAGTGAAGCAGCCACAGTAGCAGTGACAGAGATTTATCATCTTTTGTTTGTTCAGCTGTTTGCTGCTGCTTCTTTTATTACTGTTGGGGTTTTTGGTGGCTGGCTGGCTGGCTGGCTGGTTGGTTGGCTGAAACAGTCTCACTATGTGGCCCTAGCTGGCCTGAAACTTGCTATGTAGATCAGGTTAGCTTGAACTCATGGAGATACTTTTTTACTGGGATTAAAGCCATGAACCACCACATCTGTCAAGTTTTATTGTCTGGATGGGGCTCATCGTAGAAACCTGCTTGTCCAACAAAGTTTGCCAGCGCACTGGTTTTCTGCCTGGACCCACTTGACGCCACTTTCAGCTCACACTTTGGCCGGTGTGTTCTTCCTGCAGAGTGAGAAATTCTGAAGGAAGGAGAGGGGTAGGAATAACCCAAGGGAGGCTGAAGAGGAACACAAGGAATAACGATAGGTGAAAATTAGAGTGCAGAAGAGGAAACATAATCTGGGAGATGAAAGTAGAAACTTCTGTTGACTGGAACCTGTAAGAATAAGACTAAAAAGTCTATTGAAGCAAGAGACTTTCTGTTACATTCACTTACTGAACCCAGGCCAAATTCAATCATAGTTGAGTCACAGCTTTTCTTCCATCTTAAGTTTTATATTAAGCTTCTATTTTCTTCAACAGTCTCTATGTATATATACATATTTGTAACTTTAATATTCTACAAGTTTAAATAAATGCAAAAGCACAAGAATGGACATATCATAAGAGAATCTAGTATAAATTTTGTAGTTTATGTAATCTTTTTCTCTTCCAGTGAATATGTACTTAGAAGGTCAAGGTTGTCATCACTTCGTGATTTTTAAAAAATAATTTGTTATGATGATGAAGCCTACTAAAATTTTATAAAATTTAAAGATTTCAAAAAATGTGTACAAAAGGTTTAACTAATAAGTTGAAGAAATCTTTGGAGTCGAAAGAGGGCTTATGACAGGAAGAGATGAGTAAAAGAGGGCACTAATTAAGAGGTAAAATTGAAACAGAGGAGAGAGATTAATGAAATAAAGAGGAAACTAGGTTATAAAGGGCTTTCCAAATGAATCAGCTAAGGGATTCTAACCTAAGTTGCTAAATTTGGCTGCTTTTTATTGGCATTTAATTTGCACGGGTAAAAAAAAGCAAGATGAGTATAAATTTAAGTGAAAGACTATAAAGAATCTTCCATACCCTGGAGTTGATTAGATGGAGAATGAAGGGAGTGGAGAGGCAGGAGTCAGAGGACCTTCTTCAAGCCTGATACTGTAACTCAAATATAAAACAAAATATATCATTTTTGTATAAATGAAAAAATTTGACTATTGTGCTTTCCTCCTCTTGGATTGCCTCATTGACTTTCCACTGAAACTCCTTGATAGATGTAAAAATCAATCAATATAAACACTGCGAACATGATCAGGTCACTTCCTGCCCTGATATTATTAATCATTCTAGTAAATACACTTCGGGCTTCCATTTGATCAACGAAGTCACTACACTGTTTCTCTTTGTTCTGAATTTCCAGAGAAGTAACTCACCAAATGAATTGTTTTCAATGTTAATATTCAATGGATTCATATTGGTAAAAGCTATGTTTACTGAGGACCTGTAATCTGCCAGTTCTAGCTGTTTTTCCACCTAGATTTTCTGGATTTTCTGGAGCCGCCACCACAAGCAGTTGTGAGTCACTGGATGTGGGTTCTGGGAACTCAAATCCCGTCTTTAGCAAGAAGAGTATATACTCATCACCACTGAGCCATCTCCCAAGCCTCCAAATAAGTTAATTTTTGTGACCCATAACTACAATAAAAATCTTACAGCTATAACCAAAACAATAGGAATATAGAAATCACATTAAGTTTACATGGAAATTGTTTTCAAACAATTGTGGATTGGGGTGAGAAGGGAGGTGGGGAAGATCTAGGAGAAGTTGAGGGAGGGAAAAACATAATCAGAATATATCATATTGGAAAAATCTATTTTCAATTAAATAATAGAAAAAAAGATTACCTTTGGGTGATCTTCTGCTTCTCATAAATATGTAATAGTCAAAGTATCAGAACTATATAATAAATGTAATTTGAATTATTCAAAATCAATTCTACATATTTAAGTGCATATTTCTCAACTGAGTAGAACCCACCTGGAACAGAGCCCTGTTTTCTATCACCCTTCCTAAGCCTACCAAGTAAATTATACTCTTCTGCATAGTAGCCACACAGTGTTGATTATGATGGCTCGTATTCTTTGGTTGCACAAAGATTTATTCAATGCCTACTATTTGCCTGGTCATGGGGGAGATAGCAGAGAATCAGACAGACAAGTTTCCATGCAATAGAGCTCTATTGAGAGAATAAAAATGAGTAGTACAGCATGCCAGTTAAGGATAAATACCATCAGAAAATACAGTAATATTTCAGAGTCAACAGGAGACAGATAAAGTAGAGACCTGAAGACCCATATAATGAATATAATTATTATAAGTATGATAGAAAGTCACTGAAGGATTGAGAGAGAGAGAGAGAGAGAGAGAGAGAGAGAGAGAAAGAGGAGAGATGAAAGGAGAGGCAGACTAAGGCATGTGCAAAAGACAAAAAATTAAAGATAAGTATTATTACATGCATCATGCCCTGTTTAGACAATTAACAACCAAAGAAATGGAAAGGACAAGAGAGCAGGATGGGAAATAAATGTCTACTGAATAGAACTACACAAGTGTCTAGCAAGGAGAATATATAAAATAGTGTGACTAGAAAGAAATATGTATATAATGGTTCCCTTGGTGTCTGAATGTGAGACTAAAATATTTACAAGCAAATCATCCAAATGTAGCATAGGAAAGAAGACTTATGAAATAAAGTTTAGAATCTATAGATTTTGAAGGCATTCTGCATTATAGGAACTATCCAACCAAGGAAATACTGTGAGGAAGGTTTTTGTTTGTTAGTTTGTTTGTTTTCACTTCAGAGATAAAGAATTCTATGAGATTACAAGCAGAAAAAAACAATTTATCTACTAGAAGGTTAGCCTCAGGCCAGGGTATTATTTTTTACAGTAACTTTTATTGCCAGAAGGCATTGGAATAATAGCAGTAGGTTTCAAAGACACAAAATAAAAATAGACACCAAATCAAAAATCTAATATGCAGCCGAGATGTCATTTATTACTAAAAACATCATAAACATAATTTCAAATATATAATGCCTCCAAAAGCATAGCACTCCTGAGCATCACTTGAAAGTAACAGATACTAAAATCCAGCTAATAAGAGATACACCAAAATGAAGAATGCAGCATCCTTTAAGAAAGGAACCCAGTCCCCAGGAAGAGGCGCCATTCCCTTACTAGCTAGGCACATGTGAATTGACATCAAAGGGTGGGAATGAGGGCATGGAAAGTACCAAGTTTACAAGCTTCAAGTGCAACTAGAGTGCGTAGAGGGTAATGTATGTAGTAGATAGGTATGTGAGGTTAAGACAAGAAGGGCACTTGAGTTCGGTTAACCAAAGAACCCATTTAAAAACTGAGAGCTCTTTTAAGTATTTTGGCTATAATTAAAGTTGACTTGACTAGCATTTTGGGTATGTCATTATGGTGTTCATAATGAAAAATTAATTAGATGGTCGGAATAAGAAAGTTCACTGGGTAAAGGCACTTGCTACCAAGCCTGACGACTTGAGTTGAATTCCCTGGAATACACAAATTGTAGGAAGAAAGAACTGCTGCTAAGTTTTCTTCTGGCCGATACACTCTTCCATTCAAGCGGGTGCACGGACAGACACAAATGATGATAATGATAAATGCTAAAAGAAAAAGAAAAAGTTAATTAAAACTCATGAAAGACCTGACAACCCACTGGTTCTCTACTCAAATAGTCTGGATAGCCATAATGGGGATCTGAATTGAGATGATTAAAATATAGAGAGAGGTAAAATGGGTTGGTCATTCAGGAGAAATTGAGAAAGAAGAACAGAAAGATGAGATATTATCTAACGATAGACAGTAGAATAGACACTATCAATCCACTATCATAATGGTGAAGTATAAGAAAGAAGTCAAAATGACTACCTAATATGGAACTTCACCATATAAGTCATGGAAAGAGAAGAAATTGTAGTTGTGGGTAGAGAGAGGAAAAAGTGATTGAGTTATGTAACGTCGTCTTAGAAGCACAGGCAGAAAGACATCCATGCAGAAAGACACACAACAAAGAAGAGTAGAAACATGGAATAAAGAAATGAGTGTGTAAACAGTAGCAAATGACACAGAGTGATGACACAGGATTGCATGTCACTACAAAATGCTTCAAATGAATTGAAGTTCTCTGCTCAGATCAAAGACATGACAGAAATGCTGTTTTGGAAATCTCTTGCTGATACAAATCCTATCCAAATATTGGGGTTCCGTGAGTGAGAATGGAGTCAGGAGCAGAGACACCTTAAGACTAAGAGGAGGGTCCTTAGCAAAGTCGAAATCTTTGTGGTGGTGGGGAGAGAGCATTTCTCTCGGGGATGTTAGGGATTTGGTACCCAATTTTTCCTTATGTAGTATGTCAGTTTCTGTTACTATGACACATGCTAAAGATAATCAGCTTCTCCAAGTTTCAGTCCGTGGTTGACTGGCCTGTCGCTTTAGGGGCATGTAACAGAATAAATTATTCAAAGCATGGAGACAGTAAACAAGGAAAGAGAATGGACTAGAACGTGAGCATTTCCTCCGAGGGCACCCCAGCTGTGATCTAACTTCCTCCCACTAGGCACCATTCTTAAGGCTCAGGACTAAGTTATTAAGTCATTAGCATGTGGCCTTTGGGGGACATTCTAGATCCAAACCCATGCACATAGTAACTGAGTGACTGAATGCTTTAAAATGTCTTAACATTCTCATTTAGAATTTCCATTTCTCCTTGAAATGAAAATCTTTAATCATAGAAGCGATCAAGTGGGCTTAGAATTCAGGCTAAAATACACTGTAAACTATTTTATGATAACTTTAAGACTAAACCATAACCTCATTGTTGCCTGGGAATTTTCTGTTTTATCTCAGTTGAGCCTGCATGTAACAGTATAGAAGGAGCTATATGTTTCCAACACCGATTCACAAAGACATAGGCGACATATATCCACTAACTGCAGGAAGTCTTACTCCTCTTCTATTTGAAATAAAATTGTCACTTGATTAAGAATCCTTTTTTTCAAATTTGTGCTCACATTTTGTTTGGCACATATTGGGACCCCCCAAATATAGATGTATCTATTTAATCTATATTTTAGCATCACTGATCTTATGGAGTCATAGTCAGAGGTCCATGGTCCATGCATGCTCTGTAGAATCAATCAGAATCTTCCAGACAAGCAGAGATCAGAGGCAAATTATTCAAATGTTTGCTGCAATAAGCCAGAGGATTTCAATTTCATCTGATTACCTCTGTGCTTTTTGTTGGGTCATTCAAATTTCTGGTTCAAAGGCACAGCTCTTACCATCTTGCAAAGTTGTTTTGTTGAGTGATTTTAGTCTTGAGTTCCTATTTCACTTCCCATTTGAGACTTTAATACTGTTTCCACAGTGACAAGCCTCTGTTAATCATGGCCCTGGGAATTGAGCTCTCAAGGGTTTACACAACCCCCTTGTCTCTCAGTTCCCAGGGTTGATTGCAGCTCAAATCCTACCCTTGGGGACAAGAGACAGTGCCTGCCTACTCAGCCTGCCTGACAAACACTGTGGGCAAGCCAAAACTCAGGGACTCCTCACCAGTGTTTCAGAAATGTTAACTGAGTCTTCTACCTTAAGTCATGCAGAGGATAGAAGTAGATAGTTGTGATATAGTTTCTGAGATCTAGCAACAGCTTCCATATGCTGGCAGTGTAGATGGAGGTTTCAGTAGTAAAGGAAGTCTCTGTTATAGAGAACTATCAGGTAGACTGGGTTTTAGTGGGTAGATAAAGGAATTATGCTTAAAACTATAAACTGAAAGCCATCACTGATTTCTAAATCCCACAGGTCCTTGAAGGCTTAGCTCAAGTTTTACTTTCTATATTAAACTGTTACTGACATACAGGAAGAAGCTTTAAGTTATTGAAAACACAGCAATGATGTACAAACACTTATAAATCATTAGATGAGTTTTACATATTTCATTTTTTAAGCTATGTGTATATGTGTGGATCTGTGTCAAGAGTATATAAACACGAGTGCAGTGCATGCTGAGGCCAGAAGAGGGCACCCAGCTCCCTAAAGTCACAGGTGATTTGACTTGGATGCTAGGAACCTACCTTGGGTCTTTTGCAAACGCAGTGCATGCCTTTAACTGTTGTGCCATCTCTCCATCTGCCCCTAGATAATTTTTATGTCATAAAGAATTACTTTCCGAAAGAAGAGGACCACTGCTTATTAAGACAGAAGACATGAACCCAGAGTCCAGTAAAAAACTGTAGTGACAAGTTGGGGAGTGAATGCTCAAGTGAAAAATCCTTTTTAACTGTGTCTGTGCTCTTCAACCTGTCACTAAAGTTTACCCAGGCATTGACATTACCTTAACCTAGAATGAACCCAAGATTGCACACCACCTTGAAATAAAAGTATTTCACTAGTGGCCCTGTCTGACTGTCCAAAGAGCTCTCCAAGAGTATCTCTTCTCAGGGGTGAACATCCAGGACTCAGCTGACCATATGGTTTGCATAGACTTAAAACGAGAGAATCACGTAAAAACATTGAGATTCTTAGCTAATTCTCTGGCTAAAACCTAGTAATTTCTTTTCTAAGATTCTGACTTGGCCCTTATTTGTAGTTTATTTTTGTCTCCTCAAGATTCTTATGTTGGAGTTCTAGCTCGCTAATACCAACGATTTGACTTTGTTTAGAAGTAGGGTCATGCTGATATAATTCATTGAAGTCATACTAGAATAGGGAGGGTTCCTGATTCAATATGATCAGACCTTATAGAAGGGGGAAATGGGAACATAGAAGACAACTATGTGATACTACAGGCAAAGACTCGAGCTGCAGGGCAAGCCATCCCAAAAATTGCCCCAAACAATGGAAGCTAAAGTCATTTGTAAGATTTACCCCTGGAGATAAGTAAGGGAACATGGTTCTACTGATACTTTGATACAAAATTTTATCTCTACAACCCCAAGACAACACATCTCTGTTGTTTTATAATGGGTAACATGGATGAACGAATTTTTTTTAAGTTTGTAAGACTGAATATTTTATTTTGGGTGTTCTGTAAAGTAAATAAATAAATATATAACATTAATCTCAGCACTGGGGAGGCAGAGGCAGGCTGATCTCCACGAGTTCAATGTTAGCCTGGTCTACAGTTCTAGGACAGCCAGGGCTACCCAATGAGACTTTCTCAAAGAATAAGCCTATTTACATCAGACATCAATAAACAATGCCATCTGCCAGACAGATTCTTCCAATTTTCACTTTAAAAATTCTAAGTTATTAGTTACATAAATGCCTTGACATTCACAAAATAATACATACTGAATATTTTCATCTAAGGAGTTGTTCATATTTATTTTATGTGTGTGTTGGCTACATGTATGCACATTGCTTGTATGCCTGGTACTGGAGGCCAGAGGGCCCAGAGAGGTCCAAAGAGAGTGCTGGATCCCTTGAAACCAGAGTTACAAATCAAAATGACATCAGGTATCTGAATGCTTCAAAATGGGCATAATTGTGCACGCTTTAAAAAAATAGTATATAGCCAGGTGAGGTAGCACACCACCCTTAATCCCAGAATTTGGAAGGCAGAGACAGGCATATCCCTAAGGTCGAAGTCAGTCTGGTCTATAGTGAGCTCAGCACAGTCAGGACTACACAGAGAAACCTTTTCTTGGAATTAATTAATGAATAAATAGATAAATAAATAAATAGAAATGCATATATGCGTGCGTGCGTGCGTGTGTGTGTGTGTGTGTGTGTGTGTGCCACTTTGTGTAGGTTCCTAGGAAGGCCAGAATGTAATGTGGGATCCCCTGGAGCTAGAGTTATAGGTAGCTGTGAGCTGTTGATACAGATGCTGGAAACCAAGTCAGGTGCTCTGCAAAAGCCCAAAGTGCTTTTATCTGCTGAGCCAACTCTCTGACCTTATGATCCAGTTTGGAAAACAGTAAATTCCGCCCAGCTTTAAGTACAGTAATAACACTGCTGCCTTAGGTTGTAGTACTACTATCACAGTATGATTTGTAATTCTGGCACGTTTTACTGTTTAGATTTGTTACGAGTATTTTCCCCAACAATGAATGAGCACTGTCTACCTTAGATCAAGTCTTTAGTGTAACTAGCTTCTCCACTAGAATAAATACATACTGTACCTCAATTTGTTTGCCTGGTACTGGCAGCAGATCACTATACAGACACACTGCCAGCTCAAGCCCTATGGAATTTACACAGCATCCTTCCCCATGACTGTGTGTGAACATGAATTAAATATGCCCTTCGGCTTGAATAACTTAAATAGGGTTGGCCGCAGACATCATTCTATCATCTAAAAGGAGGAGAACAAAGTCGGTTAATCCAAGTTGCAATGGAATTCTTTTTTAAATGGCCATTTTACTTGTGTTTTTAAATACTAGATGAATTGCTGTTTTACATGACGTGCCATTTTTTAACTAATATCACTTAAAATTTCACATGAAGCATATCTATGATTTTATTTGTATCAAAATTAGCACCTGGAATGTGAACTTACAAGAACCCCCAAACTGCCGTAGCCAGTTATCAGTGACAAACTGGCTGTCTGAATTTCTTTTCTGTCTTTGTTTTCCAGACACTGCAAATGGATATAAACAAGCTGAACATAACCTTGCTTCGGATCTTCCGCCAAGGAGTGGCTGCAGCTTTGGGACTCTTACCCCAACAAGTGCACATCAACCGTCTCATTGTAAGACGCTATCTTTCACATTCTCAGAATCCCATTTGACTTTTCATCGCTAAAGGCTCCATGACTGATGAGCCAAATGTACCACATCACCTATTTTTGTAGATAAAGTTTTATTGAGGCATGTCATGTGTGACTGTTTTCATGCATACAGTGGTAGAGCTAAGTGGTTATAACACACAGAATGACCCATAAAGCCTAAACAGTTGACTGTCTGGCCCTTTACAGAAAATGGTTTATCAACCTTGTCACAGTTCAATCGTAGCTCCCCTGACTGGTGTGAATAAAGGACCAGCAACCTGACACAACTCCCAGAGTATTGTCCAGGAGAGTGGAACCTTGTGTATCAGGATCCAGACCCTGTTTGCTAAAGCCCCTTCAAGATTATCAATGGGATGGATGCTGAATGAAGAAAAAAAAGATTAAGTATGAACAAAAAAGAGTTGATCTTCACCGTAGTAACTCACATGGAATACCAAGAAAAAACTTAGATTGGCATCTGAGGTAGGGGTGAGGAAAACCTAAGAGACCAAAAGACCCACTGGGCAGGGATGACTCTAGACCTATCAATCACTCACATTCATTCTTAACCCCATTTTCTCTGTGTCTGGAAACATGGATGTCATGAGCTACTCATTCTCACTTGCATTTGAACATTGGTTAAGCCATGTGGATTAAATCGGCAGTTTAAAATCAGATGGTTTTTCTTTTTCTTTATAAAAAGCTGGCTAAGGCTTAAATGGCAGAGTCTTTGGTGGGTTGCTATTGAGATGACTCCCCAGTTAAGAGCACTTATTGCTCTTGTAGAAGACCTGGGTTTGGTTCCCAGTCCACACATGGCAGCTCATAACTACCTAGAACTCCAGTTCTAGAGTCTTCAGTATGATCTTCTGACCTCCATGAGCTCTTACACACACATACACAAGGCACATATGCACATGCACACATACACATATATGTACATACACACACATATATATTAAGAGACCAGGATTTTTCATATTGCTTTAAAATATTTCTTTATTCCTTGTATTGGGAACCCAACCAAGGACTAAATAAATGCTTTCATTGCATTAAATTGCATGCCTTGTTCAAATTCAGCTTTTTACTCTATCTAGGTATCTACATCTGTATACTCAGGTTTGGATAGAATTTGCTTTGAAGGTAGAATTATGTTTCTTTTTAATTTTTGTGGGTAAACATTGAGTTATTTCAGTTCCCACAAAAATATTATTCTGAGTTATCAATTTAGCAATTTCCTGAGTCTTAATAAGTGTTTTAAAAGTTTTTAGCACAGAAGAGAAAACACAACATTTTTAAATGTCCTTTAAGAGTAAATGTTGCCAATTGTGAGAGAATGAGAGACATTGAAGGCCTCTGTGACACCCCTCATCCATAAGAAATAGTCTAAACAGGAAGCCACTGAAGGGTGTCCTTAAAAATTGGGGTGCTGAAGTGTAGCTCTTCACTGTTGACACCTCTGGTGGTGGGGGTGGGGGAGACCTCAGTTATCTTTAAGAGGCTGGCCACTGGCAGTTTGACCGTGTTCCGATGAGTATATGGACAACACAAATGGGACTTGGTTTCTTTTTTCTTTTTCTCTTTTTGGAGGGAGGGCACAAAGGTGGGAGGGTGAACTTGGTAGGAATGGGAAATGGGTGTGATTGGAGTGCATTTCGTGAAATTCCCAAATACGAAATAAAAATATTATGTTGGAAAAAAAAGAGTAAGGATTGTGTTGGGCATGATGATGGTCACCTATAACTGTGGTAGCTAGAAGGTAGAGGCAGGAGGACTTTGGCTGGGATACATAAAGGAGTATCCAAGCTAGCCTGAGATACCTAGAGAGACGTAGTCTCAAAACAATTTAAAACTGAAGTCAGTTATTACGTTTAGGGCATCTAGCTCATGTGCATGGGTGTTATACATGTCTTGGTTCTAGATGTAGATTTACCAAGGACAGAGTTTAAAATTTGTCAGTGTTAAGGTCAAAAGAATGAGGAGAGGAATGTCAAAGCTCATCTGGCCCTCTCCTTGGCCAGTCCAGCCTACATTCACGCAGTCAGTTGATAAGGAAAGATGAAGCAAGATGGTACCTGATGGTTGATGCTTATATCGGGTTTTATCTAACTCATTTGACGTCAAAATATGCCTTTAAGTGTAAGTATTCAGGAAGCATCTGAGAATTATATATTAAGTCAACACACACCTGTAATTCTAGCACTTAGGAGACTGAGGCATGAGGTTGCAGAGATCAGGGTCAGCCTCTGTTGCCTCTGGATAGACTCTGAAATTAGCAATGGCAAACATTAATTAATTAAAATATGAAACCGAAAATGAAGTATCATCGAGTGAAATATAAAATTTCATTTTCTGGAGTGCTAACCATCTGAAGTAAGGCCATTTAACAATTTTGTACTTCAGAGTGGTGACAGTAATTCTGGGAGTGATTAATCTAGTCACATCATTTGCTAGCATGACTTCAAAGATTCCAGGAACCTGACTTTAATGTCTGTACTGTAATAACAGGTGAACATTTTGTTCATCTTTTCCAATTGTCTTTAACATACCCCAATGGCATGCTTTCACTAGGAGAAGAAGCACCATGTGGAGTTGTTTGTGTCCCCTGTAAACCGGAAACCAAGTGAGCCACAGGCCCTGCAGGCTGAGGAAGTGCTACGTTCGCTTAATGTCGATGTCTTACATCAGAGTTTACCACAGTTTGGAATTACAGACATCTCCCCTGAGGTATGGCGTTGCATGGATCAGTTCATTAAAAAAAAAACTGGGTTATCTTGATTTCCTAATCCAACCCACAAGACTTTAAGATGAAAGCCTTTAGTTGTGTGTGGATTTTAAACCAGCATTCTCTCTAAAGGTCAAAATTCTGCATGCTTCACAGTTTGTGTGTTTTTCCTTAGGCAAATTCACCTTTGGTGGTAAAGTTTCATTATTTGACACTTGATTCTTGAAATCGCTGTGACCATGTAATTATTTATTTTATTTTTCAATAAACTGTCTACAAAAAGACCAGCTAGATAGTTTTGTAAGTTGGTCATGAGAAACTGATTTGTGAAAAAACAAACAAGCAAACAAACAAAACAACCCTTCCCCCCAAACTCTACTCTGGTCTTCCTTCCTCAACAGGTGAACCCTTCATCATAACTTTTATTGTCAAAACAGTCACAAAATTTTCATTTCCCCCCATGGCTTGGAATTATGTGAGACACGCTTTTTTCCTATATGTAAGAACTCTGGATATTTTCTTCATGGTATTTTCTAAATTTGACACTTAAAAATAGTTCTCTACCATCCCTTCCATTTTCCCTACAGAGTGAATAATTGCTCCATCTCTCCTGTCAAAATTAAATTCATCAGAAAGACCAGCACCCTAAATAGATGCAAATCCAATTCACAAATCCATAGAATTTGGCTTTGAGGGAAAGAAAGCATGTACACCCAGAAATTTGGGGTAAAGAGAAATTAAGCAGCTCTCTCAGGGTGATTCAAGAGTGAAGTATAAACCAACACTCACATGTGCTAGGTCCTGAGTTCAAACCCCAGTACAGGAAGAAAAAGAAAGGGGAAGGAGGAGAGAGGAAGGGGGATAAGGAGGCAGGGAGGCAGGGAGGGAGGAAGGGAGAGACATGGAGACAGAGAAAGAGAGACTATGAATATCTAGACAAGACATGTTAATATACCACCAAGATACCAGATACCAGCACTCAGGGAGGCAGAAGCCAGAGAATCCTGAGTTCAAAGTCAGATCGGCCTACACAGAGAGTTACTGGCCAGCCTGAGCTACAGCGTGAAACACCTTTTCAAACAAAACAAAATAAATCCTTATTCTATGATTGTTTTATTATTCCTCTTTCTGGTAAGCCCCATTCATTGCCTTTTATTTCAGCTAATACCATAGGGATTATATAAAAAAAAAACCTTAGTACTCAACCGTTGGCATCTTGCTAGGACAATTTGCTCTATGAGGTTAGTGTCAAGTCTTTGCATAGTGTCAACCACCCAAAGCCTAAGTTACTTCACATTCAAAATGAATACAGTCCTTATCTAATGGACTTGACATAGGATTAAAGTTTTTAAATATGTGTGAAAACCCTCAAATTTTGTGTGTACCAAACAAATGTGATTTGAATGTAGATAACATAAAATTTAGAATATACAGTCCTTTGGTGTATTCAGTAGATTGGGTTCAGGGCACCAATGTTTACCAAAATCATCAGACATTTGAATTTCTAATGTAAAGTTATATCTGTGTGTACCTTATGAACATGCTTCCATAGGCATCAAATCTTCACTAGTTACTTATAATGCATAATATAATGTAACTGAAGCTCATAGGGTTGCTTTGGTGATTGGGAATTAGCAGCAAGAAACTGTACAGATGAACCGAAGATGAATTTTTTTCACTAGTATTTTCTATCCACAGTTGGTTGAATTTGTGGGTATAGAAGCCATAGATAGGAGGACAAACTATATATCACTGCTGAACCAAGACACTCACCCTTTTACTTACACTCCTTCCTACTGCTTTTGGTCTTGTTCCCTACCCTGCCCCTCTCTCTCGTGCACAAAACTTGCTTCTTTTTTATTCTTATGTTTTTGCAAGCAGAGTAACCTTCTTTAATGTGAACCTGGCTTTCTCCCCTAATTTCGTGATTCTTTGGCTTCAAACTACAATACAATGTGGTCCAGATTTCTTGGTATGGTGTATGGTCCTCCACATGCTGGACTTTGTAGCTCCCGAGTGGCTCTTCAGGTTATGTTATAGAGCAATTCTAAATTTCTTAGCTACCATGACCCCCCCAATTCCACTCCTTGCACTCTGGCATTTCTGCAAACCTTTCTGCTTCATCAGCCTGTTTAATGGCACAGCCTCTCATGGTTCCTTTAAGAACTCAGGTGTTTGTTGCATCCCCACAGAACGTAGAGCAGAGACCCCTTCTGCTTTGTGTGTCTTCAAGACTGTCTCTGTACTGTAGGCTCCTCAGTGGGACATGCCATGACATTCTGTCACTGTCTTTATTTCATTCAGCAATGTAATGGACAGAATAATAGAAGCTGAGTAAATGAGTAGCCAAACACTGTGCTGAGCCCTGTCCAAATTTAGGAAAACAAATAAACAAGCCAAGAAATATGGAGAGTGGTTCTCACATTAATTGAACTGTGTTCACAAATAGCAAATCAATACAAACTGATGACTTTAGGTTGTAAAGAACACAGCAAGAATGCGTTCTATTTAATAGAATAGTTCTAACACAACTATTTAAAGTTTGTATTTTAATTTAGAAAATAGAAAGTTCACAACATCTGTTCTCACATAGCAATGAGATAAACATTAAAATAAGCACATGATAAGAATATGGTTTTTGAAAACTCAAGTACTTGAGCGGAGGGGTCTCCCAACATATAACTACAGTGAAGAAGTAGCCTACATGAACCACCTATCAGAAAGCTATTGGGCCTCAGTAGATAACAAAGCCTTCCTGAATTTAGCAAGTGTATTTAGTGACCAAAATATGATATGTTCTGATAAATTTGTTGGAATCTAAAACACGAATAAAATCTAAGAACTGTATAACCTGTGAAATATTCAGCATAAGAGCTCATCAAGTGTTTGAATTGACTGTAAAGGGACTGTTTGAACCTTTTGTTTAGCTCTAGAAGGCCCAGTCCTGAAACTCTAACTGTAATAAGGAGAAAGCCAAGAAAGACAGTGTCTATAGTGTGCAGATACCCAAGGCTGTTTCATGTTCAGCAGGAGCAGCTCTGCAGATATGATGGAGGACAGTTGTGCAAAGCTACCCAGCTTTTCTCTAAGTTCCCCCATGTCTTTTTCTTCTTCCTGCAATTACGGTTTTATAACAGCTGGTGTCTCAACACTGTCTTACCTTGTAATCCTCAAAATATATCTTACTATGGCAGAGTAGCCATTAATGGCGGGGGAGAGGGGATACCACAACACATCCATTTGTAGCATTTCACTATTTCAAAGCATCTATTCCTAAATTTAGGTTAATTATTTTCATGGAACAATGTGTTTTTGCTACTCATTATGTTCCTGATTTGTTTGTTTGTTTTGATAGAAATGACTCAGAAACTAAAGAAAAATACCAAACAGAGAATTAATTCTGCTCATCATCTATTTCCAATCTGGGTTTCTTGAAGGAAAGAGATCTTTTCTTTCTTTTCTGGAGTGAAGGTCTCTAACACAGGGCATCACTCTGTAACTAGCTGTCCTGGAACTTATGATAGCCTAGGACTCTTGATAATCCTGCCTCAGGCTTCCCAGTGCTGCGACTACAGATGGATGCCATCACATTATTCCTCTATGTATGTGGTATGTGGTACCTGGAACATTATAAGCACATATTTTTTTATTATAAGATGCCCATAAAAACAAAAAAACAACCTTCCTCTTGTTCTGTAAGTTCCAGAGAAATAAAATTAAATTCACTCTTCTAGTTTTTATTGGCAATTCCCCCCCCAAGAATTGTTAGCTAATCATTGAAACATTAAGTTCCATATTAATATTGAACAAATTTTTAGGTTTTTATTTTCATTCATTTGCATATTACTCCAGTTTCCTAACTATTGTGTCTCAAAGGAGGAAGTCCCCTTCTTTAAGCAACAGGCTGAGGAATTGGCTGGTACTTGATGGGATATGTACAAAGAGAAAATTCATACCATGTAAAATATAACCATTATTTGTGAGTTGGGTGATTGTTCCTTCAAACTCGGAACATTAGCCAGCCGGCAAGTGTAAAGAGTTCCACACCAGGCACACAAGGCTGAGGGCATATAGCAATGGTGTTAAAATACTACATCATGAGGGTCAAGTGCTTGCACTGTGTATAATGCAATTGAAGTCTGGCACTTACTCAACCCAGACATATGGCTGTGAGGTGCATCTCACTAATCTGCCCCCAACAAACGAACCAGACCATTTCTAACATTTCCATTTCATTTTGGGGGTCTCATTGCTTCCAGCAAGGTATGCCTCCTGAAGTCTCTGCATCGGACCACCTTCCCTGATAACAGGAACTGGAAAGAAAATGGAAAAGGAGGAGAGAATTAAAGAATGGAAAGGAGAGATGTGGAATGGAGGGCAGAACCAACTACAAGACATAGGGTTATCGAACAGCTAGGGGGGGCATTGTCATAGATAAAGGAAACGTCTCAGATTTTAAATAAGAAAAACACCAGCTTCTTTCCCTGCACCTAAGTTGAAGGGCAGGGCAACACAGCTATGAAATGTGCCATAAAGATGTTATAGTGGCATTAACTTGACCTGACCTGGGAGTCTGTGAATTATTGAACCCTCGGTCCCTGACAAAATCTAAAGGCCACTGGGTTCACCCTATGCAAAGGCTGAGATGGGAGATTATTGTGGATTGCAATCTTTTGATGTGTGGGCTCTTGACTGCAAACTTTTCCTTTATTACCGGCCCTTATTGAGCTGTTTAGATCTCAGAACAGATACAGCAGTGCTCAGCAGGGGCAGTGTGACTCAGAAGGAAATCTATTTACCAAGAATGTACAGTGACTAAGTTCCAGTTCACAACAAGAACCTTTTTTATTTTAGCTGGGGGTGGGGTACGGGAGGGTGCAGGATAATTCTTCCATTATCATCACTGGATTTAAAAAAAATCAAAACAGGTCTGTCTTCCAAAGACAGGAACATGTTTATAGTCTTGAGAACTGCGGAGCTACCGAGGGAAAATGGACCCAACCAGAGGGGAACAGAAGAACACTTCCCACTCTTCTAACCACCCCTTTTTCAAGTTTTACATGACTTTAAGCTCAAATCCTTTTACTTAAATTTGACAAATTCATGCTGCCTGTTTGAAGCCTTAACTAGTTTGCTTTTATAGCAAACAATGGATGCCATTTAGTTGACTGAAAAAAAAACTTCAATTCTGTTCTCTATTCCTACAATAGTTTTCTTTTCTATTAGCTTCTAGCTGTGTTTATAGAGAAACTGGAGCAAAAAGAAAAAAAGAAATGGCCTAGCTGTTTTCAAAGAAGTGAAAGAAAATTGTCACTGGAAACCAGAATTTCCAGCAGGGTCTTGGGTTACTAATCACCTCACCAAATCAAGTACTAACGGATTCTCTATTAATCAAAATACATACCTAAGTCATTTCCTTTATGTACCCGTCTCCCTAGAAAAGTAAAAAGCTGTATTCTGGTGATATATTATTTATGATTTATTAAAGCTTTCTGAAGATCAGAAGAGCAAAGTGGTGGTGGTGTACACCTTTAACCCCCAACTATATTAGTCTCTGGGGTTTTTTATTTATCACGTTACATTGTATCATGAGTACACAAATAAGTCTCTCTCCAAATGATTTGTGTCATCATAAATGAACTCAAAAGTTTTCTTGCTCATTATTCTACAAAAACTTAATTGAGTACAAAGATTAAAATTCCAATAAAGTCACTTTCAAGATTAATACTTGTATTTAATTTTCCTAAGGTTAGATATGCTTTCTTAACCTTAAAATTAACTAGAAATTATCTCAAAATGTAGGCATCTAGAATATAGGTTTAATTTGAGGCTTCCTTTGTCTTTGGAGTTAATAGTAAAGGATAGACACATGCTCTCCTAAGGATTGTAAAACAGCCTTAAAAGTGAGCTGGGACATTTTGCTTGATACAGACTTACTGTTTTTCCTACTCAGATACCAACTAGTTTTTTCAGGGTAAAATTACATCTACAATGTCATTAGCTTATAAAATATTCTCATATTTAGGCATGGTGGTCCATGCCTGTGACCCCAGCACCTAGGGAATTGCCATGAGTTCAAGGCCAGCCTGTGCTACAGAAGGAAAGAATCTGCCTAAGACAGAAAACAAAAGTTTAGAGCATCTATTGATGTACTGTCCTGTTTTGAAGAATGAGTAACATAGACCCAAGAGATACTTCTTCTCTAGCTCCACTCCCAAAGCAAGGAGGAGAAGCAATAAAAATTAAAATAATCCTATTTATTTACCATTTATTACTAAATAATTCTGACCTGGTGGGTGTTCCCTGTTCCTTTAAATAAAACATAATATCCTGGCAATTTCTATGTGGGATGGTTGCGTGAGTCAGGTTTTGACAAAGTAAGCTCCATTTAAAGGGGAAACCGATGTGCTGAAAGGGAGAAGAAAACAAAACAGAATGGTCCCGTCGCCGGGGCTTCTTTACTAAACCATCACGAGCTTTCTGTTTGCACCTGTTTCACTTGTGTTTGAAAGAGCAGTGTGCACGTGGGAGGGGACTCGGAGGACGGAGAGCTTCAAAAACAATTCCTCGGCACAGAAAAGCACAGAGCTTGCTCACCTGTGAACCAGGTAGCTTCCAAGAGAGGCAGTACAGGACCAGGACGTGGGGGAAGGCAAGCGCCCAGGTGTCTGTCCCACATGCCTACCCCCTCCCTCACAGGATCTTCGGATACAGAGGATGGCTGTCCTGTGCCTGAACAGATAGAGAAACGGCTGCGGCAGTGGGGGGTGGAGGTGTGTTTTACTACACTGAGTGAAATCAAGCTAAAATATGTTGATGGTCTGACAAGAACGCTGGTTTCCTCAAGCTCTCCTTTAACACCGGGCTTTCTGTTTTGCTTTTTAAAGAAAAATGTTTTACAAGGGCAGCACGAAGCGGACAGAATCTGGAGCAAAGAAGGATTTTACGCTGTTGTCATTTTTCTCAGCATCTTTGTTATTATAGTAACCTGTTTGATGGTAAGTTTCCTTCTTTGTGTGTCTTATCCTTTGCGAATCCCACTGCTTAATAATATTAGCTATCTTGCCACTTGAATGAATGTTGAAAAGACCCCGGGCAGCAGCCAGCCTATAATCTTGTTAGCATGGGACTGCTCTGTGGCAGCAGGTGACTGACTGATGGCTGAGACTGTGAGATGTGTGGATGCTGACCTCTATAGTGAGACTAGGCTGCACTGAAGTAAGTGTTCAGTATCCAGACCAACCCCACGTGAAGATTTAGAAGGTGATTTACTGAGGTCATGTAGCCCTTAACATCACGGAAGTTTCACGTGCACACTTGGGTCTGGCTCCAGTTTTTCTCTTATGTCCCCTTTAGGGAGCATAGAAAAAAAATTTAAAGACACATGTCTTTGGCGAAAAGCTTTCTCCCAAGGGGAGGGTTTATTTCCTTATTTTAAATGGCCTTGAAGTTATTCTAAGAAACATCAAGCATTAATGGAAGTGATTATAGCCTTGAAGGTAACCCACTCACTGCTACCTCATTTCCAGTTGAATGAATAATATATAAGAATGAAAGTAAACACTACAATTGTTCTACAGGTCATGATCTATAACCAATAAAGCACAGTCCCGATTTTAAAAAGTAAAACCCAAAATAAACTGAACCCACTAAATTAGACCAGGCTTTGGTATTGAATTTGATATGGAATGAGTTAATAGTTATTTTTCAAATAGAATGAAGTGAGTTTTGTTTTTTGTTGTTGTTGTTGTTGCTGGGTTTGTTTTTGGTTTTGTTTTTTTTTTTTTTTGTACTACTCTTTTGATATTTTGTGATGGAGCATAGTGTTTGGAGTTTACAAATGGGTTTAATATCTTTTCTTGTATGTTATGTTCTCTTTATTTTGCATATTTCAGGAAATGCTTCCTCTTTTTTTTTACACATCCCGCCCCCCCCCAAAGACATAATGTTAATGATTCTATCTACAATCAAGAGTGTTGCCAAGAGTTTTTGTTACATTTTATTCATTTGTGTTCCTGCTTCTGGAAATGGATTTATCTCAGAAAGATTGAGACTCAGTCTAGAAAGAAAGAGAGGCTCAGTGGACCTGAAATCGAGGGATATAAATAAGGTCATAAATGGATTAAAGACAGGCACAGTTCCAAAAATCTCAAAATACAGGACATAGCAAGAACAACATAAAACACCCATCATAACAGAGTCAAAGATATGACCTTTTGGATCAGAAATTGAACTTCCAAAAATTATGACCCAGTAATCAAAACAATAATTTAAGAACTAAGTTTAAAAGAGATTTCATATCTTAAATGGTATTAAGGAAAAGAGTTTTGATGGAAAAGATGGAAAGTTTTATAGAGACTTCCGACTACTGGCTTGAAGGGTGTTGTTCCTTCTCATGGATGACTGCACTTTAACATATGTGATTCTTTTTTCCTTATCCCAGAAATCACAAGTTCTGTTCTCTGTCTTGTCAGTCATAATTGTAATTACTCCGTTTCACAGATTCAAGGGAATGGAGGAGCTGGAACTGTGGCCCAGTAGAACACTTGCTTAGAGCTGAAACTGTGGCTTAGAAGAACACTTGCTTAGAGCTTGTGAGTTCCTGTGTTCAATCCCCATCACTGTAGTGAGAAAACAGAAGAATTAAAGGAGAGTGAAAACAAGAGCAGAAATGATAAAAGCTGAGGATTTTCAGATTATTGATGAGTAAGATTCAGAAGAACAAAGACAAATTGAAAGGAGGATTGTGGAAAGTCTGGTCACAGGCAGGCTTTGAGGAAAGAGCAGAAAAGGGATGGAGTTTATGTTGACATGAAAGGTATGTTTCAGATTCAGTGACTGTAACTCAGTAATGTCCAGGTATCCCACATGCCTAGGCATAACAATGCACTGGTCTCAGAGTAAAGGGCCCATGGTGGCCATACCCTTAACCTCTTGGGTGCAAGGCCAACTCTTCCTTTCCCAATACTGGCAAAACATCAATGTAAATGTCTCAAACCTGAATAAGCCTGTTACAGTGTTACTAGGAGAAATCAAGAAAGCAGTGCTTCAACAGTATGGATGACTGCTGTTGGGTTTGTTGCAGATTCATCTACTCATTCAAGCAATGTATCCATAGGTAACATACTCATGTAGAGGGTCTACTGCGGGAAAGGAGAGGACAAGGTACATAAAGTCACTGTTCTCTGGAGCTTTAACTCTGGAAAGAAATGCAGACAAAGATCAACATTTTTAAAATATCAAATAGTGAACACACTCTATGGTTTCATCTATATGACATCCTGAGAAACACAAAAGTATAAAGATATTGAAAGGATCCCTGGATGTCAAGACATGATGGATGGAGGGGTTGTTGGAAGGAGGATATAGGTTTTATGGCAATGAACTTGTGTATTCTGATGACAGCATGGCATTGTGAGTTCATCAAAAGTGTAAAATGTGTATCACTAAGAGTGACTTCATCTACACCGTGGCGATGAGTGAATAGTAACAGTATATCAAGACTAGTTCATCTATTATAGCAAATATAAAACAATAAAATTAAATAAACATTTTAAAATGTTTTAGCCAGACATGGTGGCACACACCTTTAATACCAGCATTCAGGGAGTCAGAGGCAGCTGGATCTCTATGAGTTCAAGGCTAGCCTGGTCTACAAAGGGAGTTATAGGACATCCAGAGCTATACAGAGAAATCCTGTCTCAAAAAATTGAAAAATAAAAATATATAACAAAATATACTACACCAACTAAAGATATTTATGAAACAAACATGTATAAGAACTTGGTATTTTCTACTCAATTTTTCCATAAGCATAAAAAGTCTTATCAATTCTTTGTTAAGTATCAAAATGTAATAAGGACCACAAAGAAGACAGCATGATAGTTAGTAATGAGGCAGAACAGTCAGACATTTGGAAGATACAAGCATGAATGTGAACATGTCCTGGAGAGAGCTCAGCTGCAGAATGGCGTCGGGGGGAAACAACTATTAGGTTCAAGGGGAAACTGGAAACGCATCCATGCAGGTTACATGAGTGTATTAAGAAGATTGATTCCTACTTAGTGGTTAGGGAAGAAGGGAGTGTGAACTACGGGACAGGTAGACCCTTCCAGGGTTCTTACGACAAGGATGATGGCGGTGAGCTGGAATGGGGGAGGATGGAGATGAAGAGGTACAAAAGATGGAGAGCTGTGTGATGGTAGAAGGAGCAGGACTTGCAGGGTCCTGGTGATCAGGAGGAAGGGAAGTACCAAGAATGTCCCCGGGTCATCTGCCTGGTTTACTGGGTAGTGGGCTTCCCTTTCTAGGGAAGAAACATGTTAAAGGGTGGGGAACAAATATGGAAAAACACAACGCTTCACTTGTGTGCAGGTGATTATTAGATAAATGGCAGAAATGATTGACTGATTGATTGATTGATTTCAAACACTAGCTTACATTTTACAGTGAAATGGTCACTTAAAAAGGAACAAAGGAACCAGCAATGCTTAGGAAGGGATTGATATTCATTGAAAAATAATACTCTCTAATAGGATTAAGGCAAAGCAAATTTATCTGATACAATTTGCCACACTTCACATTTAGAGACATGTCAAATATGATTACCTAAAGTCAACTCATCTTCCTGAGTCCAAATGCTTCTGATATTTATCTTAAATTAATTTTTTTGCCAGGCTCTCTTAGTAATAGTTACACAGCATACATTTTGTGCTGAAGTTTACTGAGATATGCTTTCTGATTCTCAAATGCACTGTTCAACCATTCCCTACACTTCTGACGATTCCATGTCAAAGAAAAAACTATCATTAATAATGTTTCTTATGGCATTAATTATGTTTATGAAGCATCAAGTGTTATTATTTGTGTTCAGCCTCCTTACAAAGTGTTCAAATGAAAATCAGATACTTTTTATTATGACATTATATAGGTAAATTGTTGTAATGGATGGTTATAAGGTTATATATGCTCTACAACAATAACATAAAACTCACCAAGTTTTTGAAATGTAACATATTGTTTACTTCCCTTAAAATACAAAAAAAGGAGTATATATTGCCAGGCATAAAAATTAGATAAGCATGACATTTTCAAATGTGTGACTTATTTAGCACTTCTCACATGTGAATGCAGAGTGGGTGGCATGATGGCAAATAGGCAAATAGAATTTTCCAAGAAAAAAGAAATGTGTGGGCAACTTTGACTCCATTCAGTCTGTTTTCGATGGAGGAAATTTATTACTGAGAAAAATCCATTCTTAAGCTTAAGTACATGATAGAAAGAACACCACTTATCATCTTAACTAGATCTTTAAATATACTTACAGGCTCGTTCAAAAGTGTGAATGTATTCATGAAATATACATAGAGATATCTAGAGGCCAGATGTTGGAATTTATGAACAGCTGTGTCAGTAAAAGTGCTGACAAGGTAGACCCACAGAAGGGCCATCCAGGGATGAAGTCAAGGGTTTTCCAGTCAGGGTCTGGGAACTGAGGCAGGAAATAGGGCACTGGACCATCAGGCTCTGAGCATCATTCCCTAATTTCATGTCAGAAGTGGACATAAACAGCTGTGTTCTTCTGACCTGTTATGTATAATCTTGAGGGATAAGGGAGATACAGCCAGATACATGGGTGATGCAATTGACGGCGACACCATCTCCAAAGTAGGCTCATAGCTCCAACTATTCTTATCATGAATTAAGTAGTCTACAGTCTCCCCTTACTCACAGTGGTAAAAATCATAGCTGTAATCACCAATAGTATATCACATACCTCCTGGTCCCAAAGGACACATACTGCAGGACACAAAGTAATGTTTTAAGTCCCTAAGGTCACTGATGAGCAAGCCAGGACTCAGAAAAGATAAAGTGACTTGATTCACAGCAAACAATGGGTGGGTGTGCATGGGAGGTGTGGAAGGGTAGGAAGGATTGGAATTAGAGTCAGGTCCATCTGGGTTGAAAGTCTAAGCTCACTGCCATGACTCTGCTTGATTCTACAGAGGAGTCAACCGTGGTTTCCTTTGTTCCTGTTGGCTCATGTTGTGAACTTCTATTTCTAGCCACATGTAGGTCCTGGAGCACAGGAGTGTGCCTGTGTTTATCAGATGGACTCCACCCATGCAAGACTGAATAAGCGTTTGCTAGTCCATACCTGTGTGCTAAGGGCACACCCACTCGCACTTAGTACCTTGTACCGGACTTGATTTTACACATCTGTCTCCTGGAAACCTCTGCGTTCCTAAGGAGCATAGTCGGTCATGGGCCACGTCTGCATCATTTCCAGGGTGGATGAGGAATGTTAATGCCATTGAAAGACTAAACACTGGACTGGAGAGATGGCTCAGAGGTTAAGACTAAACACTTTTGTAACTTACTATAAAATGTCATACAGAACACTGTCTATTTGGGCCATCATTTTAAAATTGGAGCACATCTTAATCCAAACACAATGTGTTTCTGTTACTTGTGAGATTTTAAATATGAAAATTATGACGGCAAAATTTCTCAAAGGGCTTTGTTAGCTTCCTCTCTCTTCTGCATTCCTTGGGTCTCACTACTGCAGTTTTCTATTCCCCATACTGTAATTCAGCTTCTATAGCCCCTCTTATTCAATATTCCCTTCTCTTTTCTTTCTTCAGATGATCAAATTAGTTTAATGCATCCCAAAGGCCCAACAGAAGCTCTAAAAAAAATGAAGGGAAAGTTTTAACTTGTCATTGCTCTGCTAGGCTTTAAGAATGAGATTTTTTTAAACAAAGTGAATTCTCATAGAGAAAAATATGCAAATATTGTATTTGAGGTTTCAGTCTGTACAGAGAAGCTTCTAACACACTTCCAGAAGCTTTGGAAAAGGGGTCAGGAAAGAGAATGTGTGGATTTGAAAGAAACCATTATTGAAAGCCCCCATGCCTGGAATAAAGGAGACCTGGGTTCTAGACTTTATAGCCAGTGTTCTGTTAGTGATTTGGCTGCTTTCAGCTTCACTGTTAAACAAAGAGGCTAAACCAGGTGAGTCTTAGATTCCTTCCTCCAGGGCTACTCAACAGTATCACTGCTAGAATCAAGGGCTGACTGTTCTGTTGGGGGTGGTGAGGATGGCCATTGCTGTGTATTGTAGAGTGTTTTACCCACAACCTAACCTATGGTCACCTTATACTCCTAGCGTGGCCCCCTTTATCCCCTCACCAAAATTTCTCTAGACATTGTCAAATATCCTCTGAGGGTCAAAATCCCTACTCGGCTGTTGAAAATGAGTGCTTTAGAGCTAAAAGCCATGATGATGCCCTTATTTCCAGGTGGCAACCTCATCTTTTTTCCCACATTTTTGTTTTTTTATCAATTAGCCCAATATTTTGAATATTTTAAGTGCCGTATTTACATTATGCATTTTCCAGATTCTGGTTTTTCCAAATT
Organism: Mesocricetus auratus; assembly: GCF_017639785.1. Taxonomy (NCBI): domain Eukaryota; kingdom Metazoa; phylum Chordata; class Mammalia; order Rodentia; family Cricetidae; genus Mesocricetus; species Mesocricetus auratus. The sequence goes on along the minus strand of NW_024429195.1, from coordinate 54,286,396 downwards.
AGCACTGTAGAAATCCGTTTGCATGCAAACCTCACAGAGAGAGGTTAAAAGCCAGGGGTGAAGTAGATCACTGATTATAAAATATGTGGCAAAGGCTCCCCGCTGAACTTTAGACCAGATCTTGTTTACACTAATGTAATTGTGAAGTGACCTGTCAAGAACAATTGAGGGTAACTGTACCCTGGCTCTTGTTTTTACAGTAGAATGTCTCCAAAAGGAAAATATAAGCAATTGATATAAATGTGTGTAAGAGCTTAAACTATAAAGTATGTGCATTACTCCTTCTATTAAGTGGAACCTAGCAATATAGTTGTAGTTATTTCTTCCGTCAGAAAAATGTCTTGTTTGCAACTTAAAAAATGCTATCCCACTTTATATTATAGTAACTCATGTTTTTGTAGATTTAGCTTAACATATGAGCTTCCCATATGTGTGCCATCTGGTTGGTGTTGCCCTACTGTGTGTTGATTTCTGAGTGGTGATTAAAATCTATGGAACCTCAAATAAGCAGGAAGTTAGCAATATTAGGGCTCTACACACAAGATAAAGGCACTCCCCTTCATTGCCCTCTCTCCTATAGCTCCAGGAAAGCACAGTAGTTATCTGAAAGTAAACATTTTACATGGAGGAAGCTCAACTCTAATAATTGACAATGTTTTTCCTGTGTTTGGTAATGTTTGTCATGGGACTATTCTAAATCCACTGGAGTGAGTGTGCTTGTTTGTTTGTTTGGATTTTAAGACAGGTTCTTGTTGTGTGTAGCCTTCCAAGTGCTAAGATCACAAGCACATATCATTGTTTTGAAAAAAATCTAAGATTTCTTTTTTCCTTGAGGGAGATGATGAATTCCTCCACATTGATTCCAGATTTTAAAAAATGAGTATTAAAAAATCAGAGAGGATTTGCTTTAATTCCCAGTAGTACAATGTATGATGTGCACTTCTAGCTATACCTGACATGTACAATATTTTTTCTTAAGATCATCTTTTAATCCATAAATGTACATCCTTCACACTGATGATTTTCAAACCTTCTTCTTGTTTTCATTGTGTCTAACTCTTTATTTAAATATTTATTTGTTATTTTATGTATATGTATGCCTGCATTGAGCTTACATGCGTCACATGCACGTAGGAGCTAGCTGGGGTCAGAAGGGGTTGACAAATGCCATGGAACTAGACTTGTCAGCAGTTGCTAGCCACCATGTTGGCGCTGGGAATTAAACCCAGGTCCTCTCCTGCCAGTTTTGACTAACGCTTTTGTTCAACATGCCAAGCAGCCTCTAACTTAGTCACATGTGCCACCAATGATCTCTCTGCACTGTCATTTCTAGTCTTAATTGCTTACAAAGATTACAGCTTACCAATAACCATTCAGTTCATTCAATGGGGAGGGTATTCTCTCTCTCTCTTAAAATTTATTTTTTTAATTTCATAAATACAATGAAATATGACCATATTGGAGGAGATTGCTCTCACTCTGATAATTCATTTTAGATTGGTGTGTTTTAATTTAATTTTGATCCATCTTAATAAATAGATTTTTGTTAAACAGACTCATCCTCACTAATATTCTGGGGCAACCTGAAAAATATTTTTGATGTTTTCAAGTAAATTTTCAGAAGGCATTTATTTAATAATTTTAGGTGAATTCATATATAGGTGCACATACATGCACATACAGAGAGAGTTTAAATTATCAAGAAGATTTATAGTATAGCAATGACTAGAATTTGAAAGAGCTTTGAAAAGGCAGGGGAGACATTTCATGAGTAGCTAGAGGAAATCTGATTAGGAAGGGCTGAGAAATCATCCTTTTTCATGTCTACTCAGCTAATGGATCCTAGAAATTAAACCAGGGATTTCGATGTCCTGAGGCATTCTGCATGCTGACACCCTTGGTGCTGTACACCTTCGCAATTACAGATAACTGCTTGTCACCTGTCCCTCCACACAAATCAGCTCACCAAGTCGCACCCGGAGAACACACCAGACAAAACACTAGACTTCTAGTTTTTGTAGGAATTAAGGGGCCACCATCAAATACATGTGAGTAGCAATAAGGAAACAAGAAAGAGATACTCGTGATTCTGGAAGAGGGTGGCTTTAGATATGGGATAGGAAATGCAATGGAACAAAGTCAGAGGGAGAATCCTGGAGGAAGCAAGGGCACAGCAGGGAAAGGTGGGAGAGATTGGCCAATATGAAGATACTGTATAGAAACAGGATATTCTGTAAGCTAGTTGGTGTCCCACCATTCTATCTCATTCATTGAAAAGCTTGAAATGTCTTGTGTTAGAGAGATGGCTCAGTAGTTGAAGGCACTGGTTGCTCTTCCAGAAGACCTGAGTTTAATTCTCAGTCCCCATGTGATGGTTCACAACCATCTGTAACTCCAGTTCCAGGGGCTCCAGTACATTTTCTGACCTCCTCCAGCACCAGCCACACATCATGTGGTACACACACAAACACACACACACACACACACACACACACACACACACACACACGTACACAAAATCAGGCAAAACACCCTCATACACAAAACACAGATACTTCTCTCTCTCTCTCTCTCTCTCTCTCTCTCTATATATATATATATATATATATATATATATATATATATATGTTGTTGGAAAAACAAGAAAATTCAAGCTATCCAAATTACTCCTTGCTGGATTCCCTACATATAGTTTGGACAGGTATTTAACAGATGTTCAAACTGTTGTATGTATAACTAATGACATCCTCACCAAGATAAGAATGGATTGCTTATGGAATAACTCTTATTTTATTAATATTCTATGAGCATTGATTTCCTGCTATAAACAGATACAGTTCTCTGTCTCTATAAAGATCATTGGCCCGTGTTTCATAGTTCTTCCTTTGAAATGTCTCCCAATTCAAGAAACTGCTATGATCAAACTGCCATCCGGCATCTTTGTAGACTTATTGCCAGATTTCCTTTTGAATATATCCTTGAGGAACATACACGGGTATACAACGCTCAAGGTGTATGTATGGCCTAACTGGAAATTCCAGTCACAGTCTATGCCCTACCCCTGCCCTCCACCCTATCCACACCCCACACCCCACACCCCCACCTCTGTCCCATTCCTACACGGAGTCCAGCTAGTGATTTCTGCCAGCATGATGGACCTTGGTGGCTTGACCTTATACAGTTGTTATTTATGTAGCAAGCATCTGCTTTAAAGGAGAAAAATCTCAAATAATACACACACACACACAAAACAAGAAATTGTATCAGAGGCTAGGCTTACTTTATCAATAATGTTTATTTCTATGTCTTCTAAGATGCGGGAGATCGTGTTTTGTACATTGTCCAGGACATAAAATTCTCACAGAAGCTCTTATATCTCTTTTTGTAGATTATTTATAGGTTAAAAGAACGGTTTCAGCTTTCCTTGAGACAAGATAAAGAGAAAAACCAGGAGATCCACCTATCACCCATTGCGTTACAGCCAGCACAGTCAGAGGCCAAGACAGGCCACAGCATGGTCCAGCCTGAGCAGGCGCCAAAGGTGCTGAACGTTGTCGTGGACCCTCAAGGCCAATGTGCTCCTGAGATTAGAAGCACCACCTCCACCTCCGTCTGCCCTTCTCCCTTCAAAATGAAACCCATAGGACTTCAGGAGAGGTAAGAGCTTCGAGAGGCCACCTTCATGCTATCTTTGTTTTACGTTGTTCTGAAAAGTCTCCTTCCACTACAAAGGGTGAAACTGGAAATGACTGACCATGGAGTAAAATCAATCACCACCAAATAGGCACCAAGAAGTAGGTTTCTTGTCACCCAGTGGAGTCTCTGTGCTTGGGAAAACCTACTTCAGGAACATCTGAAGCATTTGTAGACCCAAAGCAAGTCCATCTTCAATAGTGCAGTGGGTCCTACCACCACTTATTAAGTACTTATCAAGGTCCACTAACCAAAGAGAGTTATCTTATTTATGTATTATCAAACATGCCATAAAGGGGTTGGTGATAAAGGTAAGAGGGTTTCCTACAGATGCCCATGTTGTTTGTAGTCATGTAGAAGGAGGCTGTGCTACAAGAAGAAGAGAAATCTGAAATTCTTTTAATGTATTGCCAGTGGATGATATGACAAGAGAGAAATTTGTTGTGGTTAGCTCTAAAGGCCCTGAACAAACAAACAGCTGATACCACTCTAGAGGGGAAGAGAGTAGTCAGATCATTTCTCCTATCTCCTTCCCACAAAGGCTGCCACCTTCCTGACAGTTCCACCCTGGCCCCCAAGTGACATTCTTGCACTTGGGTATAGCTAAATGACATTCTCAGATTTGGTCTGGAAATGAACATGAGACAGACCTTTCCCCTTGAGGGTAACTTGGTATTGGGAGAACTGGGATCCTGACCCACAGACCTGTTATTCGTTTTACCTTCACTTCCTTCTACACTAGGAAAGGATAAGGTAGGATTCTCAGCCTGTTTCCAGTCTCAGGAAGCTTCAAAGGGAAGCCTTGAGGCAGAGATCTGAATGCCAAGTGCAGAGTAGCAGGAAGGGTCTGCCTGATTATAGACAATAAGGGGAAGGTACACTCAAGAAGATTTACAGATAGTAATAAACAGTTTTAAGAATCAGGCTAATTTTAATTGTTACTATGCACTACTAATTTGAAGTAAGGCCGGTGTAATATTGTCGGTGAGAAGAGTCATTGTGGCAGCATCCTGTCCTTGAACACCACCTCCTTAGCATGTTTGAAATTCAAGGAACATAAGGTTAAAGATCCACGTATTCGTTTAATTAAAGTGCATGTTTGAGGAAGGAGGATATTCAAGTGGTAACTTATTTATCCTTTTGATCTACATGGAAATGCTAATTTAAAATAAAAAAACTAGGCCTAATCAGTATTAAATGGTTTCCATGTCCCCTGCATCCCTTATTCCTAATGCCTTCCCTTCTCATAGCAAGAGAAATCTGTTTTCGCCAAGAGTCTTCAAGTTCTACCTGACTTAGTAACTTCATCAATTTTTCTCCTCTCTTCTCAGCTAAACTTCCTCCCCTAATATAAACTATCCATTTACTTTAAAAGTTAGTTTTCTTTTATATCAAAGATCTTGCCTTCTCTTAGGTCATTGCTTCTCTAACTCTTGTCTTTCCTTCCTTATCCTAAAGGAATAACATGTTCCCTGCCTCATCAGTTTTCAGCCTCTCTCCTCTTTGTCTTTCATGGTCTTTGAATCAGTTGATGCTCAATGGTCTAACTACTTAATATAAAACACATGCTTCATTTTTCTTCCTATTTAGCACCAAGGGCTGCCCATTTCTTAGTGTCTCTACTCTGGTCTACTAGACATTATTTGAGCTGACTCTTAGTGACCACTTTTGTTTTCCATTCATGCCTTTATCCAAGCCCACCTCAGAGTTTCATTCCATATCTACCTTTCCCTGCTTCCTGTGTTATGTAACTACAACCATTTCTCACACTGCTTCTTATTCTTATAGAGACCTTGACACATGCACTTCTCCAGGGATACTACTTAAATGCAAAAAAAGATACTCAGAGCTGGGTGGTAGTGGCACACACCTTTAATCCCAGCACTTGAGAGGCAGAGACAGGCAAATCTATGTGAGTTCAAGACCAGCCTGGTCTACAGTGTGTGTGCCAGAATTGGTTCCAAAGATATGCAGAGAAACCCTGTCTGGAAACAAACAAAAAAAAAAAGAAAAAAAGATGCTCAGAAACAGAAATCAAAGCTTTCAAGTCATTTTTCTTTGTGTATTCTGAATCCTAGGAACCTGATAATATCCCCAATTGTCCTACTTCTTTCCCTCTCACAATGTACCCAAGCATTGTGAAGATCTGCCACCTAGGAACATCTTCCCAACCCCATCACCCTGAGAGCTCAAGATTTCCCATTTCTCTTAATCAGCGTCACATTGACCCTCTGCCTCAGGTTCTCTTCCTCCAAACCATCCCCAGACATCTCAAGCAGTAGTGTTCTGCAATACACTTGAATGTCTTACTTTTTAAATTCCTCAGTATTTCCACACTTGTTTTTGGAAGAATTGGTCATTCTTCTGTATGGAATATGACACCTTCTCCAGCCTCACTATTGCCAGCCTCTGTCAAACTTTATTTCCTGCTAAGCACCCACGCACATCCATCCTGCTACTGTGGTATTTCTCCAGGCACCATCCCAAAATCTTTAAAGTCCATGAAATAGTACTTGCCTCTTCTCTCCTTCTCTTTCCTATTTGCTGTTAGAAAATACCACCACTGCAGTAAGAATGAATCTGTGTCTACAAGTCAAGGAAATGAAAAACAGAGTTCTATTTCTGTGTGACCCATACTAAAGTTTTGTTGTAACTCTCTTGATCTCAGCCCCTTTCTGGTTGACTCAACATCAAGCCTCTCCCCCACTCCTTGCTTGGGAATTTCATCTAGATGTTGAAGGGACCTTCTCAATATAAAATGTGAGAGTCCCACCTGCCTTGATGCTATCCATCCAAACTGCTGTTTGCTAAAATGGCCCTTACATCCTGTATCCTCAGAAGTTCACTCATGACTGTTGCTGCCAACTCATTTCTTCTTTCTGTTCATACAAGCCCCTCTGTTTCTGATAGTGACGTCTTCTCATCCCCTCCCTCCCCTCTCTGAACTTTATCCAACACACTCTGAGATACCACAATATAGTCTCACTGCTAGCTTCTATACAGGAAACTCTATGCCAAGATGCCACTCCTACAGCACCAGCCACTTTTTCTCGTGGTTCTGGGAAGGATCACGGGCCCCCTGCTGAAGATGTCAGGGCGCAGCCATGAAAGGCAGCGTCTTGCCAGTGTTTGTGCTCACAAGTCATTACAACTAACGCTTCTCCCCCCCCCCCCTCAGTCCATGGACTCTCTTTCTGGCTTTCTGGATAAAACTCTCTACTCGTATTTCTTTCATATTTCACTCAACCTGGTATCCACACATTCAGATGTGTTCTTGTACTGAGCACCTGAGCTTTGGAACTCAAAAGATAGGACCCATATTTCTTTGCCTTCTGTTTTCACATTTCTTCCTATAAACAATAAAACACCAAACAGCTTGACAGCACGAAGACAAGGAAGGTCCAAAGGTGAGGGATGGATTGGGAAAGGGGGAAGAAGCTTCACCTGTCACTTCCTCTGGAGTGACTCAGGGTCATTCCTCACAATGACTGTATGACTCACCTATGGAGCTCAACACTAACCTGGGAACTTCTCTTCTGCATTAATCCCAAAACTTATGTGCCCAGAATTCTTATAGGACTCTTGAATGTATTGTCAGTTTTAGTTTAGAGACCTTTAATAGCCAGTAGAGTCTGAACTTCTGGAGGACATATAATTAATATATATGGTTGCCTTATCTTTTATATATAGAATATAATTTCTAGCAGAGTCTCCTAGAAATCAATGGGTTTCATGAGCAATTCTCAGGTCAACGCCCAGCAAACACTTTGCTTATCCTGTCAGCCCTTCCTTCCCTCCTTCTTCTTCTATTTTCACTCCCATCTTCCTTCCATAAGCCTCTGCCAGCATAGCATATAACTTTAAGAGTGATAAATACAAAGCCTATATTGTGCATTATGCAGCCAAAAACAAGGTTTCTGTAATTTCATCTTCAATCTTTAAAATTTTATGCTCATGTATTCTAATTGTGCCATTTAAAAATCCTCATGTTGTTATTTCCAGATCTTGATCCTGATGTAAAGTAATTATATTTTGTTTATTACATAAAAGCCTGGCTATAGAGCTATGAGATCATAAGGGTTGCCTTATTAATCAACTATAATGCTATATAAATCTCTCATCAATAATATAATTTGAGTTAAAATGTAAATAAAATAAGATAGAGACTAAATGTGCATGCTTATATAAATATGAAGATATATTGAAAAATTTTAAATCTATACAATGTGGGGGTTGCTTTTTTCTCTAGTCCCAATTACCCACCCCCAAATCCTATTGATCCTTGGTTCTATAACTTTCTCTTTATTGATATACTCCTCACCCTGGGCCTGGCTTTCATTACTTCATCTTTGAACTGAATCTTCTGTTTATAAAAATCCCATTAAAATTAATATACTTTATGTATCATATATACACTATTTTATTTCATTCCTTCTGTCTGTATCTCTGTCTTTCCCTTTTAAATTCATATTGTATTCTCTTTAGACCTACCATCCTAAAACAATATCTGCTACTACTTACTGTCTTACTGTGAAAAAAATCTCCCAATCACCTATAGAACAAGACATCCTTGCTGAGCCTGAGAAATCCTAGACCATCTAATTCAAATTTGTCTCTCCAAATTTGTTCACTGCTGGCCCCAAAATATACTATCCTATCCAGTCTCCTCCCATTCCTGTCTTCTTCCATGCCCTGTGTTTCTGCTGGCATTTGAGTCTTCATTTCTTGCTTTTCCTCTCCATCATCTCCAGTCTCCACAGCACAATATAGAACTTGCCTACTCCTCTAGGCCATGGAGCCTACGCATACCCACAGGGATTTGTAACCACAGAGAACTCACATAGGGACCACTGCCTAGGAATGATTTTTACTTAAGAAATCATTCAGAAAAAGACTGGCCTTTGTTCTGGAGTGATGGACTCTGCCCCATAGCCAGACTGTAAGGATCTTAAGCACTTACTATGGCTCTGGGTACCCAGTGTCCCCATGTAGTCCCAGTACATAGTAGACACTCAGAAAAATTGTAGAGTTAATTATCTCCCCTTTGCATCTGGAAAGTTCACTCTTCTAAGGAAATTGCCCTAAGAACAGGTAGACTAATGATATAGTACACATCCAAGTCTCTGTCATTTATGACATAAGTAACTTAACAGATTAAATCTTCTGTGGTATAGCTTCCCCCATTTACAAAACAATACCTGTTCTACCTTACCTTCAAAGGACACTGTAAAATTAACAACATGTGTGTGTGATAGAGATAGAGAGAGTGAGAGAAGCAGAGAGACAGAGACAGAGACAGACAGACAGAGAAAGAGAGAGAGAGAGAGAGAGAGAGAGAGAGAGAGAGAGAGATGGCATGGTGACTTTGAGAAGGAAAAAGGAAATCTGAATTGCTTTGTTTTTAGCCTATGAGGAAGGCAGAGAAGCAGAGTGGGAACCAGGACAAGCAAAGGAGGATAGGCTCATACCCCCACCCTGACCACACATGGAGCTCTGGGTCACCCATGGACACTTCTCTCACGTTCAGGGAAATGAATGAGGCATCCATTCCCTCATACCAGCCCACCATCCGCTGTAGGATGCCTGGGAACATAATTTCCTAGTCACCCACTGTCATATGAGGGTGATTCTCCAGAAAGTGACAACCGGGTATCTTTAACAACCAGTGTCACTGCAGCAGCAGGAAGATAAGAGCAGTAGTCAAGCAGACATGGTCTGCAGGGGACGCCAGCAGCATCGCTGTGTTTGCCAATGGTTGCCCCATTCTTCATAGCACAGTTAAGTTCATACTCCAGATTTCTTTGATCTTTCCAGGTCATTACATATGTTCTGCATGGTCTCCTTCGAATAAACACCATTTGTTTTATCGGACTGTATGCGCCATTGAACACAATCTGTCAACCTGACTCATTTGCCTCCAGCTGACAATATAAAGGACCCTAGCACACCACAGAGCTAGCACAACGCCGACCCAAACACACAGAGAACAAAAGCCCACAGGCTCTTTATACAGTATCTCATTTCATCCTTGCAGAAGAGGAAACTAGTGCTTTGTGTGCTTAGGTTATTGGCAAAGTAATTTATAATAAGTTTCCGGGCCGTGATGTAATTGAAGAGCAAGCATCATGTCTCCAGGAAAGCACTGAGGAGAAGGCAAGCTTAACCCTATATCCACGGAAAGTAAATTAGAAACTCTATAGTGGGAAAACGGGAGCATTTCGTATTGCCACACTGTTATTTCTCTCATCAAATTTCCCACTAAGTTTTCAGAGTCTTTCTTCAGATACTTATATGAAGAAAGTGCAACTCTGTGAAGCAGACTCAAACCGCTCAAGGTAGGGAGCCACTGCATGCCTGGAAGCTTCCAACCTGTCCCGGATTTCCTGTCTTATCTGGTCTTTCTCACTCTAGAGAACAAATGCTCATCTGATGTGAAGGACAGATGGTGAGGACTCTGAGTACTGTAGAGAAGCTGCAGTTAGAGGTGATTTGAGGCGACGATAAAGGAAACTCAAGTCCAGAACTCGAGCAGGGCAGGGCAGGGCTCCGCTTTGTCCAGACTGTCTAGGCTTGTGTGCTGTGTACAGAGGGGTGAGGAGGACACCAGGGAATGTATGTTTGTGCCCCTCCATCCAGCAGCTGTCATTGCTGTTGGAATAGGCAAATACTGGCAACTGACCAACGTGCAAGACATTGGCCTGCCCCAGGTCAGCCACTCTTAATGTAGTACCTCATAAGAGCTTCCCAGCATCCCCTGAGGCATAGTAATATGCCCTTGCCCTGTCTTGCAAGTGAGCTGAGACCTAGAGAGACTGGGTCGCATGCATAGCATCACAAAGCAATAAAAATAGACTAGAAATTTGCCTCTAGAGATTCTGACTACAAAGCTGCCGCTTATCCTGCTTCCTCCTAGATGACACAGGTGACGAAGATACCTGAACTTTTGGTAGCTTTACATATCATGATGTTATAAAGGTTATTTTAAGGTGATACACAGAAGTGTGGGGAGCATTGGGACCACATAGAAACTCTCATTAACAAGCCATTTTCCACTTTATTTGTACGATACACACAATGTGTGAGTGTGGGCTCTGAAAGTTTAGGAAACAATTTTTAAGAGCGCTGCTGTGTTCCCTAGTAACATGTTTTAAAAAACTATGGGGACTTACTAAGAAAATAGTGATAAAGATGCTGAGATTTTGTGTCCAGGAAAATCACGAACAAAATGTAATTGTATTCACAAGAAACAGCAGTGGCAGCAGACACAAACGCAGGAGAATGGACAAGGAGCCAAGGTTATAGGTGCAGGTGGTTAGAGAAGTAGAGGTATATTTAGGAGAAGAGGCTGGGGAACGAACCCAGTGCCTCATAGCCTCATACATGTCTTAGCTGCATACCCAGCCCAAACACATGTTTTATACAAATTAACAAGCAAGAAGTTTTTTTATAGCCGTGTCCATCACGTATTGGCAAGCATGGTCTTCTCTTAACACAATGTCTGAAGCGCTTGAGCCTTTGTGGCTGGGTGACCCACCAGTTTGGGACTTGACTCTATCAGATATCACTATGACTACTCCCTTTCTCATGTAACCTTCCCTTTCCTCACCGGTGACACCCTGAAACCGTGGTGAGCACTATTCCTGCTTGTATTTCTACCGGTCCACCCAGTATACAGGCTGCCTTGTGAGACTGATAAGAAAGGACTTCCCACCCTTCCCCCACACCTGAGCTCTGCAGCCTGATCCTGAACCTGAACGCTGAGTCTTGGGATGAGTCTCATGGGTCCATTTCATGGATGGATCCATGATCCACTATGAAGGGGCCAAATCCCATCACCCTGGAAACTCTCTGGCAATTCAGTATATGATCAATTTTTTTAGAGAGAGAATTATGCGTGATTCCTACACGCTGCATAAGGCTGGCATTTCTTCAAGAGTTTCTTTCATTTTAACCATGTATGCCTATGGGAGGTGGCACATTTGGATGTGTGTGTACATGTCCTAGGAAGCCAGAGGTACTGGGTGCCATAGAGCTACAGCTACAGGCAACAGAAGCCACCCAAGTTGGGAGCTGAACTCTGGTCCCCTGAAAGAACAGTACATGTCTGAACCACTGAGACACCTCTCCAGCCCAAGGCGGGCATTCTAGAATGTTCTTGTCACCCTGACCCTGAAGAACAAACACCACAATGGTATCACTTTTGAGGCTCCTGCTCACTGATCGCTTTACTCACAACCCACTAAGAGCTTTGCTTTGGGGAGTGTTCTGGGAAAGGAGCCTCCTGTCTTCGCTAGGGGACCATACTCCAGATCTCCATGTCCAGCTTGACAGAATTAAGAGAAACAGCCTGTTTTGTAAGATTCATTTTAATCAGGGAAGGCACAGACAATTCCCAGGGAAAGCCTGCCTTCCTATTTTGAGAGACCATCTCCGAGTCTTAGATACTGTGTCAGGTTTTGCCTTGCAAGGTCTCTCTCGCCCAAGGTGCTGTTTGAAATGTGTCACACAGTTGAGAAGGCAATTGTGTGCCTCTCACAAACTGCCTGAATATTGTTCTTCTTTGGAAGGAGGCACCATCATGATATCATTAGATTTCTTAGGGTTTGGGTACATGACCTTTGGTTAACAGTCCCTGAAAAATGACAAATTGCCAAAGGCAGGTAGAGTGATCAAAATTAAGTTAGTTTTAAAAGGAATGGTTTTTTTTCCTATGACTCTATTACAAATTAAAGTGCTGCTCCCATTTAGCAAGGCTTCATAATCCTGGGGGAGAGGGGGGCAGGGAGACGGCTGGGGTTCCTAACACTGTTTAGGGAGTACAGTGTGGGCTGTGTTCTCAGATCAGTTTATTGTTGGCTAATGCCAAACTCAGCTACTCATCTCACTGCAGACTAGGGAAACAGTGCCCTCTAGTGGAAAACAGCAAATGTGCCACCTAATCATGCATAAGAGAAAACTTTTTTAATTTTACTTTTTACTTATTTTTTTCTATTATCGAAAATAGATTTTCCCATACAAGATATCATGATTATGGTTTTCCTTCCCTCTGCCCCTCCCAGTTTCTCCCCACCTTCTCTCCTATCCAGGTCCATTCCCTTTCTGCCTCTTGCAAAGGAGCTGTAGGATAATAATTAATTAATTAAAAAGAAAAAGAAAGGAAGGAAGGAAGAGAAAGAAAAAAATGAAAGATCCCTGGCCTGACATTATGAGAGAGGGAACCATAAAAGATCTCCTTGAATTCATTTTGTGTTGACCATCTTTTGTTGGGCGTGAGGCCTACCGGTAAAAGTGACTTGTTTCCTCAGCAAGAGGAAGAAAACTAACCTTATGTGTTTGGGTCCTGCTGTGTTCAGCAGAACTTCTTTCCCTGGTGTCCTCCATTCCCTCTGGTTCTTACACTCTTCCTGTCTCCTCTTCCACAGGGTCACCTGAGCCCACAGGGGAGGGATTAGATGGAGACATTCCATTTAGATCTGAGTGTTCCAAGGTCTCTCACTCTCTGTATAGTGTCTGTCTGTGTTCACCCAATTCTAAAGCAAGAGATCTTTATTGTCTTGATCTGGTGATGGTGGCTTTTTCTACTATGAAGGTTCTGTGGAAGAGTCTAAATCAACTCCTTCAAACTGACTTTTAGAGTACACCCCTTCACCTCTAGAAATATCCTATTACCCACTCCATCCTCGGTAAGCTACTGAGGGGCATAGTGATAGACCTAGTTGCTAGTCCAGCCAAGCTGCAGAAAGGAGTTTTCTGTGCTAATTCATTTCTGGTAAAGGGAATTTGCTTTTGGGTAAATTGGTAAGAATTAAAAAGTATGTACACTTTAAGGCACTGAGCATATACAAGGGAAGGGAGGCAGATCTAAGGTTTTTAGTTTGGATTTTCTTGGAGGCAGGGTGTTAGAATTTTGTTGTTGTTTATTGGTTGTTTTGTTTGTTTTAGTTGGTTGGTTTTTTGTTTGTTTTTTGGTTTGGGCAAACTCAACTTAGGAGATTGGTTAATAGATATTTGGAAGCATGTACACAGAGATATGTTCAGAGTCATGACTCCCCCTGTCATGAATGTAAAACCTTTGAGAGCAGTGAAGGAGTGAAGATATCTTTGCTAAATATTATTTAAGAACGGGTGGCCTCAAGTTTTCTAGTTTAAGTGTGTTCTTCTGTGTGACCTGTAGGTGGCAGACGGAAACAACTGTACTCCTAGAATTGAAAAGAAGGCCTTTGGCCACAGTGTTCCCAAGATTGGTTTCACACAGCACCTAGAACAGTGATTCCCAACCTTCCTAATGCTGTGACACTCCAATACAGTTCCTCATGGAGTGGTGACTCCCAACCATAATATTATTTCTGTTGTCACTTCATAACTATAGTTTTGCTATTGTTATGAATCATATGTAAGTGTGTTTTGGAGACAGAGGTTTGTCACAGGGGTCAGGACCCACAGGTTGAGAATCACTGATTCTAGAGTGATATCAGCAGTGTGTGGGGAGTGCTGCCTCTAGAAACCCTTCACACACTGTGTCAGCACCAGCCTCTCTGGAATGACCGTGTTTTATTTGTGGGGCCACACAGTACGTTCATAGCCTCCAGGTGGCTGTTTGCACATAAAACCAAATCGTATTGCCGTGAGAAGAGCTTCAAAATACTAACAATGAATCCAATAATGACGACATGGCTTAAATGTGACTTTATTTTTCATGTATTTTTTCAAAGTCATTACTCCTCACAAAACACTGAGCTGCATGATGTATTAAACTAGATGGTGAGCTTCCTAGGGGCAAAGGTCCTTCTGTCCACGGTTTGGTCACGGCCGTGCACTTTCCTAGTCTTTCGTTGCCTGACACACACTGGGCCTCCCTGAATACATCACCTTTCCCCACTCTCCCTTGCCGCTGCTGCTGCTTGGTGCGGCAGGTATGGCGGCAGTATGGAAGCAGGTGGCTTTATTTTAGAACTCAGAGCTTTGCCAGGTGTGTGTCACACTCCTATAACCTCAGAAGGTGGAAGGCAGAGGCAGGAGGATCAGGAGTTCAAGGCCAATCTTAGCCTCCACGGTGAGTTGCAGGCCAGCTGGGCTGTAACAGACCTTGCCTCAAACAAAACAAAACAAAACAACAGCAAAGGCCTGGTTGTTTCTTGGAAATGGAGCACTGGAGAGTTGAGATGGCCTGTAGACCAGCCATTCCCAAGCCTATTCTAACACAGCAGCTTGGGGAAACTTTGTAAATTTTCTGCATATTCTAGACAGAATCTTAAAGCCCAAATGGAATTTATAGAAAAATATTAGAGGATCTGACCCAGATACTTAGCCTCAGTAGATCGAGAGGAATATCTGGGAAGAAGGGGGGGGGATCGATTTCATGTAGACATCTCTATGCAGTCTGCCCTCCGGGATCAGGGCTCACACGTGTGTGGATTCAACCAGATACAAATAGACATCTGTGAAGGAAGAAATAATTGCATCTATGCCAAACATGCACAGACATTTTTCCTGCCCCCTCCCATAAACATTTCAACAAGTTCCACGGCATTGACATCTCACTAGGTGTCATAAATAAATGAACCATGATGAAAGTGGTAAATCAGCAGTACTGAGAAGAGGAAATATCAACCACCACAGCCAGAGTGCAGAGTGCTGCATTAGTTACGTCAGTCAACCCTAGAACAGTCTGAAGAACCACAGCTGCCACGCACTTGGTGTCATAAATAATTGAACCTTTTTCACTAAAGGTACTTGGTTTTCTGACAGTTTGGGCATCTACTTGGAGCCCTGGAACGAATTCCTTGTGGAGACTAAGGGATGATGATACATCTGGGTACATAGACACACAGAATATTTAAACATACATCAAAGCCAATATTTAAATGCACACTTGTTTAAATGCCTGTATGTATACATTGGGACCACTATACTTTTATAGTTTTTCTGTATTTAAACAATTTCTTTGGGAACTGTGGTCTCAGTGATCCTGGCTCAAGTCACAGAAAGTGTCCTATATCTATGCAGTGGTGACAGAGCCCTGGTGTTTAGGCAGTAGTGGAGACACTACCATCAGCATAGCTCTGAACTCAGACAACTCAGACGTTGCCATCCTCAAATCTTTTAAGTAATTTTTGCAGATCTGACTGATCTATGCCCCACAGTACCTCAGGAGTCCTTATCTACACTGTTGCTCTAAGTTCCCATAACCAGTTCTATCACTAAAATTATTATGAGTTCAGGATGCTGACTGTTTACAGACAAAGAGCTAAGACAAAGATGTTAACTGGCTTGTTTACAGAGACCCCTAAGGCGCCTGTGGGAACGGGCTGTTGGCATGTGTTATTTAACAGCAGATGAAACATTCACTGTGGAATACATCTTGCTCTAATCCAATGGCCTGCAACTCGGCTTCCAGGGGCCATAGAGGAAAGTGGGCTGCTGAGGCTTGGGGTCTCGCACCATTGCTGTGAGCTCGCACAGGATCTGCTAGTTAGCATATCAATTTTTCTTTCCTTTTGTAACTGAGAAGTCCCGGCTTTAAAAAGAGTTTAGAAGCCAATGCATCCACAGTTGGGTTAATCCAGATGGACTCCAACAAGAATGAACACCGTTCATAGTACAGTAGGGGCAGTTGACGGTACATGCAAAGTCATTAGTATTTTGTCTTCACAGTGATCAGCCCCAGTCAGTAACTCAGCAATCTGACTTTTTCCACAGTCTGAGATCTTAATGCATTGGGAAAAGGTTAGCTTTCCTGACTGAAATATCATTCCCATTGCTGGATTGGAAGGATAATTTTATTCCATTGTGCGTTTTTATTCTTAGTACAACTTGTGGGGATTGTTTTCGGGATAATGTCAGGGTAATTGTTCAGAATTGAGCTATGAACCAACCCAAGAATGCTCTCCTGGGAATAGTTTGGCTCAAATATACAAAAAGAGCTCTCGTCTTATCAAAAGTATTTGTTCTTAAACATAACGATAAATGGGCAAAGGTTTTACACAATATAAAAAAATTAACAATAAATAAGTCAGTGGCGGCCTTGTGTGTTTTCAGTGTCTAGTTAGATGGCAAATCAATCATGTCGTTTGGCCCTGTCTCTCTGTGATTAATTTATAATGGGATAACACAGAGTAGAAGATATCCTACTTATACTGGGGGATGCCTTCTATGTCCCTTCTTATCTTGGTCATGAGACAGTATAAAATATTAAAAGTATATTTAAGCAAAAACTTAAAATACAGCCAGGTACAGACCCTCTTATGTGTAGTCTCAACTACTCTGGAGGCTGAGGAGCTTACAACCCCAGAAGTTCACAACCAGCCTGAACAAGAAGGTGAGACCTGGTCTCCAATTTGAGGAAGCAAATTATTTCATAGCCAGCCTCACCATGGGATTCACGCCTCTCCTGCCCCTGTAACCAGTTCGTATGCACTCTCCAGACTTCTGCATAGATATCCACACATCATGTCCATAGTCGTGGCTGACTGCTTTGGCGGTTGCCTTGGCAGCAGCAGGAGCAGAGTTAAGTACCAGTGGTAAATCAGCAGTACTGAGAAGAGGAAATATCAACCACCACAGCCAGAGTGCAGAGTGCTGCATTAGTTGTGTCAGTCAACCCTAGAACAGTCTGAAGAACCACAGCTGCCACTCCACGGTGTCTTCCGTCTTCATCTGCGTCTCCTGCTTCCATCTGCATCTTCAGGTTCCAACAGCTGCAGATGCAACTGTTCTAACAGCATCTTTACAAACACTTGCGGGCTTTTTGTTTTGTTTTTGTTTTTGTTTTTGTTCGTTCTTTAGTAGTTCCACATAACAACTATGTACAGAAAGCTTACACCATATTAGGTGTGATAAGCGATCTGCTTGGGATTTAAAGACAGAGAAGGTTGAGTGACACTCTCACACCATTTGAAGTAGAGTCTTGGGCAGGTGCAGCTTTTTATGTCTGTGGGAGAGACTGGGACCAGTCTCCATGGATTCGGAGGGCCAGCTACACTCTAAAGAGCCATCTCCTCCATCTATAGAGGAGGAAACTAATGGATATACAGAATGGCAGCCCTATGCAGGAGTCCAATTTGAACTTCAGGAAGTCACATTCCAGAATCTGTCTTTACCCACAGTTGTTACCAAGTATATGCATTCTGAAATACAATATGAAGAACATTTGGTAATTTATGTAAACTTGTAAGGTAAGGAAAGTGACTCTGAGATGGGAAGACAGAAAAATATATGACATAACTTTCAAAACATCTCTCACAAAAAATAATCACTTTTTTTTGCTAGTCTCAAACTTTCCAGGAAAGGATACTTTCCAAACCTTTTTGCTTTCCTATTTAATGACTCCATAACAATGGGTCTCTTTGTACAGTTGTCTAATTTTAGGGTGCCACTCTGTGTGACTCTTTAAAAAATAGGGTACAAATCAATCAATAGACATGTTTATGTATTTATACGGGCAATAACTATTTTTAAATGAGCAAATTAGGCAACAGGAAATAAAATTTCAGAATCCAATCCACCCTGAAAGCAAATGGAATTGGATTAGGTCAGCACATACCACTTTAGTAAAACCAATTTTTAATCACATGTTTTCTCTCATACACACAGTTCAGTTTTACGATAACTGCCAGCCAGATAGGGGAGGGGGAACCACTGAGGGTCACGAAGGATGAACACAAATACAGCATAATGATGCATATGTAGAAAATGTCATGAAGAAATGCATTGTCTGGTTCATTAACTAAAAGAAGTAAGTTTTGAAATCTTTTAATGCAAATGGTTATAGAAGATAAAGAGATATCAAAAATCACAAACAAAAAGGCAAATATTGATACTTTGGTTCTTTTAGCTCATATAATCACATATATTCCAAAGTTTATTTTACTACTCATAGTAGCAATATTTACTGTGCATTTAATTTGTAGGGAAAATTCATTTTTCAGGGCATAGAACAGAAGCAAAAACTAAGGAATCACTGCGGGACATCAGTAAAGTTTGTTTGTTTTTAAGACAAGAAATCATGTCTCTTTCAAAATGAATGACCCTATCATAAATTAAATAAGTTTGTGTGCTTTTTTTATAGACCTCACACTGCCACAAATAGGAAAAACTAGAAGAAAACACATCTACATTACATGTAAAGGAGGTTTTGAAATACTGGTCTCAGAAGTTATCTCCCGAGTCTTCTGCTTAGGCCTTCGAGCTGAGGTCTTGGTGATGTGACTTGATTTCATTTCCAAGTCTCTTATCTATAGTTTATTCTTGCTACCACAGTTGCTACTGGTTTTTAGCTTGTACACAGGAAGCCAGTGCCAATCAATTTTGTTCCCAAGGTGACAGGAAACCTTGGTTGGTCAGATGTTGATCTGGTTTGCTGTTCCTGCCCCCACCCGTCATACCTTCTTCCCTTTTGGCTGAACTTAAGACAAATTAATCAGTGGTCGACATCTGGCAGACAGCTTTAGTGTCGTCTCGGTGGGTTGTTGACCTGCAGAGTTAAAGTGTGAAAAAAAAAGGTGCATAAATTTGCAGACTCTGACCTAAATGCTGCTAAGGCCCCCTTCACAGGTCCTGCACAAGAGGCTCCTCTTGTGGCTTTTTGATTGAACGTATGGGCCTTCCTGAGCAGCGACTCATTTATGGAATAAACATTCCACCTTCTTTATGGCAGTGAGTAGCTTACCTCACCCTACTGTAAATTCCAGATATGAAACATGACCCAGGGGCCAGGAAAGAACTCAAAGAATGCTAAGCTTTTAAACAGGTCTCTGGTGTTTATGAACTTAGCCACCTACGGATGGTTTTCCTGTGAATCTCACTCCAGGGAAACATACCGCTTACCACTAAAGCTCAGGCAGAATATGCCGGTACCCAGAACATAGCAAATGAAACAACTCACGATTTTTTAAGTGTGTGTAAAATCAAGTGAGCTGACCCTCCCAACCCTAAAAGCCAAAGATTCCTGGAGTTTCCTTTTTCAAACTTGGGAGTTATGACTCTACCAAATACAAAACTACAAACTCTCAACAGCCTTGCAACATGCATTCAAAACTTATTGGTTTTAAAGATAACGATGCTAAAAGGCAGGTCTGATTTTACGATGGCGATTATGAGAAATGTCTGTCTAGGATGAAGGAAGGTGAGATTAAGATAAACCTAAAAAGGGCAGGTTTGTTGAACCGGATGAGCCTTTCCTGTCCCTAAAATGCCTTGTGCTCTTACACAGGAAATGTATTCTTATTCACCCGAGGCCAGTGTCAGGCCTAGGCACAAGACTGCAAAGTATCCTGGGTAGTGGCAGTGAGAAGACAGGAAAGTGGGCAGGGAGGGAAATGCCCTTGGTAGGTCCTACCCAGGGCAGACTTTCAAAGGCAAAGGAACAGACCCAGTTTGCTCCCATTTCTTAGTACTCTCCACATCTGAATTAGGAGACACTTAAAGGTGGGGTTCTTTCAGACTATGGAGCCACTGGAGAATCGGTATACTGACTCGTCACTGAAGTATGCTGTCTTGAGGACGCCCATGTGCAGCAGTCATGTGACAATGCTCCACTGAGTCTCTTCATACAGTTAATCTGGAAGACTCTGAGCTGTTGGTTTGCTCGCTGTAGGGGAGTATACTCCTCACACAAGTGAAAGGACCGTTAAAGTGCCTGGGAAAACTTTGCAATGTGTTGTTCTTTGAAGAGCCGTGACCCCAGTTTTGCCAACAGCCAATCAGAAGGTAGCCCGAGGCATGAGATAAGTACTTACGAGCAATCAGACTGCGTGCCATTTGCTGTGGTCATCTAAGAAGGAAATCCCAACGGCTGCTGGAAACCTAGCATGTCCTCGCAGCACACTCACGTTTGCATGAGAATCTATTTGAACAGGAGCAAGCTGCCTGGTACCGGCTTGCACCTGCTTTCCCACCCGCCAGGGAGGGGCAGACGCCCAAGAGAGTGGTGTACCAGTAAGCGATTCACAGCCACAGTGCCCCAAGTGAGATGCCACACCTCACGGGCGTTATGCACTCTTGGCCAGCAATATTGACCAATTGGCAGACCAAAACTGTTCCATTGGTCCCCTTTGTGTCCTTTCTAACCCCTAAAGGTGAGACTCTTAGGGGTCTTGACAGAGGTTACCAAACATAAGTAAAAGATTGTGTGTGATAGCCAAGCTGTAGAGACAATAGATTGTGCAATAGATTTCTTCCAGGAAATGTATATGACTGGTGTTTTTTTAATGATATAGTTTATGCAAAATATACTCTTTTTTAAAAAATTAAATTTCTCATGATGTGCTTAGGATAGAAAGTACTGCTGTTAGACAGCATCTCTATAGATGTTAATGCTGACTAGTGACTTCCCAAATCTGATCTTTGACCTTCAGAGAGGTCAAGTTGTTTGGGGGGTCAAGGGAACAAGGAAATACAATCGTTTATTGAGCATATTCAAATGCAGAAGAGCATCTTAAGGCCTAGCCTTAGCATAATGCAGAGAATACCTCCAAAACTACAAAAGAATAGTAACTACGGCTCCGGGTGCAGAGGAAAAAGCTAGAAAAGCCCTGTGTGCCCATGTCTGTGTGCATGATCTGTGTATCATTCCCTCCGTATATCCATCTCCAGCAGACAAATTTTATCTTCTCATCTTCAATGAGGAAACTGGGACACAAGCCTTTAATTTGATGTCCACTGTGGAGGCATCAGCTGCAGAGATGCCAGGTTGGGTGACACCGAAACTCACAACTCTTCCCTATTTTCCTCCTCCCCTAATGCCCAAAGTACCACATAATCCCTGTCTCCCCTTCTCCATATTCTTTCAGTGGCGAAACAGAAGCGATCTGAAATAAAATAATACTGCTTTTAGCCCAAGACACTGATGGAGCTTGACAGGCAAGAACGGCCTGTGCTGCCTTCCACCTACAGGTGGCGCCGGCGAGCCACACAGACTGCCGGAGACCTGGGGCAGCTCCACCCACAACCCCTTTTGTTTTAAAGAACATTAAAGCAGCTGTTTATCTGTCCTGAAAAGTTCTACCTAAGACATTCGTAGCCCCTCTAAGATTTAAAGCCAAATCAAATAAACAAGGATCAAGGGCCCTGTGAGGATCCTAAGGCTGGAAAAGAGCCCCTGAAAGTCTGTCCTCCCAGATGTCCCTAACTGTCATCCAGAAGGGGCTCTGCCCTGGTTTAGACCCAAATGCACAAAGCAGGGATTCCTACTAAAGTCTGCAGCCCCTAAGACTCGCATTCGGCATCCGTGGTGGGGATTCTACTTGTTCCTTAGCGCTGGTCACGATGCGTATTCAGTGCAGTGCTTGCACGACTTTGAGCTTCTTGATCTAATAAAAGAGCCTCTGCCCTCTTCCTCTCATGACAGAACGACGTGCAACTTAGTCGGGGGGGGGTGGGGTGGGGAGGGGTCGGCTGGCAGTTGTAGGTTCCATTAGAACTCAAACTGAAAAGAGCTTTCTCCACGAAGCACAATTGCACTGGAGAAAGGGGTGTCAGGAAAAGATGCAGCCCCGCACCCCAGGACTTCACATGAGGGAACCCTGGATTCCAGTAATGAGGTTGCCTTATCGAGGACAGCCTGGGGTAAATTGGCAGTACATTAGAAAGCCTGATTAGGAGGGGGAAGGCTACGTGGGCTTCACGTCAGCTGTTTTCCTGCACAGGATACTGGGTGATTCCTGTCCTAGCCAGATACTGAATACTAAAAGCTCAGCCCAAGAGTTCTTGTCAAAAATGATTTCCGTAGCGTATTTTGACTTGCTTAGGTCTGAAGAACTTTTGGAATTTGTTAGATGTGGGCCTGAACTCCAGGAACTGGCCTGTGGCATTCACTTAATGAGATCTGTCCCTTTGAACAGATTGTCCTAAGCACCTCTTTTTTTTTTTTTTAAATCGAGTTCACACTTCTCTGGGTGTCCTCATCTGACACAGTGAATTAAAGGTAGAAAACGTGTGTGTTGATAATTCAGACACATGGAGGCAAAAAAAAAGTTCAGAAGTCACATTTTCTGCCATATTTCAAATATATACAGACTGATATGAATATGTTCTGTCTGCAAATATATCCCTCATATTATTATTACAAAACTCTGGGGATTTGTCAGCATTTCACCCATTTACAATATAGAAAAACCCTAAGTATTTAGGCCACCAAAGACTGTTGTTAAAGTGTTTACATTATTTTCTTCACATAAAACAATAGATTAATAACTCACGACTTCTCCAAATAATAAAATAGTCAACACAGAATAATTAGACTCCAAAGGTATATTTGGATATAAAGCAGTAGAAGATAGTTTTTTGTTTTATTTTTTTAATTGTGTGTGTGTGAGAGAGAGAGAGAGAGAGAGAGAGAGACAGAGACAGAGACAGAGACAGAGACAGAGACAGAGACAGAGAGAGCGAATGCAGTTGTTAGATCCCCCTGGAACCAGACCTTCAGGCAGTTGTGAGCTCGAGCCACCTGATGCCCATGCTGGGAACTGAACCTGGGTCCTCTACAAGAACAGTATGTGCTTTTAACCACTGAGCCCTTTCTCCAGCCCCAGGGAGGTTTTAAAATCTTTCTTCAATGTGCTAGCTTCATCACTAAGATTTTAAACTACTTTGTGTTTGGGGATGTCCAACGATTGAGATGTAACCCTGCTCTTATTCACTGCTGGTGGGAGTACCTAGTGCAGCCATTGGGAAAGAATGTGGATGCTTCTTTAAAAATTAAAAATAGAAATTACCGTATGGCCGTTACACTACTCCTGGGCATATTGCCAAGGTCTCCATATCTTGACTACACAGCCTACCATGGAGATATTTGCATATCATATTTATTGATATGCTAAACATAATGGCAAGGAAATGGAAGCAGCCTAGATGTCCATCAACAGATGACTGGATAATGAAAATGCGACATGCATGCACAACGGAGTTTTACTCAGCTATAAAGAAAATCGAGTTTTCAGGGAAGTGGAAGGGTCTAGAAAGTGTTACCTCAGTGACTGAAAAGCTCAGAAGGAAGCTGGTGTGGTGGCACATACCTCTAATCCCAGCACTCAAGAGGCAGACAAGTAGGTTTGAATCCAGCCTGGTCTACATGGACAGCCAGAGCTATATAGTGAGAGCCTGTTTTTAAAAAAAAAAAGCAAAAGAAGAGATAAGAAAAGAAGCTCAGAAAGACAAAACTTAATGGATGCCAGTTGCATATCCAGAGGGCAGAATAATAAATGTCTTTTATATTAGACATAATGTTATTTTAAATGATCTCTCTGGACCAGGGTTGTGGTCAGACACTGTCTCGGCATTGCAGAGTCTTACTGTCATAAACATCCAAGGCAATTGTAAGAAGTCTCTATTTTACTACATGCCTAGATAAGTGAGGTCATCTCCAAGTGGAACACTTGGACCCCTGGGGATATGCAGAACAAATAGTTGTTAAAAAAAAGAAAATTATTTCTATTTCTTTTTCTTGTCTTTTCTTATTTCAAATTTTGTAAAAACTGTCTTGATTTTCACAATATTTAAGTACAATAGTCCATGTTGTAATTTACATTTAGATGAAGTTCAGTGGAGACATACTTGATTTTTTTCTCAGTTTTGCTTATTAGGTAGACAATATAAAGGAAGAAGATTATTAACAATTTTACCTGAAACTTGAAGATAAATTTAGAATGTAGATATGACAGTTTACACAGTCTTTTTTGTCATGTCTCTAACACCAGTATTTTAAAACTGTTTTCTGTCATAATGATTAAACATTGATAAAGAGGGAATAAGGGGGATAAAGGTTACATTTTATATGTCTTAAGTAATAAAAAAATTAATTTTACCATAGTGTATAAACAGGAAAAACTTATATTCTTAGGTATGTGTCTATGTGACTGAGGAAACATACAGTGTAAGAAAACCAACTATAGCACTGTAATAGTGAAAGCAACTAGAAATAGATAACTAAAAATAGACACTTATCACTAGATAAATAAATATCTATAAAATCTGTATTCTGCTGTAATAAGAAGTTTTTCAATACGTAATGCAAAGTAGGGAAAAGATGCAAAACTATTATCTTTGTGTAGATGTGCATAACTGAAGTGAAAGCTCCTAAGACCCCAGGACAATGTGCTGCAAGAACACAGTTAGCAGAGAGGTCCCTTGACAAAGAACCAAGGGAGTAGCCCAATAGATCACACCTGCTTAGCAAGTGTGGAACCCTGGGTTTGCCCCCAGTCCTGAAGAACAAATGCTTTCGGATCTTACAGTAAGAATGTGTTGATTTTGTACTGAATTTAAATTTAAATTTTCTAGATGAAAACCAATACAGCCTTGTTTCCCTTCGATTAAAGATTTTCTGTCATAGGTGTCTACATAAGGGACAGTGAAGTACTGGATCATCAGCTATGTTATATGGGTGATAATATAAGGCGGCACAGTCTTTGGGTACCTACTTCACACTGACTGAACTGCAATAGCCCCTCGTATGTGCAGTGCCTCCTTCCATGATCTCAGGTACTGGTGATTAACTATGGTCCAAAAATATTAAACTGAAACTCCAAAAGTCCCAGAACTTGGGAGGTTGTAGCAAGAGTTTTGCTGCAAATGCAAAACCAGCCTGGGCTACATAGTGAGATCTTGTCTCAAAGCAGAAAGAAATCTAGGCAAGCTGGATGGCTCTTCAGGTAAAGGTGCTTGGGACCAAGCCCTGCCAAACTGAGTTCAATTTCCAGAACCTACATACAAGGAAAGAATCAATTCTATAAAGTTTCCTTCTGACCTCCATACATGCCACACACAAGTGCACATGTGCACAAAAATAATCAATAGATGTTTTTCAACTATTGAGATCAATAGTTCATAAGTATTAAATTTCATCCATTATGAATAATATGATTAAATCTCTTATTATCCCACACTCCCCTGCCAAGGATATACACCAACCTTTGGTTCAATGTTTCCATGTTGTATATTTACCTGTCTTATTAGTCGCTTGATAACTGTTTCAGTTATTAATTGCAATATCCTTGTGCTGGTGTGGAACCAACTCTTACATTGTAGCCCCAGGTCACAACCCAATGCCAACATCACCCAGCTCACTTTGTCTCAGTACGATAAACATTGTATCAGTTTATGTTACTAGATGTGAAGGGCAAGCGCGGTACAATAGGGAGTCTTGAGAGAGATACTACAGTCATATATAACTATGGTTACAGTTCACTGATACTTGTTAGTTAGTATTAATCTCTTACTATGCCTAGTTTGTGAACTAAACTTTATCACAGATACATATATTTAAGGGGGAAAGTGTATCTGAATGTGGATCATTTCAGGCATCCACGGCAGATTTTGGAACCAGTCCCTGTACCATAAACTATAATTTGCACTGCAGAGACAGAGTTATATGTTAACACCCCACATGTTATCCTTGGTATTGTGCTAGTGCCTTTTATCATGTTTCCCTTCACACACAAGGAGAATTTTATATTGAACAGCAATGCTTCTACCATCTAGTTGCATTAAAACTATAGAACACAATATGTCTCCTGCATGTTCACCTTTTTGCCATGGCAATATGATGGTGTCATCTACGAAGTTCATACTTGAGAACCACACAATTGAGTTACAAAAACAAACTACAAAGCAAAGTCTCATAATGTCTTTATGAATTGTGATTTTACATTGCGCTGCATTCAAAGATAGCTTTCACCTCACACAGTTAGGAGACCATCACTTGGACAGTCTGAAGGCTTTGTGACTCTAAATTACCTACTGATTGCTCAGGAGAGACACCAAATGCACAACAACCAATCATAGACCTTATACTAGAGGTTTCCAAAAAGCCAAAACAGTATTGGGGGAATGTGCATAAAGACACATTGAAAGGAACTGTCTCACATCACAGAGGAGGCTGGAAGTCCCTGTCGCTTCAGGGTGATTCAGTAACCTGGCTACCAAAGGAAGTTAATGACGTGGTTTTAGTCTGAGGACCAGCAGATTTGGAATACAGGAAAAGCTGAAAAATACAGTGTCTTGTTCAAAGACTAGCAAACTCAAATTATCCACTCTGACTTGGGGAGAAGATGGGGTAAGCCCTTTTCTTTTGTTCAGTCTGACAAATGAGGCCTACTACATTATAAAGGACAATTTGCTTTGTTAGATACACTAATTTAATATTGATTTCATCCAAACACTTTCATCAAAATACTCCCCAAGATGACATAAAATTATTAGCTATCACAGGAAACTAAAATGACAGTTGAGATAAAGTAAAATAATTATAAATCATATATATGATAAAGTTCTATCATCCATTATATGTAAAGAACTTTACATCTGAAAGAGAAGGCAAGACCAGTTCAAATTAAGCAAAAATCAAAACAGGAATTTCCTCACAGAAGATAAACCAAGGGCTGATAAATGCAAAAAAAAAATCATTGGTATCATTAACTGTAGGAAAATGCAATTAAAGTGCAGTGAAATTCTACTTCTTCACCAGGATTTCTGTAACTAAAAAAAGAAAATCAATAGTATATATTGCAAAGTGGCAAGAATGTAGAGAAATTAGAAACTTAATATGTTGCCACTAGAAATGGTAAATAGTCCACCCACTTGGGAAAAACACTGATAGCTTGCCCAAAGCCCTGGGTTCTGTCTCCAGAGGAAAAAAAGAAGAGCCATAGAGTTACTGGGTGCTGCAGCAATTCCATTGCTGACATATCCAGAAGACATAAAATGTATGCCATGAAAACTTACATCCAAACATAGCAGAACAGTTTTTAAGGTTAAAAAAAAAAAAAGAAGAAACAACCCAAGTGTCCATCAACTGAAACCTGGATGGGCAAAATTTACATATTCATTTAATGGAATCAATTCTTCCATGGGAAGGAACAGGAAACTTCCAAGTGTCACAACGTTGAAGAACCTTAATGATATTATGCCAAGTAAAAGGAGTCAGACAAACTGTATGTGTCCATGTGCATGTATTATAGTGGTGTCTTCCCTTGCCAGTGAGCTTGTGGTGGCCACACCTTTTGAACGTGATTTCTGCCCTTCAGATGCTTTCCACAACCTTAGAACTCACAAGCCAGCCCCTCTTCTGCTTTGTAATGGGTCATGTCTGCCCCTGAAACCATGCCCAAATGGTGTGGCCGTCACCACAAGTTCACTGGCGAGACAAGATGTCACTACATGGTTTTAATTTTATACCAAAAAGATTAGCTTTTTCTAAAACATTAATCAGAAGTGTTTCCAGGTAACTTTTTCAGTCTGTTTGATTTGGTTGAAGTATGTACTTTTATTTCTAGAAAAGACAGGGCCGTGTCTTCTGTCTCATAAGTATCAAGTGTACTTTATATAATATATACCAGTTCAGTCCTTAAAATGTTTATGATATTTTGAATTCTGAAGCATTCATTTGTTTTTTTCAGTCCCTCTGCTCCTTGGATACACTATAGTCAATGAAGCATGGTAAAAGCTTAGAGTCTATACTTTGCCCACCTGTGATGCCTGTACTGAGGTGAAAGACCCTTGAACCTCCGGGTTTCTTGCAATTATCCCACTTGTCAATGAGCAAGAAAAGACCCAGAAATAACAATGAGTTATTACAAATGGCATCTAGGTGACAAGTCTCATTCCCTTGAGGGGGAGAAGCCTATTTTAACTATTGGCAACTCCAGTCAATAATTTATATTTAAACTTCTATCCTTATCTCAGACGGCGCTGATAACATGATTATGTATTTACACTGGCAGGAAGGCAATTATGGTGGCCAGACCATAAATTTTATCAGGGGCACAACTCTTCCAGGTAATTGCCCCCTTCCTTCCTTCCACCTGAGGAATGGCGGTGCATTAAATATGGTTGCTGACTCTTCACTGGCCAAAAGGAAGCGACTCCCCACTCTGCAATCCCCAGGTGAAAGGCTGTGACTCCTAAGCCCAATGGCCACTCTGGTTTATTTGTAATGTGCTTCGATGACCAAAGCCCACAATTGCATTTGTGGGTGGTACACTTTTAAGAGAACGCAGAACAAACATGGAAATGGGTATTTAAGCAAATTGTTGTTCTTGGCTGAACATTTAGGGGGTGGTTTTAGAAACAGTAGATTTTCATAATTCTTACTGAGAGTTCATTTTAGGCAAAGGTGGATTTTGAAGTGCCTGGGTTAGTGACAGAAGCTATCTCCTTCTTTTTATATTTAATTTGATGCTGTGTGTTTGGATAGTTTGGCTGCTTGTATGTCTGTGTGCCACATGTGCCTGATGTCACCAGAGGCAGGAAGAGGGTGTAGGATCCCCTGGAATGGGAGTTATAGGCAGTTGTTAGCTGTCTTGTGGCAATCAAACCTAGGTTCAACGCTCCTAACTAATGAGCCGTCCCCCTAGCCCAGATATCTCTTTCTCATATAGAATAACTGAGATCTTGTAGACACTTGTGATTAATATTTGACAAGATAGACATTAGAAGCAATCATTATTTTTTTTAAATAAATCATGGTCTAATGAAACCCAAACTGGTCTCAAACTCCCAGAGTTAGCAAGACTGGCCTTGAATTAATGGTTCTCTTGCCTTTACCTTCTGAATGCTGGGGTTACAGGCCTGTGTCCACATGCCAGGTAAGATGAGAGTCAGGCTGGGGGTAAGCCTGCAGTCAGCTGCTAGGTTGCCTGCCTGGCCCTCACAGTGCCCTAGGCTCTGTCTCCAACACCGCATCAATCAAGCATGGCGGCACAAACCTATGGCCCCAGTCCTCAGGAAGTAGACCGGGAGAGATCACAAGCTCAAGGTTTCTTCAGCTACACAGAGAGTTTAAAGTCACCCTGGGCTCAAAATTAAATCCACCAGTCAATAGGTAAGGTCTAGCTATGTACCCCATCCTGACCTTGAACTCAAGATAGTCCTGCCTGCCTCTGTCTCCCAAGTACTGGGGTTACGACATGGACCACTACACATGATTTGAATATACGACTTTTTCTTTTAACACAAATAATTTTATCGTAAGGCAATTTTTTTCCTTTGTGAAAAATAACTTCATAAAGGTTTCTCTCCAACAACTAAAAACACGTTTAGGAATCTGGTCTAAAGATTTGAAAGAATGCATGCCATGGCCTGCCTGGTGGTACAGGCTTATAATCTCACAAGTTCTGGAAGCTGAGGAGGGCTATAGAGTTCAAGCCAGCCTGCATAATTTAGTGAGAACCTGTCTCACAATAAAAAATAAAATGGGACTCAGGGTACAGTTCAGTGGCAGAACATTTGCCATAACATATGTACAATGGATCTAGTATGGACCCACAGACTTGGCCTTTTGAATCACTGTTGCTTTCCCCCATGGCTCCCCCACTCCACACTCTAGTAGCCATGGGTGAGAGCTCCAGCCTCCACAAGCCTCACCAGCTCTCTCTTCCACCCTCATCACAGCTTCCCATCGCATTTGAGGCAACTTCTCCTTGCAGAGAATTCTTAATTCTCTTCTATTGTATTATCCATCTTTGTGATAATACCTCTTTTTGTTGTTGTTGCTGCTGCTGCTGCTGCTGTTAGTATAACTTGTTAGAAATTTGGATTCAGAAAATGTGAGTCCTTCGCCTTAGTTCTTTTTCAAGATTATTTTGCCTAGGAAGTTCTGAATCTTGCGTTGTAAAGCAAATGTTAGCTGCAGGGCTTTTTGTGGGTGACCTTCATCAGGTTGACACATTTCTCTGCCATTCCCCCGTTCATTCAGAGCTGTTATGAAACATGTATGCTCTCTGATGATTCAGGGGTTAGGATGGTTATAACTGTGTGTATCACCACTCTTGAAAGTAATTACATTTACTTCATTGAGATGGTCAGTGCTGAGAGGGTTCCTCGGTAGTCATATAAACGAATGGTAAATTAATCATATGTGCTACTTACAAAACATTGGGCATATATGAATGTTATATCCATATCCATGCTTGTATACAAACAACTGAAATTCATATTTCTCATTTCAGAAAGATGGCTTTCTTCATTGAGGTCAAATATCTCTTCATTATCACTGTAGGAATGAGGAAAAACTTAAGCCAGGAACTAAAATTAGAGCTACCAACATTTTGTTCTGTTTTTAAAAGGGAAACAGCCTCCTCATCATGAGTGACAGCCAAAACAATACCAAGTGCCAGAAAAAGATAAAAATTAATCATCCTTGGTTTGGAAACAGTACGCTGCTTTTTATTGCTTTGTATGCATAAAATCTTCATAGGTCTTAAGGCTATAAAGGCTAAAACTTCATGGATATTTTTACAGGTTTTACACCATATCTTTAAAATAGCATTTTGTGTGCTTGAACAATCTAAATTTCATTAGTTTTACTTATTTTATTTTATCTTATGTGTTCATTCTTAATATGCTGCCCTGGGTGGCCTAGTGTTTACAATGTAGCTTAAATTAAGCTCCTGCTTCAGTTTCCCAATTGCTGGGATTATGGGTGTGTACCACCACATCTGGTTTTCACCCTAAATTTTAAAACTCTCATTTAAAGTGATCCTTCGGCTTGCATACTTTTGGAAGAACTGTACAAATCATCAGATTGCATTACCCTCTCCAATTTATTTGTAACCATTTATCCACATGGGCAATGAAAATGTAGCTAGATTTTCAATTGCTAGTGGATACAGAAGGAGAATTGAGGCTCATATCTTTGTTGACACCACAGAGAACATCATTTCTGCTGAATATATGTGTTTATTATGAATATATTAGAAAAATTGTCCTGGGAAAGAGCTCCTGCATTTGGGGGTATGGATGTAAAAGAGACAGACTTGAGTGGAGTTGTAGTTCACTGCCTGCCCAGGTCCAGACAGGGAGAGGCTATGCCTGGATTTAGAAGCCTTACGTTAGAGAGAGCTAATGGCAGGCCTTATCATTGTATTTCCAGTGCTACTTTCTAGTGAAAATTATTGTAGTGCAATATGGAAGAAAATTCTCTGAACTGGGAGAGTTAAGAGGTCAGAAGGCTTAATGGAGATCTGCTGGGAGGGTTGTAAACTTACCATGAAGCTGCTATTAGAATTTATATGAAGTACAAAGAGGGTTTGAGCTGTGGCCGCCAGCCCTAAGAGTCTGTCTTCAGGTTTCAATCATACTCTGTGTTTCTGATAACCCATTTAGATTTTTTAAAAACTCACTGACAAAGAAGACACACTTGTGCTAGCATTGGAGGAGGAAATCTTACAGGGCCTCAACCCTAGACAAAGAACTATGGGCAACTAAGGAATGCTGAACGCAGGAGAAACAGTCTCCCCCAGAGAAGTAGTCTCAGTTCATTATACCAAGTGGTCAGCTCTGAAATCACACATACAAGCAATTGTCACAAAGATCTGAAGAACAGTCACAGCCATGTCAGAGGCTACTCCACTTATTATTGGAGATATTTTCTTCATTTTAAATGAATTTTCATTTTAGTCTTTGTCCAGCGAACATGTCTTATTTTCAATATAGACTTAAAAACCACTGTTCATCATCAGAGTATCAGGTATAAATTTTAAATATATGAGGTACAAAAGACAATCCCCACTTAGATGACCACTGGCCTTGCTTACGAGCTTAACTGCTACAAATTGACTCAATAACCAAGTCTCCCAACTCTGCTTTTGTCAAATACTCAAGCACCTATTGCTCTCACGTAGCTACATCAACACAGAGTAAGAAATTACCATATAGTTATTATTACAGTTACTTATACCGGTGTGTCATGAACATGATACCAAGCTGGGAAAAAATGACATGTTTATATTTCCTAACTTGTTTATCATGTGAATTAACCCTATGGTTGTCATTATCTTTGGTTGCAATCTAGAAAGTCTGGGGCCAAATATGTTTAAGTTTAACTCATGTGGTAAAGCATTGATTCAATCAGTTTCAAAGTTCAGGGCCCAGAAAACAATGTTAACAAGTTTTCTTTATATATTCCCCACATATATGTATGAATGTATAGGTTTTCCTTGTGTATGAGAGGGTTTCTTTATTTTCATCATTTGTTCTAAAATCTTACTATACAGTCCTAGCTGAACTAAAACTTGCTATGTAGATGAGGCTGGTCTTGAACGCACAGAAATCCACCAGTTTCTGCTTCCTGGGTATTCTAATGATGATTTTAATTTTCATTTTTTAAATTATAAATTTATCTGGTCTTATATAAAATGTAAGATTGGCTAAATGGTAGGCATGCCTTTACTCTGGGCACTTAGGAGGCAGAGGTAGGAGGACTAGATATCACTATAGGAACTTGAAAACATTTTATGTTGTCACTCAGCAGGGAAGCCAACATTCTTCCCAGGGCAGTGGGAGGTAGAAAAATGTATCATTTCCTACACCAAAGATGTTCTCCACATTGTAAGATTGTCTTTCCAGTGTAAAGTGCATTTCTCATCTTCCTGGGCCCATGCCTGGTAACCGTTATATTTATTTTCATCTATATCTTCCCTGAGAAATTTCCTTTGGGGAAATTTAGTATGATTAGTCATATTGCCCACTCATATTATAGCAACTTCTATACACTTCAGTGACGTCACAATTTGACTTTCTTAGAATCCTATCTCCTTTTCTGTTTTAAATTTGCACCCTCTCTCATCCCTCAAGTGATTCAGACAGAGAGTACTATCCAGAATTTACTTGAAAGTAAAGAAATGGTGGGAAACTGTTCATTAAATATTCTTAAAACTTAACACCCAAAGGAACAAAACTGCTGCAGAAAACAGAGTTGTAAAGAGATGCAGAGGCCAGTCCACGGCATGAGGGACCTGTCTATCCTAGTTTTGCCTTTGCTATTCAAATAGACAAAGATTTCTCTTTCTTCTTTTCTTTGTAATTAAGTTTCTCATAGAAAACTAGGTATGTGAGCAATTTGAATCAGAAGAGTTAAAATACCAAGTTGGGGAGAGAAGGCTTGAAGCTCATCTTTAACGACTGAATCCAGATTTAATGTGGTCACAGGGGGTGAAAGTCGGACCTAAGAACTGAGGGCCTCAGATTCCTGCTTCCCACTGGGAAGGGAGGACAAGTTAAGTTCTCACTTCTCATCTTGTGAGATCAGGCCTGGGTGCCTGGGAGACAGTCTACCACGGAGTCTTTCTTAACACCTTTGAGCTGGGTACTTTTCCATTCTTACTCCGAGGCTCGGATATAACCAGCTGCCAGTGTTTCTCACTCAACCCTCATTTCCTCATCTAGGCGAAGTGAGCGTTTGTTTCATTTTTCTCTGTCCTCACTTCACTTCTGTGAGAACACGGAGTGAGAAGGCCCTGGAAGTCTCAGTTCTTCTTGGCCAAGTTTCCCATGCAAAGAGAGCAAGCAGCTGGTCTGGAAACTCCGCCTTCTGCCAAAATCCAGCTCCTAAGGCCAAGTATGACAACCCTCTCCTTCCAGGAAAGTAGACGTATGGCCTGTGCGTCAACCCAGCACTCAGGTGAAGTGCTTGTGCGTTTTTACAGTGTCTTCTTCCCATGTTGTAGCTTTTAAGAGCAGTAGTGCCGAAAAGGACATTTTCAGCAGGGTTGTTTATATTCCCTTGCTGAGTTCAGTGTGGCCCTGGCTCATAATATTTATGTGTGTTTTCCTTTTGCCTTAATTGTAATTAGCCTGCTGTTTGCTGCATTTCTCTTACCTTGCCTTAAGAATTTGCTTTTTCCTTCAATTGTTTGCATCGGTATCTTTTGAATTTCCTCTCTCCTATTTACTTTTTGGCATAAATAATAATTGGTGCTACAGGGGAACTTGATAAAGTTTTTATTGTGTTTCCTTTTGTGCACCAGTGATTGAGAGGCATAAAAATGTCTAAAGCATTTTCCACACTTGTACAGCAAAACAGAGTCAAAGTTCTCAATAAGAGTTCGAGTTCTTACTTTTCTACATTCTGTTGTTAAAAGTTCAAACCTCCTGCAATTTTGATGGATATTTTTTTCTCAAAACCTATCTTCATTTCAATTTTTCTAAATATAAAATTTTCTCTATTTTCAAATTATCGAATTTTGCCCTCACTTTTACTCACTCTGGTTTGTGGTGTTTACTAGAACAAGCTCATATGTCCTTTGTTTAATAAAGTCATATTTTCCTCTTCAGAACATAGTCTATGGTAGCTAGTCAAAAAAAAACTCATACTAAAACATATCTTTTTTTCTAAATTTTTCTGTAAGTTGTATTAAAATATGATGATTTGCTTTCTGGAAGGAATAGCAGCAACAACAAAAGAACTTGGGAATTCATCTTTGACCATAGCCCCATTTGAATCACACATAGATTGAATGGAGATTAATTAATTCATCCATTTCCAGAAGTAAAGAAATCAAGACTGTAGTAATTAGCCACTGCCACTGGTTGCTATAAATTAGAAAGTATTCAGAGTTGATTTAAATAAAAGTAGAAAGTGTGAATTTGAGTTACTTTACTTCCATTTTTAGATGTCTGAATTTTATAAATTTCCACAGTAAACACATTGTTTTCATCAGGAAAAATTAAAGTGCAAGTATTTGTTTAAGCTCTTTGCCCCAGATGCCTGAGCCTCCAAACATGGTCCTCCTTTAAGTTGATCTTTGACACTCAAAATCCCTAAAGGCACTGTATTCCAATTAATCTAAATACTGTTTTCTATTTGAAAATAAGAATTAACAAAAGCAGAGATTTTTCCCAAGTTGATGACATCCTACTCTCGTATTTTATGACAAGCATGGAAGAGTTGTTACATTTGCTAACCCCACATCTGACAGAGGGTTGATCTCCAAAATTTACAAAGAACTCATGAAGCAAGTCTCCAAAACACCAAAGGATCCCATCAAAAAATGGGGTACAGAACTAAGTAGAGAATTCTCAATAGAGGAGACTAAAATGGCTGAGAGACATTTGAGAAAGTGTTCAATATCCCTAGCCATCCGGGAAATGCAAATCAAAACAACTCTGAGATACCATCTCACTCCTGTCAGAATGGCTAAAATAAAAAACTCCAACGACAGTTTATGCTGGAGAGGTTGTGGAGAAAGGGGAACACTCCTACACTGCTGGTGGGAGTGCCAACTTGTACAGCTACTTTGGAAATCAGTGTGGAAATTCTTCAGGAAAATGGGAATCAATCTACCACAAGACCCGGCAATTCCACTCTTAGTCATATACCCAAAAGATGTACAGTCATACAACAAGGATGTCTGTTCCACTACATTCAGAACAGCATTATTTGTAATAGCCAGAACCTGGAAGCAACCAACTGAAGAGTGGATAGAGAAAATGTGGTACATTTACACAACGGAGTACTATTCAGCGGGAAAAAAAAATGGAATCTTGAAATTTGCAGGCAAATGGAAGACACTAGAAGAAACCATACTGAGTAAGGTAACCCAGTCACAAAAAGAAAAACATGGTATGTACCCACTCATTTATGGATTTTAGACATGAATCAGGAGAGTGCCAGAGAGTCGGAACCTTCATCCAACGACTGATGAAAGCAGAGACAGATACCCACAGACAAACACTGAACTGAACTCCTGGAATCCAGTGTCTGAAGAGAGAACTGATGTGCAAAGGGGTTAAGACTGGGCTGGTTTAAGCCACAGAAACATTTGACCTGAACAAGGGGGGAGCTCTTGTACTCCAGATTGATGGCTGTATAGAAAGCATGGGGCTGATCAAGACCCCCTGAATGTGGGTGTCAGTGAGGAGGCCTAGGTAATCTATGGGGCCTTGGGTAGTATTTATCCCTGGTGTACAAATAGACTTTGAGTGCCCATGCCACAATATGGGAAGCTCTCTCAGCTGGTACTCTTGGGGGGAGGGCCTAGGCCCTGCCCTGGATGAAATGACAGTTATTGGAAATCCACCATGGAGGGCCTCACCCTCCTTGGTGATCGGAGTGGAGACTGGGTAGAGGGCTGGGGGACCTGGTGGGGAGGGCGGGGGAGGAGGAGAGGGAGATTGAGCTGGGATTGACATGTGAAACAAGCTTGTTTCTAGCCTTAAAAAAAAAAAAAGCCTGTGCTGTGGGAAGTGTTTGTAAGGTCAACAGCCACTGCAAATTCAGTTCTAGAGACTAACTTTGAGACATTGTCCGAGGTGAAGTGCTGTGCCATTGTCTAGGGTTCGGGGCAAATGGATTCGCCATAATAAAGGGAAGTTTTAAGGTAACAGGTGATCAAGCTGTCTCCTTCTTTAGTGTCACATAGATTTTAGTCATCAATTTTCAAAGCATTAAAGTTGATCTCAGTAGAAACAAGTTGCAGTTCTTATGGAAGGGTCTTAAAAGATCCCTTAGAGAAATGCAAAAAGTAAGTTATAAAGGATTCTGTTCATTGTAACCCAGATTTAGTAGTACCCATGCATCACTTCTTTAAGCCACTGGCATCATTCTTTGTATGTTGCTGGTATGGTAACTAAGTACACTGACTTGATTATTTATTCACTTTAAAAAGGTCAGGGAAAAAATTGAGATGCAGAGAAGTTAAGCAACCCTAGGAAGGGCACATCAAGGATGTGGACAGACAAGATTTGAGCACAGACAAAAATGCCTTGAAGACAAAACTCTGTGGTTGAATACTGTTCTTGACTCCTCCCCCTTCCGGAGGGCTTGACTTAGAGCTCCACACACAGTCTAACATAGTCTGCCTACACGCTCACTCTGAGAGCAAGGCGAAAAGTACTTACGCTTTATATTGTAACTTGAATTGAGTCTTTGATTGACAACTGTGTTTCAAATAAGGGTATTTTTTTTCACCTGTAAAATAAGGAAAAACAATACTTCCAAAAGCAAAAGCGCCATATAACAGTACTTGACCAAACAAGAGAAACTTAATATATTGGGTTCCTTTCTTCCATCCCTTGCTAAGCCAAAGCCAGTGTCCCTTACTGAGTGGGTCCCACAGCTCTGAGATGACCACAGTCCCCTCAGAAAACTCACTCATCAGAGCAAGTGGACTTGGCCATGGGATCTCAGAGGCTGTGGATCTCCAGGTGCGGGCAGGGTGTTTGAGAGAAGCCAAACAAAAGCTGGTATGCGTCAATGTCGATGTCATGGCCAGCTCTGCTGAACTTAGGTAGCTTCTGATAGCCATGTCGTTTCTGCAGCTCTGGCCTCCCATCTCATCTTCCCAGCAAAACCCGGCTCCTGACTCCAAAGTACATTTTGCACAACTGAGCTCCAGCCCACACTGCCCCGGTTTCTCCCAAAGTCACCTTACAGGTTCTTCTCCTATACCATTTCTCCTGAGGCTGTCTCTGAAATGATGAGGGTCCAGTTCAAATGATTCCTCCTCTGCACAGCTGCCCTGCCAAAATAAGTGGAAGACACCTCACCATCAACCCACTGCAGCTCAGGGTGTTTCCCTAGTGACAGGCTGTAGATACTTGGTCTGTTGGAATGAAAACTGAGTGGAATTGTGCTTTAAACTGGCCTGAGCTAGCAGCCCTGAAACAGCAGCTCTAGACTCCTTTATGAAAGGGGGTTTGGGGGTACTAGCCCAAAGCACACTGGGAGAGTGCTATGGGGAAGGAACAAATGAAGCAAAGTCAGCCACACATACGTGTGTGTGTGTGTGTGTGTGTGTGTGTGTGTGTGTGTGTGTGCGTGCAGTGTTGAAGCCCCTGGTTTTGTGTGCTGGCCTAACAAGTTAATTCTTAAAGTTATGTAGCTCATGCAGTTCTGCTGAAGATCTGGTGTCAGCTCCAGAAAAGTTGCTTCTGAATTGGCTCTAGAACTCCAGTTAGCTAGGCGACTGATAAAACAAACAATCCAAAAATGCTGGTTTTTTAAAAGTATATCATTCAGTGACAAAAAATAAGCATCCATTGAGTAAAGCCATGAATCAGCACTACAGTTGCCATCCATTTGGAGAGTAGAGAAGCCACATTGCCCATCAAACTGTAGACAAGCACCACCGCTGTATCCACAGCAGATACAGAACTGATGGAAGATGATTGTTTAGTAGATTTCTCTGGTTGTGTGTTTTCCACTGTTTAAGATGGAGGCGCGAGGCCACTTAACTCCTTTCTGGTGTCTTCGCCACCATTCAGAGGAGCTGGCCTAGGCTCAGAATTTCCTCTTACTGTCTTTCTTCTCGTGTTTTGACCCGCTGCTCCCTGCACTCCACTTCAGTGGGACACCAGACACCAGGCACTCTATTAATATCCCAACACACGCCTCTGTACTCTAACTTACAATCGCTATGAGCAGTCTCTGGCTTTAAGCCTCCTTTTCTCACATGCTGTCTCATGGGAACAGCCTGCAGACATTGGTTGCCAATGCTCTTTTATAGCTGCTCTTCACACAGCTACTGTAACTGCTCAGAGGGACTTACATCTTCTACAAAGTACACCAGGGTCCACGTAACAGGAAGGACTTCTGTTACTTACTTCCCAAAACTAGAAAAGAAAATTATAAAGAAAAGGTAAACTGAAACTTAGCCTATAGGTCTGTAATCTCTATGGCCTCTTACAGGTTTCACAAAATAAAATGAGTAACATATACATAATGTACGTATATATTTATAAAAAAACAAAGTTTTTTCTCTGTTTGATTTGGTTCTTATTAGTTTGTTTTTGAGGTAGTCTTGTATAGCCCAAGTTGGCCTCAAACTCCTATGTAACTGAGAATGAACTTGAACTCCTGAGCCCCTTCCTCTGATCTCCCAACCTCTAGGATTTCCAGTAGGCACCACCACACTTGCTGTAAAGGGTTTATCGAGATGTTACAGTTGTACAATTATGTATGCACATACATTTTAAAATATTAACATTCTATATTAATGCAATAATTAGAAATACCATAGAGATTGCTATTTTAATTTTATTATGTTTTAATTAACCAATAAAAGGTATGTTCGTTTATGGTATAGTATGTGCTATTTTGAAGAACACCTACATTGTGAAATGGCCAAAGCATTTAATGACTATGATATACATCTCGAACCCTTGTGCAAAAAAAAAAAAAGACAATCTGTGTGATCAGAACGATACATGTAATATTTAAATGTAATAACATTCTCTCCCCATGTAGACGAGGGTCCAATGTATCTCTTACCCTGGACATGAGCAGCCTGGGGAATGTGGACCCCTTCGTGGCCATCCCTACCCCCCGGGAGAAGATAGCCATGGAATACCTGCAGTCAGCCAGCCGCGTTCTTACAAGGCCACAGCTGAGAGACGTCGTGGCAACTTCCCACTTACTTCAAAGTGAATTCATGGTGAGCCTGCTCTTTCTCACTCAGCATTCTCAGCACAAGAGCTGGAAATGGGGCTGCCCTCTCCCAAGGGGCTCACTGTGG
Source organism: Mesocricetus auratus (assembly GCF_017639785.1). Classification (NCBI taxonomy): domain Eukaryota; kingdom Metazoa; phylum Chordata; class Mammalia; order Rodentia; family Cricetidae; genus Mesocricetus; species Mesocricetus auratus. Next base: position 54,246,476 of record NW_024429195.1, on the reverse strand, counting down.
GCAAATGGTTGCAAGGCATTAGGTGAAGAGTCATGGCTTTAGAGGCACCCTGTTTCAGCCCCTGCTGATTGTTCACACAATTCTTAACGGACTGGGAGCCTGTAAGAGTCAGCGGCTGGTGCAGTGGCACTGGAGAGCTGAGCCGGGAAAGCATTTCATGATTAGGAAACAGCCTTTCTGTGATTGTGGGGAACTGAATTGTTCGGGTTTACTGGAGCACTGAAATCAAAATGGGAAGTGGCAAAAGTTGAGCCTCAAAAGATAAAGAAGGTAAAAAAGAAAACAACACAAATTGTAATGTGTTTAGGAACAGGATTTAACCTTGCTTTAGAAAAGCCACTGCTGTCTATGATCATACCACCCTGAACGCACCAGGTCTCTGATCTTTAGAAAAGCCACTGCTGTCTATGATCATACCACCCTGAACGCACCAGATCTCTGATCTTGTCAGACCTGGTTAGTACTTGCATGGGAGAAAAGCCATCCCCAGACACTGGAAGGAATCAGAGTGGAGGCTCTAGAGGTAATTCCATGGAAACCAGAACTCGTAAGGTGTTGACACTAAAAATATGTTCACAGAATTGAGAGAATTTGTAACATGGCACCGCATGTTGGTTTCATTAAATGAGGTAGCCAACAGAATAGAAGTTAGGAGCAGTACTCAGGGTTGTTTTATTTTGTTTATTGTTTTTTAATTTGGATGACAGAATTCAAGAGAGACCAACCAAGGGCTTAAGATGATGGTGAGTGTTGTATGACGTTCACTTTTTAAAAACTCAGCATTGCATCCGGTAACTTAATGCACAGTAAAACATTACACACAGAGAAAATGGGGTGGGAGACTACTTTGTAAGTATTTCCTGATAGCTTTACATCATACAGCAGTTACACAGCTCAATCTATAGTGATCAAGTATAATAAGCAGATGGTTTTATGGTCAATTCAGATATTTGGAACTGGATTAGTAGAGAAATATCAGTGATCTGTTAGACTCCCTGTTAGTGACACCAGCTATTATCAAGCTTCCAAACTAAACACCAATGTGGAGTTTTAAAAATGAGATGCCGTAGTGTGTCATGTTTTTATATGTGAAGCTAATGAAACCCAGAATGAAAGAGGCAGTCAATGGTCACACTGCACAGCACAATCACCTAGCACCTGTTCTGGGGCTGTCACTATGTCTTCGTTTATGAAAGAGCCTTTAACATGGCATACTTCCCCAGAAGGAAAGATGAGGCCAACAAGGAGAGCAACAATGAAAGATCCTGACAGATTGTCAATGTGTGTCAGTAAACAGGTCAAAGTGAAAGAAAGGAAGATATAAAAATCTAACCCTCCCTCTGGCATTGTCAAAGCAGACTGACTTGTTTAAATTATCAAAACTGAACATGTGCTTTGGGGAGCTGGGTTTGTTGACAGAGTGCTTACCTAGCATACATGAAGCCCTGTGTTTGATCCTCAGCATAATATGCACCTGAAATCTTGGCGCATGCCACTCCAAGTAGAGGAAGGTGGATTAGAAGTTGAGGGTCACCCTTAGCTCCATAGCCAGTCTGAGGGAAGCCAAGGCTACATGAGACCTTGCCCCAAACAAGCAAACAAATTAAATGCTTTCCCTTGAGTATTTGACAACTTTATTTTGATGACTAGGAACTAAGAAACTTAAGTGTTTCAATGAGTAGAGACTATCTTAAATGTCTAAAATGTCAAAAATTAATGAAGTGACTCTTTTAAAAGAAAGTTGTTCTCTGTAACAAAGGTTTCAGTTCATGCTATAGCCTGGCTCTTCTCGAACTTTCAGATGGGCAGACTATGGAGACAACTTGGGTGAAGTTTTGCATGAGCTTCCTTGTTTCCTTGTTATTTTTTTCCAACAAAAGCTGGTATAAAGGGAACTGGTAAAAATGGAAGACCGTGTAGTCAAAGCACATTATATGTATTCATGAGAACAACAAGGTGAATTTGTTATTTTATAAGAGGAAGATATTTTATAAGATGGAAGAGCTTAATGCTCATTAATCACCTAACAACACAAGTCATTTTATTCCATGTCACCCTGATTTGTTCAGTCCATTTAAGAATTTTATGTTAAGAAATACTGTATTTGTATAAGTACTTGCCCGTGTCCTTTGGAAAGTTCTCTCTCATGACTTGAGCTCAGTCATACAAGGATGGAGGATGCTCTGAGTTTCAGGTCTCATGGAGGGATGTCGAGCCACTTCTATCTCAACTCTTCCCTCTTTGCTTGCTTGAGCCATGTGATATACGTTCTTTCTGGATCAGAATATTGTCTTCTTCTTAAGTAGGAGAAAAGTGGACCCCTTTTCCCAAAGGTATCCCATCTATAACACAAATGAAACAGTGCAATTATAAAGAGGTCTTCATTAAAAAGCATTTCAGCACGTGGATCAGTAGCAACAACAAAATCCTTCTACAGTTATCACTTTCATGGGGGATTTTTAATGATTCTAAAAATCTAATTGACATTAAAAGAATTAAATTTTTGCTGATCTTATGAAAACTTTCTGGAGAAAGTTGAATATATATATATATATATATATATATATATATATATATATAGTTTGTGTGTGTGTGTGTTTAATGTGTTTTCCTAGGTGATGTCACAGCAATGCTTACTATTGAAGCAGGGTGTTTTGTGTCTCTATGGTGACTACACACAAAATGATACTTCCAAACACACAGTGATACTTCTTAGTAGCCAGGTTATAGGCTGCATCTTACCTGTTTATGAAAGGAAAGATGTTGGTCAGCCAGCAGGATGGTCTGTTGTTTTGTAAAATGACTTTGAAGTCCAGTAGATCACAGAGCCAACACCGCCTGTGAAGATTTTTTTTGTGTCAGCATTAGATACACAACTCGATATCATTTATTTTTGCAGGAAATACCAATGAACTTTGTGGATCCCAAGGAAATTGATATTCCACGTCATGGAACGAAAAATCGTTATAAGACCATTTTGCCAAGTAAGTTTCTTGAGCTGATAGCTTGCCTTGTAAAACCACATCACCCATTCAATTCCACCTCACCCTTTCCAACCCTCGTAACACTCTATAGATGCCACACTTGGCGTAGAAATATTAGTCAGTGCTAAAGTTATCTGAAGCAGAGTAACTTTATCTCATGTTGCTTTCATCACAATGATAAGTTCACAGTTCCAGAAGATTCGTCACAATTGCATCACACACCGTGGCTAAACTGATTTTCATCATAGTCGATTAGGTACTTGCATGTAGATAGGAGCTAAAAACAAAAGAGAGAAAAGGTACAAATTCTCATAAGCTTAAAGTAGTCAATGGTTTCTTCGATGACACCAAAAGTACCAGCCATCAAAAGACAAGTGGAATGAGCTTCACTGAAATACTAAAGTTTTTTTATGTTTCAAATGTCATCTTAAGAAAGTGACACATTATGGAAGAGAGGGAACATTTCCCATCAATAAACAAATGAATACAGTTCAGGCTTTGGCAAAATTCATAGACATCTTGTAGCAGTAACTCTAGACAGATGAGCCACAAACACATTCCTTCAATGTGTTGGTATAAGTGAGCCATGAGTTTGACAATTCCCAAAATTACAAATGGCCAATTAATACATGAAAAATGTTCACCATCCTTAGCTATAGGGGAAATGCAAATCAGAATGACATTGAGGTAGGGTGGTAACACATGCTGGTAATTCCAGCACTGAGGAGGAGGCTGAGTCCAGAGGAGTGCCACAGTTTGGGACTAGCCTACATGGTGAGACTCTCTCTCTCTCTCTCTCTCTCTCTCTCTCTCTCTCTCTCTCTCTCTCTCTCTCTCACACACACACACACACACATACACACACACAAATATGGAAAACAAACAACCAAAGCCTACCTTGAGATTCCAGTTCACCCAAGTTAGAATGGAAAACTAAGTAATAATAAATGCTGGCTGGTGAGTGGCAGAGTAAGAGTTCCCTTCGACATGATTGGTGAAAGAAATGAATTAATTCCTTCCACTATGGAAATCAATATGGGAGATACTTTAAGAAAAAAACAGCATAATTATCATATGGTCCATATGTTTATATCCTCTAGACAATCTAAGTAGGCATACAACAGATACATTGTTAAAAAAAACTAGCCATTTTTATTGTGAAACTATTCATAATAGACAAGTTATAGTGTCAGCATAGGAGCCCATCAACACATGAATAGCCAAAGAAAAACGTGATATGCACACACTATGGAGTATTAGTGAGGCATCAAGAAGAACATAAGTGGGTCAATTACAGGAGAATGGATAGAACTAAGCCAAACTAGAGGATAAATATTTTTCATATGCAGAATCAAGATATATTTTAAAGGACATGGAAGTAAAAAAGAAACTTTTGAGAAGAGAAGGAAGTACACAGACAAGGAGGGACAAGAGAGGTTAATGGGGGGCACTGTGATCAAAAAAATGTTATGTAAACATATGGAAATGTCACACTAAAACAATTCTTATAATTAATTCATGTTCATTTTTAAAAAGGAAAATGCACTGACATTTGCATAGTATTTTATTAGTTTTCTCTTAAGATATAAAATACAAAAAAAGATGCAATACATTTTAATATTTGTGGTGATAGAAACACACTAAAGTCAAATAAATAATTACTATCAATGTTATATATGGGTTTCCTCCACTGGCAGAAAATAACTCTGCTGGAGTGTATTTTCAATGAGTCAAAATAGTTAATTCTATTTCTTAAGGTATAGTTCATTATCAAAAGGTATTTTATTTATGACTATACCAGAAGAGGGTGAAAAGGATCTCTCCTCCCTCACTCTCAGACTATCCTTGAACTTACAGATACACCTGCCTCTTCCTCCCAAGTGCTGGAATTAAAGGTGTGCATCGCCACCCCTCTCTCTCTCTCTCTCTCTCTCTCTCTCTCTCTCTCTCTCTCTCTCTCTCTCTCTCTCTCTCTCTGTCTCTCAATTTTCTCTAAATTATACCAAGCATTAAGTAATCAGGACCAATGTCCCCACTGCAATGATTATAAGTCCTCTGGTTTCGAAAGAGTTTTCAGTTTGTTCGGGTTACTTCAAAGTTCAGCCTTCTCTGTTTCCTGTCCTGGGCGATAGCAGATAAGAGCTACATAGTCTGTGTCATCTTTTCCACTTCTAGAACTGGGTGGACCGCTTGGTCCAGGATGCCTCTGCTGACAATGATGTTGCAGATGATGTGTTCTCAGTGGAAAGTATCTGTAGCCTGAAAATGTCTCCCACTCTTGTTTCACAAACTGTAACTCAGAACAGATAGTTTGGACACACCACACCATTGGCTCCTACTATCAGAAGGGACTGCAATGACAGACATAGCTGTTCTCTGTGGCTCATTTTAGACTTTAATGTGACACAAAATTGAAATGTCACATGAATTTATACTAGCAAATGATCAGTACTTTAAATATTATTGCCTTTACTGCTACAGCACATAATAAGCCCTTGGGTTTGAAGTTTGTCTGTATGTATACATACTGGTAAGGCTACCTAGTTTTGTGGGTATATGGGATAACCAATAGTCAATGGCTTATTGCTCGTTCTTTGAATACAATGTCTATCTAAATCAAAACCAGGCATGGTTAGGTCCTGAAGAGATGGATTGGATGATGTAGTGAAATACAGCCGGGTGGTGGTGGCACACACCTTTAATCCCAGTACTTGGAAGGCAGAGGCAGACAGAGCTCTGTTCTACAAGAACTAGTTCCAGGACAACATCCAAAGCTACACAGGGAAATCCTGTCTTGAAAAAAAAGAAAGAAAAAGAAAAAGAAAGGAAGGAAGAAGAAAAAAAGAAAGACAGAAAGAAAGAAAGAAAGAAAGAAAGAAAGAAAGAAAGAAAGAAAGAAGGAAAGAAAGAAAGAAAGAAAAATACAAAAAATTGGGCAGTCCAATTTGTTCTGAAGGAATGGAAGGAAAGTAGGACTGCACATTCAAACTCTAAAGAAAAAGAGAAGGGTCCAAATGAGAGAGGAATCAAGAATCAGAACTCCCTTGAAACATGACGTGACCTATGTCAGAATCAGGGGTCAACGGGGAAAGTCAAAAGCCACAGATCGATCAAGAGATAGACACACACGTGCATCCAAGACAAACACTGACACTGTGTTAATGGCCTTGAACTTACACACTTCTCTTTGCTGCTTAGGGTTGCTCTAGAGAATTTTTTTGGAAAGTAAATCTACTCAATGTGTTCTCTCTGGTTCCCTCCTTAGATCCACTTAGCAGAGTGTGTTTAAGACAAAAAAATATCACTGATGCGTTGAGTACTTACATTAACGCTAATTACATTCGGGTGAGTAATTATGCATTTCTTTCTGGTTGGCATATTGACTTATTATTTTATTTCCTTTTTCCCTAAAAAAAAAATACCTACCCAAGCTTTGTTTCTTTCTTCTCTCCCCAGAATAGAATTCTCTTTAATCTGGTCACTAGTGTTTTTCGTGCATGTATGTTGTAGTCACATCAACTCCGGTGATAGGTGTTTTACAGTGCATCCTCCTTGGCTGTGAGTTTACAGTGAGTCCTCCTTGGCTATGAGTCCCTGAGTACAGGCTCCATGTGGACACTCTATAAAACTGAACTTTCCAAACCTCACTGCCAAACAGCAAGCTGGATTTACTGGGAAGTACTGCATATGTGCCTGGTGGTGCTAATGACAAGGCAACTCTGTTATTATGAAGATCACCCACACACACACAAATGTCCTCTGCAATCCCTGAACGAAAAAGCTAATGTGTTTGTCTCTTTACTCCAAACAGGGCTACAATGGGAGGGAGAAGGCTTTCATCGCCACGCAGGGCCCCATGATCAACACTGTGAACGACTTCTGGCAGATGGTCTGGCAGGAAGACAGCCCCGTGATTGTTATGATCACAAAGCTCAAGGAGAAAAATGAGGTAGGATGTTTAGCCCAGTTCTGAATGTCACACATGCTACTCCTGCTATAGGAAATATCTGGACTAATTGAGGTCACTGTGACTTCCCAAATATCCCCGTAAAATGGAACATAGATGTGAAATGATAAGGTCACTTTATACCTCCAGCAAATGATAGTGGGTATTGTATGAGTGACAACCTTCCTTCAGGCAACTTAGCACATGCGGCATACATGTATCTCATTTGCACACATATATCTCAGTAAAGACATAAAGGGCAAGGGAATTAAAAATTATTTCAAAAGCAAGTAATTTTTTTATTTATTAAGAGATGCCATTCTGTTTGTTGGCAGTTGTATGTATTGAAATATACACATAAAGAAATAAATATATAATAAATGCTAGCAAATAAAATATACCAAGATCCCTTCACTGATAATTTTAACTTCCTAGTAGGAGACGCAATGAATCTGTTAATTACAGCATAGTAGAAGGGATAGATGGTGTTGGATACAAACCAGAGCAAGAGGAAGGAGTGGCTGGGCAGTATGATGGGGAGAAGGCATGGGTGACAACATGAAACAGAGGACAAGGAGGGACTGCATAGGAAAACGAGACTGAAAGAAACATTGGAGAGAAGTGATTTAAAAAAACTAAACAGCTTTTCCAATGGCCTTCTAGTAAGAAATCCCCACAAAACAGACAAATGTAGACTTATTTCCACACTGGCGATCTTTTCTAAGGATTTGACTTGCAAGAAAGACTTACTCTGTATTTTACACCATAACAACAAGACCAAGCAGTTCCTGGGGGCTACCATCTCAGGCACTGCTTGTGTGCTAGGCATCTTACTGAAATAATTAATGGTCAACTTTAGCTGATATTTGTTTCCACTGTTTTCTTATTGAAGTTGTTTCATTTAGGGACACCCCTGGGGGTGTGCAAGCTTTCTCTACCCTGCACCCACAAGGGAGAAGAATTCCTTTTCACTAATTTTTTGCTTCCATTTTGTTTTCAATGCATCCACAGGAGAGCCGTGTGGATCTGGCGAAAGCTAGAATACCTTTTTTATTATTCTCACATTAAAATGCTGTTGAGGATTTTGTTTTTCTCTTTGACTGCATAACTCAGAAGTTAGAGGTGTGCTTTATTGGTTTGTTTTTCATTTTTAGCGTTTGGCCTCTTATCTTTTCTAATGTTTGAGATATACTCCCAGGAATATGAAAGTCAAGCATGTCATATATTTGCTGTGTAATCTGCTGCTTGTTTATTTCCTGTAGCAGTCACAATCCAAAACAGTACAAGACAACTTTTTTAACCACTCCTTCTCCTTCAAATTAAAATAAAAATCCGTTATGCCCAGGCATATTACATATGTAATATCATATAGGAAACTCTGATGTTCTACAGATCAACATGATACTGACAAGTTTGCTTTAAAGGGGATACACTGTAGGTTCACACCACCAGGAAAATGCTGGCTACTGAACACCAGCCAGCATTCAATTGTTCTCAGTGTCATTGTTTAAAATAGACAAAAATCATTTCCTCCAAAGAATACGGAGGTGGAGATATCTTTAGAAGTTTCCCACGCTCTATATGTTTATGAACTGTTCACTTTCTAATAAATAAAGAAATGAACAGTCACCATCTTCCTTTTAATAATGCCGATAATCTCAGGTACTTTTTACAAAATGAGGGTAAAGAAAAGGTAAAAAAAAAAAAAGAAGCCCTAGAGCTGAAAAATGAGTTTCTGAGAATAAAAGAGACCTGGTTGCAGGCAATTTTGAGTTCTTTCATTTTTCAAATGAGACTCAGCATGAAAGGAATTCCCTATGAAGAAAAGTAATATAGAAAACAGTGTTCACATTCTTTTAGCATCAATTATTCTATTACTAAAGAAGGTAACTGTAATAGTAGGATCAAAACTGGCAAGTGGTTGAAACTGTAGATATGGCTCAGTGTTGGAGTATTTGCTTAGACTATGTAGGTCCTAGGGATCCCAAAACTAGAAATTTGGAAGAAAGGATCTTCCCCTCTGCTCTCTGAAGTTTCAGAAACTGAGTCTGCTGGAATAAACTAACATACAGTCACAAGGAGAAGAATATAAACATTGTGGATACTCTGGAACATTGCAAGAATGAAAAGTGAATAGTCAATAAACCAATAAGTTTTAAAAACTTACATACGGCCGGGCGTTGGTGGCACACGCCTTTAATCCCAGCACTCGGGAGGCAGAGGCAGGTGGATCTCTGTGAGTTCGAGGCCCGGCTGGACCGACAGCCTTCAAAACCATACAGAGAAACCCTGTCTCGTAAAAACAAAAAAAAAAAACAAAAAAAAAACAAAAAAAAAACCTTACATACGGTTTTCCTATGGGAGAATAAAGTAGGTGGTGTAAGCTGTTTAGAAATGCTTTTGGGGAAAGGGTTCTTGTTTAGGTTTCAGTCTTCTGTGTGTTTTGTGTTGTTTACTCATATGTATTAGTTGTTTTGAGTCAGGATACTCCTAGGTAGCCCAGACTAACCTCAAACTCATCATCCCTTCCACTTGACCTTCTGAGTACTGGGATTACCAAAGCAAGCCACCATAACCATTCTGAGAAATTGCTTTACTTTAAGGGGAAATAAATGGGCCAGAAGAACAGATAAGAGTCTTATACAAAGTTCATTGGGCTCTGGGCGTGGTGTCAGCTCTCATTTCTTTCCACTGGTGATTCTCCCTTTGGAGATTCTAGGGAGGGTGTGGAAGATCTTCCCTCATTCAGATAAGGGCACTTCAGAGGGAGCGTCAGCTTGGGACTTCCTGGGGCTCTGAGGGTTGAAAGGCTGGGGCAGGAAGTGTAAGTCTTGGGTTCTGAAGCTGCCACTTCAGCTCAAGGTACTTGACACATCACAGCACCATACTTGGATCATTCTCTGGAACCCCAGCGCAGGCACACAGAACCACTAACCTCTCTCCTAGAGTACAACACACTAGACTGCCCTATGGTTTACACACACATGTGCACACACATACATGCCTGGTCATACACGCAAATACACACATGTAAAATTCACCTTTTAATAAGAGGGCTGAGGTTTGTTTGGTTTGATTTGTTTTGTTTTGGGGGGTGTTATTCTTCAACTAGTGTTCCAGATTATAAAATGTATATTCACATTATCAAAATCCCCCATTTCATTTTTTAAGTTGGAGAGCATACAGAAAAGCTCGTAAAATAGTATTGGTGGTGAATCATCTTTAGGATTTTAAGCTTTATAGAAACCTTGTATTTGTCTCATTGGCCTGATTTGACTATAGTTTTCTTCGTTAGTTTTGTTTTTCACCAATAGTTTAGCTAAGTGCATAGCACACCCTTTTCAAAAGTTGATGGATCCTGAATTTAAAGGTAGGCTAGGATACATATCCAGACCCTGTCTCAAACCCCTTACCCCTCAAAAAGTTTTGTGTAGCACAGAAATAGAAATATAGGCCCCAAATCCAAGAAAAAAATTCCCACTTAGATTCTGTGAAAAATGAGCAACCATGTTGAATTTATACTGATACCCTGTGATGATGGTGGTTATGTTCATTATTGAAGCTCATTACAGACATGATTGGACAAGAGTGTTAATCCAGTGGTAACAAATGGATGTCAGAGGTACTTCATGTCCTCTGCTGTACTATTCTTCCACCCAGAAATGGAGAAAAACTCTTTGGAACAACGATCTTGTTTTAAGATCTATTTTTTTATAAATCAGTATATTTTAATAACTTCAGAGTGAGAAAAGGTCATTCCTAATAAATCGCCAGGCTCTCTATGTCCTTGCCTGTAAAATGACTTAAAAACAAGTGATACCTTCAGCTTGTCTACTGTCTTAGTCAGGGTTTTGTTGCTGTGAGGAGACACCTTGGCCAAGGCAATTCTCATAAAAGAAAGTATTAACTTGAGGTCTTGCTTAGAGTTTTAGAGGGTTAGTCCATGATCATCATGGCAGGAAGAAGACAAGCATTGTGCTGGAACAGTAGCTGAGAGCTTTACATCCTGATCTGCAGGCATCGGGCAGAGAGAGAGATTGAGAGAGAGAGAGAGAGAGAGAGAGAGAGAGAGAGAGAGAGAGAGAGAGAGAGACAGACAGACAGACAGACAGACAGACAGACAGACAGACAGACAGAGACAGAGACAGAGACAGACAGAGACACAGAGAGTGACAGGGAGACACAGAGAGTGACAGAGACAGAGAGACTCTCAGCATGGTGTGGGCTTTTGAAACCTCCTCCAGCAAGGTCACACCTCATACTCCTTCCCAAACAGTCCCACTGATTGGGAACCAAGCATTCAAACATATGAGCCTATGGGGGCCATTACTATCCAAACTACCACAACTACAAACCTCAGAAGATTATGCAAGGGATCAAATGATACATTGAATGGTGAACATACTGTGCATATGTTAATGATATTTAGCTGATACATTAGGAATAATAGAACCTATTAAAGTAATTGTAGACAACAAGCTCCCATTCTATCCCTTTCACATATTAACAGAGCCTAAAACTGAATCTTTAGTCCAGAGCCATTTTTCATGTGATGGTACTTAGCTTTAACTCATACAGCAAACATTTTGTTGATTTTAAATGAATATATACCCTTGAAATAGGCATGTTATTTGGCAATCAAATTCCTAACTATGCCTCCCGCTGTGTTCCACTCTTGCTATGAACTACTGACTTCAAGAATCAATGTCCACAATACTTTCAGGCAGTTTGATAATTTTTTGTTTGCACAAGATCTATATGGCCCTCTTAATCTTGGGATTAACAAATGATTTTGCTGAAAGGGTGAGCCCAGTTATCAGAACAATAATGGTTATTTGGGCCTCTATTCACCTAGATAGGATGATTACTTTAATTATTTACACTTAGTGAAGGTTCCCAAAATTATTTGCAAGACAGCATTTCTACCTCTTTTGTGTCATTGTTCTCACCATGATAAGTAATCCCTATAATGCTGTTCAGGGTGGCAATTTAAACATGAACTTGGGACCTTGGACAGATAATCAATAGCATCCACACATACCTCCTTTTCTGCTTTCCTCTAATGCAAGAGGGTGGGGGCTCAGTGTAAAAATAAGCTATTGTAACTTGGAAAAAAAGATGGTATGCTAATTAAAGGCTGTTGGATGAGCAAGGCATACTGCATTGCCAGCTGCTGTTCTGGTAAAGAATCAAGGAAAACACAAGAAGGCTAAGCAAGCTTAGGGGAGCCGTGGACTGTGCTTCTGCATTTCAAGTTGTACACTACTCGAAACAGTGCCAGCATCATGCTCCTGCCTGGCCCATTTTCTCATTGGTTGTGAAAGGCCTCCTGCTCAGGACTGCTCATGAACAATGGAACACATGTGTGACAGGCAGAGCCACAATACACCTCTTTCTTTGCTCAATTTTAACCAAGACTCTGCCAGTCTCCATGGACTCATCTGGGAGATGTGAGTACTAGGATACACAACAGCTTGGGAAATAACTGAGGCTCCATTGAAAGAAACTAATCAAATGGGTTAGGATAAGTGGATGGGATCCAGGGCTGTACAAGAGATCTTCCTGGTCAGACATGAAGACTTGAGATTGAATACCAAGAGACCACACAGGATGTTTGGCACTGCTGTGTGATCCTGTAACCCCAGGGCCATAAACAGGAGGACTAGTGGAACTCTCTGGAGGCCAGCCTGCCTACAGATCCAGTGACTCAAGAACATAAGACAGAGAGTAATAGTACAGGACACCTGACATCCTCTTCTGGTCTCTGCATGTAGATGCATAAGCTTATACAAAATAAATAAGAAGCATGCAATAAAGAATAGAAGCATAGTTAGCAGTGACATGCTTTAAGTACTTACTGTATGCCTGGCTTTGTCCTGTCCTGAGCACTTGGCATGTAAGAAGTTACGAGGAGACTGAGTCTAGAGAGGTCAAATGTGCTACTCCAGAACTAAGATCTGGACCCAAGTCCTCTGAGTCCAAAGCCTGCACTGTTATATCCTCTTGTCTACAATACCATTAGTATTGCTCCTGTTGAGTTCGCCACAGAGGATCCATTATAAAAGCATGTCAAGCATAATTTTGTTCTACATTTATGTCAGTAGGTCTCATAAGTGAAAAAAAAACACATCATTGGGTGTGGAATACAAATGCTTCGCATGCCGGGGACATTGAATCCTATGGGCATCTAACGCATTACAGGTATTCCTGTTAGGCACATTGGTTTGATGAAGCAGGGACAAGTGCCTAGCCATGGGAGACAGCATTCCTTATACCTGTTGGTTGTTAAGGAATTCTTAAATCCTCATTAGGGGTTAGGGAAAGATAACCTTGTTGTTATGATTGGTGTGGGGTTAAGAGCAAAGTGTGACAAACACTTTTAAAACACAAACTTTATTGGGGTTTATTATAACTACACATCACACAATTCATCTATTTATACATCATAACAGTTCATCTCTCTACACATCATACAATTCATCTCTCTATACATCATACAATTCATCTCTATACATCATATAATTCATCTCTATACACACAATACAGTTCATCTCTCTACACATCATACAATTCATCTCTCTACACATCATACAATTCATCTCTCTATACATCATACAATTCATCTCTATACATCATATAATTCATCTCTATACACACAATACAGTTCATCTCTCTACACATCATACAATTCATCTCTCTATACATCATACAATTCATCTCTACACATCATATAATTCATATCTCTACACATCATACAGTTCATCTCATCCTAGTATATTCACAGAATAATAAAATCTAACTTTTGTGTATTTTCATTCTTCTCTCACATATTACCCTCCCTCTGTTCCCCCAGCCCTCCCCCCATACACCCTGCTCTGCCTCAGAAAGAGTAGGCATCCCAGGGACTTTTGAATGTTTTAATTAAATGAGAAAAAAATGAGACTTTTTCGGAGGAGGAGCACTACAAAGCTTTGTCATATTCTCCCCACTCCCACCCCCCACCAGAAATGTGTGCTCTACTGGCCAGAAAAGAGAGGGATTTACGGCAAGGTTGAGGTTCTGGTCATCGGTGTGAATGAATGTGACAACTATACCATTCGGAACCTCGTCTTGAAGGTAAGATTATACAGCTATTGCTGTCTTCAAAGTAGGTGAGGATAAGAGGTACATTTCTACTTTGAAATGACTTATCCTATGTACTAGAAGATTCAACTTACACAAGCTAGATAATAGCGAGACCAAAGACACGTCGTCTTCATTCCCTCTGATCCTATTAAAACATGGAATAATTAAATTAATGTAAGTAGGCACTAAGGCAGTTCATTCTGCAGGACATTAGCACCATCTAGATTTCATTTATAGAACACTTCTGACTTAACCTTTGGAAGGTCCTTAACTAATGCTTGTGCAGGTGACCTTACCAGGACTTTGATGTCTATGTCATTGTAGCAGAAGTAGCTTTGGGTGAGGCCTGAGAACTGTGGAAGAGAAAATCTGCACTGATGCATGGCTGTGGGAGGCACAAAGAGCCTTCAGGGCTGATGATAACTTCAAAGACATGTAGTTAACAGCCATTCCATAAGGACATCCCTAGACCAGTTTCCATTGCAGAAATGTGGTCTTACTTAACTCATAGGGCAACAGGTGCTAACCAGCATCTCCATGGTATTATTCTCACTTTTAAAGAACCCTCAACCTAAGACCTCAATCCTATCTGTCAACAGCCTACTGCTGGGACAGAACTGTCATGGAGAGGAGGACAGTGAAGGCAGAGCCATAGGCGTGTTTGGCATTCCAAATTGTAGCAGAGGGAGGCTTTGTGGACACCTGTCTATAAACACGTGCCTGATCAGAAGCAGGCCCTCCACCTGAGCTCTGGGTTTTGTGATGGTGTGTGTGAGCCCTTGCTCAAAGTGTTTCCACGTTGGGGACTCCACATAGTTCCTTCCCTGCTAAGATTCCCTGCTGTTATTAAATACCAACATTTGAGATGAGTATAGAATGATTCTTACCCAATATCAAACAAATATTCTTATATTGTCTCATATTTTTGTATATGATCTGTCAAGATTTAGAGACTAGGAAACACAACACATCCCTTTCTGTTATATTTTCACCTCTTCAGCAGGCCATGGAGGCACAGGCTTTTAATCCCACCATAGAGGCAGGCAGACCTCTATGAGTTCGAGGCCAGCCTGGTTGACAAGCAAGTTCCAGGACAGCCAGGGCTATATAGTGAGACCCTGTCCTAAACAGTAGCAATGTTTCCAGCTACTAAAGCATATTATAAACATAAACTTAATGTATAGTCCATATGTGATATATTTGATGAATACAGATACAGACCTCGATTCTTAGAGACTAGGCACTCAATCTTCCCGCTCAAGCCAGGATATGCACAGTAAAACTTTCTCAAGGTAAAAGGGAAATTTTGAAAAGCTTCTAGATTTTTCTTTCTTACCTAGAAGTTAGCTGGCACTAAGAAGGGAGCCAGGGAAGTCACTTGGCATTGTAGTGTGGGTGCCTTTTAGTTCCACAAGTGAGTGAGTAATTGGTGGCTATTGCTATTTTCAGCAAGGAAGTCACACCCAGCATGTGAAACATTACTGGTATACTTCATGGCCTGATCACAAGACTCCAGACAGTGCTCAGCCCCTTCTGCAGCTCATGCTAGATGTAGAAGAGGACAGACTTGCCTCTGAGGGCCGAGGGCCTGTGGTTGTTCACTGCAGGTAAGGCATGAACCGATCCTCCAGCCAAAAAGCTATCTGCTTTTATCTAATCATAGAATGTGCACAAGTGGGACTGAGCTTCCAGGATGTAACTTTGTAGTGAATTAAGTATTTATTAAAAAATGGATTAACATCCTAATACTAGAGCCTTCATCAAAACAATGCTCACAGAAATTAATGAGACCTTTTGGGACATTTATAGCAGGCAGCAAAGCATTAAATAGATGGCCGAGTGAGCAAGAGACCTTCCTCCATCATTAGACATAAAACTCCTTTTGGTTCATTTTTGTCTCATTAGTCACTTACACACTAAGAGCTGCAGATATCTTTAATTATTGATGGAGCTTTGTTGTTTTAAGATACTATTTGGATTGTGTCTTGATAGCACTTATTGTTATGGTGGGTTTGGTGGAATAGTTAACTATTTTCAGAGTGTCTCATGAAAACCAGACAGAAAATAATTTATGAAGTTGGAAATGGACAAGTGGTCATTTATTTTAAGGAAAAAGGGGCACACACAGGGCATGGAGGCCAGGTAGACAGTGTTCCAGGGGTTCTCTTCCTCATGTCTAGCTTGAAGTTCACCTCCCCAAACTGACATTTCACCCTTCTTTTACTTTTCATGTGCCCAAAGCAAGTAATTTACATTCATTTCCATGACTGGTCATGTGCTCCATATTTTTCAAAAAAAAAAAGATGCTGATTTTTTTTAACCTTCTAAGTAGCCTTTTAAAAAGTTTGTTAAATTATATGACTTTAGATTTATTTTACTCTCCTGTTTTCAAATGTTGTGGATTAATTAAAAGTTCTTATGCCTGTGTCTAGTTATCAAAGGCAGCATTACCGAGTTTCTAGCATGAGAATTTATCCTAAACCCTTGGAGTCAAAAGGGAACAAAACTAGTTGGGTATCGAGTAGGACTGGGGCCCCTACCCAAAATCATTAAGCACTAAGGATATCCAAACTGAAAGAGGTGCTTCCCCTAGAAAATTAAGGCCTCTTCTGATTGTTGGTTCTAAGAATGAGGCCTCCTTTGTTCCCTTCCCTCTGCATCCAATGTTGACAGTTATCTTCGGTCCTTCTTTCAACTCTAGCCTCAGTATCTAATCAGTGACCAGCTTGGCTTTCCCTTCAAAGCTTCTCCCACAATCATGCTTCCTGTCCATCCACCCTAGTCCAGACCCTTATGACCTCATCCATGTAGTTCAGAAGTAGTTGACTAATTGCACACACATACCCTCTTCCCTCGGACCACTCTGGCCTAGCCTGTGTGCTTCTCTGGGATGATGTTCCTGCAAACGTTTTCATGGTGTATAGTCCTTGTTCAAAACTGGTGGACGGGTTCACACCACCTGAAGCAAAGTTGCTTAGCCTTGACCCGGCAGATACACTACAGAGATGAGTGAATTCCTTGACATGATTTGAACCAGTTTGAATGCATATGTGAGCTTCTTTCTGGAGAATTCTCATTGAAGTCTTTTAAATATTTTTAGGTGTAGAGGATGTGGCTCACTTCTTAGCTTCTTGTGGAGGATCTTAGTTTCCATGCCTAGTTTGTTTCCTGCTTTTCTACTCAAGGAACTTTCTTTTCCATTGCAGCTAGCACTGCCTGTCACAAGTCACTGCTCTGTTTTGCATAAAGTTCTTCCTTCACATCATTGTTGCACATGGGATATATGTTATCCATGATAGGCAAACACCTACCATTTCTAGGGTGTGGTTGAAATCCTATTTCTTCAAAGAAACAAAGTCTTTATGGACATCTCAATTAAAGGAGACCTATTGCTTTTAAATTTATTTTTAGTCACATCCAGCTGAAAAAGAAAACATAATAAATATGAGAAATATTATCACTCATGAGAATAAAGCATAAAGATGATTCTATAGATTACTATGTAAGGCAGGTAAACATATAAATTCTCTAAAACATGTAGTATTTCTATTGTTAACATCTCAATGTAAGTGGGAGGGAAACATTGCCTCCAGTCCCATCCTCTCTCCTAAGCAGAAGTGAATCTTAGGTTATTCATGAGACTTCAGCATCTAACCGCATCTCTTGTTCAGCTCTCATCCCAGAATCCCCCTTGTCCCTGTGGCAATACCATCCTTCTTGTCCTCTAGCTCTCTTTGGCATTTTGTTTTTCTACTGTTAACATTCAGACACTGATGTGTGTAAATAGTTCTTTTTGACTGCCTATTCCTTATTCTTTCTAGAACAATTACAATATCTGCTCATCATTCTCCCAACCCCTCACTTCCTTCCACCATACTCATTCTGCTACTTGTGATTAAACAAAAGAATCTGTTTTAAACACAGAACAGGCTAGATGTGCAATAGTCAATAATGGTAGTTTTATTATTGTTATTATTGGTTTTCAGTGTCAAAGTTTAAAAGTATACGTTTGAAAGAATTCAACTTAACTTTGTTGTTTTTCTGTATCCTCTCCTTCCTTTTCTTTCCCATTCAGTGCAGGGATTGGGAGGACGGGGTGTTTCATCGCTACATCCATTGGCTGTCAACAGTTGAAAGAAGAGGGAGTTGTGGACGCACTAAGTATTGTCTGCCAGCTTCGTGTAGACAGGTACGTGGACCAAGGATGGCATCATAGGAACCTCAGTCCTGAGCAGCACTATCCATCACAGCCTCATCTAATCAACCTCTCTTCATAAACATAACAGCTCTAAGGTTCTAGATCTCCATTCTACAGAACATGCATTGTAGGGAGAGAAGATGACTCAGTGGGTAAAGCATTTTGACTTCTCACACATAAAGATCAGAGTATGGACTCCCAGGAAACACAGAAAAGACAGTGAGCATAACAACCTGATCATAGTCCCAGAAAGCAGGAAGTGGAGGCAGGAGATTTCTAGAATAAATTGGCTAGCTAGACTAGTCAGAAAGTAAGATCCAGGTTCAGTGCAAGAATGCCTCATTTGCAAGGAGAAGAATAATTGAGGAACACACATAACATTAACCTTGTACTGCCATGGGTGCATATACACACTCACACATGTGCATTCAGTAATCCAGTGTGCCCAGATATACATGCACAAAACACATAGACTACAGACACTGACACACACAGATGCATGCGCGCACACGCACACACACGCAGACAAAAAAGAGAGAGAAACATTCATTACATTAAAAATATATTTAAGCAAGACAGTCTAGGCTATCGAAAGATTACCAAGAGAGGAGTGGGGGAAAACTAAAGGAGAGGGGAGGGAAAGTTGGGAGGGAAGGGGGAGAGGAAGAAGAGAAGAAGCTGAAGATCCAGGCACATGGGATCACAAGTTGCAGGCCTGTCTGGGCTGCATAACAAGAACTTACCACAAAACAACAACAAAAAGACATTGAAGAAACTTATTTGTAACACCAACCATCAGAGGCCCAAATACCAGAAACTCATGGTTCATTCTTCCTAATCTCCAATAAGTGTATAATATCTTAAATCCAAACTCCTTCATGTACACTATGCAATCTCTTTTGACTTAATAGGACCACTTAGTTTAGTGGAGCACGAACATATTTGCTATTATCAAGAGTCTTTTTTGAAATCTACTTTCAAAATGTGAAATACACATAGCGTCTTATGCGTTTTTGAGTGGAGAGTATGCTATGAGTGTGTTCACACTGTTATACAAACAATGATCAGAATTGCCTTCACTTTGCAAAACTCTGTGCCCACTAAATGGTCCCTCTACCAACCCAGCACTCGGAAACCATCATTCTGTCTTTGTATACACCGACTATTCTTGGTCCTTCTAATCCTCTTCTCTCACCTCCTTCTTCAGCACAGCCTCTCTATCCTTCTTTTCAGTTTTTTTGTTTGTTTCATGTAGCACAGACTAACCTCATTTTCTCTGTACAGTGTACCACCATACTTGAGTCTTAGGTAACTTTCGTTAGCAAAATCATGCTATATCCGTCTTTTTGTGCCTGGCTCCATTTCATGTAACACGGTATCTTCAAGGTTTATCCACATTCTGATATGTGTCAGAATGCCCTGAACAATATTCCATTATGTCTATAAAACACTCTATCTATTCATCTGTTGATGAATGTGTATATTGGTTCCATATTTTGTCTATTATGAATAATGATGCTACAAACATGACTATTTACATGTTAATTTTAGACTCTGTTTTCTATTCTATGGAGTATTACTGGATTTGATTCCCAAGTAATCAAAACATCTCTTGTTTTCTACAAGAATTCCTACTACTTTATTTCCTGTCTTTTTTTTTAATGCAGTAGCCATCCAAATGTATCTAAGCAGGAGGGTTACCCTTATAATGATCAACACTAAATTTGAAAACAGAGGAGAAACGTCTTGCCCCACAGATAAGCCTGAGTGGTGAATGGAGAGTGGAGTCAGTGATAGAGACCAAGAGTAGATGCCTCTTAAGAGTGGCATGGGGGGGGGAGGGGAGCTGCAGGAGGGGGACCAGCAGGAGGGGGAGCAGCAGGAGGGGGAGTAGCAGGCCTCCAATGGACTAGGCTCTGTTCTACAGGGAAGAAAGCGAAATACAGGACTCCCTCCTTTCAGATAGCCAGGGTTGTTCTAGACATTCAACATGCAAATATAGCTTTATACCAGTGAATGAGGCTTCTTGCCCTGTGAGAGGGAAAGAAGAAGCAAAGACTTGAGCAAGTCGATCTGAGTCAGAAGCCAGGGCTGTGAAATGATACGACAAAGAAAAAGGCATGGGAGCCGGGTTCCTTGCCCTTCAGCCCTGTTACCTAGGGCTCCCTAAAAGTAAAACTGTGCATTTATAGTCATTTAAGGTTTGTCCAGTGGCCAGGCACTGGGATGCATGCCTGTGATCCCAGCACTTTGGAGGCTGAGGCAAGAAGACTGCTGAGAATGTGCTAGCCTGGGATAAATTAGTGAGTACAAGGGCAGCCAGAACTGTATATCCTTATCTAAGGACCTTATCTAAAATTAAAAACACATACACACACACACACACAGAGAGAGAGAGAGAGAGAGAGAGAGAGAGAGAGAGAGAGAGTTGTTCAATAATATTTTTGAGCACATTCTATGTGTTGTGTCCTGAGATTTCAATAAAGGAAACAAAGGAACAAAGGGTTATTCCAGAAATGCAATAAGTGTGTGTGTCTCTGTGTGTGTGTGTGTGTGTGTGTGTCTGTGTGTGTGTGTGTGTGTGTGTGTGTGCGTGCGTGCGTGCATGCGTGCCATATATATGGTACTTGGTATAGTATATGGCACATAGAAGCCTCTACTAAGTGTCACTTGGCTATTAGTATCTGAATTATTCTACATATCTGTCCATCTTATTCTGTCTTGGTTTAGCAGTGACTGTCCATCAATGCAGTTCTGACTCTGGGTTCTAACCCTATGTCTCCATTTTCTCTTTCACTGCTTCCAGTTGTGTGGTCTTAATTGGCTTCCTTGAGTTCTCCATTCCTTAACTTTCTCATCTGGAAAATTGAATTAATAACAATGTATACTTCCCATTGTGACAGCAAAAGCTATAAATGTGAGGTTCCCACACATAATAAGCATTTGATCAAATTTAGCTACAGTGACTATCAGTATAGGAAGTAAATACACTAACTATGCACCTGCAGGTGACACAGTCGCAGATAACACCTCACAGGCTTGCAACCTGCATGTAAGTGGGATGAAGACCAGACCATAATGTGGTTAAATAGCCTACATTTCTTAGCCCAACATCACCTTCTCTATTTCCTGATTTGCATATTCCAAATGCCACTACCTTTAAGAGCATTTTCATTTTGTGCATACTAAAATCAATCACAGTATTTCCACTCTTCTATTTTTAATTGCCATCTTTGAGTTGAAAGACCCTTTGGCCTACATCCAGTACAATACATACTCTCAACGGGTTAAAGCACTTGGGATCAAACCCAAGGACATGAGTTCAATCCCCAGGACCCACATGGTAAAATGAGAGAACAGACTCCTACAAATTGTCCTCTGCTCTCTCCACATGTGCTGTAGTATGTACTCCCCAACAGTTACACATATGCAAAATAAATGCATGTGACTTAAAACCAAACATTTTTAAGAAGATCTGACATATTCTCTAGTTTTGGAGACCTATTTTCACCTCTTGGGTCCTAACACGGGTTAAGGGAGATGAGCCTGCTGACTCCAGCCCCAGAATGGGATCCCCAAGTCCCTGAGGCTCTCTGACCCATAGCTCCAAGCTGACTGCGGCATTCCCACTCCACTTCCAGAATTCCATGAGCACCAGCTAAAGTGCATGGAGGGAAACTGACCCTGAGCCAAGGTGGCAGCCATCAGCACCTGTCTGACCCCATTTCAAACAGCGTACTGAATAAGACGCTTGGCCTGCACATGGTGTTGGCTTCCATCGTGTTGATCTCACTGGCACCCATCTCCCACCTCCACCACTCACTTTTGTAGCCTGACCTCTGCCTTGGTCTCTGCTTCCCAGCCGTTCCCCTGCTGACTCCACTGAACTGTTCTCTAGTTTTGAAAGGAATCACGATACATTTTTTAAAAATCCCTATCAAAATACCTCCTCTATCTACTTCTTCCTTCCTACAGCCAATGGCCAGAAATTTTGGCCTTGGCCTTCTATCACCAAGGCCTTCCCACGAGGCTAGGCTTTTTTTTTTTAATATTCTCGATAGACTCTTTAAAACATATCCAAATTCCCTGCTGATCTGAAGTTTGTCCTTGGATTTGAGTCACTGCCAATATGCCTGTCAAATATATCTAGCTGGTTTCCTAAGACCCCTGTATGTAAGTTCATTCCACCACTGAGCTGTATCCCCATCCATTTCTTGTTTTCATGTTGCTAAGACAAAGTTTAATTTAGTTGCCCAAACTGGCTTTGAACTCACTGTAGCACAGTCAGGCCTCAAAACTCCTAACTAGCTGGAACTCCAGGCCTGTACCACCTGGCCCAGCCTAGGCTTTGTTCTCCTTTTAGCAATGACCTCTGCCCACTGGTGCTGCTAGACTATGCACAGGGCATCTTCTAATCTACCCCTCACTCTAGGCATGGTGGCTCACACCTATAGTTCCAGCACTTGAGATACCACAGCCAAAGGATTACAGTGAATTTGGGGCCATCCTAACTACACAGAGAGTTTCAGGCCATCACAGGCTATAGAATGAAAACCTGTCTTTGGATAAAAAACAAATAACCTACCTATCTATCATAGCTGTTTCCTCAGATAAGCTAAGGATGGCTAAGAGTTGACAAAAAAAAAGCAAAAAACATGACAGTGACTTGGATGAGTTTGAGCACTGGTCAGAATAAAAAATCCTGATTGAAAAAAATATATTACAATACATGCTTGTTGTTATGAAACCAGACAAGAGAAGGTCATTTTTATTCAAATCGCAAATCTACATGTTAGCAATAAACTCAAGTGGTCCAGTTCAAGGCAGAGCATGTAGGCTGAATAGATGTTTGCAGTTCAAAACAGTAACACAGCCTTCCAGTGGCCTCCTAACTCTTCTGCCAAAGCATTGTTATTACTGGCTTTCATGCAACTCCCATAAATAGATGCCACAGTTCTCGTGGAAGGTTCATAAGTCTGTCGTTCTACTTTTGATAATACTTTGGAATGTATTCGCAGCTAAAACAGGGTATCTTTTTTTATAAGTAGTTCAGATTCAGTGCAAGACAACCACTCATGTTTTCTTCAGTAGAAAATTAATGATTCATCCCTTCTTCCCCATGGTTTTAGTTTTTGATTAAAACACAAAGAAGGAGCTGTGGCAACTGGGACCGAGAACTATCTGAAAGTAGAGTATGCAGGCAACCGTGCGCTGTGTGTAATCAGGCATCTCTAGACCATATGTCAAGATGCTTGAAGCAGACCCTACTCTACCCCAACTTTCTGTGACCACTCGTCTACTCTAGGCCTCTCTGCCTATTAGAATAAAGAAGGGTGGAGTCCAACCCCTTCTGGTAGGAAGACCCATTTGGAGAGTAAACTATTTCATAGACTTCCACCTTGCATTTTGAATCTCATGTTTGTAAATTAGTTTTCATTGCATGACTCACAATGAGCCTCCATTCATTTGAAAGTCAGTGACACATGTACCATATTTAGTTGGTAATCTGATACTGTTGGGAACTCCCACGAACGTGAGGACCCCTTCCAGTAAGATGCCTTCTCAACCCTTGGGTGCAGTGATTGGAGAGTGATCCCTTGTGTTCTAGCATCTCTCTTAGCTATTGCTGTAGAACCTTGGTTCCATGAAGAACAATGACACGGTAATAATAGCCATAACATTTGCTTGCTATCTAGTAAGAAAAGGATGCTGCAAAAATATCTGGCCTCAGGAATAGTAACTACAGGATTCATTCTTAAAGGGGAACCCAAGACACAATGGATGTCACATTCCCTAGACCAATTCATATATTAAATATTCATGTGTGTGTGAGAGAAAGAGAGTCTGTGTGTGTGTGTGTGTGTGAGTCTGTGTGTGTGAGTTTGTGTGTGTGTGTGTGTGTAGGTGTGTGTGCGTGAGTCTCTGTGTGTGTTAGTACTGGAGACTGAACATAGAGTCCCATTAATAATATCCCCATCTCTCTTTTTGCTTTTTATTTTTAAGCACAGCCTTCCTAAGTTTCCCAGAATGGCTTTGAACTCACATTGTGATGGAGATAGAGCCTCAGCTTGAGATCTTCCAGCATTACCCTCTCAAGCAGTTGGCAATACAGGCTTATACTAACAGACATACTTGATTCCTTTCTAACACTCTAAGCTGAATTTCTAATTTTACTCAAGTTTTTTAATGGTTAGATTTGGGATTTTTGTTTGTTTAGCAAAGGCTGTTGTTCTCTGGAGTAGGTTAAACACAAAGTTTTAAGTTCTGTACTAACATTTTCACAATGATCCTGAACTTTTTGATACATAAACCAGGAGAAACTGCCTGTTTCTGATCATTTTCACAATGACCCTGAACTTTTTGATATATAAACCAGGAGAAACTGCCTGTTTCTGATCATTTCGGGTTTGATTGTTTGTTACAAACACCAGACCTGACAAGTACAGGGAACTCTGTGTTGGCTGGTATGGAAAGAGATTTTTGAGTCAGTCATACTTTCCTGTTGAGATGGTTACTATACATGCATAAACTGGCAACTTAAAATAAAACTAGATGAAAGAGAGGACCCATAACATTAATATCAAAGTGAGCACAGTGTAGTCTTTTTGTCTTGCTTAGAAAGCCCTTTTATACTTTGCTTTGTCTTCTAATCTCAAATACTTCTAATTGAGGATTCAGTTGCTATGGAGCTGTACCAACCAGCAGCCCTTCACCATGTAATACCCTGTACAATCAACTCACAAAAGCACCAAAGCTGTGTGATGGGAGATGGTGACACAAGGTCGTTATGCACTGAATATAATATGTGCACTTGTCTCTTTTGTAGAAAGTAATGATGAAGGCTGGGAAGATGACCCCATGGGTTAACTGTTTGCCAAGGAAGTGGGACCTGAGTTTGAATCCCCAGAACATACTAAAATTCCAGTAGAAGGCATCTGTAATCTAAGTTCTCCTACAGTGAGATGGAAGTGAATGGTGAAATGGAATTGTTTCCTCCTGCCAGTACTGAGATATTATATTTCTTCATTGTTCTAAGTGGTGATTCAGATACATTGCTGTCACATCTGTGGAGCCCAGATAGAGAGGGCACCAACAAGCCAAGTAAGGACTTCATCCAAATCTAGCTTGGCGGGAGGGGGAGGGGAATAGAAGAAGCTAATGGGTCAGCTAGACTTGCAAATACAAAGGCAAACAATAAAAATGTCCTGACTCCAATGACATGGAAAGGCAAGAGCTAAAACACATACGCACACACGCATCATAGATACAATGATAATCGTGACTCATAATAATGACCTATAGCAATAAAATGGCCCAAGAACCCTAAGAGCATGCCTCAGAGACATGCCAAAAAATGATTAAAAAGCAGTGAGTGTCTGAAGATATCTAGCAGGGAGGAGAGGATTGCGTGCTAGTTCACATTGACTGCAGACATGGTCCCCCCTTGTAGCTCCCTCAACTCCCTGAAACCTCTGAGGACTGGCAGAATTTGAAAACAGAATCTGGGAAACAAACTCTACATTGGAATCTCTGGATTGAAGGTTTCCATCACATTTCTTGACGCCCTCCTCAGAGCAGGAAGCAATCTGTCTAGTCCTGTTGTTTGTTTTGAGTTAGTGAAGTCTGTAGCTGTCTCATGGGCCTTTACCTTGGGGGCCTTCGAAGGGGAATGACAGCCAGTGGCCGCACTTGCAGCCTCCCAGCGTGGATGGAAAGCACTTCCGGTGTGCGTCACACCATTGTTTAAATGTTTTCATTACTCCAGTTTGGCAGATTGCTTCTTTTTTTTCTTAACATACCCATCTGAGAGAAGGAGTATGCATGCCACCAATATCTTATTCTAATATCTGTCCTCAAATAATCCTTGTCTCCAAAACCTAGCTAAAATAATTTCAGATATAAAGTTTCTGCTCCTTATTGTAATTTAATCAAGCACAGCCTGACCTTTATTGCATTTCTGTATTCTAAACTAACCACGAGGCTACATCTAGTGAGCTCCAAAGGCCTCATTGGAAGATCAGGAATTCTGGATTTTGGCTCACTTATTCTCAGGACATTTAGAAAGAAGTTGGTGTGTGTTTTCCTGCTACTCTGGTTTTTGAGATCCTAATGAAAGACCCTCTCTGTAAAACAGGTTTCACAATGGAGCCTTCCAGGGATTTCCAGGACAATGTCTGTCTTCATTCCAGCTAGGACTTAATTGAATGCCAGCCTGCTTCTTCAGTGTTGTGTGTGTGTGTTGTGGGGAAGGTGGATAATTTTCAGGGAAAAATTAATCTTGAAAGCAACACTGGTACTAATCCTGGGGATGTATCTTAACTAGTAGAGAGCTTGCCCAGCATGCCAAAGCCCTGGGCTCAAATCCCAACACTACGTAAACAGGAATAGTAGACATGCTTAGAAACCCAACACTAGGGAGATAGAGTCAGGTGGATCAGAAGTTGGGGGTCATTTTCAGCTACACAGAAATTTCAAATCCAAACTGGCATATGCATATATATATATAAGCTATAATTGAATTATCACTTCATCAGTACTGCTGTTTATGAACAACAAATATTTTAGGTTTAGAGTATGCTATTTCAGAGAAAGTGTCACTGTTCCAAACACCTGGTCTAGGGCAGGGAGGCGGCACTCATTTGGTAACATTACCTTTTGTTTCATTTTGATTTGATTTTGTTGTGGTTTGATAAACATGAGGACCTGAGTTCAATACTCAGAACCTGTGTTTAGACAATACTGCAGAACCAGAGAGTCAGAGACATGCACACTTCTGAGGCTCACTGGCCAGCAGGCCTAACCCACTTTGAAAGTAGGCTGGAGAAATGGTTCAGTGGTTTAGAGCACTGGCTGCTCTTCCAGAGGACCCAGGTTCAATTCTCAGCACCCACATGGCAGCTCACAGCTGTCTATAACTCCAGTTATAGGGGATCTGATTCCCGAATACAGACATGCATATAGGCAAAGCATCTACATAAATAAAACACAAATAACTTATTTTTTAAAAAGTACAAACCAATGAGAGACCCTGTTTTAAAGAAAAAAAGAGGCTAGTATCTGAGGAATGACATTTGAAGTTATTCTGCCTTCTATATGTATACATGCATGTGTATGTGCACATGCATGTGTATGTACTCACCACACATACACACACACACACACACACACTACAGATTATCTGTTAGAAATCAGTTGTGGTTATGTTTTAATTCTCCCTTGCTTTCTGTTGTTTTTGTTTTGCTTTCCTCTTGAGACAGGGCCTCTCTATGATGTATCTCTGTCTTTCTGAAACTCCCTGTGTAGACCAGACTGGCCTTGAACTCGTGGAGATATACCTGCCTCTGTCTCTTGAGTGCTGAGATTAAAGACTGGAGCCACCACACCTGGCTTTGTTTTGTTTTCTTCAAACAGGGCCTCATGTGGCCCAGTCCTAATCCTCCTGCCTCTACCTTGAATATACTGAGATCACAGACTCCACCACCACACCCTTCTAAATTCTCCTGTGTTGGCAAGGCATCTGCTAAAGATCTGGGAAAACTTTTGGTGGAGGGGCTGGCACACCTCACAGCTGGGCCCCCACACTTTGACTCAAGCCAAAGCCATCGGCGCTTTACCCAGGAGGCACATTCATGTCTACAGCTTTTGTTCTAAATTTACTGTACCAAACTTTACCAAAAAGAATTCCAGATTTGAAAAATAATAAAAAGCAAAGCAAAGGCTTGAGAGTTCCATTGTTAGCCCAGAAGTGAGTCACCACTGTAGAATTCCTTCTGGCTACTGATTAGACCGGATACTGGCTGGGTGGTGCAGCAGGAAAGGCTATGGCCGTGTGTGTGTGTGTGTGTGTGTGTGTGTGTGTGTGTGTGTGTGTGTATAACAGTCACAAAAGGTCACCATTTTAACATATTAAAAGCCAAAGCTCTCTCCTGGGCACCTGGGAGGCTCTGGAAGTTTTTTGTCTTGTTTTGTTTTTTTTTCCAAAACACTGTCTCATTTGCGAAGCATGGGCATGGGAGTCCTACATTTTTCCCTCTTCTAACTTGAGCTGAGCCCCAGCTGACACAGTTACATGCTTCCCTGCACGGGAGGGAGCTGACACCAGGCTTGGCAGAGCTAATGAGACGAGATGTCTGGCATGTCTAGAAAGGGTAGCATATCTGAAGCCTTTCTGGTCTAGTTAACTGTCTTCCTATTGCATGGCCACAAGGAAAGCAGAGCTGACAATACCTTAACAATAAAGGAGAGGGGCTACTTTGTTTCCAGGGCTTAGGGTATGACATAAATAGGGTAAGTTAATCACCTAGAATACAATCCCAGACCTTTCAAGAGGGAATCACCAGAGCCTCACCATGACTTGGGAGCAAACTACAACTGTGCCAAGCAACCAGGTATAGTGATCAACTCAGGTATAGTGGTTCAAAGAACAAAGACAGGCAGCGTTTATTTAGTACCTAAGCACCAGCAGCCATTGTACTAAGCACTTGTGAAGTATCTCCAAAGCCCTGCAAAACCTGAAACCTTATTAGCTGACACATTCACTCGCCAGGCCAGCACTTTGCAAGCTCTTTTGTGGGTGTAGACAATGGAAAATTTCTTGCAAGCAAAATCTTCCACAGAGCACCAATGTGAAGAGCCACTAAAAGCATGCCTAGCTACCCTAGTGACAGCTGGGACTGACATCTCACATCCTCCTCCTCCTCCTCCTCCTCCTCCTCCTCCTCCTCCTCTTCCTTCTCTTCCTCCTCCCTGATACCACCAGAGAACCAGGGACTCCTGGGGTTTCTGTGACTGTCCTGTAGCTAAATAACCAAGAGTTCTGACATATTTAATGCTTACAATGAGGTGACAGCTATCATTCATATTATCTTATAAATGGAAAAAGCCAAGTTGTAGAGGAGGAGATAAGTGACCTGTGGTTAAAAAAGATCAGAGCTCTCTGGAGTGGTGATGTTCTCCTGTAATCTCAGCACTTGGGAGGATGAGGCAAGAGGATTGCAGGAGTTTGAGCCAAGCCTGGGGTTTTTCAGCAAGACCCCGTCTCAAAATGGAAACAATAAAAATTAATTAAATCACAAAGCTAATTGGTTTAAAAATAAGGCCTTACACCCAAAATCTGCCAGGCGCCAAACCCACTGCTCCCCATTGTTCCAGCTGCCTCATCTACAGGTATCTCCTTGCATAGGACATATTTGGACCAATTCCGTTTCCATCCAGACTTTCCCAACTTGGACCAATTTATCGCTGGCCCGGCCCGTTCTCAGCTCTCCAAAGCTGACAGACAATTCACCGCATAGCTTTCTAACTGGTCCTGTTTGACCAGAGGGTACTATGTATATGTCAGCCATAGGAGCTTAGCTTCATCCACAGCGTTTGAGATGGATCGTCCCATTTGTTCCTCACAACAGTGCTTAGTAGGTACGACTGCTGTGTTGCTCTCTCCCTCCCTCCCTCCCTCCCTCCCTCCCTCCCTCTCCTTCCCTCCCTCCCTTCCCCTCTCTCTCTCTCTCTCCTTTCCTCCCTCCCTCCCTCCCTCCCTCCCTCTCTCTCTCTCTCTCTCTCTCTCTCTCTCTCTCTCTCTCTCTCTGTGTGTGTGTGTGTGTAAATAACCAAGCAATGCAAAGATAATATAAGGTAAATCATCCAATTGGTAATGGTGACAGAATCTATCTTGACAAAAGTGTGTGCTGGGTTTGCTTTTATTTCCTTCTGGCATCTTAACATACTTTGATCCCTGTTGTTAATGAACTTGACACCTTGGCATTCCAGACCTTTTCATTTCTTCATGTTTTCGTTTTTGCCTTTTGAGATAGTCATAGGTGTCATGGCTGGCCTTGGACTCCTGATCCTCCCCCTCCACCTACCAAATGCTGAGATCATAGGCCTCTGGGCTCAGATAATTTTATTCTTTTTGGCGAATATATACTAAATAATAGACATAAATTATAACTTAATCTACGGTAGTTTGTGAAACCCGAATTTGTACCTAAAGAGAATTCTTGAGTTCTGTAATGGCTAAACAACAGTGTTAATTTCTAGCCTTCTGTCCCACTGATGGTGACAATTTTGGAGCCTGTACAGGCTAATCTCCTAAGACTTGGAATTATAGGACTCTATTAAAACCTCAACTTTGGTTGAATTTGAACTATGACCTACCACAGGTAATGGATTTTGCTAATGTCTGTTCTTTGAACATCAGTTGGAAGATGCCTTTGGAGTTATGTTTGTTTCTGCTTGATTATGGTTGTTTTTGAAGTAATAAATAAGAGAATCCCCAACTCTTGCCTTCTAGAACCAGTTCACATTAGGAACTGACTGTTTCTGTAGTGTAAATTTAAATTTTAGCAAACCCATAGACTCTATCAGATTGAATCAATTGCCTCGGATCAATTATTGCTAAACTGGGGTAGGGGGTGAATTACTAGAAAACTCTCTCAAAGACTCCATAATCTGTATGACTGTATTCATTTTTTTCCACAAAAATATTTTGTATGCCGTTCTAGCTTCCTGAGTTTATTTTGTGTTTTTTTTCATATTACCATGTTACAAAGGAAAAAAAATTCCCCTAGAACTGAATGCAAACTAAAGAGTAATCCTAGGTTTTAAGTTCTATGAAGTATTTATTAAACATTTCCCAAGACGACTGTGACAAGTTCTTAAATTTTAACTGGTATCTAATGAATGTAACCTGGGAAAGTCTTTACTTCCTTTTAGCCCATGTTTTATCTACTTTCACATAACATAAAAATGCCATGGCCTGGGTTATTTATTTAATACATTACCTATTTGACTTAGGACTAGTTAACTATTTGTTGTAGGAACTGCTAGGTCATACTTGACCTTAAGAACCTACAACTTAACTGGAAACAGTATTAAGATAAGATTAAACAATATATATCATATCAAATTACTCATTGTGAAGACATCATCTTATTTTAGTCCTATCTTTTTCTTTTTTCTTTTCTTTTTTTTTTTTTTGGTTTTTTTCAAGACAGGGTTTCTCTGTATTGTTTTGGAGGCTGTCCTGGAACTCACTCTGTAGACCAGGCTGGTTTTGAACTCAGAGAGATCCGCCTGCCTCTGCCTCCCAAGTGCTGGGATTAAAGGCATGTGCCACCAATGCCCGGCTAGTCCTGTCTTTTTCTATTTGTGTTGTTGTTTTGTTTTACATAAATGACTTAGATAAGATGCAAGATGCACTTGTTCGATGCCTGGAAGGTTCAGTCCTGGAAGTCAGAAATGGAAGAGCAATATAGTGAATGTTAGAAATAATAATTTGGTATACATTGTGCTCAGAAGAATTAACAAATTGTCGTGAACAGGAGCTAATGTAAGTTCCTGTGTTTAACTTCCAACAGCTTCAATATAGGACAAAAAAAAACCCTGTAATGTTCATGTTCAAGAGGCTTGCTGAGTATCAAACACCATGCAGGCCCAGGGACCTCACCTCCTGATGTATCTGCAAATGTAGTCTCAATAGTCTATAGTGTATATAGCTCAGGGAGAAAAGGTGCTTGCTGACAAACTCCCATTGAGGATAGATAACGCACTTAGGAAGGTCCTGTTTCATAAAACAGCTTGTAGAAGTGAGGCTGTCTGTGAGTGGCAGGGAACCAGGCTACACAGAAATGTTGAGTAACCACAGGATGTTTAGTCTAGAGAAGAAAGATTATGGGACTTTGATGGTTGTTTTCATCATTTAGACAACTATTGTGTGACTACAAGAGGAATCTTGAGACCTATTGGGGTTATTTCAGTTGGCCAATAGGATGAGAACATGAGAGAGAGAGAAATTCATTTTGATGTCTTCGGAAGCCTGCCTCTAAAGGTTTCTCTGGCCATGAGCATTCCAGAAGCTGGCTGACAGCCCGGCCTATAGAGAAACAAGATTTTGCCAGTAATTCCAATGACTGATCTTTGAGGACTCCTCTGATGCTACTTCTTTTGTTCTTATTTTCCTAAAGAAATGGGAAATAACAACACTTTGCCTGTGTCTTCCTGAAGCTTTCAAATCTACAGGAATTTTGCCAGAGCACACTGCATAGTCCCATCTTTCCCATCTTCCCCATCTCCCGTGGCTGCAGCAACCTTGACCTGGTTAACACCATCTGTTATACTTGATAGAGTCTACTCACAGCGAATCTGTTCCAACCGTGATCACATACTGCTGAGCCACTTAATGGTAAAATGATAAGTAAGACCTGAACTGTGACTCCATTGGTCCATCAATCAGACACACAAATGTCGTTGCTGAACAGAGTAGTCAAGAAAGTGGAGGTCTTGCCTCAAGGTGAGGTAAACAGTAACAGGAGGCTCTCAGACCAGAGCCCAGGGTGCTCAGAGTTTCCACTTATAGCCTGTGCTTGACATAAGTGTATTGATTCTCTGAGAAAATGTCAAAGGAAGGGAGGTGTCTCTTGGTGCCCAGCTGCTGCCCTGATGTTTACTGTGGCTGCATCTCCTGAGCTTTGCAGTTCAGACTAGCATCTCTTGAACACCTGCTATGTTTATCTAAATGTTCCCAGATGTCATACTACAACTAAGAAATGAAAATGACTCCTCAATTGCCATTTCTATTGTCACCTTCTGACCAGTCCATGCTTGGAAAACAAAATGTACAGTTCTACTGGAAAAGACTATGATAAGGAAGTTGCTAACACTGGAAACTAAAGTCACCTCCTCTTTTCTTGCCACATATGTGGTTTTGGCACCATATCAAAACTGTCTGAGGAATCACTGTCTAGCTCAGAGGGCGTGGTCTCACTACTATATTAGTTTAACAGACATATATACAAGGCTAGTTTCAGTTGTCAGTAACCAGAAGTCATATGACAGTGGGAACAATGTATCATGCTTTTAAGTTGGAACTGCCTACATGATCTGAAAATTATCTGCCTACTACCAATAGAAAAAAGAGTAGGTAAAACCAAGACTGAAACTAAAATAGGATTTGTTGTGTGACTGATGAGTCACCAGGAGATTACAGAAGTTCAGATAATTACTATAGTGATAACTCTTATGCAGTGAAATGACAATCTTAGCAAGCTGAAGAACCATCACCCTAGGAGAAAATGAGATAAAAGTATTGTGTCTATGAAAGTATGATGAAAAGTAGTGATTTTTCTCACAAAGCAGCTGCCTTCTACCAATCTACGGCATTGGGGGGGGCAGGGTGATGCTGAACAGCTGGTGATGACGAAGATGATGGCTCCAACAAAGAGGAAAAGCAAGAGCCAATTCCCAGTTTCCAGCCAGATGAAGGATCCACCCACTATTGTGTTTAGATGATCAGCCCACCCAAAGACTGGTTGGTGCCCTAAGAGTCTTCAACAACCCACTTTACAGTAGATCTTTCACTTGTAGGAAGAGCAATAGATCACAGCTCAGCTGTGCTTTGGTAACCCACTTCCATCCTGTTTAGCCCAAATGCATAATGCATTTTAACAGAAGATGGACGATGAGGCTCTGAAAACCCCACTCCGCTGCTCAGAGTTGAACGCTCATAATGACTGCATAACCTATCACTGTCTTGCTTTAACAGAAGAGGGGACTAAGACCAAATGCTTTTAAGGAAGTTGTGTAAATCTTCGCACAGGTGAAAATGAGCATAGGAGATGTTTTATCTAGATGGACTAACTCATTCCAGAGTCTGATTACTCAACTGTAAGGTTCTGTCACTGATCTGGTAACAGTACATAGGTAAAAGCACTCCCAGGAGGCAGGAGGATGAAGGTTCAAGGTCATCCTCTACTACCCACAGAGTGAGTGAATTCAATACCAGCCTCAGCTATAGGAGACCCTGTCTCAAAACATTAAAATAAGTAATCAGGTGCCTACAGTGCATGGTGCTATATTGAGTCGTGTGCTTGTGCATGTCCGTGTGCGTGTGCGTGTGTGTGTGTGTGTGTGTGTGTGTGTGTGTGTGTGTGTGTGTGTGTGTGCATATATAGAGAGAGGCGTGGTGAGAGAGAAAGTGCATACCCTGTATTGCGTAATGATGGAGAGATAGATGTTCTGGAAAATGTCTCATTAGACAACTTTGTTGTTATGGACACTATGTAGTATATGTGTACAAACCTAGACAGCACAGCCTACCACACACCTAGATGATACAATATATGTACAGAATTTCCTGCTTCTCTCAAAGCCATCAGAAACCAAAGAATGCACAAGAAAAAAAGCAATGCAGTTGAGAGGTACAGTAGCTATGATATGCATGCAGCGGCTGCTGGCCTAACATGGAGTACAGTTTTCCAGGTGACTTTTAAAATTGAAGTACAAACTTGATAACACTAAGAAGCATAGTGAATAGTCATTTGTTATTATTATGCATTATTAGGGAATGAATGTAATTACAACTATCAGCAGGTGGGCTTGTTGGAATCACTGTCATCATTATCACTGACCTATAAGTAATACACATCATGATATGACATTGCTGCATAGTATATGACTGTATTGATATATTAAACTTCACCAGCCAGGATATTTAGACACAGGTAAGAAGGGTAGTGATATATATATTCAGCTAGTCTACATGTTTGGTGTAACACGTTAGTTCTAGTGTCATGTCTAGGTTACAGTGTTATCAGGTGTCAGCAAAACTGAGTTATTTTTTGATCTCTTCCATGCAGGGGTGGCATGGTTCAAACCAGCGAGCAGTATGAATTTGTGCACCATGCCCTGTGCCTGTATGAGAGCAGACTTTCACCAGAAACTGTCCAGTGATTCCATGAAGATTTATCAGAGCGTTGATCTCATGGGTGATTAATGAAATCACCTACTTAAGGCTCCTAGAAGGAGCTCCCTGCAGCGGATGAGGAAGCTTTAGCACCAACCCGAGGAATGGACTGTGGAAGATCTGGCAACATAAGAGATTGCCAACCCTTTGTGTATAGGAATGCGTTTGTAGGCATCCCCTAAATTACTTTGAAGGTCCTATGCTGATGGAGGTATGATAATTTCTCACACAGCATAAGGTGGATTTTGTTTTGTCCATGTTGGTTATCTGCCACACAGAATCTGTGTGTGTAATATTCAGTGACTGTCATTGTGATGAGAGGAAGAGCTGCTGAAGATGTCACTATCGTGTGTTTAGGTGTTTTAATGTTTATAAAGTCTGTCTTGTGAATGGACTGTCAGCTGTTCAACTGTTCCAGTTTAAGTGCTATTACCTATCTCAGTTACCAGAATCTTGCTGCTATTGTTGCAAGCGATTAATAACAGATTTTTAACAAATACATTTTTGTTTTTGAAAAAAAA
This sequence comes from Mesocricetus auratus, assembly GCF_017639785.1. Lineage (NCBI taxonomy): Eukaryota > Metazoa > Chordata > Mammalia > Rodentia > Cricetidae > Mesocricetus > Mesocricetus auratus. The sequence goes on along the minus strand of NW_024429195.1, from coordinate 54,210,964 downwards.
TCAAATGCAGTAACTATTTTATATGGAAATGTGTCTTGATAACATCTATTAAATATGTATTTATAGTACTTCCTATGGATCAATTACAGAGCACAATAGCTGTCATTGGATACATATATATATACATATATGTGTGTGTGTGTATATATATTCTATTATTAGGCATAGAGGTGGCTTCTGTTCCACAACTCTAACCACTATATTTCTACAGTGTGACTTGTTTTACTTTAAAAAAAGGATAAACAAATTTATAATAACTATAAAGTGTCTATAATTTAAAATACATTTCTCTCTTCTACTAAGAAGGGATTTTTGAATATGCTGTCTACCTGGAATCTCTCTCCCAATAAGAGGCAGCTGCAACCTGTCTCATTCCCAGAAGTCTTTCTAAGGATACTGTCATGCATATCCTTACATTTCTAAAAGGTTTAATTTCTCAAGAGACAAATGAAGGCAAAATAACTATACCCAGCAAAAATGAGATGTTCTGCTCATATATGAATTTTTGATGCAGCAAAGTTGAATTTGTTTCGTACTACCAATAAATGCCTCTTAACACTAAATATTGAGTGGAGTATATTCTTTTCTTACCCTCATTTGGAAAAAGGCCATCATGTAGGTAAACTGAAGTAGGTAATGTGATGGAGTTAATTCTAGTTGTTTCCTTCTCCAGGGTATTGATGCTTCTCTCCAAAGGGAATCTTATAATCACTGGAGAGATAATGAACTAAAAGTGCCATCATTATGTGGTTTTCCTCATAGACACCAGCATCTCATTATACAACCAGGACATGTTTATGTCTTTCTATCACTTGTCACAGACCCCATAAATCACATGGCTTTTGTATATTGGACAGAGTCACATCACCTGAAAAGAAGGCATGGCGTAGGAAGACTCAATTATCTGACATTACAAGTCTCTTACTCCATCTTGAAGTTAACTTGTCATGTGCCAAAGGGATGGCAGGGGAAGCTTTCTGGGGGGGTTTAATCTGGCTCCTGGGGGTTGGATCTACATTTGAAAAAGAGATGATCATTATAGCTTCTTTCTAAGGAAACAGACAGAAGGACACTGGTGTAAAGCTTCCCCCAAACATTTCAATTGGAGGAAGTGTGTCACGGACTTTTCCCCTCTCCGTGAAGCTCACTTCCTTCCTACTCTTTGCCTCTCTTATCTGGGAGGATTTTTTCCCCCAACTGAAGCATGAACCGTTGTTAAGTGGAAAATGGAGGCTGAAGTTTACATGGCGATCCTAACCTGCCTGATCCTCGGGAGCTTGGGTGAGTGGGTCTGCCTCAGTTTCCCGGAGGCATCGTCTCTCTCAGTGTTAGCCCAGGAAACTGTGTGCCTTTTGAGAGGCATCTGAAATAAGGCAGAATTGGAGGCAGATCTCCTTTGGCAGTGTAGCCAAAGACGATGGGGAGGGGGGGATGGAAGGAGACAGCTCCAGCCACACTGCTAAGATTTCTCTCCAGAAGAAAATAAGTGTTTACCAAGCGCCTGGGACAGCTCAGTCCCTGAAAGGATGGCCCTCAGAGTGAGGAGCCTTGGCAATCATCTTTCATCATTTATATGTAACAATTTACAGCATTCTCTATGCTGTATTTTTTTCCAATCAGGTTATACTTTTACTTTCTTCTCTATTAAAGAAAAAAATATATACAAAAGGAATATGACTAAACAGAGTGAAGAAATATGTTTTCTTTGGAAGTTGTCATTCAGAAGGATGGAATATTTCCATGGAAAAGCTAGGTAGTTGAGGTTAAAAACTCATTGAAAATCATTTCTGAGCCTGAGTATTTTGCTTCCTTAATGTGATTGTTTTAAAAACTGGGCATTTAGTATTTAAGAAATGTTGATTTTTTAATGTGTTGGTATTTGGTGGGAAACTATAGGCACTGTCACAAAACCGATGCTGACCCACAGTGCATCAGGAACATAGCCTCTGGTAATCAATACTTCCATGGTTTGTTACCAGCCACAAATTGTGCTTCAAAAGATGGGAAATTCCGTTGTATCTTTTTCTTGCAATAAATGTGTCCAGTTTTTAAAGTATGTATTCAGATTATGCAACTCATAAACAAATATTTATTTACTCTGGGCATGTAAGGACTGAGAAGGAGGTGTCTCTCTCTTTTATATAATGGAGCAGGGCTATGATATGAAGAGGAACAAATGGTTACAGGGTACCAAGTTCTGTATTTAATTGACTTGGATAACACATACATCATTCTGTGTGTTGTCATTCCTCATCCAATGAAAAGCCAGATTCCTTGGATGACTTTGTTTCTTCTTCAAGATCTCTTTCATTTTTCCAGTGGGAATATGTTCTCACTCAGCCATACAAGAGTTTAACAGTGGAGTGCTCTGTATAATGTTCTGACATTCTTTTGTTGTTTCTGGCTTTTTGCTTTTCTGTGGTGGTTTGATTGGTTGGCTAGGGAGGGTTGATTTCTTGGTTTCTTGGTTGAGTTTGGGGGATGTTTTTGGTTGATTGGTTGGTTGGTTACGTGGGGGTAGGGTGATTTGCTGTTTGGTTGCCTTAGGATTTTAAGTCTCATAGGCTAAGTCTGAGATTATGCAATTGCAATGCTAGAAAGACCAGAATATAAGTAAATGTGGTATATTTAATTTGGCTGGCATGTGGGCAGGTGGTTCTGCTATTCAATGGCCCTTCTATGGTGCTTCATAAGTCTCTCATCTTCCAGAGGGGTTCCAGATAGTCCATGTCCGTAAACAGCAATGTCTTTCTGTAAATCAGAAAGTGATTATGGGCTCATGCGATGGCACCAGCCAGAACCAGCAATGGCTGTCGACCGAGGATGGGAAGCTTCTTCATATTAAATCTGGATCGTGCCTGGGCATCTCCAACTCTTCCAGGGGTCCTTTCCGACCTGCAGTCTCCACTCCCTGTGCCCAGGCACCCCGATGGACCTGCCATGACCAGGAAGGCTTCCTTGAGGTGGAAAATACCTCTCTCTTTCTCAAGAAACAAAACCGTAAGGTGGTGGTCAGGAAGATCAGTAAATACCTCGATAGCTGGATGAAATTAGACACCAACAAGGAGGGGAAGCTGGTCAATGAAAGCCTCTGTGCAAAGCAAGGTGAGTGAAGCCTTTCAGAATCAGTTCTGGAAGTCATTCTGCTAACTCTCTGGTCTTTGCAAAGCCCAGGGAGAGTCATGTGCTCCCATCTGTCGCCTTTGGAGGACACATACATTTACTAACAGAAGTGTACTAAGTGGTACCCAACAACAGAAAACTTCATTATCCTCATATGCAGTTTCATCTTCTCTTGAAATTAACTGTTTTCATAGTGAATCTGCTCCTCCATAAAAGGTTAGTTCAGGAAGTCATGAAAGATAAAAATCCCTGAATCACAGTGCACTGAGCCTAAAAGAGCCTTAAAGACCCCTGGGAGTGTCACTTAGAAAGGAATCCCCATAGAGAACAGACTGAAGTTCATCAGGGTGTAACACATTGTCCTAAATCTAAGTTAACCTCATGTCTAGTGTACATCCCTTATAAGAATGCTGCCCAGGGCTTCCCATGCCTTCCCTGTGCTTTCCCAGTCCTTCCCAGTACTCCCCAGTTCTTCCCAGTGTTGACCTAGTGCCTCCCAGTGCTGATCTGCCCAGTGCTTCTCAGTACTTCCCAATATACCCCCGATTCTTCCCAGTATCTCCCAGAACTGATCCATTGGCTTTCTCCCAGCTGGTTGTATGACAAGGCCATGGCAGAAAAACAGAGCTTACTAAAAACCCAGATTTCCAAGATTCCTTCACACCTTTCTTTCTGCACAACTACCTCAAGATCCAGAGTCAGGCACTATGCACCTGTACTAACGCTAACATGGGTCCATAGTCCTTCTTGAGGGTCAGCATCCATTGACCCTCTGAGGCTGATTTGAACTTTTCAACCATGCTAATCTTTAAGCAGTGTTCTGTCACTCGGGCATATGTTAAATGAGTGCTTAATTAGATACTAGTGGAGGGTCTTCTGCAATAAACATGGAGGCTTATGCTCTCAATTCTTCTATCAGTTCTGACTGAGCGAAGAGGGTTAAAATACAGTAGGCAATTAGAAAATTCAACCCTATCAGAAAATATGCAGCACAGAGAGACAATCTGCACAGTTTCTTCCCTGTGGTTGATTTGTCCAGGTCTGTCCTGAATGACACAGAACCACGGTAAATATAACAAGTTGTACTCTTTTTTATTTTGTATTTTCTGAGACAGGGCCTCTCTATGTAGCTCTGGCTGGCCCTGGAACTCATTCTGTAGATCAGGCTAGCTGCAAACTCACAGAAATCAGCCTGTCCCTGCCAAGTGTTGGAATTAAAGGCATATGCCATTACCACCCAGGGACAGTGAGACCTCAATCATGCCAAGCTTACCTCCATGCTGCCTGCAAGGCCTTGGTTCTTCTGAGACCAACTCTTACTGTGTAGCCCAAACTGGCCTAAAACTCATAAATTGTGGGTCTTTCTACAGAGGATCCCACCTCCCAAGTGCAGAGATTACAGGTGTGCACTGCAATACCCAGCTTAAATCAGCATGAAATTAATTATTTTATCATTATTTGAAAGAATTTTATCATATCTTTCTTATTTAAAAAATTAGTTTTCATTTTACATACTAACCCCAGTTCCTCCTCCCTCCCCTTCCCTACCCCTATCCCTGATCCACTCTTCAGAGGGAGTAAGGCCTTCCTTGGGGAGTCCACAAAGTCTGGCATACCAAGTTAAAGCAGGACCAAGCCTGTCTCCCATGTATCAGAGGCTGAGCAAGGTGTCCCTCTATAGGAAATAGGCTCCACACAACCAGCTCATGCACCTGGGATAGGTCCTGGTACCACTGCCAGCCCCAGGACTTGTCAATATCTGGCTACTGAAAAAGCATTTCTTTGAGTCTACTAATGCTTCTTTTTCCATTCCATATTAGCTGGTCTGTTCTGCTTTTGTATTTTACTGTGCTGTGTGTTGGTATGAATTTTTATTTATTAATTTTACTTTATTTCCAGTTGGATATTTATATGGTAACTTAGGCAAGTATTTGTAAGTGTGCCCTTTATTTCACTGACTACATTTTCTGAATGATCATTTCTTACTACTCTACTGTAATTCCCATCTTTTCTCCCTTCATCCTTATGGGGTCCAACACTGTCTGGAGTGTGTATCTGTGTGAAACACCATCCCTTATATTCAGTTTCATTGTTAGCTCGCTCACATAGCTCACTCACTTCTAATAGATTATTATATTTGATGTCTCACTCCAGAGTAGAATGCAGGGTAGAAATACTAATACAGTTAAAGTTTCTTACCACAAAAATGATATTAGGAGAAACTAATTTGTTTATTGTTCTTATTGTTATACAAAGGTCTTGTATCTCAGTTAATGATTATTTGTGAGTCTGATTATTAGTGTGGGAACATATTCAAAAGATGGTCTTGACCTGATGAAATCAACACATATCATTTTACAGGTGACCTTGACCTAACAACTTCAATGCAAAAATGTTTTAGAGTGAATGCAGGATACCCCACTGGTCTTGAATTATGTCCTAGGAAGAATTTCCCTATAATGTGAAAACAATGTAGTATCAATGGCACAATAAGAATGTTAAAAATAGCTTTAACATATTGTTCCATTGTGTAAGAACTTTTCCTTGCCACTGCCAAAACATCTTCCTTTTTCATTAATTGTGAAATGTCTGCATACTTCCAAAAAAATTGGAAGATATGGACACCAAAAAATCTAAAGATCTACTGTTTTTAGAATAATTGCATGTCTATTCCAACAGAGTTCATCAATAGATAAACTAACTTAACTTTGAGAGTCTTGTAAATCTACAACAAGGACTTTCTTCCCATCTATTTTTATAAACTCCCAATATCCACATGAAAAATTATCACAATTGCTGGTTTGTAATGCCTTTATTCTTAGAAAGTGGAGGGAAGTCCTGGATGAAATGACAGACTATGGACACCCCCATGGAAGAACTCACCCTCCCTGGGGAAAGGAGGGGGTATTAGGTGGGTGGTGGGAGGGAGTGGGAGGAGGGGAGGGAAAGGGAAAGGGACGTGAGATTGACATGTGAAGAAACCTTGTTTCTAATTTGAATTTAAATTTAAAAATAAAAATTTTTAATAATAAAAAAAGTGGAGGGAAGGGAATGGAGTCCATGTCTAGCCTCAGCTACATGAGACCCTGTCAGAGAAGGGAGATGGGGAGGGAGGGAAGAAGAGAGGGGTTGATATCAGGACTGTATTTGGTTCATAGTGTATATATGGCTAAGGCTATAGCCTAGAGTCACCAGGGAACCTTAGAAATGCAGAGTCCTGGAACCCACACCAAACCCACCAAACTGCAGTTTCTGGAGAGAGGCTACAACAAGCAAACTTCAGAGGTGGCTCTAATGCAATTATCTTAGCATGCTTTAAAGTTCACAAAACATGGAAATTGGATGTTCAGGCTAAAATTTCTCTAGCTTTTAAATAGCAAACGTTAAAAATATGGACATGAATTAAAGAGATACTGGATATAAATATTTCTTTGACAAAAAAAGTAAAAAAGGGAGGTAGCCTCAAATGTAAAATGTGTATGTTTGAGTTATTTTAAAAATACATGAGATGATTAAAGACAATTGCAGCAGAAGGTTGAGATTTTCCTCCATATAAAAGCCAAAAGTGTAGTTGGGTTGGTTTTTTATGTTGTTTGTTTGTTTGTTTTTTCTACTCTTTTGGAGGCCTGCCACTCAGCTCCCAGATAAATACATGACTTATTCCAGCCTTAGCTTAGCTTGGCTTGTTTCTAGGCAGCTTTTTAAAATTATCCTGTTTCTACTTAACTATGTTTTGCCTCTTGGCTTTTACCTTTCTTTATTCTATATATCTTTCTTTCCTTCTTACTCCAAGCCTGGCTTGGCTGTGTGGCTGGCCCCTGGCTTCCTCCTCTCCTTTTTTTTTTTTTTCTTTTTTCTTTTTTTTTTTTTTTGCTCTTCCTTCTCATTCTTCTTTTTCTTGAGCCTAAGTTTCTCCTCCTATCTATGCTTTCTGCCAGCCAACCCTACCCATCTTTTCTCCTGCCTCACTATTGACCATTCAACTCTTTCTTAGACCAATCAGGTGTTTTAGACAGGCAAAGAAACACAGCTTTACAGAATTAAACAAATGCAACATAAAAGAGAATGCGGCACAGCTTTGCATCATTAAACAAATGTTCCACAGCATATACAAATGTAACACATCTTCAACTAATATCCCACAACCAAATGCTGTATGTGACTGTAACATCTGCAGTGGGTTGCAGAACAAATCTCCAGAATGTTTGATCGTTTATCTAGAGAGTCCAGTGTCATCCAGTGATTATATGTGTTGACTAATTTTTATTTAAGTTCTTATAATAAAAGCTTACCAGCCTTTTTTTGGTGAAGGAAGCACAGCCTGGCACACAAAGAATGCAAATGCATACTAAGATTGATTTGGGTTCTAACATAGTAGTCAGGCATCTGTACTGGCCTGTCCTTGGGGTTCTGACAGGATACACCCTTAGCTTCAGCCACTAAGAGCACAACCTGTGCACATTCACTATGTTCCCTTTTAAAAGGGCCCTGCCCACCTCCCATCCTTCTCACTCTTTCTTTCTCTCCCTCTCTCTGTCTGTTCCCCTCTCTCCCTTTCTCTCACCCCTTCTTTTCACTCTCTCCCCCTCTTTACTTTCTCCTCTCTCCTGCTGCTCCTGTCTCCAGAGACTGGTCCCCCCTTTCCCCTTTTATGATTCTTTCCCTAAAAATAATAATAATAATAATAATAATAATAATAAACCTCTGCTTGAACCCTGTCGCATAGCATCTTTCTTTCGTGCACCACTTTTCTTAAATTATGACACTAACCCCATCATTACTTTTTCAAAAGGGCCTGGGAGCTAAAACTGTATTAGGTGGTCCTTCACTTACAGAATCAGCTTTGGGCAAAGCTGAGAGCAACAGAGATGCTGACTTCCATACGCTTTGCATCCCTACACTGATGGATGCTTTTTGAAGGAAATATCTAAACTCTATACTCTGGACTCAAGACTGAGAAACTAAGGCTGTTTCTTAAGACAAATGTGCAGAAGTCTTTGGTAGAATCATGGATGAGTTTGGTGTGAGATAAAAAGAACCTTGAGATAAACCTCTCGTCTGTGTGCAAAGTGTATAACTGTGGCACACAGGCAGTGACAGTGTTAAATGATGTGAAAGGGAAAACAATGACACATAGAGAAAGAAGCGTCCAGAAAGCTATCAAAGTATGAAACTATCAAAGTGTAGATTGGGCAGATATGTAAGGAAAGTTACAGACAATACACATGAATACCCACTTACATTTGAATCTAGATAGATTTGAAGTATGTTAAGATAAATAGTAAGTATATGGTATGTAATATAATTCTTCAGTTGCTTACTAGCACTATATAAACATACTCAGTTATACTGAAACATTATTACCTGAACTTCGAGTTTAACTGGTGTCGATACTTCTGTTTGCCGAATCTGTCCAAACCTATCTATGTACAAAATCCTCTGCACTGCCCTTTGCATCTTAAGGAAAGAATGCCTAATCACCATGGTTACTTTTTTAACTTTTTCCAGATTATGTATTTATATTGTGTTAAGCCATAAATGGACCTTTTCTGTCATGAACTTTTTTGTCCTGTAGCCCCTCTTATTTACATACATTGCCATAAGAAATGTGCTAGTTGGGTAAAATTAGAATGATAGGGAATGAGACTCGAAAGAGGGATAAGTAAAGTTGAATGGAAAGTGTAATGAATTCCTTCTTTATGAGGGGATACTTGGCATATAGCAGTTGCCTAAAACGCAGCTGTTTTACTAAATATAATTAAATAAATAATGAGAAGTAAAGCAGTAGCTCTGAGTCTTAAAGCCCACACTCTTCAAAGTTAGTTACCTGATTTTGACAGGATTTTGTGGGGTGAAACATCCAGACACACATATCAACCAGTTATTTGCAGAATTTTCCAGCCCTTTATTTCGAGTGACTTTGTCTTAGAGTATTGTTACACAAAGGCCATCAGCAGCATCACCTGGGAGCTTGTCAAAAAAGTTAAAGGCAGGTTTTTATTATGGTGAGGTGAACCAATGTTTGTCTGTTTTTCAATATGAAAAGTCATCCCACCTGCTCATATATCCTAAATCACCAACTGCTCTTTCAAAATATATCTAACTTAAAAAATACAACAGCCTTGCTGGGCAGTGCATGCCTTTAATTTCAGTACTCAAGAGACAGAGGCAGGCAGATCTCTGAGTTTGAGGCCAGCCTGGTCTACAGAGTCAGTCTAGGACAGCCTGAGCTACACAGAAAACGTGTCTTTAAAAAGAAGGGGAAAAAGAAAGAAAAGAAAGGAAAAGAAAAGACAACAGTCTCGTGATTAGAGACTCACATAACATAGCATCAGGAGATAGTATGTTATGGTTAGACACAGGAACAAGACATTCTGATGTGCGGATTGACAGTCAGTAGTAAATAGCACTGAATATTTCAAAGAACTAGAATGAGATTCTAATATTTACACCATAATGATTGAAAAGATCCACACTTAGAAAGCAGAGGCAAGATGATGAGGAGTTCAAAGTCCTCTGGCTATATAGCAAGCTCAAGATCAAGCTGAACCATATGATAGCCTATCTCAAAGCAAAACCACTTTATGTGAAGAATTCACATAAAATTCATAAAATGTGAGAATGATTTTTTCCACTGTCCTTTCTTCCCCTCAGCTGTCCTGGGGACAGAAGTCTCAGTTCGGATTGCTAGAAACTCGGCTGCTCCACAGATCCCCACTACTTTTAATACCATTCCATATAGCTCAGAACACATTAGGAACAGCACTGAGGCATTCCTCCGGAACACTGCAGGGACCTACAGTCAAAGCAGCAGCAAGAGAGATCTCCCAAGTCTGCACACAGCTGGAACTATGCACACAGCTGGAACTACGGACACATCCTGGAGTCCTTGGACTACTCCACCTCTCCTCAGCACCACCACAGAGGTAAAAGGAGAGGGGGCGGTAAGGTCATGAATGGTCACAGGAATCCCTTTCCTGTTCAAAGTGCCCTGGGCACTAAGAAATCAGTCAGTTTGTTTCTAAACTGCAAATTATGCATGAACAGATTTGGCATGATGAGGAAACCTTTGAAATCTCTGCATCTTGATGAGATAGAGATAACCGGGCTTGCCATGCTGTACCAGTACTCTTGTAGATTGGCATCTTATGAACCAGAGTCAGGATCCATGGTCTTAAACATAGCCGAAAACAAGTAGATGCCGAAGCCAGCACTTTGCAGTTCCAAGCCATTTGTGCTCTAAGGGGCAAGAATCACAGAGCAGTGGCAAATCCAGAATCACTGTAATTGATTGGTAGATAAAGATAAAAGGAGGAGAAACCCTGCCTCGAAAATAAAAAAAAAAAAGAAAAGAAAAGATATCTTAGCCGGGCGTTGGTGGCGCATGCCTTTAATCCCAGCACTCAGGAGGCAGAAGCAGGTGGATCTCTGTGAGTTAGAGGCCAGCCTGGTCTACAAAGTGAGTTCCAAGACAGCCTCCAAAGCCACAGAGAAACCCTGTCTCAAAAAACCAAAAAAACAAAACAAAACAAAAAAAAGATAAGAGGAAGTCATGACACCTTCATCACCATCCCCTGTGTGTCACCTACCTATGATCTTGGCAGTCCCCACGGTGACAAATGAATCAAGTGAATGAAGAGCAGTATGGGGCAGATTGTGGGTGTTACCCAAACACTCCCTCTGTTTTGAGCGTTCATTTCTTTGGCTTTGCTTTCCTCTCGGTGGTTTGAACCATAATGATGGTGTAATTAGAGCAGGTGAGAAGAGCTCGTTTGGAGAACACAGGCATGTCTTGATGGTAGAGCACCAGAGAGCATGGATGGGGGAAGCCCTGCATTAATCCAAAGCAAAAACAAAGAAAAAGTCTACGCTTTGCTTGAGAGTGTCACTCTTTCCTAATAGGCAACCCAAATAATTCAAAGAATACAAAAGCCCAATGACATCCACCCAATTGGATCTCTCATCGCTTTTGCATTGTATTGAGCCTAATATTGCATATGGTCTCCAGACACGGGGCACATATATCATTATTGATTACAAAACAAATATAGTGAGGACATTGAACAACTCCTGGGACTTTATTTTTGGTTCCACTTTTCCATTACCATAAATCTTCCCTCTAACCTACTTCTTTCCTTGCCTATAAAAAGGCCCGGTTGGTTTTTGGTTTTGTTTTTGTTTTTGTTTTGTTTTGTTTTGGAAACACTTTCAAGCATGGTCCTTGATTTCTACCCATTAATATAAAAATCTATCCCAAGAAGCGCAAACTCTAAATCTGCCTTTAAAGGTCAGCTGTGCCTCTCCCATCCCTCCACTTAGGGTTTAAGACAGAGAAAGAGGGGCACAGTTAAGGCTGCTCACTCCTACCTTGACTCCTGCCATTTCACCCACTAATGTGAGTGAGATATTTGCCACTTACTTTTGAAAATGATACTCATTTTGACTGCATATGCCCAGCAAAAACTCATATCCTATTATTAACTTAGTAGAGCATTTCATTCATGTTTGAACTTAATTATCTATAACAGTACAGGAAAAAATGAGTGTATCAAATAAGACACATTGAATAAAGATTACCACAGAAACCTATCTACTTGAATACTAGAAGGTGGTCTTTTAGCATTAAAAAAGGATAGTCTCTCATTCTTCCCAGGTCTGACATTATGAAGCAAGAGTTGGCTAGGCTCTGCAAAAGTATATTCAGAACTATTAGCAACTGAGCTGTTGCAGACATACCACTGGTTGGGTCGATCTAACCCTATATGACGGAGCTCACAGGCTCAACCCCCCCACACACACACACAACAGTATTTGTAGCCTTAGATCATAGCAGATGCAATGGTAAGGATTTTTGTTGTTGTTTGTTTTATTTTGAGTTGGGAGTTTGCTTTTGTTTGTCTGGTTGGCTGGTTGGGGGTCTCATTTCTGGAATGAAACCAGCTGTGGTATTTGTATGCATTCCCAGATGAGGCACTTAACATGGCCAGTATCTCACCTCTGGCTTTCTTGAAGTTCAGGCAAAAACATTGACTCTGCCCTGGAAAGTGAGAGTGAAAAAAACCACACTTTCTCCAAAGGCAGTTTCTCTGAGAGCAGCTTTCAGAATTCTGAACTTTAATCTAGCCACCCTTCTAACCAAATAACTTACGGGAATGGTTATTTTACGCACGTTCATTATAAACTGCTGGAGTTTGAGACTTCAAAAAGTAACACAAGTCACTTACAATTCAAAATTCGTATCTCTTGAGAGTAATTTTGACAATGAGCATCAGAAGAATATAAGAGTAAAATAGTTCAGATGTTGGAAATAGTGTCTAAGTCTCTCTTAGCTGTTTTTGTTTGTCACACAGCATCTTGTTTGTGAAGATTTTGGACTGAGATTCTTAACTGAGTTGTATTGGGGCAGCTGTTTTTGAGTGAAGACTAAGTTTTGTGGCTGGATGTATTCAACCAAAATCACCTGAACAAAGGTTCACCAGTTTGGGGGGAAGAAAGGGAAGGTTGGGAGTGGGATAGACTGGAACGAAATAGAATGGAGGTGAGGGTAACGCCACAGAATGAAGTGGGAGACGGTGGGCTGGGGTGCGCTGGTGTGGAGTGGACTGCAGTGGGTTGGTGGTGTAGACTGTGGTACGCTGGTGTGGAATGGACTGCAGGGGGTTGGTGGTGTAGACTGGTGTGTTCTGGTCTGGAGTGGACTGCAGGGGGTTGGTGGTGTAGACTGTGGTGTTCTGGTCTGGAGTGGACTGCAGGGGGTTGGTGGTGTAGACTGTGGTGTTCTGGTGTGCTGTGGACTGCAGGGGGTTGGTGGTGTAGACTGGTGTGCTGGTCTGCAGGGGGTTGGTGGTGTAGACTGTGATGCGCTGGTGTGGAGTGAACTGCAGTGGGGTTTGTGGTGTAGACTGGTGTGCTGGTGTGGAGTGGACTGCAGTGGGTTGGTAGTGTAGACTGGTGTGCTGGTGTGGAGTGGACTGCAGTGGGTTGGTGGTGTAGACTGGTGTGCTGGTCTGGAGTGGACTGCAGTGGGTTGGTCGGTACTTGGTTCCTCTGCTGGTTCTTCTGGGGCTCACTGTTGCAGCTGCGTTCAGCATGGGCGGTCAGCAGAACTAAGATCAACACTCGGCTCATTTGTATGACTGGCATTCAGCACTGGCTATAAGCTGGCCATCTAGGCTCACCTCATGACCCCTCATCCTCTAGTGAACAATACCAGCTTCCCTTTCATGATGGGAAGTTAGTCCAGCTTCATAAAGGCCAAAGGTAAAGGCTGCAGGATTCTAGAAGGATAGACTCTAGAGTCACCCGGTGCTCATTTGGGCCACATTTGGAGGTTAAAACAAGCTATAAACCAGCCCAGATTCAAGAAATAGGGCAATGGACTCTGCTTCTTTATGTGACCATCAGAAACATCATAATGCAATTATATATATATATGTATATATATTTATATTTACTTATTTTTGGGGTGAACCCATAACCATTAAACAAGACACCATATCTTATCAACATCACCATTGCCGCCATCACCATCTTTATTTTGCAGATGTCTAGCTGAAACACACAAAGGTTAAAACCCAATGACTCGCTCAAACGTTGGAGAAAAATAGCAAGAGCGTACACATTCATATGTGCACATACTCAGCCTCCACATTCTCTGGTATATAACACCTGTTCATCAAGGCAAAGGTCAGGGAAGACATATTTGAACTACAGCTATCACTCTTCATTAAACACACATAATAACCCTAAACTCATTCTTTGAGGATGCAGTGTTTCTTTTCTTATCTTTCCCCTTTTCTCACATCCTCCCGGGCCAATGTGATGGATGCACTTGGCTGTGGAATGCTGAATACTTGGACCAGGACTTGGTTTCAAAGCTCTGTGGCTACTTTCTCTCCCCCACCCTCAACCTCCAGCTCAAGACCGTAAGGGAATTAATAAATCAGATGTAGATGCAGAAATAAAGAGTTAAGGCTTCAGTGTCAAACTCTTCTAGGTCCTGGCAGTTTAAGTTCAAGCGGTACTTCATCTTTGGAGTGGAGATCATGAGGGGCATTCATTTGCCTCACAAGGTTTTGAGAATAAAGAATAAAGCAGTCGGGTTGGTAGGTACTCTAGCAGTACGTAAGTGAGCATTTAGTAATGTTGGCTCTTGGAGTCTTTGTTTTATCATCCCTACCCTGGCTGACTCCAGGCTTGAGGAACCCAGATGAGTTAGCATATTCTGCGAAAATGCTCTAGAAGGGATAAAGTGCTGACTGTGCACAAAAACAAGGTTCCTGGCTGGTTCTGATACCACTATCTGCAGATCTTGCCTAGAGGCTCACTGCCTGCTTCCTCTCCCACCCCACCCTTGTGCTGGCCTGGGGAGGAGCAGCAGTTTCCTCGGTTTGTGAATAGCTATTGTGGTTCTGGGCTGAGCTTTCACAGTTCTGCGCTTCCTGCCATTTGGCCTTCAAAGAGATCATAGCCCGATGGGAGTCTCCAGATGAGTGAAGAGGACAGTGCTGAAAGTACCGTACCTACAAGCCCAGGCAACCTCCTTCCCTGGGTCACTCAGAGTGTGCAGAGAGACACACTGCTGTCACCACTGCTGCATAGGCAGACTAAAGACAGTGTCCCTACTGCCTAGAACAGTGATGCTCACCCTTCCTAACACTGCAGCCCTTTAATGCAGTTCCTCACGCTGTGGTGACCCCCAACCATAACATTATTTCCATTGCTACCTCATGACTGTAACTTTGCTACTGTTGTGAGTCACAATGTAAACATCTGTGTTTTCTGCTGCTCTCGGGTGACCCCTGTGAAAGCATCATTCAACTCCCAAAGAGGTCTCAACCCACCAGTTGAGAACTCCTGGCCTAGAGGAAACCATACAAACCTCCCTGCGAGCACCTACATGGAACTTAGACCGTCTATTATTAATAGAATCAAGTATCACAGACCATGAGACTGATAAACTTATTTTAATGTTTATTTTTATTATGTGTGTAGGGGGAGGCACGGTATGTGCATGTGAGCTGAATTTGCAAAAAAAAAAAAGTCAGTGAAGTCAAAACTCAGAACTGTAATGAGTACGAAGATAAGACAAGACAGATACCCTGGGAAGAACTGCTCTCATCTGGACCTGGTAGCAAAACGCAATCGCATCACCAGGTCCAGATGAGAGCTTTCTGCTGCGGAAACTTCTGTTTGGGAGCCAGGGGTACCCATGTTTCTATCGTGTCTTTTGTTTTAGATCCCTCATAGATGTAGGCCAAGGAGCAAGCTTTCATGTAGCCTTGCTAGTCGCCTGCTGTCCGGGCGGTATGCCTGTGGGCTTCCTGTGTGCTCTTCTTCCGGTGAGATTAGGAGTGGGGGAAGGAAGAAAACAGAGGTATGAACAGAATTCCGCAAGCGCGTACTTTGCCGGTGTTCTGATCTCCGCACAAGTAACAATTTCAGGCATGTCTCTTGATTACTGAGAAGCACTAGCCCTCACACCAGGTTGAGGGGTCTTAGCCCTCCAGAACAACAGCTTCACGGATAACAGTTTCTTCTGAGGCTTGGGGGCTGGGTACAGGAGTCTGTGATGCTCAGAGTTCTAATTCTGCACTGGAATGAGTGGGAATGCTATTTTGTGAAAGATTTATGCAAACTTCTTAGCCAAGCCCTTGTTTAGCGGAAGAGTGTTAAGGTTTATTCTGTCAATGTATGACAGAGATCCAGTCGCCATGACCTGGGGATATGGAGCAAGTAATGAAGAAAAGGGCTTCTTCCTCCAACGGCTCTATAATCTGAGAGTTTTTACATTACATTTGTGGAAAACATGATAAAGCCCTTTGATCTTCTGCTTTGATCTTTGTCAGCCCAACACTTGGGGATCTGAGAGATTCCCTGAGTCTGCCTCACCCAGTAGAGAAGGGTGGGGTCAGGAAGCTTTGTTAAATTAGAGATAACCAAGAAACAGGCAGAATGTAGGACCACTGCGGTTCCATATTCTGATTTTTTTTTCTGAGTCAAAAATCAAGATTTTTTTTTAGCAAGGAAAAGATCTGATTTGTCTCAGTATTGCCGTTTTATTTTGATTTTTAAAGTGATGTTAAGATCTTGTTGTAAATACCAAAAGCCTCTCCTTTAGGAGGAGTAGATGAGGAGGGGGTAGATGGGAAGAGGAGAGGAGGGAGGGGAAACTGTGGTTGGTATGTAAAATAAAATGAAAAAAATTTTAATTAAAAAAAACCTAACCCTCTCCTTTGTGACACCTAGAGAACTCAGAGGGGGAAAATGTGATCCACAGAATATTAAAAATATGTTGGTTTACAATCTTATGTCTCTAAAGAAGCTAAAGGCTTTGTTTGCTTGTTTAGCTTTTCTTTTTTAATTGTTTTACAATTATTTTATATGTGTAAGTATTTCGCTTGCATATGTATATGTGCACATTTGTGCCTGGTACCCAGAGGCCAGAAGAGGGCATCATATCTTCAGGAACTAGTGTTACCAATGGTTGTGAACCCATCATATGGGTGATATGACCAGAACCACCAGGTCCTCTGCAAGAGCAACAGGTACTCTAATTGATGAGTCATCTCTCCAGCCCCGTTTTACTTTTTCCTTTTAAAGTCAATCTTATCTGATGCCATGTTTTATTTATCTACTGTCAAGGATTGGGTGAATAGACTTTGTGAGACTCACACTCTAGCTCCTGAAACCAGTCTACCTAGAAGCCATGCACACACTGATTGCCCTGTGGGAAGCATCACTAGCTACCCTGACTTGCCTTATCTGTGAGCAGATTCATCTCTTGGGTTGGGTAGTGGCAGTTGTGGTGTTAGTGAAGATGCAGGAGAAGCCTTGGAGCTTGAGGAATCGATTCCCTTAGAGTCACTGCTGTCTATAAATGATATGACTGACTACCTGTTATGATGAAGGCTGCGCGATGTCTATTTGCTCCAAGACTGAAAGAAAAAGTAAGAAATTAGTGTGGAAAATAAATACCAAGTGTACTGGCTGGTTTTGTGTGTCAACTTGACACAGACTAGACTCATCAGAGAGAAAGGAGCCTCAGTTGAGGAAATACTTCCATGAGATCCAGATGTAAGGCTTTTACTTAATTGGTGATTGATGGGGGAGGGCCCAGCCCATGGTGGGTGGTGCCATCCATGAACTGGGTTCCATAAGAAAGCAAACAGAGCAAGCTAGAAGAAGCAAGTCAGTGAGCAGCTCCCCTCCGTGGCCTCTGCATGAGCTCCTGTCTCCAGGATCCTGCCCTGTCTGAGTTCCTGTCCTGACTTCCTTCAGTGATGAACAGCAATGTAGAAGTATAAACCAAATAAACCTTTTCCTTCTCAGCTTGCTTTTTGGTCATGGTGTTTCTTAGCAGCAATAGAAACCTTATAAAGACACCAAGAAACCATAAAGATGTGTTGAAGAGTGATTGTGTAGCCTACTGATAACAATTCCCTTTCCCTCCTTCCTTGCAGGATTTAAAAAAATAGTGGTGTGGCCCCCAGTCTGGGTAGCTGTTAAATGCCTCTGGTGCTGATCTACTGAACAGCTCTGTTTGGATACGAGCTAGAATGAAGTGTGAATGTCATTTGGATGTTCTCAGAAATATATTCTCATCCATGGACTTTGTTATTCTTTATTATTACTAAGTACTCAATTCCCCTGGTTTATCTTAATGTTCCTTGTAGAATATTATTTTGCTATTAACAATTACACGTCCTAACATTTCTGACCCTGGGCTGGGAATTGCACTGTGTATATAGTACATGCCTTTTTTTAACCCCTAAAACTGCCCTCCAAATATTTTTGTTATTTCCTGGAGACTCATAATCTAGGAAGCTTATCTAGAAAGATTTCTTTAAGTACTCCAAACTATATCTCTAAATACAGAACAGGATGGTCATGAGGTTTTTAAAAATAACTGTTTCATCAAAATTATGCTTTCTTCTATTTTAGTACTTCTCTATTGAAATTCATGACACTTGGGTGCAGTTTAAAATTGTGTTTTTACCACAATTTTCTACTGAGGCAATACAAAGAAAAACAGAAAAGGACTTGCTATCATGTGATTGACTTTAGTTGAGGCATCTGATTGGTTGTTATGCCTCCTTTAAAAATTATTGTAGTTTCAGAGGTAGAGCATTTGTTTAGCCTGAGAGGGGTCCTGGCTTATATTTTAAGTACCACATTAACTTGGTGTGGTGTGCATGCCTGTGACACTAGCATTCAGAAAGTATAGGCAGGAGGATCAGGAGTTTAAACCCAGCCTTAGCTACATAGATAGATCAAGACCAGCCTAGTTTACATGCAGGAGATTTGAATAACAAAACAAAAAAAACTCTTAAGTAGTTGAGAGTACAAAATGAAAGCAATCAAAATCCCAGCATGATAAACATTAATGGTTGCATGGTTGGTGTTCTTGTGGGACACCTAACAGTAGGAGTTGTGGATGCCTCTGACTCTTTGACCTGTTCTTGGGACCCTTTTCCTCCTAACGTGAGACCTCATCCAGCCTTGATATAAGGATTTGTGCCTAGTATTATTTTAATTTGTTCATGCCATGTTAGGTTTATATCCCTAGGAGGCCTGCTTTTTTTTTTTCTTGAAGGCAAGCAGAGAAGGAGTGAATCTGGGGAGGGGGTGGGAAACTTGGAGGACAGGAGGTAGAGGAAATAGTGGTTGGGATGTAATGTGTGTAAATAATTAAAATGTAAAATAAATCCCAGCATGAGTCAGAGAGGAGCTCACAAGGCCCACATCTAGATGAGGAATTGCTGGCAACTGATGGCTGTTGGTGGAAAAGAGAGTCATTTTTCCCTAGGGGATGGCCATGCTTATAGGTTGTATGTGCCCCTCCTATAGGTGGCTCCACGACCATGCACATATGGACAGCACTAATTGGATTCTTTTTTTTTAAAGTTAGAGTGCATGAATTTAGGAGGGGCTGTGTTAGAGAGGATCCAGGAAGAGATGGAAGGTAGGATGATCAAAATATATTGTATAGATGTATGAAATTCTTAAAGAATAAATTTAAACACACACACACACACACACACACACTTCTACAGACTTGGTGAGCTGAATCCACTCAGAAGCCAGAATAAAAGGGTGTAAATTCAAAACCTTCCTGAGCTACAAAGCAAGTTTGAGGGCAACTTAGGAAGACTCTGATGCAGAAGGAGGAGGAGGAGGAGGAGGGAGAGGAGGAGGAGGAGGAGGAGGATAAGAAGAGTAAATACAGGGTTAGAGTAAAAATCCAAAGCAGAGCCTTTGTCAAGCATGAACAAGCTACTGTAATTAATACCCAATACTAGAAAAAAATTCTTCCTAGAAGGAATTTTATCAGGCTGGTCTTATGTCTAACATTTGATGTTACATTAAGTTGTATCTCCAAGTCTTTTTCCTGTATCATTCACACTGAGTTTTTATGAAGTATTATAAGTATCCAATGCATGCATGATATTTATTTTAAGGATAACTAATTATTGAATTCTAAAATTGCTCAAGACTCTCTGAATAGTCTATGTCACATCTTGGAAACAGAGAAATCAGTGGAATTTGAGAAGAATCAAGAAGGACAAGTTAAAATGAACTTACCTAATAATGAAATTCTGGTTGAGGGTTTATCGCGGAGCATTCCAAACTGTCATTGGCGTTTGAATAGCTCTTCCTCACCAACTAGCTCTGAGGATTTGTTAAAACACAAATTGTTTGCTCCACCCCCTGAGTTACTGATTCTTTAGATCCTTATAATATAGGTTCCTATAGGTAGTGCCCTATAATGTGAATTTCTAGCAACGTCTCAACTAACTGCTGATGCTACACTGTCCTGTAAGAACATGTCTCCTCCTCTTCTTCCTCTCCCTCTTCCTTCATATCTCTCCTATTCCCTTTCCTTTCCCTTCTCCTCATCACATTCCTCCTCTTCCTTCCCTTTGTTTGTTTGGGTTTTTTTTGTCTTATCTCTTCCCATTTTTCCCTTCTTTCCTTCAAAAATCATTGTCTTCCTATTTTATTCTTTCTCTTTCTCCCCATCCCATATTCTCTCTCTCTCTCTCTCTCTCTCTCTCTCTCTCTCTCTCTCTCTCTCTCTCTCTCTCTCTCTCTCTCTCTCTCTCTCTCTCTCTCTCTCTCTCTCTCTCCCCCCATCCCTCCTTTTCCCATTCAGGACGGCATTTAAAGCATTCGTCAAGACCATACCTGCAAGAGCTTGTTAGATTATTTATTCACATAACAACATTTACTTAGCGGCTACAAAGACCCAGTCATTCTCTCAGAAAACTTTCAGTGAGATCCTATTGTATTCTGAATCCTGTGCAGAAAGCAGAACTCTACCCTAAAGGACTTTCTTAAAGGACCAACGATGCAGGCCGTACTCAGACACATAAATAATTAGATCGTTTCCCTGAATTAACCAAATGGGTTGTGAGCAGGGAAGCATGAAAAGATGCTTCCTCCTTATGATGTCTGATACGGAGGAAGGAGTCTTCAAAAATGGACCAGAGACTGGCTACTGAGCACCTGCTAAAAGAAAGCATGCACCTGAAGACAGGAAGCCGGCAGGAGATAGACAGCAAAGCAGAGCCGGGTAACCAAGATCCTGGGTGGGGTCTGTGGCCTTTCAGTCACTCGGGAAGTTTGTTTGCATTAGTTTTTCCA
Organism: Mesocricetus auratus; assembly: GCF_017639785.1. Taxonomy (NCBI): domain Eukaryota; kingdom Metazoa; phylum Chordata; class Mammalia; order Rodentia; family Cricetidae; genus Mesocricetus; species Mesocricetus auratus. The sequence goes on along the minus strand of NW_024429195.1, from coordinate 54,190,195 downwards.
GTCCAGTTCCTCTCTACCGCAGAGCAATCTGTCTCAGACCCTGGTCTACAGGCGCTCACCTCCTTCCTATTGAGACATCCAATGATTTCATACGCACCATCAGCAGGCACATTTCATGTGAGTGTAAACCCCAATGGTGGAAGGCTTAGGAAAAGTGACCGACTATGGGAGACATTACAATGGAGGTACACTCAGTGAGCTGTGCGCAGACTCACACCACCCTTGTTTTGTGGATGGAAAACCAGTACGCAGACGAGGGAAAGCAGCGTGTTCCAGGGGGAATTGAAGCAGTGGGTATCACTTGTTGGGTCTGAATGTCCCTGGGGAGTAGCCTGACTCTGAAATAAGGAAAGGTGTGGGAACCAAATTATGTGTAGGTGGAGCCACAACACAGCTTACTCCATTATGAGGCAACTGAGATTTGGGGAGTGCAAAACATGTATCCCAACTCTACCCCAGCCATTATCAACCAGTGGCAAAGATAGGTGTAGAAGAGTGAACACTAGACTGCAGATGGGCTTATTGGGACTTAAAAGTCCAGGGCAACATGCTTGCTACATTTTGGCTTTTTAAATCTACAGCTCCCAGTTCACAGCTCCTATAGTCTTGCAATTTCTTATGCCACTGGACTAATAAAAATATATTTTATTAGAATATTTGGCTTACGTCTCCGAAACAGCTCCAAGTAGATAAAGGTAAAGCAGTATTTTTCAACCACACCTGAGTGTTTATGAATGTGATTTTTACAGGCACCACTGATAAACACTTAATACCGGGGAGGAGACTAGGGAAATTGATGGATGCTTGGAAGGGGTCACAAAGAGGAGGAAAGGGCTGAAGGTTGAGTTCATTACCAGTGGCCAATGATTCAATCAGCCCATGAAATATCTATAAAAAGCAAGTGCCCAAGGTTGAGAACTTCCAGGAAGGAAAGAAGGAACAGAGCCCTGCTCCCGAGGGTGACATACTCCTGACCCCAGGGGTTGGACAATCCCTTGCTCAGGACCTTGTACTCCTGGCCCTGGACACCTCTTATAGAGTTGTTTGCTTACATCTTTAAATCACTCTTCGCAATAAGCAAATAAAATAATGAAAAATATACAAAGAAATAAGTCCCCATTCCCAAACAGTGGTTGTCACCCCTCGTGAGTGATGAAATCAGTATCTGTGTTCATAATGTAACAAGATCCATGCCTTAGCAGGGAATTTGTAAGTAATGACTGTGTTAACTCAAGCACAATTGTTACCGTGCTTTTGTCACCATTTTTAGAAGACAACTGTCTAGTCAGAAGCAGCCACACCCTTCCTGTAGAGTCTGGGAAAGGTTTCCTGATGACAAAGAGAAAAGGTTAGCCACTGTAATGGTGCAGGATGACTGATCCCCATTCCTGGAATGCAATGACTTCTAAAAGTAAATGCAGGGTCATATGATAGGACAAATAGGCTCAAAAGCAGTTGAGGAATTCCAAACAATGAAAGCAAGTAAGGAACGAGTCAATGTATTTATACTATGTACAGAGATTCATAGACTCACCATGCAAAACATGACCTCTGGCATGTGTCCTGTGCTCCTGGAACCTGAACCCACATTTGCAGATTTGCATATTAATGCTGCAGCTGTGATTCTATGTTTTTAGACCTTTATTTGTTTATTTTATATGTGAGTAGGTGTTTTGTCTGCAGTTATGCGTCTGTATCTCATGCATGCCTGCCTAGTGCCCATGAGGTCAGAAGAGCATCAGATCCCCCAGAACTTCAGTTAAGGACAGTTGTGAATTACCATGTGGGTTCCAGGACCTGAACCAGGTCCTCTAATAAAAGTCACAAGTCCTCTTAACTGCTTAGCTACCTCTGCAGCCCTTGTATTTGTTATTTCAAAAGGAAAAAGAAAGTCAGTAAAAGTCCAAGTCTAAGGTGGACCTGTTGTCTCTCATTACATATTAATTTTTATGGGCTATTTTGAACCCGCAAAGTATTGGAAGCTCTATAGTCAGCCTTGAGATGATAATGATATAATGATGATAAATTAAAAGTCTGAAGTAATATTCCTTTGTAAAAGAAATGTTTGTAACAACTGGCCCTTTCCAACATACACTGATACGATTCTTCAACTATGTTGAGGATATTAAAATTATTTAAAATCAATTATTCTAAATATACATGTTCATCTTTGATAGCTCAAAATTTAAAAGATAGATTTAAAACATGACTTCTTATTTTTCCAACTCTTAGTACTGGGAGCTCTCTTGGCTGGGTTCCTATTATTTTGGGAAGCATCTAAGCAGTAATATTGGGAAGGTGTTTTCTCACAGCTCCTGTTTGCTTCTTTTCAAATGTCTTCAGGTATACTCATCTAAGTCATAAGGAAGGATTATCAGATATGTTTAAAAGCTTGGTCAAAAAGATGCAGCATGCTAGTGTGCATGTGTTCCCGTGTGTGTGAGGGGGGAGGGAGAGAGAAAGACAGAGAGAGATTGGGAAAGATAGGATTCATTGACAATTTCCAGAGGACAGTGACTATTTAGTATATTTAAGTGTAAAGAAAATTAATGCAAAAATTTTTGAATCCCAGAGAAGATGAAAAGGCAAAGCATAAACATCAGGAATTAGTAAGTTCGGCCTATGCAATGAATGAATTTAAAGGATAAACTAACACTGGTTCAAATAAGGTTTGCCAAGTTGCTTTCACATCTGTAATTGAACCGCAGCTCTCTCTGGGAATCCTTTAGAAAAATGTTCTTCCACTGAGATAACCTTGTTCTCTGAATACAGAAGGCAAGAAAGGGGTAAGGAGGAATGAACTGAAAAGCAACTTTGATCAAGACTCAAGGTACTTGGTGCTTGTAATGAAGCTAACAGAGGGAGAAGAGGAGTAGAGGCAATGACAGAAAGGTGTGCCAGGCTGTGGAGAGCACTGGGTGGAAACACAGAATGAAAATGCATGCAGGGAGACAAGCATCCTGGGTGAAGAAACAGGACAGAGGTGCTCGCTGCTTGGTGAGCGCTAACTGGCAAGGGAGATTTTAGAACTCTATGTATCTATTTAAGCCCAGAAGTTTCTTAAGGTTGTCCATTAAGAAATATTGACAAGCATATTTTCTAAAAGAACTGATGTAATTTTCACTTTCTTCAAGTTTTCTACTTTCCTTCAAAGTGAGTATCGAAGACATATGTAGCCAAGAACATAAGTTTCTCCACTCTGTATTATATGTGCAGGAGTGGGTATCTTATCCCCCTCCCTGATTTGAAATGTGGTGTAATGATTCATGTGAGACAGTCTCATGGTGTCCTAGCTCAGGGATATAGCATTTTTAAAGGTAAAACCCACAGAGACACACCAAAGTTAGATTGAGGTCAGAAAACCTTAAAAGCTTCATTCCTGCCAGAGCATAGTAGTCATTTTAAACAGTAACTTGCCAATTATCTTGGCTAATACATCTACAACCACAGCCAAGGTATGGAAATCTCAAATGTGTTTGCCAAGGCTGACCTGATGGTTGCAGGAAGGGCGTGTAGGGGGCTAAGAACTATCTTAAGTAAGCCCAAGATGGAATCAGGACAGCATTTGGCCTTGCCTTAGTCATTTCAGTGGGGTCTTACCTTTTGTTAAGGATCTCAAAACCGTGAAACTATAAAAGTGGTTGCAAAGCTTTGCTATTGCCACCTATGTACCAGTAAGTCCTTTTGTCTTTGCATGGAGTTTTTCCTCAGAACTACTTTGAGACATACACGTCTTCAGGTTATAGGACAGTTGCTCACGGTGCTCACAGCTGGTGTGGGAAACACTGCTCCCACGTCTTTGGAAGATGTGAGGAACTTGAGTTGCGGGGGTGTTTTCCACTGAACTGAATTGATATTGCTTCCTTCTGTCTGTTGGGGATGACGGAACCTTCGACTGCGTGATCAGTGGTGAAATTGCTTGCTGAGGCTTGTGATTATTTTGTTGTCAGTTCACAGTATTTTCCTAAGATTTAGGGGTCCCACAGACCTATGCAAGCGAATTGGGAAACTGGGGAGGGGGTGTGAAGGTCATGTTGGTAATGGGCGAGCTCTTTGAGGGTCTTTTCTCTGGCTGATGTCAAAAGGATGTGGACAGTGACAAATGGGTGTTTTGAGGTGAGAAGGGCTAAAGCCCTCTAATAAAAGGGCTTCAGGAAGGAGTGTGGGTGACCCAGGGAAATGTGCTCAGGTCAAGTTTAAGCCTGGGAAAAGAGGCCCTGGAGAAACCAGATGAGAAAGATAGGAAGGAAGATAGGGAGGGGAACGCTGGGTGTGGAGAGAGGGGGGGCTGAAAAGTGAGAGGGCTCAAGCACTGTTTAGTGCTCTGACAACAGAGTTGAGGACCACTGAGAAGTAAAAAGTGAAAGTCCAGGAGGAGGAGAAGGCAGAGCCCTGCAGCCCCGAAGGGACCCTTGGCTGGGGAGGTGGCAGTGGAGGCGGGAGGGGGGTGGGAGGGAGGACAGCTTGGCTGGCCTCAGGCCCCCCTTGGCAGCCTCAGGCGTTGGCTCCTCGGGGCTCCCTCCCTCTCCGGAGCATTGTTCCTTTGCCGGGAGACAAGGAAATTGCCTTTTGATTGCGGAAGTCCCGGACAGGGCTTGGGGGCGAGGCAGTGCAGGTCAGAATGGCAGCGTGGGAAGGGCCGTGCGCCGCGGATCCCCGCCGCCTGTCGCGTCCGCAGCCCGCCCTGGGCGGCAGCAGAAGCAGCGACTGCCGCGACCCTAGCGCATCGCCAGCTCAGAGGGAAGCGCGCTGCGCCCGCTGGGCGCGCTGAGCGCGCAACAAGTGGTACCCGAGGTGGCCTGGCTGTCCGCCCAGCGAGATGCGGAACCATGGAGTCACACTGGCCTTGTGGATCGCGCTGAGCCTCCTGCAGGTGAGCGGGCAGAGCAAGGGTTGATGATGATGCTGCCCTCTCCGCTAAGAACCAGGTCCATCCTCTTCCCAGCCACTGGGGCTGTGCTGTGCTGCCATGTGCAAAGGAACAGAAATTCCAGGCCCCTAGGTGGGAGAATCATCCTTTTCCTGAAACCCTGCCATCTACCAAACTGACAGCTCACCCTGCTGCTGTCAAGAAAGCAAACTTCTGTCTCCAGCTGCTCCTGGGGAAGGGGGAGCAACTCGGGTGGAGGTTGCATGACATCCACACCCCCTGCGAGCCCTTTCCTGGGTTGGAGGATGAGAGGACAACTGAGGCTGGGCTCCAGGGGTGAGAACAGATGACTCCTGGAGGTGGCTATGTCTCTAGGCAGTGCGGAGTGTGGACTTAACCTGTGCTCTCTGGTTCTTTTGCAGGCTGCACTGGCAGAGCTAGCGAGATGTAACTTCACGCTGCTGGAGTCCACGGTCTCCAGCTTGTCGGCCTCTATCCAGTGGAGGACTTTGGGGTCACCCTGTAACTTTAGCCTCATCTACAGCAGTGATACCTCACGGCCCATGTGGTGCCATCCCATTCGAATAGACAACATCACCTATGGATGTAGCCCCAAGGATTTACAAGCAGGGACCACCTATAACTTCAGGATTGTTTCTCTGGATGGAGAAGAGAGAACTCTGGTCTTACAGACAGGTAACGAGAGAAGGGATGATGGCCAAACCGCCAAGCCACTCCAAACTGAGCCTTGCCTTTTCATACTGGGGCTTTCATGAGAGAGAGAGGAGAGAGAGAGAGAGAGAGGGAGAGGGAGAGAGAGAGAGAGAGAGAGAGAGAGAGAGAGAGAGAGAGAGAGAGAGAGAGAGAGAGAGAGAGAGAGAGAGAGAGAGAGCCCTTTGGTGCTGAAAACAGCAGGTGAGGAGAGCAGATGACTAAAAGTCCGCGTGAGGGGAGGAAGGAGGCAGAGGGAGTTGTTGTTTTTTTTTTAAGTCGATGTGGTTTGAGCTTCCATCACATTAAATCGTCATACATTTTAAGTAAATGTTTTGATCATAAATAATGGAGTTGTGATGATTAAGGATAATACTTGGTTGTGTTTGTAAGACGTGAATCAGAACATCTTGTCTTCAGAGAAAAAAAATAGTACTATTCACAGGGAAAGTTGGAAAAGTCCCTTGAAAAGAGGGTGCAAAGATGATTTTGTGTTTCTTGAGTTATGTTAACAGTAGAGAATGTTCTTTGGTCACTCTGAACTTCGAACCGATGATTTCCCAGTATCTCTTTCTATGTGTGACTGCCAGATTTGTCTCTCTTGTCTCTGTTCTCTCATCTGTGAAATGAGAGGCTGGATGATTGTCAGGCCCAAGTTTTTCCCACCTGCAGGGACCACCACAGGTGTTTGACTCACTGGAGCCTCAGCCTTGAGGGTGCTGCAAATCCCCCAACTCCTGAGTCTTTGCCATCTCTGTTCCGTACAACAGCGAAGGCTTCCTTCAACCAGAAGTTTTTTATATCAAGGAAAAAAATTCTGAAAGTTAGATTGAGAAATGGGTTGATTACCTTTATGTTTCTTTTGCTTTTCCACCAGAACAAAGATGATTTCTTTGGCCATAGCTCTTTGGAGGCCACCAGTTTGACTGGAAGGGCAAGCAGAGTTGGGAAATCTCACTGAGCCCCTAAAATATTAATCTTTTCTTCCTTTTTAAGACACAATATTCACACCATTTGACACTTGCTACAGATGGGACATAGAGGTGATTCTTGAGGGCTGAAGGAACCTTAATTTGAAAAGACAAACTGCTTGTTAAGAATATGCTTGTATTTATATAGAATCAGAGAGAGAGAGAGAGTAAAATCAACTACAGGAGTGAAAGAAGCTGGATTTTCAGTCATTATATTGACTATTTCTTGGAAGTTGTAGATGGTTCTGTGACTATTCACATCACTGCAGCTGTAGAGTGTTGAACCTAGAACACCTACGTGTGCAGGTTGCACCAAAAAGGGTCTCACCAACAGTGTGTGTGTTCAGGGTCACACCAACAGTGTGTGTGTTCAGGGTCACATCAACTATGTGTGTGTTCAGGGTCTCACCAACAGTGTGTGTGTTCAGGGTCACACCAACAGTGTGTGTGTTCAGGGTCACATCAACTGTGTGTGTGTGTTCAGGGTCTCACCAACAGTGTGTGTGTTCAGGGTCACACCAACAGTGTGTGTGTTCAGGGTCACACCAACAGTGTGTGTGTTCAGGGTCACACCAACAGTGTATGTGTTCAGGGTCACACCAACAGTGTATGTGTTCAGGGTCACACCAACAGTGTGTGTGTTCAGGGTCACACCAACAGTGTGTGTGTTCAGGGTCACATCAACAGTGTGTGTGTTCAGGGTCACACCAACAGTGTGTGTGTTCAGGGTCACACCAACAATGTGTGTGTTCAGGGTCACACCAACAGTGTGTGTGTTCAGGGTCACATCAACAGTGTGTGTGTTCAGGGTCACACCAACAGTGTGTGTGTTCAGGGTCACACCAACAGTGTGTGTGTTCAGGGTCACACCAACAGTGTGTGTGTTCAGGGTCTCACCAACAGTGTGTGTGTTCAGGGTCACATCAACTGTGTGTGTGTTCAGGGTCACACCAACAGTGTGTTTGTTCAGGGTCTCACCAACAGTGTGTGTGTTCAGGGTCACATCAACAGTGTGTTTGTTCAGGGTCTCACCAACAGTGTGTGTGTTCAAGGTCTCACCAATAGTGTGTTTGTTCAGTGGGGCAGAGAGATTTTTTTAAGTAGCTGTATTTTCAGAAACTTTTAGGAAAACATAAGCCTTAAGGAACTTGGAGATAGTTATTTACCCCAAGGATTTAGTTTTTGTGGAAAAAAATAAGGATGACGAGAAAAGGTTGACTGTAGGTGTTGGTAGCATAAAACAAGCTTCGAGTTGTTACACAGGGAGATGCTTCAAGTCCAGAGATGTTTGGTGAAACATGAGAAATATTCACATTATATGGATGATATTGAATAAAAGGCTTCTATGTGTTGTTTTACCATAGAATTTCCTCCACACTAGGCAAGCACTGTACCACTGGGCTACACCCCAGACTCATTATTTTTTTTAAGGATGTAGTTTTCACCATACATTTCCTGAGTCTCAGAATAAATACAGACGATGAAAATTGCAGATGCTGTTGGCGTAATGGTAATCTTTCCACCCTTGTTGGTATGACGATGTAACCCTTCTCAGAACTCTCCATGTCAAAAGAAGATTCCATTTAAATGCAATATTTAAATTTAAATATTGTTTTAGGAAGGGTTTTTCTAAAGTTGTTTATTTATACATTCATTTGCATGTAGTGCTTTCAAAATTTTAAAGGCATATGTAAAGTTTTCATTTTGTTAAGGAAAAACAACTATTATTCCTCAGTATTGATTGCTAAACCTTAGTGATGAGATCCATAAATCATATTTTACTACTACTAAAGCAATGCCGACTGATACAATATCAACTCAGACAAAGCTTTAAACAAACCAAAGATGCCATTCAAAATGTGAGTTCTTTCTTTGCTGCCTTTCACCAATCTTACTGGTCTAGGATGAATTAGAACAAAAGCAAGACTCACTCATGAATGGAGACCAGGCTGTTGCTTGCAGGATCAGGTGTGATTTTTGGTGATAGGTTTTACTGATAGTACAAAATAATTATTTTGTTTTATGTAGACATGGGACTTTTAAAAATTAAATTAGTAGTATTTTAGCAACAGTAAGCATCCATTCCATATTCCAGGAAATGTGGACTCAAATTTAGTTTGGCAAATATTTACTGTGTGGAATAGCAAAAGGAACAATGCCAGAGAGAAATTGGTGAGTTTATAAAATTATAGTACAAAAAAAAAAGTTGTCTCTGCAATGTGTAGTCTAGAGTAGGCATGAGAGGTTATGCTGACAATGGCCACACAGCCCTTTTCCTGAATGAGGACTTTGTCCTGCCTCATGAATACCAGGCTGCTATAATCACAGAGAAGACACAGGGCTATTTTCAAGTTTATCTGGTCATTAACTGGAATGCAACAAGAATGCTGTAAATGTCAAGTTGTGTGGTTGTGAGTTTACCAGGAAATAATACAATAGCCATACCAAATATAGAACAAGTGGGCATGCTTCAGAGATTGTAAGGAACCTCAGACTCTAAAACAGAGTTTGCAAAGTGGAAGCTTCCAGGATGCCTAGGTGTTTAAATAATAACTAGACCTTGTTTGGTGTCTGTAGTACTTGTGAAAATTCTAGTTCGTTTCAGCAGCATTAAAAATGCAAAATTCAAGTTCGAGGCTAGGCTGGACCGAAAGCCTCCAAAACAATACAGAGAAACCCTGTCTCGTAAAAAAAAAAAAAAAAAAATGCAAAATTCACTGGGCGCATCTTTAATCCCAATACTCAGGAAACAGAGGCATCTGGGTCTCTGTGAGTTTGAAGCCAGCCTGGTCTACATATTGAGTTCCAGACCAGCCAGAGATACATAGGGAGACACTATCTTTTAAAAAATAAAATAAAAAAGAAAAGAAAAGCTGTTTTTAGGTCAGTTTCAGATTTACAGAAGAGTTATGACCTAGCATACAGATACCTCAGATTTCCCTAACTTACTATGTTTGCTGAACTGAGTGAGGAGTGAGTCAGTTTTAGCATGATTAACCCATAATGGGTTTACACTTCCTTGTTTTTGTTTGTTTTTTTTCTTTTTAAACCCATCTTCCTTCTCCATCCCAGGATACTATTTAGTACCCCACATGACTTTCTCTGTAGCCCAAGGCTGAAGCCTTTCTTAGGTTTAGCGCAGGGCTCCAGATTTCGGGTTTCGGAAGGAAGAGCATGCGCGCACACACACAGGTCACGTCCATTCTCATCCAGCTATGCGGAGGCTCTTCTTGTGAACATGACCTGTCTGTCACTTGTGGTGCTGAAAAGTTGTCTGAGGTAGTGTTCAGTTTCTGACTCATTGTCTCATCTCCTTGAGCCCAGTGAACTCGAGGTGGGAATCTTACCTGGGGAGTGAATTTGACTTCCTGTTAATCTCAGCCACTTATTAATCTTCCTAGGGAAAAAAAATGTTTGAACATCCCCGACTTCAGAAGATTGTAACTATCTTAACATGGCGAATTTCTTTTTATTTGTGTTTTATTTTTATGTGCGCTGGTGTTTTGCCTGCATGCATGTCTGTGTGAAGGTTTGGATCCCCTAGAGCTGTAATTGTAGACAGCTGTGAGCTGCCATGTGGGTGCTGAGAATTGAACCCGGGTTGTCCCGAAAAACAGACAGTGCTCTTAACCACTGAGTCATCTCTCCAGCCCCAAATTTCTCAGTCTATATGAAAATCTATTTAGGCACTTTAATTATCAAGTTACTGTGTCAGCTATTATTTTCATTTCAACTGTTAATTTCACTGGACTGACTAAGGATGCCATACCAAAACTCAATAGTCTGAAAAACAAAATTGATTTTCCCTGAGTCCTTGAGGCTAGGATTCCAAGATCAAAAATCTGAAGTTTTTCTGTCTGTATAGGCTTCTCTCCTTATCTGTCACATGATCATTTTCACAGCATGACAGATCTGTCCATCCAAGCAAGGCTGTGTGTCCTTCCCTCCTTTTCTTGAAAGGGCACTAGTCATATTAGATCAGGGCCCAACCTAATGACCCCAGTTCAACTTACCCTCCCTTTAAGACCCTCTCTCTCTCAAGTGCAGCCTCATACTGGGATTATGAGGGCTTGCAGCTTCAACCTACAAGTTAACTGTAACTTTAAGTAAAAGCCATTATTTCTGAAAACTGTCTGTAATGTTCTCTTATCAACAAATTTTACAGAAATCATTGTGAAAGCGCCCCTGGTTTCAATGCTGTGTGAAATGAACCTGAACTGAGAATTAATAGATCAAAAGGGATCAAAGTCCATCAGGGCACACCGCAGCCTGGGAGCCATTGGCATGTCTGTCACCCATTAGCAGTAACATTTGGGGACCACGCCATCTTATGTGTGGTTAAATCTATAATGCCTGGAACCATTTAGTGTGATTTCCAGGAAGAATTTTTTTTGTGTTTTTATGCTACAAAACCTTCCATATTTAGTACATGAAGGCATAAAATAGCTATTATGTTGAATATACATAGGGTACATATTATGTCAAACACATAACAAACTATAAAAGGTATGTATTATTATATATTTATATCAACTTAATAGATATTTGCTATATATATAGTTATTATATATTTTTGGTTTTGGTTTTTGTTTGTGTTTTGAGGCAAGGGCTTCCTATGTTCCTCCTATGCTACACTCAAACTCATGACAATTCTTCCTCATTCTCTCAGGTTTCTACTCTTTGACTCTATCTCATGGATGTTCTGTTGAATGGGTATTTCAAAGGAAAGTTCCCATAATGCTTCAGAGATGAATTCAGAAGGCAGTGCCGCTCCACTCTTCACTGGCCAGGGTATTTAGAGAAAGTTGCCTTTTGTCACTTATTAATCTATATAGTGGGGATGGGAAAATGATAATGCCTACTTCATAGGGTTATTTAGGAGATTTTAATGGTCAAATTAGGATAATTTGTCACATCCTTCCTCCAGTAAATTTACTATGACTTCCAACTTGGATATGGTGTTCATCTTCCTAGGAATTAACATAACTTTCACAAATCCACCTCGCTTGTTCATGACATAGCTGGAACTTGATCTCTGCTTTATCTGTCTAGATATTCTTACCATTGTTCTACAGAATGTATATTATTTTTAAGCTGATATTAATTCTTTCAAATTTCTGCATGATGTTCTAGAACCTCACAAGTCAACTTTTAAGGAGAAAACAATATATGGAAGAGGACAGAAAGAAAAGTTTTGCCTTTCCTTTTCATACAGCAATTTGCTAGCACTCCTACAGAAAAGTTTCTTATCCTGTAGGAGAAACCAAGCTCATCGGGTATGTGAATATATAGAAATTAGGGTGCGGCTCTGCCCGATTATGTAGTGTGAAACTGAAATGAGCACAACTGGTTTTCAGGGATTTCTGTTTTGAATTTTGTTGCTTTCCTCCTTCAATGTGGAGGAAAGCACTGGACATGTCAAACACATAATAAACTATAAAAGAAATTGTGCAACAGTTAAGAGCACTTGAGGTTCTTTCAGAGAACCTGAGTTCAATTCCCAGAACCCATGTGGTGACTCACAACTGTCCAGGGCATCCAGCACCCTCTTCTGACCGTTATAGTACTAAGCACACACACAGTACAAAGATGTGTGTGTGAGCAAAATGCTCATATGTGTAAACTAAATGCATTTCATTTTTTAAAAAAAGAAGAAAGTCAAAATAATAGTATAATGAAATAACATGTACCTCCTTTGATAAATTACCAGTTTATGTCCAACCTTGTTTCATATACATCCTGATCCCATAGCTTATCACTTTGAACAATACAAATCACTATGATCTCATTTAATTTATAAACATTCCAATTTGCATCTTTATAAGTATGATTAAAAAGAACCACATAACAACAATATAGTTATCATACCCAATATTAGCAAAAAAAAAAAAGTCCTGACTGTTTAGCTGTCCAGGTGTAGATGCATACATCACATGCTAGAGCAATCATTTCTACTTAAGAAGTACAATCTCATCCCAAACTGTGGCTGGAGAACTTCTCTTTATATTGTACTCATACAGCACTTTAGTTAATACTGAGGAGACCATGATGTTGGTGACAGTGAATTGGGGACACTATGTACTGACGGACACTGGGGAATGGAATGCATCCCCTGTAGACTATAGAAATGCTCTCAGGGCTGACAAGTTTCTGTGGTTCAGTAGACATGAATTAACTCTTCAGTGCTTTTGATTAAACTACTTTCTTACTCTGCCGTTGCTGTCTTTATTCTGGTTTGCAAGTCCTACACACCCTTCCAAATTTGCTGGAGTCTGTCTCCTTCATGAAGTGTACATTTCTGTTTGTTAAATTGCTTTTCAATTTTAGCATTGAAATTTCCTCTATTACTGCATAGATCAAGCATCTTTACAGCCCCCCCAAAAAATCTGAAATCCTCCAGAATCTGAAACTTTCTGAGTACTGACATGATGTCACAAGCAGAAAATCCCACACCATGAAACTCTGTTTTCTGCATGAATGTTTTTAAGTATATAAAATTACCTTTATGCTATGTGCATAGGATGTAATGAAACATGAGAATATTGTGCTTAAAGTGGGGTTCAATCCTCACAATACTTACTATGTATATGGAAATATTTCAAAATTTAAAAAACCCCAAATACGAGACGTTGCTGCAAACATTTCAAGTAAGGAAAAATCACCTTGTGTGGAACACAATATTTACAGCAAGACTCACACCAACCACATTCTACAAAGTGCCCCTGTGTGCCAAGGCTTCCCTTAGCTCCTCGTCTGCATTGCCTCTTACTGCAACTCTGAAAAATGCATGCTGCTAGTTCCTGTTAAGATGAGGAACTGAGGAGCAAGGGGACAACGTACCTTGCTTACAATGTGATAATTGCCAGTGTTGAGGTGCACCCATCTAAGTGTGATATCACTTCTGCTTATTCCTTTCATGTATGTCTCAGATTCACAGATTTCAGGCCTTGACCAACACTTAATGAATATGTACGGTTTGATATGATCTGCAAAATAATACGGCAGTCTGCACTGTGGTTAATGACGTGGCAAATGATTGTCAAAACTGCTCTGACTTCCTTCAAGGTTGTTAGAGGTACCTTGTGGCTGAAGTTTACATCTAACGTTCAACATCCTGATGTATTGACTCAGTGGTATAATTATTCCACATTAGCATAATATATTGCATCACCCTTAAAGTAAGCAAGAAAACTGACTATAGCAGTGGTTCTCAACATTCCTAATGCTGTGGCCCTTTAATATAGCTCTTCACATTGTGGTGACCTCCCCCAACCACAAAACTATTTCATTGCTACTTCATAACTGCAATTTGCTACTGTTAGGAATCATGATGTAAATATCTGTGTTTTCTGATGGTCTTAGGTGATCCCTGTGAAAGGGTTGTTCAACATCCCCCCTAAAGGGGTGTAACCCACAGGTGGAGAACTGCTGGACTGTAGTCAAAGAGCAATAACAACAAAGGAAATTCTTTCCATAAGAAATGTATTGAATGTGCTGGAGACTGGGAAATTCCTTTCCTGTGCTATTTTTCTTCTCATTTTAAAGAGCATGTAGCAGGAATTATTTGAGATTATTATTCCACCCCCACATAATTTCCATGAAAAAAAACCTTGATTATTTTCTTTGAATCATATTTGAATCATTGATGTTCATTTTCCAGTTTACATAAAATGGCAAGTAAATGTAGCTTGCAGTCAGCCAATCTTGCTACCTGCCTGCTTTTAAATAAGAATGATAACTATCCAGTTTCTTTAAAGCTACCAGAACTTGGCTGTGGGTACACAAAGGTCCCCTGAGCTTGGGTACGACAGTAAAGAAAGATACAGTTAGAAAGAAGCATGCTGTCTGGAGCCAGGAAAGACTTGAGTGCCTGTGAAGAAACTCTTCCTTGAAGGGAATGCTAATGAAGTTCCTGCCCTTTCAGTGGGGTAAGGATGGAAGGGAGGAGAGGCACACACAGGAAAAATTGGCAGTAGTGAGGAAAGACATGACATAAGGAAAATACCTAAATGTCTCTGCAGTAACCTAGCACGAAGTGACAGGACCTCCAGTAGATGCACTAAACCGACTAAGGAAAGGAGCAGATAAAGAAAAGTCTTTAAAACTCAATGGAGTTACTCCCTTGAGAACCAACATCCACTCCAGGGCATGACTCCAGCTGCTGTTTTATGTCTCTCTCCCATACTCTGATAGCTCGTGCTCAACCACTTCTTAATAAACTTGTGCTACAACCACTTCTTAATAAACTCCCACTTCGCTGTGGTTAAAATGATAAATAAATCCATAGCTAAGGGAGCTTCCATGTGCCTAGAACTGAACATAGGTATCACCATTGCTGTTACCCATGTTGAGTATGTCATCAACTGAGGAGTTCTATACACATGCCTGTCATGTCCACAAATGTCTGGTTGATTGTGGTCACACTAAGTATGCACTTCAGGGCAGCATTTCCCATGCTAGGAAGAACACACAGTTTTCACCAGGGTGTCACATGTTTGTGCTTCCTGGCACCTAATTTGCTGTGTCTACGATTCTGTAAGTAGAGAAGGCACATTGTAAATCATGACGTCCTACGCAGATATACCCTAGGTCCCATATAGCTGTTGACACCAGTGCATAGGCTGGCTGCACTCTTCTGGTTTAACTTCATTTCTAAAATAAATTTGATCCTTTCAAATTCTGAGCCTAGGAATCCTTGTATCAATAAACGCCAATGTTTTTAATAACCTCACTGGTAAGAATTATATGAATTAAATACTACTTGCATTAGAAATATAATTTTCTCCTTTATAAGCAGCTTCTTTTTTCTTTTCTTTTTTTTTTAAAGAAAAACATAGTTCATTTTGGCCTAGGACTTTTGCCAAGCTTTGTCTTTTCTTTTGAGAACAGAAAAACCAGGTTGGCAGTTATGTAACTGAACTGCCAAACTGTGTTAAAATCCCACATACACAACATGCATACAAACATACATACATGTGAAATTTGGGGCTGGAAGATGGCTCAGTGGGCAAATATGAGGACCTGAGTTGAACTCCCCAGAACCCACACGAACACGGGCATGGCAATGCTCATCCATAATCCCAATGTTCCCAGAGTAAGAAGGGAAATAGAGAAAGGATAATCCAAGGAAGCACATGGGCCAGTCAGCTTGGTGTATGTACACAGTGTCAACCACAAAGAAACCCTGTCTCCACTGAGGTGGAATACAAGAGTACCCAAGATTGTGATCTGACCTCCACATACATGCCATGGCACACCTATGTACCAGTACTCACACACACTAGCACACGCACATACGAGCATATCATACATACTGATGTATACCAAAGAAGCTTGTACCCCAAATAGCATATTATTTATATCTACTGTGAAATGGAAATGTGTTTAGTACAGTGAAGTTTTCATTTGGCTTGGATTAAAAAGAAGTCCACAAACTCTAGCTTCTAAGGCGTGCAGCGCAGCCATGGACCATTGCCAGCACTGGGCTTTATCACAGTGTAAATGGGGTTTTAAGTGTTTGTTTCCAGGGCAGGTCCTCGCAGCCCAGGCACTTCCCAGTTTCATTGTTTCTTTGTTCTGCCGGATGTAAAAAGGATTGACTGTTTTGTTTTCTGGCTCACAGAGATTAGATGAAGTCTGCATTTCTGAAGTTCAACCTCTAGGCACGCAACCTTAAAATTCATTTTTTTACAGCTCATACTTTGCAGATTTTGTATATTTAGATTATACTGGTCATAGCATCTGGTTTAACCTTTATCTAGCTTGGTAGTAGGCATCGATGGCAAAATTGATCTCCTTAGAACGGGCACTGAGTGACATCGTCCTTTTCACTCTTGTCCCTAAAATGTCACTTCAGCAAAAATACTTCTGTTTGACCTACTGTGCTGTTCTGTTTGGTCCTACTGTGCTGTTCTTGAGACTTTCTGGCTATTAGAATCTCATGATGTTGGATACCTTATTCTTGTCAGGCAACCATAAACCTTGTCTGAGTGGAAATTATATTCTTTCCTTTTAATATGGCAACTACTGTGTAAGATAGAAAATTTAAATAACATTACCTCCATCTTCCCCCCAAAAAAACACACTCTAGTTTTCAATGAAAAAACTATGAATAAAAATAATTTTGAGAAGTTATTTTAACTTGAGTTAGAAAATTAGTTCCAAGGTCTTACCAAGACTTTTTTTAATAACAGAAGCTATTGAAGATATTATCAGTTTAGTTCACAAAACTTTTTGCCTTACTTTTGCCTCCTTGTTATCAGTGATTTGCAAGAAAACATTTACTTCTATGTCACAAAGATGCTATGCAATGGAGCCAAGATTTGAATGCATTTCTATCTTCCAAAGTCCATGTTCTCTATGACTCTATGTCACTGGTTCTGTGGCAGATTGTCAGCATGTAACAGGAACCATAATTACAGTTAACTTTGAGTATCACCAATTGTCCCAGCCATAGAACCAGACTCAAAATCACCAAGTATTAAAACATAGACCCTTTGGCTGAGCAAAAGTATTGAAAACACGGTATGAAGTATGCTTGCTTTCAAAGCTCATCTGTGCTCTGGGCCCTCTCTCCAAGATACTGCCTGAATTTTCTTGTCAGCTAGTCTTTGTATTTTTTAACAATTACTGATATATTAGTGGCATATTTAATTTTTGCTGAATGCTGAACTCATATAAATAATAGCATAAAACATGAAGGCATGGAATTTTGTAAGCTGTATTATACATATGATATCTTGCTTGCCCATAGATAGTCTTTATGAACTGTCAGCCCACAAATGCCATTGGAGTATAGAATGAGGTTAGCTTACTTGCTGGAGTTGTGCTAATAGCAAACGGGCATCTTCTTCAAATTGCAATCTTATTATAATTCTTGATGTCATAAAAAATTGCAGCCTATCAGGAGGTGGGTAAAACTGAGGTCTGCATAGCTATGCCACTCAAACAAATGGTTTATAAATTGCTCTTCAATATCTCCTTCTGGCTTTTGGGGCCAAGAACTATGCAGGATCGCTAATTTGTCTCATGCAGATGCTTCCCAATAGTTCTGGTCTCTGTGTGCAAAGTAGGTACAGCCTATTTTCATATGTTTGACTCCTCACTGTACTCAATGAAAGGCTGTTGACCTACATCCCAACCTGGTGATACAATCCTGACTCAAGTTCAGCATTGAAGATTCAGCACAGACAGAGCCATGCTCCCCAAACTGCCCCTGAATTGTTGGGTGCAAAACACTGTCAATCCCACTAGCTCTAGGGCTCCTGGAAGTTCCAATATGCCTCAGAACTAAGATTTTAAAAATCTAGGGGTATTGGTAATCCCAGATATTGGCAGTATTGATTTTACCAAGCAAATCTATTTTACAATCAATATCAATCTGTGTCTTTTGTGATTATCTAATAGCTAAAAGCTACCCAAACTTATGTATGTGAGTGACACCAAGAATCCACAAGCTAGGAAGAAGCTGAGTACGAATTCCCAACTCCTATTATCTCTCAATAGTTTGTGTTTTCTGGTTGGATCATTGGTGTTCAGTCAAGCACAGGCTGGATGCTTGTCAATGTCTAAAAACCATACTGAACTTGCAAGTCAAAGTAAACACTGATTGAGATGTCAAGGTCAGACCTACCTTAACAAAAAGTCTTATCAAATAGAAGTTCACGTCTCTAATAGGTAAGGGAGCCATGTCTTTGAAAAATGGAACAGTAGGTTTGCAAGTATTGCAACGTGCTGGATTCCACCTCCCCCCCCCCCATCCCCTGCCCCAGGGAGCAGATTCCTTAAATTTTTACGGAAAATGAACCTGGGCCACTGCAGCATAAACAGTTATTTTCAAAGCCCTCATGCTGCCTTCTCTTTGATGGTGTTTGTCTTGCAGATCCCTTGCCTCCTGCTAGGTTCGAAGTCAGCCCTGAGAAGACATCTTCAACCACTCTGCAGGTGAGGTGGCTGCCTTCTTCTGGAAAAGTCACCTCGTATGAGGTGCAACTGTTTGATGATAACAATCAAAAGATACAAGAGGTCCAAGTTCAAGAAAGTCCCACATGGAACCAATATACTTTTTTGAATCTCACTGCTGGCAATAATTACAAATTCGCCATCACAGCTGTTTCTGGAGAAAAACGTTCATTTCCCGTGTATACCAATGGGTCAACAGGTAAGACCTGTATTGTCTGTGGTTAATAGTCTGTGATATCTCGTTTTTTCTTTTCTTCTTTTTGATGGCACTGGGGATGAAACCCCAAAAACCCCGGCATGCTACGCAAACACTCCCCAGCCCTGTGTGGCACCTTCAGAATGATATGTTATCAAAGGAAACAGGAATATGCCACCCATCATAAGTGAATAAATAACTTTTTAAAAGGAGGTTATGATACAGAGAGGAGACTGGACTGAGCATAGGGGGGGTGAGTATGCTGCTAGGTAATTTTGAACAAGGTTCATGAGGTTTCTCTGAAAACAGAGTTTTTTCTTATTTAAAATAGACACTCCCTACATGTCTAGTTCAAATCCATGAAAATGAGATTTTTTTGCCTCATTTTCCAAACTGTGTTACAAAACACAGTTTTCCTCTTTTGTATATTCTCATAACATCAAGTTATGATGTCTTCTAAATACTCCTGCATTTAAAATATGTTCTTGTTTCCTAGATATGATGAAAATTAATTCATCTAGTGTCCCATGTGTCATGATATTACTCCCAGAAAGTGCATGACTTTCCCATAACTTGCTCTCCTCTCACTTTCTCTGGCTATTTTGATCTCTTTCCATTTTTCATCTCCTACAGTTTGTTTCTTTTCTTTATCTCCCCTGTTTATTGGATTGGCCACACCTACCTTAATCTCTATAAAGCAGAAGAGATAAAACAGGCAATGTATGATGCCCCTTTAGCCCTTAAAGTCTGTGGACTTTAGAAAGGTGGTTACTGAAGGTTCCAGAAAACTCTCAATAGGGCCATTACTAATTATTGCAATGATACAAGTTAAAATATAAAGAGAAGTATAAATGTGTAAACTAAAGAACTGTGGCTATGTTTTATACAAGGGGATTATGAATGACCTTGTGGATATGTGTTTTATCCCACTAGTGCCATCTCCAGTGAAAGATATTGGCATTTCCCCCAATCCTAATTCTCTCCTAATTTCCTGGTCTCGTGGCTCTGGGAATGTGGAACAATACAGGCTGATGCTCATGGATAAAGGGACTTTAGTTCAAGATAGGAACGCGGACAAGCATGACACTTCTTATACTTTCCATGGACTAACCCCTGGACACCTCTACAATCTCACTATTGTCACCATGGCCTCGGGACTACAAAATTACAAGTGGAAACTAGCAAGGACAGGTAGGTCACTTTCTTAGCTAAACAAGAGTAAAGCTCAAATTGAGTTTGAATCAGGCTTGTTATTTAGATAACGGTATGTAGGAAAAGATGAAATTCATATGAGTTATAGAAAGATTTTAACATATATCCATTTTATTGAAGAAAAATGATTCTCTTTTATGCTAACATTGAAGCTATACCTTGGCAGCATTTTGAAGCAGACAAAGTTACTTGCTGATATGGTTCAAATTTCTCCATTTAATACATGCATAAGGCTCCCTACTTCTGACTCATAGATAAACATCTGCTATCTTTGTAATCACCCACAGTGAGTTGGGGGTGCTTTTCCTAGTGCCATATAGAGATATGTCCTTGTATGGCATATTTCCAAAACCTTCTACCCAAGAAAATATGATGTGGGACTTGATCACACAGCCCCAACCTACACTGAAAAAACTAATTGGTGCTGCTTATTAATGAAGTGTTCATTCACTGATTCATTTAGCCAATATTTACTATGTGTTAGGTATGCGTCAAGCATTGCAGGTTAGTACTATTCAAGGCAGACAATGTCAGAGTTCTCATGAAACTCACATTCAAATGGCCCTAATTAGTATAATGTGTTGGTAAACTTCTCTTTGTGAATTATCTCATTATCTCATTTTAAAATAAACTGTAAAATGGATGTCTTTGAAATTGTTCTAGTGGGGAGAGTATTCAGAACTATAGGAAACTGAGGAACAAGATACTGTGGGCCCTTCTACATATCTGCATTCTTTTATAACACACTCCAAAAATATGTAGATGTGCCTAAGAAAAATGCACAAGATGTATTAAGAGTTATTTGGAATATCAAGAGAAAATACAACCAGATGTACATTTGCAATCCCAGCACTCAAGAAGCTGAGACAGAAGGATCAGTAATTTGAGGACTGCCTTGATTATAAAGCAAATTCTAGACCACCCTGGGCTAGAGATAAGGAGAGACAGGGAGACAGGCAGACAGACAGAGAGAGGGGCAGAGATAGAGTGAGACAAAGACAGTTTGAGAGAGAAAATAAACAAATAATACTTTTGAGCATACTGTGCAAAATCACTGTTCTATAATCACTCTTTTAGTGATTAATTTATATTATGCCATTAGGCATGGTTACAGTATGTGTAGGATGTAGGAAAAATATTCATCAAAGATTATTTCCAGTCATGAGTTTTCCTTTGATGAAAGAGTAGCACAGCTCTTTATCATGATTTAACATAGATGTATTTTAGTGGGTTTGAGAGATGGCTCAACTATTAAGAGGGCTTGCTGCTCTTCCAGAGTTCAGCTTCTAGCACCCACATTGGGAAGCTCACAACTGCCTGTAATTTTAACATCTACTTAAAATTTTACAGCTACCAACTAATCGACATATTTAGTGAGTACCTGATATTATTAAATATATAAACACACAAACACACTCACAAAGAAATTAAGTAGATGGCAGACCTCTTTGTGAATTCTATCTAAAGAATCCCAGAAAATTCTCTAACCCGTGTTCTTGTGGTCAGCTTGCCAAGTCCCAGCCAGAATCCAGGCTCCTGATTGCAAGATGGTGCTCTTGCCAGAGCATGGTCTTTCTTGGATTTCCAGTACCATTTTGTCTCTTGATGTCCTGCAGGCATTAGAGTTTAGGTCAAAATTCAGCCACCGGGAGGTCAAGAGTTGAGGAATAATATCTCTTTTCCATTTGTTACTAATTAGTTCCCATGGAAGTCTCAAATCTGAAGGTGACAAATGACGGCAGTTCAACCTCTCTAAAAGTCAAGTGGCAAAAACCTCTTGGAGATGTAGATTCCTACAACATTACCCTGTCTCACCAAGGGACATTTAAGGAATCCAAAACATTAGCTCCTCGTGTTACTGAAACTCAATTTAAAGACTTAGTTCCTGGACGGCTTTACCAAGTTACCGTCAGCTGCATCTCTGGTGAACTATCTGTGCAGAAGATGGTGGTGGGCAGAACAGGTAAGTCAGCCTCCAAAGTAGTCTTTGGTTACCTCAGTCATCCTCAGATATATCTCAGAATAGGACAAAATAATGTAGAGGGGAACTTCCTTTCCCACTTGGGAAGTAAGGTCTTTATGGCCAAGAATGCCTATAGAATAGAAGCCCAGTGCAAAGTAATTTAGAAGGTTATTGCATACGTTTCATCAGTTAAACAAATGTGCTTGGGTTCCCATGTGATCTGCACGTTGTCCCTGATCTCTGCTTTCTCCCTCAGCATTACCTAAGTAGCACAAATCCAAGAGCACTGATGTCAGTATAGAGAACATTTCTGGTTCATTCTTATAATAAGGCCAAGTTAGCACTATGATTTTCCCATAAATAATTTTATTAATTTATGTTACTGAACAGTTATCTTGTTCTGTTTTTTAATAAATTACTGGATTATGAACCTTAGAGACTCTTAAGGTGGTTGTGATGTACTATTGACTTTAAGACAAGGTTCTGAGAAGTACACCCTGTGAATAAACCCACTTGGTAGCTTGTTTTGTATTCCCCTAGATTAAAATAGGATCATTCTAGGGTCGTTTATGTAGTTCAATAAAGTTTTTTAAACCAACCTTTGCTTAATAGATGTTGCATTTTAACCAAACACACACACACCAAGAATAGAACCCTTTAGAAATGCTAATGACATTAATAATTTCACAAGTCAGACCTCACATAAACACTTCACACCTATTTCATTTATTTATTGCAAGAAAAATGTAAACTAGGAGCTATGATGTTAGTATAGACATTGTACAGACAAACTGGAATGACTGAATAACTCATTCATGGTCATCTACCCAGAAAGTTCTGGAGCTTGGCTTTAAACCAGGTGGTTCAATTTGAGTTCTGTCTCAGTGCCATTAGAGGTCTCAAGTAAGAATTGTATGTACAAAAGGGACCAAGAACTACATTCCCCTTTAGAAGAACAGTAGACACTTGTGGAAAGGGCCTTGCAGTAGAACCTAGAAAGTGTAAATAAAGGAGGAATGAAGGAATATCTGTGAGAATGAATGACAGGAACAGAGGCTCAGAAGTGGGAGAGCTCAGGAGACCACACACCCCTGAACACACTCAAGGGGAGAGGGTGGCTGCAGGGATAAGTCAAGGGTTGGTCTAGGAGGAGAACAAGTCTGAACTGAAGAGACATGGGTGTTAATGAAGGACCCAGGGTTTTGTTTGGTTATTTTCTGAAGAGACTCTGAGTGTTGGTGCTCTAAACATGCCTACAGCCATAACACAAGACATTTGTTATTTCTGGTTGGAATGAAAAAATTTAGGAATGTTTCATGACCACAACATCCAGTATCCTTTCAAAAGATGTCACATTGGTCAGGGTCACCACCATGAGATGCAACGTCAGTGTGATCTCCAGGGCTGACAGACCGATAGTGTTGCAAGAGAGTGCATATCTGCCATGTTACTGAATTGATTTTCGAATGCATTTCCTGAATGTGAAATGTCTTCCAAATGAAAAAAAAAAAAGTACTCACCTGAGGTACACAGATATCTGGAGGGGATACAAATATGCACAACAGCAGACAATGTGTTTTTTATATATTGCTTCCCAAAAAGGCAAACGAATGTTCTTATTTTTTTTTTTTGTTTTCAACACTTTCTTGGCATATCTTCATTTAGTTCCAGAAAAGGTGATTAATCTGGTTTCATACAATGAGATTTGGATGAAGTCCTTCGCAGTGAACTGGACGCCCCCTGCTGGAGATTGGGAGCATTATCGTATCCTGCTCTTTAACGAATCCTTGGTGCTGCTCAACGCCACTGTGGGAAAGGAGGAAACACACTATGTCATGGATGCTGTGAAACTCATACCAGGAAGACAGTACGAGGTAGAAGTCGTTGTTGAGAGTGGAAACCTGAGGAATTCTGAGCGCTGCCAAGGCAGGGCAGGTAAACAAACATGAAGGGGTTCATGATTGGCAGAATTTAATCCGTTCCCTGTCTCACATAACCAGACATTATATTTCTGTACTCCCTCATGGTGAGGTATTATAAGGTTAACAGAGATTAAAACATGTAATTTTGCCAAATTTGGACATCCAGCCTCCTTTCCACTGGCAACTCCATTATTACGTGAAAGAATTAAAGGTGTGTTTTTATGATCTTTGTGCTGGCAGAAGAGACAGAGCCGGGAGGGGGATGGTTGGTGTGTGCACCTGAGCCCAGTAGAGGGGAGAGGATCCCAAAGAGCTGGAGTTAAAGGAACTTGTGAGCTGCCCAACCTGAGTGCTGGGAACTGAACCCAGGTCCTGTGCAAGAGCTGCAAGCATTCTTATTACTGAGCCAGCTTTCCAGCCCCAAGAAAAAACATTTTAAATGCCAAAACAATAGAAAAGACACAACCTGAGAATAAAGACCGATCTTTCAAAATGTGGTTGTGACCTAAGTTACCATTGCTTTGCTGTAATATTGACTGATCCGAGGATTTCGGGCACCTGGGTAGAATGACTGACGTGGACAGGGATACATCAGGATGACAGGAAAGGGAGGGTTAGGACACATGAATCTTGGTCATTTCATTGTCACCATTACGTTGTGGTTTCTTTGGCAGATCATAAACACCCCAAAACCTGTCTTCCCAACTTGCAAGTGTGACATTACCCTTCCAAGTTCAACATTCCTATGATGATCCTTGGGATGTAGAGCCCCCACACTTAGAGTAAAATTCCCCTCTCTTAGTCTTGCCTGCTAAAGAAATAACTACACCAGTTCAGTGTTCTTATGAGAAGAATACCAAACAGGGTGACTGTGACAGTCGCTTAACTCACCAACTGTATCTTTCAGTGATCTTCTCCTTTTCCAAATGCCAATGTGTGGAAGATAATGATCAAAGACATAGCCAGCATAAGCAAGACATTCCAACTACTCACAGGACGGGTGCCTTTGTCATCCCTCAATATTTTGCCAATCACTTCAAGCAAATCTGGAAATGTTGTAAGATGAATAAACAGTAGAGTTCAGCCTCATTGGCACAATTCTCTGGAGAGCCCCCCACACACACTTTGATTTCTTTATTTATTTCATGCTCAACTTGCTTGCAGATTATAATATTCTTTCTTCCGTTTCTTCTGTGCAACCGTGTCTTCTAGTATAGAAACAGTTTGTTATTTCCCGATAACATTCCTGTCCATGAAGCTGGGGGGCTCTGAAGTCACACTCTGAGCACTGCATATGCCGCAGAGCATCCTAAGTGCTTGCTGAAATTGACAGCAAAACCCCTGTCTCTCACTCTGCATTTCTAAACATGAGCTTCAAAGCAATTCAACACTTTTCTGGGGCCACTGACCCAATGTCCTGCCCCGTTGTTTGGCTGGACCCCATGTACTTATACAGCTGCAATGGCTCACACTGCTTCCTTAAGGTGACATCTTTCAGATACTTGATGATTTTCTTTTTTTCAGGAACACATGCTCTTGGTGGCCTGAGTAGTTTTGCAGATGTCCTTAGAGTGAATGTAAAAACATTAAACCCCTTGATTCATGTGATTTTTCCAAGATTTTTCTGGTTCATTAAAGTAGCAAACAGGTGGAACATTTATCTAATTATTCTTTATCAATAAAAAATATCAGGAGTCAGCTATCAGTGCATGAATCTGAATGATCAAAGAAGCTGTGGGGAAGCCACCAGTGACCACCTATCTCTCCTGCTCTTCCATCCAAGATGGAAGATGTTCTCTCAATCCCGCCTTACTACTTCCTGTCGCCTATGCCTCAGTCCTCCAAAACCTCTATGGTTAATTTTGGTCAGTTAATAGCTGATTCAAAGCAAACTTTATTGCCAAAATGCAATCAAATATCACACAGCAGCAAGCCTTTCTCACAGGCCACTTTGGACCACAAAGAGAGAGAGAGAGAGAGAGAGAGAGAGAGAGAGAGAGAGAGAGAGAGAGAGAGAGAGACACAGACAGACAGACAGACAGACAGACAGAGAGACAGAGACAGAGACAGAGTGTCGAGGGATCTTTTTAAAACCACACTTCCAGATGATTAAAATAACCTGAGGTAGGCCTTGACACAAACCGTCAATGGTTCCTTTACACTGGTGAAGAAAGAAGTGGTGATCCATTACCACGAAATGACAGAAAATTTCAAATCCAACTGTATGTAGTTTTATGCAATTGACTTATAAAATTTGACCTCCCTGTTGTTTTGTGGGACCAATATCTTGTCATTAATGATGTCTTCTAGAAATTATAGTGATAACATCTTTTCAAGAAGTGGAAGGACTTGAGATTCTCTTAAGATAAGGGCTACCCCTGCTAAGATTATTATTATTACTTTGCAGTTGCCTTCTTCTTCATGACACAGCAGGGTCCCCTCAGAAATAAAAGGAGGTGCACTTGGTCTTTCTAAGGTTTGAGAGTAGCAAATACTTCTCATTCCACTTATATACTCAAGGATAATCTATCCATTAGTGTTCTGTGGTCACAGGACTTTGTTTAATGGTTTTCAAAACAAGGATCCACAAGAAGAGAGGAGGTCTTGGGGCTGGAGAGATGGCTGGACAGAGTCAAGCAGACCGATGGTCTCTAAAAAATTACTAACAACTGGGACTGGATCAATGACCCCAAGTCTCAATTGATTTTTCCTCAGTCCCCCTGGCTGTCCTCCAGCTTCGTGTCAAACATGCTAATGAAACATCACTGGGCATCACGTGGCAGGCCCCCTTAGGCGAATGGGAGAAATACATCATTTCACTGACTGACAGAGACCTCTTAGTCATCCACAAATCACTCTCCAAAGACGCCAAAGAATTCACGTTTATGGATCTGATCCCCGGAAGAAATTATAAGGCTACCATCACCAGTATGAGTGGAGATTTAAAACAGTCATCCTCAATAAAAGGAAGAACAGGTAATAATATTCACAATTTCTACATTTTAAGATGGTCTGTCCACTGAAATTTGCAAATATCCAGTAAGGGCCTGCTATGCCTGTTATGTACTTGACGTGATATAAAAGATCCTTTTTATTGTACTTTCTAGTTCACCAAGTTTCTTCTTTTGCTTGGGTGTGTTTTACTAATTGAAATACAGAAGAGAATAACCTTGCCATGAAGTTTTGTTGAAAAAGACAACAGCAAAATGGGCACTGCTGAGGATAGGAAGTATGGTAGAAACTATTCTTTTTAATTCTTAAAGAAGCAGGACACTTGACATTGATTCTAATTGCTAAAGGAAAAGGGGTGTTGACATTGTCAGGATAGGGGAAAGGGTTGCCATCTGGTGAGGGATATGGAATCTATAGCATGATGAGAGAATTGGCTTTAGAAAGGAGAATGGATAGTTTAACTTCAGTGTCTCTGGGGAAAGAAAGGACTTGAGTACTGATGACAGCAGGTGCAGATGCAATGAGGAGCCCTGCTCTGAGAATTACTGTCACTTCCTCAGTGATGCAGAAAGCAACATCCTTACCAAGACTGGTGTTAGTAGTGTGTATATATGCTCTGTGTTCTCTGCACTGCCCTTCCCTCTGTCTTCAACTTTTTTATAGTATGTATAAGTGTTTGCCTGCATGTATGTATGGTACTACTGTGTGTGTGCTCGGTACCTTCAGAGGCTGGAAGAGAATGTCCTGTCCCCAGGAACTAGCGGTACAGAGAGTTGTGAGTCAGCCTGTGGGTGCAAGGGAACAAACCCAGGTCCTCGCCGAGAACAGGAAGTGTCCTTAACTGCTAAGCCCTCTGCCCAGACCCTTTATTTCTCCTTGTAAACTGTACCTCCCAAAGAATGACTTTGTAAAGTCATGCTCTGACTTGATTTTCTTCCAACTCAACCATCTGTTTGCCCTTCTTTCCTGGGTTTCAGAAGTTCCAAGCCAGAGGGTTGTCCTTTATCCTGAAGGGTGGTCTTTAAATTCTTCATTGAAAAATCCTAGGGACAAACTCTCTCCACTTTTACTCTTTTTTTCTGGGTGTGTCTTTTTGTAGCTCTCAGTCTTGCAAAGCAGTTTCATATGCTCCTGTCTTTTGCTGGATGGTATTTTCTATCAGGACACTGGATGTATTTTTCTAGTTTCTCTGGTACTTAGTGACTCTGTTAAAAGCCGGATTCCAGTCTAATTCTTACTTTCCCATGAGAAGTATGTTTAATGTGAGTGCTCTAAAACACACACACACACACACACACACACACACACACACACACACACACACACACACACGTTTACCTCCGCGGATCTGCTGTTTCAGAAGAACTATCTAGGTACAGAGAAACTTTTGCTTGTGTACCTGAGATTTGTTGGGATTTCTGTTCCTGCGGATTACTGCCTTATCTCAATCCTGGAAATTGTCAGCTATTGACTCTCAGTATGACTCCTGCCTTCTTCCCATTCCCCATTTGTAACACAGAGACACACAAGCTGCAGACCCATGTCCTTGGTCTGCGGTCGCATGATTTCTTCAATTGTTTGTTTCAGCTCTCAAATGCTTTTTTCATCTCTCTCTAATCTACTAATTTCTGTTATATTTTTTCACTTTTAAAAATTCTCTTTGGTTTTCTCCTATCTATATGTTATTTTGCTCTTTAGTTAAATGTATACTACATTCACACACAGTCTCTCCCTCTTTCTGTCTCAGACACACACACACACACACACACACACACTCTGAACAAGAGTTCTATGACTGACCTATATCCCTTTAGATATGTTTTAGCAGTACTCTTTCATAACTACATAGATTTAAATGTTTGTCTTGCATTGTCAGTCATTATACTGAAATACAAACTCTTCCTTGCATTGTCAGTCATTATACTGAAATACAAACTCTTCAGCAGTTGAAGACTGTCTTGATTTTTGCTGCTTTTTTCCCCTGCTGCTTTATTTCCACTAAATGTTTCTCTCTCTCTCTCTCTTTTTTTTTTTTTGTAAGCTTATGTTCCTTGGAATCTTATTCTGTGAGGATTCTCTAAGGCTTTGTTTGGAAATACATTTCAGGAAGAATTTCACTTGATTCTTCCGTGTACCCAGGACAGCTGACAATTCAGACCTAGTTTAACGTACTTAGTCGATCTGGGGGTTTTGAACACCCACATTGGGGAATTCCAGTTGTAAATACACGGGAACTATCTGGAGGTTGAGAATTCTCACTAAGGCTTGGGTTTTAGATTTGTGGCAGAGACATTTCCCAGCACATACAAAGTTGTAAAGTCTACAAAAAAAAAAAAAACTCAAAGAAAATGGTTTTCTCCTAGATACTAAGAAGGCTGCAGTAGCGCGGGAAGTAGAGAAGGAATAGACTCTCAGGATGCCATTCAATGTAGGCTCAGCCATCCGCTTCCTCAGCCCTAGAGAGTCTTACACTTTACCTCCCATCTCCAGGATCTCACAGCACTGTAAATTCAAAATGTGAACTCATGTCTGGAATGCATGCGGAAGGCGATGGTTTGCTTCTGTACTTTAATGACCTACCAGTTACTTATCAGCCTTGAGAATGCCTTACATTCCTGACTACGTATTGTTTCATTTGTTTTTATTTTCCATTCAGTATGTGGGACACATTTATTGGCATAATTTTTCATGGTGATAGTCTAGCATTCGGCTGGAAATGAAAGCCCAAGACCTTGTTTTATAGCCTAATATTCTCATCACCCCTATTGCTCATATTGTTGGGTGATACAGTAAGTGGAATATAGTATCGGTTTAACTTTGCAAGGGGATGTTGGTCTCTTCTGCAGCAATTGAAACGTTTCTTTTCTTATGTTTTGAGATGGAGGTCTCTCTTTGGTGCCCAGGCTAGCCTCAAACTCCTGGGTTCAAGAGACTCTTCTGTTTCAGCCACCTCATTAAGTAGCTGCGACTATAGGCTCTACCCGAAAGGTCGTAGGCATTCACTACTTACTATAATTGCCTTTGCTATCATTTTATATGTTACATAGCCTATATTATTATAGCATTTTCGTGAACAAAACCATAGCCCTTTGGAGAATATACATATAAGGAAGTGACCAGCTTGCTAGGCTATAACTTACCCACCAGCTTGAAGGAATTTCCCATTGCCACCCTGTAGCAGTCATTGGTGCTGGTAGATTACATGGTTTTGTGTTCTTGTGGAATAATGATGGATAAAATCATATGAATAAAAAGGTTCTCTAAAGTAGCAGTCTTTGTTATATAAACTTCAAAGTCCAATAATAAGCATCATCATCTCAGTATTAAACCTTAACTAGCTTTGATTAATTGAAAACTGTTGTATGAACAGCTGCATAAAGTGCTCGAACCCTACAGAGGAATAAGTATCCATATGCCATAAGAAACAGACTGAAAAGCCCATGGCAAAAACAAGCAAAACAGGTTTTTTACAGTTAATTAGCACTTTAGTCTGTCTCCATTTTGACCCCTCATTCTTACACTACCTCGGGGTGACTAAACATAATGGTCTCTTACCTTCTATCTACTATCCTTTAGTACCTGCCCAAGTGACTGACCTGCATGTCACCAACCAAGGGATGGCCAGTAGTCTGTTCACCAACTGGACCAAGGCCTTAGGAGATGTAGAGTCCTACCAAGTTTTACTGATCCATGAAAATGTGGTCATCAAAAATGAGAGCGTCTCCAGTGAGACCAGCAAATACAGCTTCCATGCTCTGAAATCCGGCAGCCTCTACTCAGTGGTGGTGACCACAGTGAGCGGAGGGATTTCTTCCCGACAGGTGGTGGCCGAAGGAAGAACAGGTAAGAAATGCAGACATATGTTTGCAACTTCCAAAGACATCAGTGGGTGACGCCACTTCCAACAGAAAGGTTTTAAACATCCTAAAATCCGGCATCTCTGTTTCCTTTCTAAAAGCCAGGTTTCCGTACCACCCAGAGGTACATGGGGTGGAAACTGACTGATGCATAAGGACAAGAGAGAATACTCAACTTTCTTTATATTTCCAAAAACCACATCAAAGCCAGAAAAACATTTCAAGTCATGCTACCTGAACTTATCCTATTCTTGGGTTGTTTTCCTTTAAAATCGTTTTGTTTTTCAGTTCAAATAAACAAGTAGTGAACTATCATCCATGCATATACTCTTATTTCCAAGACATAAAAGCAAGATGATGTCCACATTACATGGTCAAAATTGAGCTGATGTAATTCTCAAATGCCATGTGTAGAGTCTTGCTATGTTGCCCAGGCTGACTCTGAACCCTCTGGCTCATACCAGCCTCCTGCCTCAGCCTCTCCAATAGCTGGCACTACAGGAATATATTGCTGCACTCCTGTGGAAGTCACATATGTATTTTGTAAGCAACATCATCAAATGCCACAAATAAAACTGTGAGCAAAGAAAACAAATAAGTATCATTGTGGCTACCGTGCCAGAGAAGCTCAGCACCAAAGAAGGAAGTGGAGTGTTCCTATGTAATCCGTTGAAAGCCCATAAAAGTAGTGACATTGTGTCCTAGTTTCTTAGGGAAAAATATACACAAACCCAGTTGAAGCTTTGATAACTTTAGTTAAACTCAGAATCAAGTCAATAACCTTGACCTCTTAATTTTACATAATTATTGTAAGTTGGATTCAGGGTTCTCTATCTATAAACCCAACACTCGGATAGTAAGCATCAGCTGTGGTGTCATGTAAATGTAAAAATCTCTTTCCAAAATCAGCGGTCTCACCTACTTAGTTAGCTTATTGAGCAGAGAGTAGCTGAGAAACTGAACCCACGTCTCTGGGCCTCCGTAGAAATTCACTGAGGCATGCCAGTGCTCCCTTTCTGTGGCACTAGACATAAGAAAGGCACCTGTGTTTTTCCTGATGCCCTCTTTCTTCTCTTGCAAGAGTTACTGGCACCACCATTCGGTGGAATGTAGTTGGGGTGAGGACTGAAAAGCTGGGAGGGCGCTTTGCACCCATCTTCCCATGTGTTGCAGCCCGTATCAGTCCGAATGCAGCTTAGACCGAATTGTGTCCTGTCACACACACAACTGAGCAGACAATTCTAATGACTGATTCTCCCCCAAGCATAAAGCAGGGACGCAGGCTCCTACTAACTGAGAGTTTCCTTCCTCTGGATTCTCACAGCTCTTTCCACTTCTCCAGAGAATAAAGGTGGAGGTTGGACATGGCCTGGAAGCAGAGGTAGCTTCCACATCCCACTGGACAGATCGGTTGCATGG
The DNA here is from genome assembly GCF_017639785.1 of Mesocricetus auratus. Classification (NCBI taxonomy): domain Eukaryota; kingdom Metazoa; phylum Chordata; class Mammalia; order Rodentia; family Cricetidae; genus Mesocricetus; species Mesocricetus auratus. Next base: position 54,158,161 of record NW_024429195.1, on the reverse strand, counting down.
CTCTGGCTAGTTACAGTTGACTTTAGGGGAAGCTGAGAAATACGGTCTCGGTGGGTTTGAAGAGGAAAGGGAAGCAGTTGATGAGCGAGTCATACTCGGTCCTGGGTTAATTTTAAACACCACAAAGGGCTGGGGAGGTACCTCGAGATACACACAGCATTTGTTTTACATACACAAACCTTGGCTTCAATCCCAGTGCCACCAAAAGAAAAAATTACCACAATTTTAATAAATATACCACAAAGGCTATGCAACCCATTACAACGTACTAAAGTAGTATAGTATCTGATATCACTTGAAATCGGTGAATATTTGGGATAAATGGCACTTTGTTTTATAAATCATTTTTATTCCTGTATTTAAGTACAATCAGAATACCAATATTCAGTCCATGTTGTATAAAAGAAGTATTCATAAGGTGGACGAGAAAGTCTATGAGTGATGATTATAAAATTCTGAGAACAAAAATTCTGAATAGACGTATGTTATTCAACCGTTGTCCTAAGAAAGGAAAAACAGGACACTACCGTATACACCTAATGACTAAGGATTTCAAAACTCTCTAGATTAGTAGTTTTTACACAACACATTATAATAAAATAATTCAATGGCTAGAGCCATAATGATAATCATTAACATTTTTTCAAATACTTGATATATTTCTCAATATCCAAATAACTTTGAAAAATCTTCTTACATCTCAACAAACCTTCCCAGCCTATATAAAATGGTAGAAACTAAAATTGAAAGCATCAGATATTTGATCAATCTAATCCCAGCCTGAGGAAATGTTCATTCTAGAAAATTATCAAATAACTTTTGTATCTATTTCACCTTAATCAAGAGAGTTACACTTTCTGGAAAACTCCTGATAAGTCTGTCTTTTCTAAATAACATCCTCACAGCTCTTCAATTGCGTACAAGATGGACTTTGGGCTTAATTAATAAAAATCAGGGCATAATAGAACAAGGACTCTCAGGTTTCACTGAGTCGAATCCCGTCTTTTACGTGCGATGCGGTATCCCTGACAATTATGTGAAAATGGCCAACTTACAAGACAAACATCCCACGACGAGAACATCAGTGCAGTCTATGCACACTGTAAGAGTTCAGTCTGCCTCTACCAAAGGCAGCACTGTGTGGTAGATACTTACCTCCAATATAGAATGAGCTTCACATCCACTACCCAGTTACTGATCTCTCGTTTTTAACTCATAACTTCAGGCATCTGTGTCTGTTCCATGTTTACACACCGGGAAATGCAAGTTTCTTGATAAATGTTTGTGGCGTTGATCTCTAACTGATACAAGCGAACAATAATTATGGCTGACCTCAGAAAGATGCTTTTTCTCTGCCCTTGATTCCGCTGCCCAGCTTCCACGGTGTGCGTTTAGGCTTCTGGCCACTAGAGGGCAGAAAACGCTTTACAAAAGAAAGCAGATGTGTTTTCTGTGAAACTCCCCAAGAATAAAAACCCTGCTGACATGAAAGTCAGAGGCGACCCAAAGTCTAAGTTCTTCAGAAAATACGACGATTTTTTTTCTCCTTTACCCTCAAGCATCTTTGGTTTTTGTTTTTCGTTTGTTTGCTTTTGTTTTGTTTTTCAGTGAGTTAGGTTCAAAGTGGTTCATTTGAACTTTTAAAATCTGTGTTCCCTTTCCTACCAAGACCCTCCTGGCATATTCCCATAAAATATCCCCTAAAACACTCCCTGCATAGAAGCCCCATAAAGCCACAGTGGCGGCATGCTTGGGTTATGATGCGCCTAAAAGGCCTCTTTGTGGTGTTTGTTTTGTTTTTCATTAGCCTTTTGGTGAAAGACAGTTTGTCTTCCCAAAGCCCCTAGAGAGCCTGTTACCTCCTTGACTTCTTTCATGATGAGCTCAGATCTCCCAGTCCACAATATTTACTGAGCACAATAGTTATCTCATGTTAAGAGAAGCTTTTTCTTTTGCTAGCCGCTTTGGTTTATCCCTCGCCAGTCGCCTGGGCTCTGCCGCGCCAGCCTGGTTCTAGAGCCGTATCAGTCCCAAATAAACACACAGGAGGCTATATTAATTATGAAGTTGTTGGCCTTGCTTGTCTCTTACTGGCTAGCTCTGCCTTAAGTAATTACCCCATAATTGTTAATCTAAGTATGTCTCTTACCGGAGAATAGTTCCAGGCTTCCTACCCCAATGGCGGTTACATCTCGACTCCTCGTGTTTCTCCTACCCAGAGTCCTCCTGGACTCCTAGCCCCACCTATCTAGATTCCTATTGGCCAGCAGTAATTTATTAACATATACAAAGGACTTCCCCAACAATCTCAAACTTCTGATTCTGTTTTCTTTAACAATTCTTCCTCCTTGTTTGAACTCACAGTCCCTTCCAGTGTGAGTGGAGTAACAGTTAACAATTCTGGCCGGAATGATTACCTCAGTGTTTCCTGGCTGCCAGCGCCTGGAGACATGGATAACTACCTGGTGACCCTCTCCCACGACGGCAGGGTGGTTCAGTCCCTCATCATTGCCAAGTCTGTCAGCGAGTGTTCCTTCAGCTCTCTCACCCCAGGCCGCCTCTACAACGTGACCATAACCACCAGGAGTGGCAATTATGCAAGCCATTCCTTCGTCGAAGAACGGACGGGTAAGGATTGTGAGGGTACAGGGCACTACAGAGGAAGGCCGGTTGTGTGGCTCTGAGCATCATGAACCTGCAGTGGTCCTGGATAAAAAGCAGTTTGCATCACAAAATTACTCTGGAGTCTTTCCATTTTAACTGAAAAGAACTCAATATGTGAGCAGATGTTACACTCACAGGAAGACTGCCCTAGCTTTCATAGGTAGAATTCATATTCTATTTAAATAGGACAACAAATATTTCTGTTTAGGAAGTGCTCTTTAGTTACTGGAACATGGGTTCAGATATACTAATCAAATCTTAAGCAATCCATCTCTCTCATCTCTGATCTCTCATCTCTGCTGTGGCTGACAGAACTGTAATTGGCCTCAGGTAAAGCCCTGTCTTTGTTCCAGACCTGTAGTGTACAATGTTTCAATATAAAGCTTATCGGTAAATGCGATCCAACAGAAGATATCAATACAGCCTGTATAAAAGCATCATGAAAAATAGACTTTGAGTGCCAAAATGATGGAATTTCTGGCTGTTTTATGATTTGGGAGAAAGTAAAAGAAAAGGACATGGGCTTGGCATATGCCAGAGCAGACATCCTGTGACGTAAACCAAACTCCTACAGGCCTAGAGGTGCTCAAAAGAGCTAAAAAAGACAGCTAATTGGAAGAGAGACTCAGTGCTCTGGATCAAGTACAGGCCTCTTGTCAAGGCCTCTTTCTATGAATATCCATGTCTGGTCCTGCTCAAACACGAGCAGACACAGGAGCTGAGGAGATAACTCAGTCAGCAAAATGGCTGCCACACGAGCATGAGGACCTGAGTTTGGAGCTCCAGCACCGCAGAAAAACCTGGCACGGTGCCACACATCTGTGTCAGTAGAACTTTGGGCCTGGACTGGGGAAGGCAGAGACAAGCAGAAAGGAGCTAACTGGCCGGCCAGCCCAGCCAGACTGACAAGCTCCAGATTCAGTGAGTGACCCTCTCTCAAAATAAAGGTGGAGAGAAATCAAGGGAGATGTCAGTCTCTACCCTCTGCATTTGCTCAATCATACACATACACACACACACACACACACACACACACACACTGCTCACACACACTGCTCACAAACACACACATACACACTGCTCACACACATACACACACGCGCACACACACACACTGCTCACACACATACACACACGCGCACGCGCACACACACACTGCTCACACACACTGCACGCACACATACACGCACACGCACATACTGCTCACACACACACTGCTCACACACTGCACACACACTGCTCACAAACACACACATACACACTGCTCACACACATACACACACGCGCGCGCGCACACACACACTGCTCACACACACACATACACGCACACACACATACTGCTCACACACACACTGCTCACAAACACACACATACACACTGCACACACATACTGCTAACATACACACACGCTGCACACACACACCTACACATTGCACACAATACTGCTCACACACACACTAAACACACACTGCTCTCACACACACACACACACACACACATATATATATGTATGTATCCTACACACCAGAGAGAGAGAGAGAACTTGTAATCTATTTTTTGAATCAAAATTCAGCCCTAAATTGAAAACTAGACCACCCTTTAATATCAGAATTGCTTCATTTTGCAGTGTTCCTAGTAAAATGTATTTTCCTATTCATGGAGAAGGAAAACATCAGCCCATGAAATCATTTGTTTATATATCTATTGGAAAGGACCTCAGGTTTACAAAATAGCATTAGTCATAATTCCTGCTTCAAAAAAGCACACATCAATAGACACTTTTGATTTTTTTCTAGACATCTAGCTAGTAATTTTTATGAATTTAAAATGGCATGAGAAACTGCTGCCTAAAATAAAAGCTAGCTAGGACAGTAATCTCTGTCCAATCACATGGTTCATGCCTGAGTAATCCATCCCATGATAGCCAACATTGACTCATCGTGCTCATCTCTTCCTTGCAAAGCTTTGCTTATGTATGGCTCCAGCTTAATAAGGCTTTAATTTCTTAGCTGTTTTAACATAAAAAGACATTTTATGTATATAGGAAGTATGTAATCTTTCAGGGACTTGAATTCCCAAAGTTTTGTTGCTTAAATTCACTCACAGTTTGTATTTTAATAATAAAAGCAAAAGACTCAAATGTCTATGTTTCAAATTAATAAGAAATCAATTACGAGAACTATATGACAGCTTACTTCATACACACAATAGTTCATTATGTGACCTCTGTGGAAGGACATGAAAGACATCTTCTCCCATAGCTGTCTGGGTCCGGTTTTCTATTTGCCAAAGAAATACAGAATATCATTGCACTGGAGCCTGGGTTTGAGTTTCTTTCATGACTAGAGACTCAGAACATCTCTTTATATATATACTCATACGTGCTTCCTCCTTTTCCATATTTCCGTTGAATTCCTTTATTCCATCCTTGGTAACTTGACTTACTAAAGTATGCCGTGGTCATCAGTATCTGCTTCATCCTTCATATTAGACACTAGTTATTATTTTAATGTTCCATCTTATAAGAGACATTATGTTTGTCATTAGATTAAATTCACTCATCAGGTCATTAAAAGATCATTTAAAGTTACATAACTGTATTTCTCCCTTTGTGATGGATAGGTCTGAGATATTTCTGTCTTTATTTATTTCTTTCTGTCTTTCTTGTTTATGTTTATGTTTTGTGAGACAGGGGGTTTTCCAGTAGCTATGGAGTCAGTCCTGGAACTCATCCTGTAGACCAGCCTGGCCTTGAACTCACAGAGATCCACCTGCCTCTGCCTCCTGAGTGCTGGAATTAAAGACTTGCACCACTACCACCACCACCTGGAGATTTTTCTTTTAAATGCACGTGTAAAAACTAGCTTCTTTGTTTTATTGTCTCAGGTTGTTATCTACAATCAACTGTTCTCCCAGAACCCCTAAAACTTTATTTGTTCTCTCTTTCAGTTCCTGACAAGGTCCGGGGAGTCAGTGTTAGCAACTCTGCCAGGAGTGACTACTTAAAGGTGTCCTGGGTACATGCCACTGGAGACTTCGATCACTATGAAGTCACCATCAAAAATAAAAACAGCTTCATTCAAACCAAAAGCATTCCCAAGTCGGAAAACGAGTGTGTGTTTGTTCAGCTCATCCCTGGACGCCTGTACAGCATCACCGTCAGTACCAAAAGTGGGCAGTACGAAGCTAGTGAACAAGGGAATGGGAGAACAAGTAAGTGGAGGGGGTTATCAGAAGCACGGGTGACCAGACTAGGAGGTCACTGAGTAACTTCATGGAAACCCCGAGTTTTCTCTGCTCTCCGACTTCTCAACTATAGTCCCAATAACTCACCTCGGGCTTACCTCATTCAGCCAAGCAGCAGTCTGTCATTACAGAATGTTTATTGGTAGATGAAAACACGGTGAGGGAGAGGAAAAACATGTGCCTCATTTTTCTTCCCTGTCTTCATGCACCAAGGCATTACAATTCTAGACACCTTGTTTTATCTTCTGATTGAGATCATAACTCATTTTATAATTATATTCTACCCAACATGTAGCATATGAGATTTATGTCAGGGGGGAGAAAAATCACAACTTAAGTAGTTGCTTTCAATTTTTCTTGTTTAATTATGCATGAAGTAACTCAAGGTTTTTCAGTAGAAGAGAGATGTTTGGCAGTTCCTTGAGTGTGATTCACAGATTGTGTAGGTAAACTTGATCAGCCCTCTTCCTGAAATATCTTCTCATTTCATTCCGCAGTCCCAGAGCCTGTGAAGGATCTCACACTTCGAAACAGGAGCACTGAGGACCTCCATGTGACTTGGTCACTAGCCAATGGGGATGTTGACCAGTATGAGGTCCAGCTGCTCTTCAACGATCTGAAGGTCTTTCCCCCTATTCACCTTGTGAATACTGCAACTGAGTATCAGTTCACCGCGCTCACTCCAGGGCGCCATTACAAAATCCTTGTCCTGACCATCAGTGGCGATGTTCAGCAGTCAGCCATCATTGAGGGCCTCACGGGTAATTTGAAGTACTGTTCTTGAGCCAAAGTGGACACAGAGATGCATTTGAGATGCTAGATAATGCAAGTGTTTAGATTAAGACTTGGAGAAATGAGGGGTTGCAAGAAGCATAAAGTTGTCCTGATGATGGTAATGACAGTGCCAAGGCAGGATTAGCAAAAATACATTGTAATGTGGAGGTGGTAAGGACCCTTTCAGAGAAATAACACTGAATGGGTATGCATAGCTGGGGCTTCTGGGACACACAGATTATATTACATATTTAATAAATAACTCTCTGTTGGGGTATCAGTTATTCAGAATTCTTTTAGGAGCTATCATATTTACTTAATAATGTAAGTTGGCAGATTACTGGGGGATAGCCCCTCAGCAAAAACATATTCTGTCCAGTCTTTATAAACCTATGACCCATCACTATTACCACCATTGACATTTTCCTTATGAAGAAATTTATAGTGGTTAAATAACTTGCCTATTATCTCATAGCTAGTAAATAAGAAAGCAAGTCGTGGATAGGGACAGTCCAATCATCCTTCAGTATACAGTGTTTTCATTTCTCTTCATTGGCCTTGATCTCTGTCTTAAGTTTCTCCCCTTAATTTCTATTCTGGCAGAAGAGAGGGGGCTTGAGGAGAAAGTCACATTAGTATTTTTTTCCATGTGCATCCTTTCAGTAAATGAAAACTATTGAAAAGTGTGACCTGCAGAGGCACTAGGCCTTTTGTGATAAACAAGTACTACAGCACTAACCCACATCCCCAGTCTACCTTGAAGACTTTAGTTGAATACTCCCACCATTCATTTCTTTTTAAGTGATGGTTTTAAATTTTCTTTTCTTTTTCAGTTCCCAGTGCTGTCAAAAATATCCACATTTCTGCCAATGGAGCCACAGATAGATTGATGGTAACCTGGACCCCTGGTGGTGGAGATGTTGACTCCTATGTGGTATCAGCATTCAGGCAGGAAGAGAAGGTTCAGTCACAGACTGTCTCTAAGCATGTCTCAGAGTACACTTTCCACAGGCTGGAGGCTGGGGCCAAATACAGGATCTCCATTGCTTCTGTCAGTGGGTCCCTGAGCAACCAGTTAGACGCGCCCGGACAGACAGGTGAGCCCATAGCTGGTGAAGGCCCAGATAGGCTAGGGCTCCATGGTTCTCCACAGTGGACCAGTGAATGAACAGACTTAGCAAACTGACTAAATCTAATTTAAAACTACCCAAGTGTCAACATTTCACGGCAGTTTCATGAGCATTTCTTATCTTTACTTTGTATTTTTTGTCTTAATAGAGTTTTTTGGGTTTTTTTTTTTTTTTGCTTTTTGCTTTTTTTTTTTTTTTTATGAGACAGGGTTTCTCTGTATTGTTTTGTAGGCTGTCGGTCCAGCCTGGCCTCGAACTCACAGAGATCCGCCTGTCTCTGCCTCCCAAGTGCTGGGATTAAGGCGTGCACCACCACCGCCCGGCAGAGTTTTTTTTTTTAATTAAACATTATTGGGGAAAATGTACACTTGCTAAAAGATGTTTCAAATTGTATTTACAGATTGAAGTCTTCAGAACTATGCCCTTTTCAAATTTTCATTTTGTTTTCAAAATTATTTTTAAGGAAGGAACGCAGAGTTGTGCACTTTGGTTCTAGAGAAGTTTTCCTCAATTGAGTATTTTGCCCTAAGTGGTCACGTCTGAGTTTTCTTGCTTCTCTGTTTTTCTCTGTAGTTCCTGCACCTGTCCAGGGAGTTGTTGCAGACAATGCCTACAGCAGTAGCTCTTTAACACTAAGTTGGCAGAAGGCCATTGGCGTGGCAGAGAGATACGATATCCTGCTTCTAAATGAGAATGGGGTTCTCCTCAGCAACACATCAGAGCCAGCTACTGCCAAGCAGCACAAATTCGAAGATCTAACGCCAGGCAAGAAATACAAGATGCATATCCTAACTGTTAGCGGAGGCCTCTTTAGCAAGGAAGCCCAGGCGGAAGGCCGAACAGGTAATTAACACAGCGCTCTGTCTTGGACCAGCTATCTCCTAGGTGTAGATGTCTACTGTGGTGTAGACGCTGCAGGTGAGAGAGCAAGGCCATGCTGGGAGAAGATGCATGGCTCTTGACACGGTACTGGCGTTCATCCCGACTTCACGCTTCCACATCAGCCAGTCCGCATAGGCATTGGCACACCACACTCGGATTCTGATTTGTCATTAAAACCTATGCTTTTAGTTTATTATTGCTGAAGCCCACTTTGCTACAGATGTGGTGGTTTAAAACAGTGCACATGTATTATTGTATAGACTTCAAAGTCAGAAACTGGAGTTAAAATAAGATGGCAGGTGGTGACAACATACATTTTAGATTCTTCAGGGAGAGAAATTCTTCCCTTTCAACCTCTGTACCTGACCGGATGCTGGTGGCGCATGCCTTTAATCCCAGCACTCAGGAGGCAGAGGTAGGCAGATCTGTGTGAGTTCCAGGTCTGCCTGGTCTACAGAGCGAGTTCCAGGACAGCCTCCAAAACAATACAGAGACATCCTGTCTCGGGGGGGAAAAAGGAAAGAAAGAAAGGAAGGAAGGAAGGAAGGAAGGAAGGAAGGAAGGAAGGAAGGAAGGAAGGAAGGAAGAAATCAACCCCTGTCCCTATTTCTCTCCCCCTCTGCTCCCGCCAACTTTTGAGGACTCTCACTCCGAGCAGTGACCATGATTCCTACCACTGCCTCATCCCTCAGCCAGCTCTATGAGGGCCTGCCTCAACTTAATGGGAGCTAGGGGTAAAGTCCTCTGCCTCTGCGGTTCTCTGCTGTTTCCTCATCTGTGTCCAGTCTCTTGGGAGCCCCTTCAACCAGCCAGGAAGAAGTAAAATCAGCTCTTCTCAAACTAGCCCAAAAACCAGAAGCAGAGAGAATTCTTCCAAAAGCATTTTACAAGGGCAGTACGACCTTGATACCAAAGCCAGACAAGGATACAACAAAAGAGGGGGAGGATTATAGACTACTGTCTCTAATGAACATAGACACAAAACATCTCAGCAGAACACTAGCAATTCTAACCCAACAAGACCATTCGTCATGACCAGAGGGTTTACCTTGCGGGTGCTAGGACAGCTAACACATGCAAATCTGTGTATTAGATCTCTGTGATTCAGAAAAAGCATTAAGTGCCATTCAACCTCCCTCATGATTAAAAAAAAGTAGACAAATTGGATCTAGGAGCATAATATAAGGAGCATTTGGCCAGCATCATACTTAATGAGAAGAAAGCTGAACTTTCCCTGAAGATCTAGAACAGTGGTTCTCAACCTTCTTACTGTTGCAACCCTTTAATACAGTTCTTCATACTGTGATGACCCCCCAACCATAAAATTATTGCCATTACTACCTCATAACTGTAATTTTGCTACTATAAGGAACTGTAATACAAATATCTGTGTTTTCTGATGGTCTTGGGTGACCCCTGTGAAAAGGCGGTTCAATATTCAAAAGGGGTCAAGACCCACAGGTTGAGAACTACTGATCTAGACCTACACAAAAATGTCTAGTTTCACTGCCCTCATACAACACAGTACCAGAAGTCTTACTCAGAACTAGTTAGCAAGAGAAAGACATGAAAGGAAAAACCACACAAGTAGTATGAGAGTTAAATCATCACTATTTGTGGATATGATTTTATCTATTTAAAAAACCCTACGGAGTCCACAGAAGACTGTTAGAACTGATTTTAAAAAATCAGTAAAATTGCAGGATGCAAAGTCAGCATACAAAAGAAAAAATCAAAAGGCTGTAGGTATCATTAAAAAAAAAAACTCCTAAAGAAAAAATAAAGGACAGAATGTCATTCACAACAGTTACAAAGAAAACAAAATGCCTAGAAAGGAATTTGCCTAAGGGAGTGAAAAATCTCTCCAATGGTACTTACAAATCTCTGGTGAAAGAAATTGAAAAAGAAATACAAACACAAAATTGGAAAAACCTCTCACACTCATGGATTATAAGGAAGAATATGGCTGGAATTTCCACCCTCCTAATGCGACTTACAGCTTCAGTTCAGTGCCCATCAAAACACCAATGGCATGTTTCACAGAACTAGAAAAACATTCTAAAACTAATCCAGAAGCACAAAAGATAGAAAACTAGGTACAACAGTCTTGGGTGGAAAAACAAAGATGGAAGTATAATACTGCCTGACCTTAGAATATACTACAAAGCTATAGAGAGGATATCCTGCTATCGTCATGTGTCGTGGAGACCCTGAAGCCTTGTATCTGCAGGACTGTGCCCCCCATGTTCTCTAGCAGCTCATAGATGGAAGAGATGTTTGGGTGGCCCAACTCAGAGTTTGTGTGGAGCACAGACCTGTCAAACTCAGAGACAGAAATATCAGCTGGAAAGGGCTGTTACCAAGATCTCTCAGGGAAACCCATACTAGGAAGCTGCAGTTTGCACCTATTAGAAGTCAACACACATTCTGTTTTGTTTTTTGTTTGTTTGTTTGTTTTTGAGGCAAGGTTTCTCTGTTGTAGCCTTGGCTGTACCTGGAACTCACACTGTAGACCAGGCTGGCCTCAAACTCACAGGGATCCATCCGCCTGCCTCTGCCTCCGAAGTTCTGGGATTAAAGGCGTGTGCCACCACCACCCAATGGAAGTCAACAAATCTTAAAGGCAGAGATGATGTGTTTGGGGTTGAATGTGTCCACCAAGGTGTTGATCCTGGATTGTGTCAGGGACATACCAAAATGCAGACTCATTCTTTTTTCCTCGACTCTTCCAGTGCCAGCAGCTGTCACCAATCTAAAGATCACAGAGAACTCCACTAGACACCTGTCCTTCAGCTGGACGGCCTCGGAGGGTGAGCTCAGCTGGTATAACATCTTTCTGTACAACCCAGACAAAACACTTCAGGAAAGAGCCCAAGTTGACCCGCTAGTCCAGAAATTCTCCTTTCAGAACTTGCTGCAAGGCCGGATGTATAAGTTGGTGATTGTTACTCACAGCGGGGAGCTGTCCAATGAGGCCTTTATATTTGGCAGAACAGGTAAGACCAAGCAGTAATGGACGGGGAGGGAGATATCACAGTATCCACTGGCTCAGCCTTCATCCTTTCTTCCTTCCCTGTTCTGTCCAGAGTAGAACTTTATATGAATATGGGATCTTGAAATTTTTGGCCCTAACTCAGACTAGACATGAATTGTGTCTACTTATTCCAATAGCTTCTGTTCTTTTGCCTCTTCTTCTTTGTCTGATGGAGTTTGTGAAAAATTAACCCAGCTCCTCTATTGCCAGTAAACTATTTCGAGGGAGGGTTGTAATCCCTCATGACCCTCTCAAGCTATGCCCTGCAACTTCCTACAAGGAATAGATGGAAGACAGAACAGGTCCGCAGAAGGTCAACTATAAGTCACACACACACACACACACACACACACACACACACACAAATGTATACACACACACAAATTATGCATACACACATACACACTGTGTGTTTCCACACTGTGTGTCTGGAAACAGATCCCTAGCTAAAATGAACAAGAGTTCCAGGAAAATGGGAGACAAAAATCTCTCTGGGTTACAAATAAGTTAAATCTTATTCAACTTCCTCCTCATTTGACAACTGTCTTTCAGTGCTTTGCGGTACCAGGCATATGACCAACTCCAAAAAATAAATGACAATGACCGAGAAAGATAGGCTCCTGGCCTTACATAGCCCCATGTTAGAGGAGAGAAGAGGGTCAAGATAGCAGATCTAAAGGGAGATGACTTTGAAAAATTCCATGAAATGAGCATGTGCAGACCGTGGCTTAGTAGAACAGGACACTACTTTAAACACAGGGATTTCAGCTGTGTCTGCAGTTGAGAGGAGAAATGTGAAGACAGTACCCTAAGGGCATTCAATGGAAATCTTCTGTTTGTCCACCAAAAGGACTAAAAGAGAGCAGAGACTAGCTCAGACCACAAAAAGCATTGCCTAGATATTACCATTGTTATCAGTATTCTTGGTGAGGGGGACCTGCAGTGTTAATAAGCAGATGTGCATATACACAGTGGTGCATGCCTTCAATCCCAACACTCAGGAGGCTGCAGAGGGACATTGTGAGTGTAAGCATTTGAGCTACATAATAAGATTCCACATGGGGGGGGTGTCTCCAACAAATCATCATTATCCAAAGAATATCAGCTTTCATAAAAGATCTATAGTGTAGGTAGGTAGCATTCAGACATATAATAGAAGAAATGACTCTGACTGCTTTTCCTAAATTGACGTGTGTCCATACAGATTTTGACAAGAAGGAAAACAACTGTAACTGAGAAACTAAATGCAGATGGCACAGTAAAGAGGGTGGTTATGGTATGGTAGATGCCACAGAGGTGGGCCGGGCTAGGAGAAACTGAAACCGTTTCCTGGGTCTTTTGGAAGGTCACCAGTCCTGAGTATTTCGTTGTACCTGTTTATACGGGTGGCATGAGGAATTGCCACCTGCTCTGATTCATTTTAATTTGTGCCCGTTACTACCCCACACGAGCCTCAGTGTAAGCAGTCTGACCCATCAGTGAGAACTGAGCCCACTGTGCATGGGACTGAACCGTGTGCCCGGGACTGAACCGTGTGCCCGGGACTGAACCGTGTGCCCGGGACTGAACCATGTGCCCGGCACAGCCCAGATTCTCACCCGAGGATCCACCTGGTTCTGCACCGTGGTTTCTTCTCAGTGTGAGTTTCTCCTCCTTTCAGTCCCAGCTGCTGTCAATCATCTCAAAGGATCCAATCGGAACATGACAGATAGCCTTTGGTTCAGCTGGAGTCCAGCCTTGGGGGACTTCGACTTCTACGAGCTGATTCTGTACAATCCCAACGGCACAAAGAAGGAAAACTGGAGAGACAAGGGCCTGACAGAGTGGCGCTTTCAAGGCCTCATTCCTGGAAGGAAATACACACTGTATGTGGTGACTCACAGTGGGGACCTCAGCAATAAAGTCACAGGGGAGGGCAGGACAGGTAAGAAGCGCAATCAAGTGCTGGTGAGGAGTGACTTCTAAAGATGTATTTTAACTATGATTTCAATGATAAGATGACTGGGAGGGACACGGAGTAAAGCGCTTGCTGCTCATGCAGGAGGAGAGAAGTTTGGATACCCAGAAGTCAAGTGGAGCATGGAAACATATGTCTGTAACCCTAGGGACCTCCTAAGGCAAGGTGGGAGGTGGGGACACAGGAAGTGTGTGTGCCAGACCACCCGGCATACACAGGAGCAGACAAGAAAGATGCCCTGCCTCAATCGAGGTAAAGATTAACACTCAACATTGTCCTCTGACCGTCACACATACACTATGGGATGTATGCATTCTCTCTCTCTCTCTCTCTCTCTCTCTCTCTCTCTCTCTCTCTCTCTCTCTCTCTCTCACACACACACACACACACACCCATAGGCATACACACACACAATGAGCAGATAAAACCCATCTCCACTTTGTCTAAAAAGCACTAGGTTCTTATTGTGCTGTTACTCACCTGCATGTAGCAAGGTAGATCACTGAGCATCTCGCCATCAGTTTTCAAATCTGAAAAATGAGGATAATGATACACATCTTCATCGTGTCACTATGGTCTCCTATATGCTTTTCTGCCTTGGGTGCACACAGATAATATCTGTGTCCCACCTTTGAGTCTGTCTTAGTTGGGGTTTCTATTGCTGTGAAGAGACACCATGACCTTGTCAGCTCTTACAAAAATAACTTTTAATTGGGGTGGCTCGCTTACAGTGCAGAGGTTCAATCCATTATCGTCATGATAGGACATGGCAGCATGCAGGTAGACATGGTGCTGGAGAGATAACTGAAAGTTCTACATCATGCAGGCAGCAGGAAATGGTCTCAGTGTAACATCAATGGAAGCTTGAGTGAAAGAGACCTCAAAGCCCACCCCCACAGTGGCATACTTCCTCCAACAAGGCCACACCTACTCCAACAATGCCATATCTCCTGATAGTGCCACTCCCTTTGAAGGCCACTTTCTTTCAAACCACCACACAGTCAGTCTACAAGACTATTTAAAACTGGACACAGTTGTCTCTGAATCCCAACCCTTTGCTTTCAAATCTGATGGAACACTTTCCTACATACATAACCCACTCAGGGTACATTCATACCCTGTAGCACCCTGGTAAGTAAACTATGGTTATGAATATTTAAAGAAAAGACATATAAAATGCTAAGTAGTGCCTTATGCATGGTAGCCACTATAAAATAAAGCTTCTGCATCTATTGTTATCGTGCTACCTTTCTGTACATGAAAGTAGATCTGATGTCACTCAATGCTCTGAATCTGTGTTATGTCACAAATTTGATTATGTGGTTTTCCATTTTATTTTATGTGTAGCCCCAAGTCCCCCCAGTCTCTTGTCATTTGCTGATGTTGCAAACACTTCCTTGGCCATCACCTGGAAGGGACCCCCAGACTGGACAGACTACAATGACTTTGAGCTGCAATGGTCCCCCAGAGATGCACTTACTGTCTTCAACCCCTACAGCAACAGAAAATCAGAAGGACGCATTGTATATGGGCTGCGCCCAGGGAGATCCTATCAATTCAGTGTCAGGACTATCAGTGGAGATTCCTGGAAAACATACAGCAAACCAATTTCTGGATCTGTGAGGACAAGTATGACTTGTTTTGCTTCTCTTGGCTTTCAGATGGGATGAGAAGATCATTTTTCTCCATCGGGGCTTGGGTTGAATCCATAATCTTATTTGAGATGGCCAGACTTGGATTCAGAGAGAGAGTGCATATTATCTTCTGTTCTGTAGAGAACAGATCAATAGAATTCTTCTAGGATTCTGTAGGTAAAATTAGAGAAGTTCTATGGAAGTCAGAACATGGAGGATCCAAGTCACTATAGTTATTTCCCAGCCTCCTCTTCAGTCATTTATTGAGTAATGACTCTGCCAGTCAGTGTTTTGGGTGGCTGTACGTTTCCACCATTAAATCATCATAATAACTATATGAAGTAGAGATTCCTAATTTCCTCATAGATAGGTGGGCAGAAGAGATGGAAAGCCATTGATCCAAAAGTGTTGATAAGTAGACTTTGCATCCAGGCTGGGAGTTTCCCTTTTAATCTCCAAGCTACCCTGCCTTACCTTCTGTCCAGCCAGTTTCAATGTGGTCAACTGCATTTGTCTTCCCAAGCATATTAGTGATTTTCTAAAGAGATGATTCTTTCCCTTTCCGTGGGGTTTTTATTATTGTGTTGATTCGATTTGGGTTTGCAGCGATGAGGAGAATACCCTTTACCTGCTGAGCCATCTAACTTGCCCCATTTTGACTTTAAATGTTTTTTGTTTGTTTGTTCATTTGTTTTGTTTTATTTTGTTGCTTTTTAAGATGGTTTCTCTGTGTAGTCCTGGAAGTCTTGGAACTTGGGCTGTAGAAAGGGCTGGCCTCCAATTCACAGATTCTCCTGCCTCTGCCTCCTGAGTGCTGGAATTAAAGGCGTGCGCCACCAACGCCCAGCTTAGATGTTGTTTTTCAAAGTGCAGTCTGGCAGTCAGAAATTTTCCTTGAAGATCCTTAAAAATATTTCTCCCCAAAAAGCAACTGAATAAATTATGAGGACTGTTTGTATACATCTCAGAGGTAGTTTTCTCCAAAGGCGCTTGAGGAAATGCCTCTCCCTCACTCCTGAGCTGTGTCTTCTCCTCTTTGCTCCTACAGAGCCAGACAAGATACAAAACCTGCATTGCCGCCCCCAGAACTCGACGGCCATCGCCTGTTCTTGGGTACCACCTGACTCCGACTTTGATGGTTATAGCGTTGAGTGCCGAAAGATGGACACCCAAGAAATTGAGTTTTCCAGAAAGCTGGAGAAAGAGAGATCTCTACTCAACATCATGATGCTAGTGCCTCATAAGAGGTATCTGGTGTCCATCAAGGTGCAGTCAGCCGGTGTGACCAGTGAGGTGGTTGAAGACAGCACCATCACTATGATAGACCGTAAGTGTCCCCAGATGCTTGCATGGGCCCTCCTGTCACACAGTGGGCAGGGCTTTCCATCACTCCCATTCTCTTGCGCACAGTCCACATGTACACATCCCTGTAATGCGGAAATATTATGATACCCAAAATAGGGATGTCCTATGATATTTTATTGAGGAAGAAGTCCCTTACATGAGAAGCCAAGAGAGCCAAGAACCAAAGGTCCCCACGCTGCTCTCCAGGCTGAAACCGGAACCCAAAGAGAGAGGCTCCTCCCCCTAGCTCTTTTTATTCCCCAAGTGTTCTATGTACTGTGAACACACCCAAATGGGCGTGGTTAGTGCTATGGGGTTACTTAGACCTCTCCCTGCAGCCCTGTGTCTTTATTACTTGAGAGGAGAATCAAATGGAGGCATCTGTCTGGGTAAAGTTCTCCAGTAGAAAGCAAGTCAATATTAAAGTGCCAGA
The DNA here is from genome assembly GCF_017639785.1 of Mesocricetus auratus. Classification (NCBI taxonomy): domain Eukaryota; kingdom Metazoa; phylum Chordata; class Mammalia; order Rodentia; family Cricetidae; genus Mesocricetus; species Mesocricetus auratus. Next base: position 54,141,063 of record NW_024429195.1, on the reverse strand, counting down.
ATGAGTTGGGATTTGAGTGCATCGCCTTGCCTGGTCTAGTTAGTCTGTAACTAGTGGGGCTTTTAAGCAATTTGGTGCTACAACCTGGAGGCAATCCTGCAGCGGAGCCGCCTCTTTCATTACGCTTAATTCGCCACGGCTAATTGTTTTCTCTGGCTGCTTCGTTCAGGAGAGGAGGAGAGTTTCCTCACGTGTCTGTAATCGCACACTCTCAAGCGTGCAGAGGCTGAACGTGACTGTAGACCTGTTCAGGAGGTGAACGCAGCCCCGTGACCCTTCTTAGCTCCTTCCCCAACCTGTTTTTCCAGGCCCCCCTCCGCCACCTCCGCATATTCGTGTGAATGATAAGGAGGTACTGATCAGCAAATCTTCCATCAACTTTACTGTCAACTGCAGCTGGTTCAGCGACACCAACGGAGCTGTAAAATATTTCGCAGTGGTGGTGAGAGAGGCTGATGGTAAGTCGTGATGAATTAATGAGCCAAAGACACAGAAGTGCCTTCTTAGGGGTCATGTGAGGGCTCCTTCAAAGGCAAAGTTGGAAGAATGTAGAAAATTAAAGTTTTAATACTCACTTCTGTCTCTGCTGGATACAGGGAGATCCAAATAAAGCTGCTGGGAGTCTCCTTTGTCAATGAACCCTGCTATCTTTTGGCATAATGATTAAATGAGAGGAGAACAATCACGATAACAATAACAATAACCACTGAGCTAAACAGAATTGCCTACACTTACAAGCTCAGCCCTCAAGAAGCTGAGACAGGAGGACTACTATGAGTTCAGGAACATATACTATACTGTGCAACAGGACCTGTCTCAAAAACAGTAAAGATAATTTTTAGAGGCCTTGCTATTTCCAAAGCACTGTTGGAAACACATGACTATTCCCTTGTTTGTCCTATTTTTTTCAATTCTGCCATTGTGTAGCAGTACATCTCAACTTGTTCTCTCTCTGTGTGTCTCAAATGCCTCTGACAGCCATGAACTCCCAAGCCATGCATCCAGTCACAAAAATTCCCAGAAGCTGGAGAGTAGAGGTGTTCACTTGAAGTATCACCTTCTTTACTAAATTTTGTTTGCTTGATCTTACTGTTGCTTCTTTTTTGGTGACAGAATTATTTTTTGTTGTTTTTAATGTAGCCTAGTCTGATTTTGCCCTTACTCTGTAGTCCAAGTTGGCCTCAGACTCATGAGTCTCTTGCCTCTGTTTCCCCACTGCTTGGATTACAGACATTTATTACCACTCCCAGCTTTTAATTTTTAACAGTATTTAATTATCTAGTTTTGTAGAATATTCAGGGACTACCCAGTTTCCACAGGCTATACAAATGCTATGCAATACTTGTCACACCATGATACAAAGTGAACTGTAATCTTTAGAGTTTAATATAACAAATTCTGTCAAATTACCTGTGGGGGTGCTGTGTTGGGGTACAAGTATTCATTTACTGTTCAGGGCCTAAGTGTTAGTTTTCCCAAATAGATGCCAATGTATAATGTGCATTAGTCTATTTTATCTTTTAATTTTTCTCAAAATTATTTAAGGTATTATACATGAATTTTCTTAAGCACCTCTGACAATCTTTGAGCCATTTATGGTAAAGGGGGAGTTTTAAAACAGGACAAGCACTGGAACAATAACTAGACTAAGTGGTATTTTAATTCCACTGGGTATTTAACATTCTGTGTGGATTTGCATTCTATTTATTTATATGAAATTGGTTATGCATAATTGATAAATAATTTCGAGGGTCACTGATACATCCCCAAATTCCTCACACCCTGTAGTTGGAGATATTCACAGTTTGTGAACTGTGAATAGACTTTAATTTAGCAGCAATGAAGATAATGTGTTTCCGCAACACACAAATCTAGGGCAGTGACCAAAAGCTTACCAGCAGCAGGGCAGCCAACCTTCTGTTCCACAGATAGGTAGATTTCCATCACTGGTGTCCACAGAGTTGAGCAATGGCCTCTTGGTACTCAAAGAGAAAAACCCATCCATGTACACTCATCCTGAAGGCAATATTCTTTTTTACTTCAACTACTGTCAACAAAATAATATCTCCATTTCAGAACAGGTAAATTAATGACAAAGCAACCAGTCAAATGCAAGAAGTCATCTTTCATCTGGGACTTAAGTACACTGGTCCAAGGTGGCTCTCCTGACTAGGGGGCCTGGTAGAAGGGATGTATAAAAGGAGGGACCTAGAGAACCTTTTGAAAGCTAGATTGAGGGTCTCAGCTGGGTCCTTGGGAAGAGGAAGAGAGAAATAAAGGACCCCTAAGTCTCTGTCTGGGGCCTTTCTAAAATGTGAGCTGAGAATATAATATCAGGAGGACCTTAGTTCCTGAAATTAATCTCTCCTGGTCAATTCCTCTCTAACCACAAATCTGCTTCCCCAGAAACAGAATAAATAAAACACCAATAAATCAGAAAAAAATATTTCTGAGATATGCTCCCGGTGAGCAGATCTTATTAAACAAAGTCCTAGGTGCTGTGATAAATCCACTTCTGGAAGGCTGTCAGAGATAAAATCCCATCTCTATAATACTTACCTTATTAGTTATGTGTTTTCTTTTTTCTCAAGCAACATCAAAACTAGTTCACAGTGTCCAAACAGGTCGGGTGGACAGGAAGAATATTCTGGGAAGTATTCAGAGTAAGTAGACAAATTTGGGCCAGGACCAAATTGTACCCAAGACAACAGAAGAGTAAGAGGTCTCTGGACCTACATGTTGTCCTCAGGGGGACAACTGTTCTGCCTTGAGACATGATGTTTCTTGTCTCTTCCCTGTCTCCCAGATCATTTGAGTTTCTGCAACTACAGTGAGTTTGGCAAAGTAGAGAGATCATTGGGTGACTTCTCTCTCTTGATGGGGCATTACCAAGCATCTGGAGCTGTGTTATTGTTTGATATAATTGATTGATTTGATGTTCTAGAAAACCAATTGTGTATTGCATAACTATAAAATGATTTATACTTCTTTTAGAAACAATCTTTTAATAGCATCTTTTGAGATTGCTGAATCTGTATTATGGGATAACCAAAGATAATGGATAAACATGTAGCCTTAGAAATGCAACACTAAACACACTCTCTCTCTCTCCCTCTCTCTCTCTCTCTCATACATCCCCCTCTATCATACACTCCCCCCTCCTCTCTCTCTCTCTCTCTCTCTCTCTCTCTCTCTCTCTCTCTCTCTCTCTCTCTCTCTCTCTCTTTCTCTTTCATACACACACATACAAGTCTTTAACTGTGGGTTTTCTCCTGCAGGCACGGATGAGCTGAAGCCAGAACAGCAACACCCTCTCCCTTCCTACCTGGAATACAGGCACAACGCCTCCGTTAGAGTCTACCAGACCAATTATTTTGCCAGCAAGTGTGCTGAAAGTCCCGACAGCAGTTCTAAGAGTTTTAACATTAAGCTCGGAGCAGAGATGGACAGCCTTGGTGGCAAATGTGATCCCAGTCAGCAAAAGTTCTGTGATGGACCTCTGAAGCCACACACCGCCTACAGGTTAGATGCATTGCCGTCATTTGCTAGAGAGGCATGCTACATTTATAAGGTGCTCAGGCAGCTGAACAAGTGCGGTGCATATGAACTCCATAGATTAACGGCCTGCACGCAAGAGAACTCTATATTATATTATAGAGAGTAATTTGTAAGAGTTGAGCTCCTGCCTCCATTCACAGGTAATGTGCAAAGAGGGCCTTCAGCATCGTGCAAAAACTCCAACGCATTGTGTGAAGCATTGAGGGATTTTAATAGGTCATGCTCTCTCCTGCAACTGCGTTAGCATTTGTCAAGTCATCTACAATGCTCGCTGTTGTGGAAAGCTTCAGAGAGACTGAGTTTAGGGAGACCCAAACAGTAGGAAGCTCTGCTATACACTTTTAATGAGACTGAAGTTATACTTACTCTGCAAGGTGTGTAAACATGAAAGTGCTCTACCGTCCAGGCAGAGCTCTTGAAGGGGGCCCTGAATGGGTGGAAAACACCTGTTCCTCACTCCTAGGTGACAGATGAATGGAGCAGATGTTTGCTCTTGGTCCACAGAAAGCTTAGCTGCAGCCAGCAGAGCCTTCCTGCCCTAGGAATTTGTGGCATTCTTATTCTTCATTGTGTTTCCAAAAGCAAATAGAGTCACCCAAACAGCATTCTCAAGAGAAAGGAAACCTAAGCTCCTGTCTTGGATGATAAGGCTACAGACATCCAAATTTATTATTTCCTCACGGGAATGGACCTCCTCTGCTGGGTATTGTGGCAAGTCTGATAACCCTGGCAACATGGTCCCCCAGTCAGGTTCCCTGTGAGCCAGGTGCATTCTGGTTGATCAGTGTTAAGCAAGGTCTCACTGACTCTTTCATATTTTGAGTCTCACTTCTGAGACCAAGTAGAATTTTTTTCTGCCAGTAGGATACTGTGGTGTATTATCACACCTAAGAGAGTTCTTTGCCACCCACCTATCCACAAGAGCAAGCAGATAGTTCACTTTGGGCAAGAACTCCAGGTATCCACCAGGACCCCACACAAGCTTGCTATTACCTCTCAGGCAAGACTATGACCTCCAGAGTAAACATGAACAAACCCAGGGATTTCTACTTCAAAAAGCTCGTGGATCTTTATGTAGTCAGAACTCTGCCTGTCTTAATGACAATCACCATAGTGACAGTTGAAGTTGTCAATCTCCTTTTTCTTCTTCTTCTTCCCCCTCCTCCTTCTTCCTCTTCCTCAATCTCTTCTCCTCTTTCTGCTTCTGTTTCTGCTTTTTTTTTAAAAGAATTCCATGTTCTTGGCCTATCAGTGATACTCGTTATCATCAGACACATTGTATCCGTAGACTTACTGACTTCCTCCATGGGATTGTGTTTCCTGGGATGGTAGGCGTTTTGCCTTATTCCTATTATCATCCCTGGCTCCTAAAAAAGTGTACACTGCAGGACCTCAATAAGTATTCGATGAGCAAATCATCAACTTATTATCTGAACTTATGTCTGTAATTCCATAATCCATCTCACCCATCTGTGGACCCTGTCTCCCCTTGAACTCAATTTCCAGTCCATCCTACTCAGATCAGTCACTGACTTGCATTTAAATAAATTGTTTTCTTGCAGAATCAGCATCCGGGCCTTTACACAGCTGTTTGACGAGGACTTGAAAGAGTTCACAAAGCCCCTCTATTCGGATACGTTTTTCTCTTTGCCTATCACCACTGAGTCAGGTAAGGCTCCATTCCATCTATTCATGTCTCCTCCAGTCACCACTTCATCTACAGGAACCATTAGTGGGGAGGGATGGTAACTTTCCTGACGGTGGCTGGACGTTTATTGTTCCTTGGATTTTAATATCCACGTGGTCATGGATTGATGTGAATTAGAGGGATTATACCAGTTCTACAGAACAGACTGGAGGGAGAATATTCTTAAAAGAAGGTGGAATGGAAGTACACAATGTTTTCCCACTAAAACTTTAAATTTTACGTCAATGAAAAACACCAATATTAAGAATTTACAGGGGTCAAAATGTAAGTAGGCACAAAGGGCTCTCTGTTGTAGATGGGACAGAAAACTAGGAGGGACAGTGACTTAGGGTCTCTGATAGCCCCTGCCAGGGACCAGGCCTTAGTTTCCATTTACTGGAGGTGGTTGGAGCTGAGCAAGCAATTCTCAGGAGCATCACACTCAGCGGCAACCAACCAGCAGGCATGCCACAGCCTCTCGCTTCCAAAAGGTAGCTTTCCCTACTCTGCCTCTGGAAACTCCCTAACCATTACAGCCACCTACCAATCCTATGAACTTTTTTTTTAGACCCACCAATCAGCCTCCAGACTAATCTCTCCTCCCTGGAATTCCTCTAACCCTACTTAAAAGGAGCATGTGAGCTTTTGTCAGATGGTTAGACCCCAACTTGTTGGTAATATTAATGAACACTCTTGCTGACTGCATACATGGCTTGTGGTCTTTCAGAGACTTCTCATGGACTCTAACACCAACCATGCATTGGAGCTAGTTCTGTGTATCCATGGGTTCAATACTGCATATATTTAAAAAAATCAAGAACAAATACATGTTTGTGCTAATTATGAACAAACTTTCTTTTCATGCCATTGTTCTCTAAACAATATAGTCAACCAACTGCTGACACCACATTTACATTGTGTAGGCATTGTCAGTTAATCTGGAGGTGTTCTACATCAAACAGAGAGTGGTCGGGTTTATATGCAAATGACACACCACTATTTAGGCATTGGGGTCATGGAAGCCATAGGCATTGGGGTCATGGAAGCCATCACCCTTAAACACTAGGGACAAGTGTACATGTCAAAGAAGAGGGGAGGAAAAACACTAAGTATTAATTATGATATCCAAAAATAGGTTACAGGCGACTTTTTTGCCTTCCTTTTGTTTGTTATGTTTTCTTTTACATTGGTTAAAATCTGGGGCTGGTGAACCAGCTCAGTGGTTAAAGGCACTTGCTTGCCTCCAAGCCCGACTGCTAGAGTTTGATCTCTAAGAATCTACATAGGAAAGGAGAGAACCAACTCCAGCATGTTGTCCTCTGACCTCCACATTCTCACCATGGCACACCCACGCACACATAAGTAAATGTATTAAAAAGTAAATAAAACTGTTGGTGTAGAGGACAGTGTGCTATCACTCACCTGTAATCCAGTGGTAGAGCTCTTGCCTGGTACAGGAGGACCTCACCCCCACCCCACCCCCAAATCCAATCCCCAGCACTGCAAAACAACAGTAATAATTTTTAAATTTAAATATAAATTTGAAAGGCTTTGCCTGAATGTTTGGAGGAGGCCTGTGTAGAAGTTTGAGGGATACCATGGGTGGTCATGGTAAGTGACACTTGCTGGTCACCCCTTTGGAGCTAGTTCTGCATTCTATAGAGAATAGCTTCTGCAGCTACTGTCCCCTCCATTTTAAATGGGAGAACCTGAGGTTAAGTAACTTGCCCAGTCTGTTTCAGCTACTGTTCAGGCATATTCTGTCTAAACCTGCTGTCTCAGAATTGCCTCTACTCTGATTTTCTCAACTGTGATGATTATTGCATGACCCTCATCACCTCACCCCTTGACACCACCACATCCCAGCTTTCCTTGTTTGGTCTGGGGACGTTGTGCTGGCCTCTCCTGATGCATGATAAAGGATGGTCCAACCTCACAGACCTTCCTCTCTGATTCTGGCAAATATGGTGATAACCTCCTTCATCTCAGGTCCGAGAAGGATCGGTAGCCCCAGCTAAAAGGATTTGGATGTACCCAACTGTAACTTATTGTTGAGTAGAGACTTTGTAAACAAGATTCTTTTCAATTTGAACTATTATGATGCAACAGAAAATTTATGTATTTCAATAAAAAAAGATGCTAAGCAAGTATTCAAAGCAGAATCATAAACACATTAAAAGGAAAATGACTGTGTTGATTTGATGATTAATATAAGTTAATATAGAATAAACTGATCCAATGTCTTAGAGTGGAACTCACAAAATGGGCTACTCCACAAAACTAAACCAGAAAGACAAAATAAGAAGGCTTTTCAAATAAAAAACAGACCAGTGACTCAGCAATGAATACTTACAAGTAAAGATGTGTGGACTAAAGAGTAAACTGTGTGACATTCTGGGCCACACTATAGCTTCCATGATAAGATCTTCTTCTTTTTCTCCTCCTTCTTCTTCTTCTTCTTCTTCTTCTTCTTCTTCTTCTTCTTCTTCTTCTTCTTCTTCTTCTTCTTCTTCTTCTTCCTCTTCTTCCTCATCTTCTTCCTCCTCCTTCCTTCTTCAGTTGCTTTGTTTGCTTTTGGTTTTTCTTTTAAGTTTTGTTTTATCTTGAGAGGGGAAGTTGCAAGGGCAGAGAGAGGATGTGAGGGGATGGAGAGATAAGTAGGATCAGGATGCAAGATGTGAGAGCCACAAAGAATCAATTAAAAAAAAAAGACATACATCATCAGCTCCCAAAATTGATAAACTTTTCCTCTGAAACCAACCTGCTTATAACAGGATGTAGGCAGCTCTTTCACCTCAGCTGCTAGCCGTGGCCTTAGGATAGTCAATACCTCATCTTGAATGGCACAAATAACAACATTACTTCAGAAGACAACTTTCATAGCTATCAAATTGGTTTCTTACCACTAACTTCCTCTCCTTTTGTTTGTTGTTTTCACCTGGGTTGTCACAGAGCCCTTGTTTGGAGTTATTGAAGGAGTGAGCGCTGGCCTGTTTCTAATCGGCATGCTGGTGGCCCTTGTCGCCTTCTTCATCTGCAGACAGAAAGCTAAGTAAGTATGAATATAAGGTTCATGTTAGTGATCAGGTTCACAAATGTAGAGATGCTACTAAAAATGCCCATTAGCCTGAAAGGGGAAAATAATTTCATTTCTCCATGTTAGATGACCGGAGTTTCCTTAGTGAAAACAAGAGTCAAACTCTGAATCCGTGACTCATAGCTCTCCAGGTTTTCTCCAAACCACAGGTGCCCTGGGCTCTCACCAACAAATGAGAGGCCATCAGTAGCTCTGTTTAAATATGAAACAAAATCCTTTTGCATAGGCAAAACAGTTGGTACATATCCTCATGAAGACAGACTTTTCCAACCTGTGTGCCAGCATGCTTCGCTGATATGCCATAGAAAGTTCAGCCAGCATGCCCATCTAGGGATTTATCAGCCACCCTAATTTCAGAAAGAACTAAAGGGAATGAGAAAGCCAGCATGTGCTTTCCAGGACCACACCCTCTTCTGTCACTGATTTTGCTCATTTTGTGTTCTCCCTGGCACTGAGGTTTTCTGGTTTAGGGAACTTTCTTAAGGGAAGTTTTCTTGAGTGTGAGAAGCGATTATGACCTGTAGCCAAACATCAGGAGACAAGCATTCCAGTTATCCCAGAGATGTGTCCCTGAGTGGGCAAGAAGCCTTATGTCAGTCCATCTCCTCTCCCTCCCCCAAAGAGATGTCGGCTGAGGGCAGACCTCCATGGAATCTGAAAGTTTCACATCTGCACAAGTGTGCACAGCCTTAGCATAAACAGGGAAGTTGTAACATAATTAGAATAGAGAAATCTGTGTCCTGTGTTTCAGCCACGGTCGGGAAAGGCCTTCTGCCCGCCTGAGCATCCACAGGGATAGGCCTTTGTCTGTCCATTTGAATCTAGGCCAGAAAGGGTAAGTGCCAAAGTTTCCTTCACATTGTTTACTGAACGATGGTATTCTGTGAGATTTGCTAACAAGGCCCCGCTTTCTTTTTTTTTTTTCTTTTTTTCTTTTCCTTTTTGTCTGTCTCACAGCAACCGGAAAACCTCTTGGTAAGAGAAAACGTATTAATTAATCTGTTTTTGAAATACGACTCAAACTGGTAATAGCACTTTCCCTGTTTCTTCAGTAACGTTTTTCCTTTTGTCTTGTTTTTAATTACAGCCCCATAAAGATAAATCTGTTTGAAGGGCATTTCATGAAGCTGCAGGCTGACTCCAACTACCTTCTCTCCAAGGAATATGAGGTACCATGCAGGCCCAGGGAAGCTTATGTACCCCACCTGTAGAATTCCCTCTTGAATGTTACTGTGAAGTCATGGTTGGGATGCCTATGGGAAAGAGAAAACAAATTTCGATGCAATGCTGTCAGTTACTCAGCCTGGACATTCACTTGTCTGGGAAATAGTTTGGAAAAGAGTACCCAGGCTTTGAACATGCTTCTCAATTTTGCCATATGTGTGTCCTAGAGCATGGGATTTATCATCCTTAAGTCCCTCTGTAGGATGGTGTGAGAAGCATCTCCTGTGTAGGGCTGTGGAAAGAGTCAGAACCCATGCATATGGACTACCAGGTGTTCTGTAAACTGTAATTCATGTACACCTGTATTTATGGTGTTATGTATCTCATGGGTGTATGAGTTGCCTTATTTTATAATCTCCACTTACAAACTTTTTTTTAAACCTAACAGGACTTAAAAGATGTGGGTAGAAACCAGTCATATGACATTGCTCTCTTGCCTGAGAATAGAGGGAAAAATCGATACAACAACATACTGCCCTGTAAGTTTTGTGTTGGAGCTTGTACTATAACATAAAAACCACAAGCATGAGTATGCATGAATGTAAGTGTGCACTTGTGTGTGTGTGTGTGCGTGTGCATTAGCTGGATATGTACCCTCTTAGCTCTAAATGACTTTAGTAAGGAATGTTTCAAATGCTCGCACGCTTCTCTCACAAGGATAATGGCCATTTTACATTCTGGTTCTGAGAGGACTGGTTGGCGGCTCCCTTTGCCGTTCTTACTTTTCCTCTTCGGAGGCTCAGAGCATGACCAAAGTGAAGAGCAGGGCTCTGATGATTGACTCACTTTGGTTCACCTCACAGTCTCTGGTTAGCGATTTTTAGGAAAAGCAGCCTACCCTGTCTGGTAAAGCCATCAAAGGTGGTTCTTCTGGCTAGTATTCGTTCCAGAAGAGAAAAAGCTGGCTGCTGCATTAAGCAAGTGTTATAATGCTGCAAAGGAAACTCTAGATGGGGCTTCCCATTGTCTCCTACACCTATTGTTTATGCGTTGCCAGTGTCACACACCCCAAATTACCTGTCAGAGCCCCAACTATTAAACAGATATAGGAACACTTCTCTTGGAGCTGCTGTGGGGATCAGAGATAAAGCAGTCTAATACCACTTGCCTACATGGGGATATCATTCCATGTAGACACTGCAGCAAACCTTTCAATAAATCTCCTTCCAGATGATACATCAAGAGTGAAGCTGTCCAACGTAGACGATGACCCGTGCTCTGACTATATCAATGCCAGCTACATCCCCGTAAGTGAACTCCCAGGCTACAGTGTCCAGCAGGAAGCTTGAATGACAGTTATGCAGGACATGTCACTCCTTTGGAGCTGCCCCACTGTTCTGTCTAGAAACACTTGCAATATTTAAAAGACTGTGTCTGGTTGCCATAAAACACAAGCTGTTTTCTTCAATCACTGTTAAGCCCTGTTTTTCACAATGACCATGGTCAGGTGCAATTCTCATGAACCCAGGATGCATGTTCAAAGATTATTTTCTTTCTGTGGCCCTGAGATAAGTAAGATTAGAGTTGAACAAAAGAGATGGCCCCCATGGCTAAGACTGCCATGCCAAAAGGGCCAACCCCTTGTTACTTGGACTTCTGGAAACCTCCCCCCCCCCACACAAACACACTTCAAAGTTGTGTTAACTTCTGGGACCTGATACTGGCTTACATCTTGCCAACCTCCCACATACACCACAAGGAAAGAGGCTTTAAAGGTAAAAAAAAAAAAACCCAGATCTGCATTTCACTTCTGTCTCTGACTGATTCCATGACACAGCAAGTTCTGTCACCTCATTGAGGCCCTAATTCCTTTTCCAAAAAATTAGGAAAATACCTGAAATTATTGCCTATGCCTTCAATAGATGTTAACCAATTAAGTGATAGCTATAATCTAAACACTGAGAAAGGGATTATGTCTCTAAGAGAACTATTGAACAGTCAAGACCTTGAAGAGTCACAGGGCAATGCCATGCTTACCATGCCAGAGCAGAGTCTCCTAAATGAACAAACGATACCATTCACTCTTGAATACCATCCGTTCTATCTAGCAAAGGTAGGAAGATCCTGGTATTTTGCATTTCTTACCAGCCCCCGTGTAATCCCATCCCTACCAGCCGGAGGAGCACACTGAGTAGTAGAAGAGAACAGAGGTTACCACAGAACATGGAGGAAGAGGAGGAGAATGTCACCTGATAGAGAGGAAGATGAAAAGTGACAAGGGGCTAAGGATAAATAAAGAGTAGTCAGCTGAGAAGCAGTGTGTGGGTGGCTGGGTTGTGGATGGCAGAGCTGATGTAATATAGAGATCTTGAACAAAGGCAGTGAGAAATGCGCTTCCACTAAGACTTGAAACTAATTCTGTAATGCTGAAGTGAAGAATGAATTAGTGGAAATATCTAGGTCACCATGGTTAGGATTAAGTCAGATCTGCAAATGTCCAGACCCACTGCACAGTATCTGATAAAAGCTCAGGGCATCAGTGGTTCATTCCCCATTAAGCTTCCTTTGCATGATATCTCTTTCTGAATTATTGTGATGTCAATTATCCAAAAAGACTAAAATCAGTCCTTTGAACAGTTTAAACACACAAACACTAAACACACACAGAGGTGCACACAGACATATACACACACACAGGTACACACACAGGCATACACAGACACACATGGGTACACATAGACACACACAAACATACACAGAGGCACACAGGGACACACAAACAAGAGTAAAATTGTTTTCTATATTGCGACTGGAATCCTCCATTTGTCTTTACAACAGTCCCAGCTGATAAAGGGCAATGTGACTTTGAACAGTGGTCCAATGCCTTTATTCTTCCTACTCCCAAGCCTCAACACTTGTGTTTGTATCTTATTCTCCACTCGAGGGCCTGGCAGAGAGCTCCATACCTTCTAATCTGCAAACCAACCCTTTGTTTACAGTTCTGAAGAGCCCATTGTTTCTGACTCTCCATATTGTAAATTCATCACAGGGTAACAACTTCAGAAGAGAATATATCGCCACTCAGGGACCGCTTCCTGGCACCAAGGATGACTTCTGGAAAATGGCGTGGGAACAAAACGTTCACAACATCGTCATGGTGACCCAGTGTGTTGAGAAAGGCCGAGTGAGTAAACAGTCTTCCTGCCTCTCTGGCTTTGCTTTCTGCTGTTGTTCTGATGAGATTCTGTCCTCCTCCTCCATCCAGAGCCACACCCACAAACGCCAAGAGGAGACCCTGGGAGAAAGCTGTTAGGGAATTAAGCCACTTGATTATAAAACATCCTGGATCCTTTTGTAAATTCTCAGTCAGACATTTCTTCCAAAGACATTTGCATGTGAAGCCTGGGACAGTGGGAAGTGAACATGAGCAGGAAGAAGGCCTGATCCCATGTATGCTCTGTCCTACAGAGCATCACTAGCGAGAGATCCTACCAGAGTTGAGGGGCCTCTCAGAAGTATTTTAGGCTGTACTGGCAGACATGAAGTAAGATATCTGTCTGAACTATCTCACATATATATATATATATAATCCCCAGTTATAATCTTTTACATTATATAGCTACTTTTAGGATTAAAAGACTAAATGTAAAGAGCTTCATATTTATATGTTGGATTTCCAGACAATCTTCCATCATCCTGGCTAGAATGGGACCCACATCTTTCTCTGCAAGACTAGTCTTATTAGATGATATTTATATGATATATGCAACTATAAATACCAATAAAATGGCTAGAATACATATCCATGTAAACATATTACATATCCATGCAAATAGAATTTCAATATACATATATAGCTATATAGCTTGCCTCACCATGCACAGTAAAATAAAAGCCATGTTCATTGTATTTGATACTCATGTCTACACGCAAAGATACAAATATATATTGGCTGTCAATAAATATGCATCTAATGAAATATATCAATTTTAATTAATGTGTTCCACAGCACTTATCAGAAAAATACTTGAATCTCCATCTTCATCTCTTTGTGCGTGTCAACACAAGTTTAGTTGAAAGTTCTAGATTCTCATAGATCTCTTTGGCATGTGGTCCAAGTAAGGAAAGTGATAAAAATGGGAACAAAACAGGGCCAGGAAGACAATGCCTTCCTCTGCTTGGTTAGGTTTTTCTTCACAAAGAACATTTTCCCCCTTTCTCTGAAGTTCTTGGGAAGGAATCCTAGGACTTGTGCATGCTATGCAAGGCCTCTCTGCCACTGAGGTATGGCCCCAGGCCAAGAACAAGAGATTTTTAAGTCATTGTTTATATTGGCTGGTGGGACCAGGACACTGAAGAAATCATTAAGGAAGAACCAAAAAAACCTTAAGTTGTCCCAAAAGTAGATGAAGCTAAAAGTTGGGATTGGGAGCTGCTTCGGGGGCAGGGAAGCATTTTCTTGCTATCCTTTGGAGTAGCAGCCCACCTGTGTCACTGGCCATGAGCAGGTTAATAGAAAGTAGATGATTAAGCTTCTTTAGCAGCTGATCCTGGATCCCTAACTCAGGAAGGGATTTTAAGGAGGGAGGGATTCACTCACTGTCAGGTTTACAGGCTTATTTTTCCAGTCTGTTCTCTTCTAGGTAAAGTGTGACCATTACTGGCCAGCAGACCAGGACTCACTCTACTATGGGGACCTCATCCTGCAGATGGTGTCAGAGTCAGTACTACCTGAGTGGACCATCAGAGAATTTAACATATGCAGTGTATGTTGGTTTGCTTGACTTCATTTTAAAACCCAACTTAGAAGCCAGGTACTGTGGTTACATATTTGGAACCCCAGCATTTGGGAGGTGGAGGCAAAAGAAGTTCAAGGTCATCCTCACATACATAGAGAACTTGGGGCAAGCCTGGGCTACAAAAGACCCTATCTCAGGAAAAGAGTAGGAAGGAAGGAAAGAAAGAAGGAAGGAGAGAGGGAGGGAGGGAAGGAAGAAAAGAGGGAGGAAAGGAGGGAGAAGGGAGGGAGGGAGGGAATAAAAGAAACTACCCAGCTTACATAGAGGAGACTCTGCGAATCCTGTCTTTCCTGGTTCATAGCACGTAGTTTCAGACCACGAAAACTCCAGAATGACACAGTTGTCAGAGTTCTTGAGTTTTTCCCTCAGTCGTTGCTCTTATCATCTGTTCTCCATCCCTGCAGGAAGAACAGTTGGATGCACACAGACTCATCCGTCACTTTCACTACACCGTATGGCCAGATCATGGAGTCCCAGAGACCACCCAGTCTCTGATCCAGTTTGTGAGGACTGTCAGGGACTACATCAACAGAAGCCTGGGAGCCGGGCCCACCATAGTGCACTGCAGGTATGAGCAACCTGAGTCGCCAAGGTGGAGGCGACATTAGTAAGAGTCTGCAGCAACACAAAGGCGCATGGTGCATTGGGTTTCTCCAAGCCAACCAGGCCGCCTCGTCTCCGGGGAGTGCCTCACGCTCTTCTCCGTCTTCTTCTTCCTCACAGCCTCTCCCTTTCCATTTTCTTCACCTCCCACTTTGTGCTCCCCCTCATTCTCTTCTTGCTGTCTTCCCCAGGGCATGGAATACAGAATCCTTAAGTGACCTCCGCGGCCTCCATCATGGTTCCCATCTCACCTTCGGTCCAGTGTCTGTCCCCTCATTTCCTCTTGCATTCCAGCCAAGGGGTTGACTTTATAAGTTTATTCTTTTGTTTTTGCTTCTTCAATTCTTAAGTTAATACTTTTAGATTATCGTACAGACCACTAGGTTTCCCTACCACATTTTCATACATGTATGTCCTTATATCATACTTTATTTTTGTGGGTTTTCCTCCCCCACAGCCCTCCCCCATATAGCCTGCCTTCCTCCCATGGGTTCCATCCTTACTCTCTGCCTTCATATCACATGTATTCCATTACCTTCTTCCCTCTTGAGATCACTGTCTCCTCTCTCATGGCCCCCTTTCTAGTTTTATCACACACACACACAGACACACACAGACACACAGACACACACACAGACACACACACACACACACAATGTATTAGTTACTTTTCTGTTGCTGTGATAAAGCACCATGAACAAGGCACCTTATGGGATAAAGGGTTCCTTTGGGCTCATAGTCACAGAGGTTTCGAGTCCATTATGGCAGGAACAGCAGGGCAGCCAGCAAGAGCATGGCGGGAGGTAGGAGAGGCAGCTGGGAGCTTACGTGCTCAACTAGAAGCAAGAAGCAGAGAGCAGACAGGAAGAGGGGCATGGCTACAAACACTCAAAGCCTGCCCACAGTGACATCCTTCCTCCCGTAAGGTCACACATTCTAAACCTACCCAAAGGGCACCACTAACTGTGGACCAAGTGTTCAAATGCCAAATTGTGGGAGATATCACCCGTTCAAACCACCTCGTATAATTTTTCATTTAGGTCCTGAATAAAAGAGAAAACGTGATTTTTCTTTCTGAGTCTGGCGCACAAACTTATTCTTGATTCCTGATATTTTGTTTTTTTCGAGACAGGGTTTCTCTGTAGTTTCCTGCTACTTTTGTCTCCTTGAGATAGCTTTCTTACTTCTCTTGCTGAAGAAGCCTTATCCACCTACAGAGTACACTGCCCTAGACTCTCCTCCAGGTCTAATAGCATGCTCTTATCCTCTGATGATGCTATAACCAAATACGGCAGGCTGGATGAGGGGATGAAGTGCTGTGGAGTGCTCCCCTCTGGAGCCCAGATTAGGCACAGACCACACCCAAACACCAGTTTCCTACACAAAGAGATACTTTATTGAACAAGGCAGAGAGACAAGATGGTTGAATCTGAACTGGGCAGAAATGACAGCAAATAGCTTTGCAAGTGTTCATTTTAAGAGAGAAAGGGGCAGTTCCATGTTAGAATGAGCTAGGAGGCATTGGTTAGTGGTTTTGTTGTTGTTTGTATTTTGTTTTGTTTCGTTTTTTCTTTCTTTCTTTCTTTTTTTTTTTTTTTTTGGTTTTACAAGATAGGGTTTCTCTGTATTGTTTTGGAGGCTGTCGGTCCACAGAGATCCGCCCCTGCCTCTACCTCCCTAGTGCTGGGATTAAAGGTGTGTTCCACCAATACCTGGCCTTTGGTAAATGTTGATTGGGTATTTTAATAATGAATTTTGATTCCTGGATCTTGGGGTCTTGACAGTTGGACCTTGGTGATCAGCCTCAAGAATAAACCTTGATGGCTAGCTTTAGGAATGTAATCTAATGGTTTAGTGAGGGGAAGGAAGATAAACCCTGTTAGCATCATGTTTTCCATACTTGTGATCCTTTACTGGGCAATTTATAAACAAAAAATTATCTTTCACAATTCTGGAAGCTTCAAGATTGAGCCACAGACAGATTGGTGTCTGTTAAGGACCTTGTCTCTGAAACTGTGTATGCCCTCCAGAGAAGAGAAATCTATGTCCTTACATGCAGGAAAGAAGGCAGGGAACAGGCAACGGGACTTAGCTAACTCTTTCCAGCTGTCTGTAGTCAAGTTTTGCTCTTAAATTTCTTTTTCTCTCTTGACTTTTCCTTGCTTCAGTTCATCTGTCCATAAAATCAGTTTAACAAGTCATCTTTCTCTCTCTGGGCAGCCTGGTGTTTAGCTAATTAATGTTTGCAGCACACTTTAATAGCCCTAACTGAATGGCACTAATAAATAAAGAGCAGAGAATTGCTACAGTAAAAGAAATGTCAAGTGTGTTAATTTCTCCCAAACAGCCACACACCCCTGGAGTCCTGCTTTTATATGTCTTTGGACCTCAGTGCTTTAATGAGATATGAAACACTCAGGGGTCTCCTGCTTTCTGAAGAATAGCAGGCACTTTCTTCCAGAAACACTGGAGAATTGTTCTGCAGCTTATAAATGTGTTCATTGCCAGCCAAAATAACCAGAGGGAGTGTCTACAAAGAATATTGAGCTGGGCAGTGATGGTGTACACCTTTAGTCCCAGTACTCAGGAGGGAGAGGCAGGAAGATCTCTGTGATTTTGAGGTCAGCCTAGTCTACAGAGTGAGTTCTAGGACATCAAGGCTATACAGAGAAACCCTGTCTCAAAAAACAAAAACAAACAAAAAATAATATTGGCACTTACTTATGAATAGTAGAACAGTGCAGTGGGGATGGGTGCCATAGTCAATAATGGAAGTATTCAAAGTTGAGTTTTTAAGACAAAGTTGAGGACATTTACATATGCCACTGTGTCACAAGTTTCACTGGTCTTAATAACCTGAGGGAGGAGTTGGTGTTTGCTTACTGGTGGAGGCAGCATTGCTTGGCAAGTGTTATATGGTGAGCATTTTATGTGGATTGCTATTGCTAAATGCTAAAGACAACATTGGTGCAGAAACCTTGGCATGTGTATAGTGCATGCAATGCACGGTATGAATGGAGAATGAAAAGGAATTTCTTGAGGGCTCTAGAAAGTCCTTATGAAAGTACTTATTGAAGTGGGCAGGCAGGCATGAGTTCTCCCTTTTCTGTATTCCTGGCTCTAATTTTGTCTGGGTTGAATAAGAACAAACTGGTCTAGGTATCAGCAATTTGCACAGCATCAAGAGTCCCATGTTAAGGAGCAATTTAACAACATCTAAAAATTGTTCATACCCTATAAGCCAACCCAGCATGCCCCTTCTAGCTATCAACTACTGAGCAATTGCCACATAGATGCACAATGAATTTCACTGCTGCATGGTTTTTTAATAGAAAACGGAAAATGATCCCATTGTCTACAGTATGGAGTGGACTGGCAATTGTTTATGGCTTCTTCAGAATAGTTAAAAGAAGTTGGAATTATGCCAAGCATAGTTGCATGTTCTTGTGAGCCCAACACTACTTGGAAGACTAAGACAGGAAGACCATGAGTATATAGCAAGACTCTTCCTCAAATAAATAAATAAATAAATAAATAAATAAATAAATAAATAAATAAAACAAAAGCAAGCAAACAATGAAGGAACAAAAAGAAGAGCAAATGAGAGATATAGGAAAGAGATGAAATTGGTTCTCTATCACAAATGGATAAATCTCAAAACCATACTTAGAGTACTGGGTAGAGAACTTGGCAAAAAAATGTAGTATCTTAAGCATTTTAGTAAATGTTCACAACGTATAAAATGTTCTTTATAGATTCACAGGTATAGAGGAAAATTATAAAAATAGGCATGGGCTTGACATATACCAAGGTCATAGTGGTGCTTACATCAGCAGGATGAAGGTTGGGAAGAAGTAGACCATAGGGACTCTAGGTATACCATGGGAGCTCCAGGTAGACCATGGGGGCTCCAGGTAGACCATGGGGGCTCCAGGTAGACCATGGGGACTCTAGGTAGACCATGGGGACTCTAGGTATACCATGGGGACTCTAGGTAGACCATGGGGGCTCTAGGTAGACCATGGGGGCTCTAGGTAGACCATGGGGGCTCTAGGTAGACCATGGGGGCACTAGGTAGACTATGGAGGCTCTGGGTAGACCATGGGGTTATCTTTCTTTGGTGAGAGCATGCCCGTGGAAAGAAAGATTCCTGTGTTCTTCCACAATTTGAGAAACAGAAGAAAGATGACCAGAGTCTCCTGATGTAGTCATGGAAGGGAAATTACATCAGAGACCCCATCTTCTGTTTGCTTCTCTCCAGTGCTGGTGTGGGAAGAACCGGGACATTCGTTGCCTTGGACCGGATTCTCCAGCAGCTGGACTCCAAGGACTCCGTGGACATTTATGGAGCGGTGCATGACCTAAGACTTCACAGGGTTCACATGGTCCAGACTGAGGTGAGAACTCTAAGCTGAAGGACACCAGTGCCCTTGCCCACACCTCACTCATTACCTCTGCCCCAAAACTGTCCAGGACACCTTAACAAGAGAGAAAAGTGAACGTACATATTTTCTAGGATCTCAAATTTTGAAGCAAATTTCAATGACCTTCAGTGCATGATATGTTCTTTACTGAGTATCTTCTCAGGGAAGAATTCATTTAGATAGGTAGGAAGAAAGAAGGTATACTTTGGGAAAGCATTATAGGTGGGGGGCTGGCTAGACCATCCCAGTTAAGAACTCATTTTAAGGCAGTCTGGTAGACAAGCACAGATACTTCCATAAATTTCTAATCACTTCTCTCCCCTAGCTCCACCCCTTCCATGTACATCCTCATCTCTGGATACACCAAGAACTGTATATTCAATGGGAAGGTTACAAGTTTCCCTTTGGGCAATGTTTGACATTTGCAGATCGCTTGAAGATACTCTCCCATGTTATTTGCTTTCATTTCGAAGCTAGGAAGCTAAGGCTAGAAGGTTGTCACAAACCCATAGCCATGAATTGGCTAAGCTTGGACCCTGTTCTGGAAAATCCTAGCCTTTGACTATAAGTCATTCTCCTACAGATCCACAGTCAGGTCTCTGCATACACCTCATGTATACCAAGTGTGACATTTTTTTTTTACATTAACACTTTCCAAAGCTCAGATTCTCTTCTCATTGGCTTTCCCAAGTTTTTCTTCAAATAACTCAGAGAGGAAAGGCAAGATCTAAAAGATTTTCTGGGGATGAAAAGTTCTATGTACAACCACAGTAGTCATGGAAACCACACAAGCAGCTATGTTCCACAACCAGTATCCTACAGTTTCCCTTTGAGCTCTGTTGAAACCAGAATTCTAAAATTACCCTGCCCCCTATTATTTCTGGTGCAGCGTGTATTAATATCCTGTGGATCTCACCTTCTGTACCAGATTTGGCAAAAGCCTGGTGTCCTTGCCTCTCCTGCAGACAGCACCTACTCACCAGTTCTGCTACCCCGTTGTATCATCCCCCCGAAGTGTGTGTGTGTATTTTCCTTCTTCCTTCATTTCTTTTTTCCTTTATCTGTGTGTGTGTGTGTGTGTGTGTGAGAGAGAGAGAGAGAGAGAGAGAGAGAGAGAGAGAGAGAGAGAGAGAGAGAGAGAGAGCTCCCCTGGAGCTGAGGCTGGTTACAGGTGGCTGTGTACCAACCATTGTGGGTGCTGGAGACCAAACTCTGTTCCTCCTCAAGGGCAGTGTTTCATTTAAGTATCACTTCCACAAATTCAGACTATACTTGATCTGTAAGTTGGAGAAGAAGTACCTAACACATTGTAAGTAATCTTGAGTGTGTGTGTGTGCATGTGTGCGTGTGTTCAGGCTCCTGGCTAGTTTCAGAGACAACTTGGGTTATGCATCACTTCCAGAAACTGGTCCAAACTCTTGGGCTGCACATTGGCTCCAAGCAGGGTCTCTGTTGGAACCATCACTGCCTGGCTTCCAGAGCAGAGGCAGCTGCCATGAACCAAAGCTCTTCCTCCTCCGTGAGCATCCTCTCCGTTTCCTCTTTTCTCCTCTTCCCACTCTTCTGAAGGCTCCGTGGCCATGTTTCTCTACTCACATTTTCAGTGTCTGGGTTCCAGATAAAGTTTTTTCTTTATTTATTTGAATCTTCATTCTTGTCCATGTACACCCTCCACTCCCAGGAACACACCTGTTTCCCAAACCCGATTCTTCTTCCCTAACTTTTATCTAAGTACCTGCTTTGCTGTGCAGTGCCGCCTACACATTCCACTCACCTCCAACTCAAAATGCTTAACACCAAACTCATTATCTTCTGAGAGGTGTCCACATAGTGTGTGTGTGTACATGTTCCTTCCTGTGCGCATACGCATGTGTGTTGGGGTGTGTACACATGAAAGCCAGAAGCGAACACTGGATGTCTTTCTCAGTTGCTGTTCCCCTTACTTTTTGAGACAAGGTCTCTCACTGACCACTCACTGGTCGTCTAAGTGACTCACCAGTAAATCCCAGGGATGCAACTGTCTCTTCCTCCCCAGCGCTGGCACTATAGCCCTGCACTTCCACATTTGGCTTTTGGTTCCAGTGCTGGAGTCCCAAGTCCATGTCCTCCTACCTATACAGGTGCACTGAGCTGTCTCCTCAGCGTCCGCACATTGGCCCAGGCCAGGGGGCTGTTTCTTTGCTCACCAAAGGCCTGCCTGACTTGCTTGGCTATGTGTGTGGGCATGGGTATAGAAGGGTATAACTCACCATTCAATGCTGTGGGTGATGACTTCAGAAAAGGAGCAAGGAATTTCTGAGCCCTTACTTAGTTCGTCTGAGACCATAGGGACAGGTGATCCTAAATTTCATACACCTTGAGATCTTGGGATACCAAGGAACACGGGTAATGATAATTTTTTGATGAATACACCAAACTGAGAGGCTTTCTAAATAAAGAGGTCATAGAGGGGCTTGCGAATGTCTTCCTCTGTTTATCCTTCTGCCTTGGGGAAGACTTGCAGTCTAACTCAGTGGGACATTTTGATGCAGCAAAACCTTGTTGAGGGAGAAAAGTCGGGCATTCTGACTGCTCTCATGATAATAAACACAGGGGCATTCATTGTGGGATCAGGTCTCCATCCCATTTAAGAGACTATCGAGAGGGTCTCCTATGCCCAGGCAACCTGTATTTTAGCCACACTGAACACCCAACTCACTTTCATGTTATCGTTATCATGTGGAATGTCATACTTTATTCGGATTCTTTCAAGGTCATTTTTTCTTACTCATTTGATATTTTCTCCTCTAAATGATCTCAAGAGATTCTTCTCCTGCACAAACCTTTTATAAAACAACTCTAGTTTATTGTCTTCTAGGGATGCATGTCTGCCCTTCTGGTAAACATTGCCCTCAGGAATCATGAACCAAATGGCTATACATGTACTATCATAAATCTTATACAATTCTACAAAGATTGGGGGAATTCAATGAAATGGAATATGTCAGTGCTCAGCCAGGGCTTCCCCAATTAGATAAAATAATCTTATGTGACTTGAAGCTTATATTAGTCTTTTTTTTCATTTTTCATTAAGAACTAAGTGGGGGTACAGTAACAATGTACTTGATGATTCTAGAAGTAATCAATTTTTGAAGGGACATCCTATGGGGAAAAGAAAAGTTGATATTTAAGACAAGGCAAATTAATAGAGAGTAATTAGTTTCAAGCCCGTGGTGGATCACTGTCAAAAAAATTTATTACTAAGTCATGGCCCGGTATAACAGAGTTCATTCACAGCTTATCTCTTCCATCCACAAGCAATATAATTACAAAAAGGAGTTGTGTCGATCTGGAGAGAGAGATAGCCCAGCCGTTAGGTGTACCTACTGCTCTTTTAGAAGATCTGGGTTTGGTTCGCAGCCCCCACATGGGTGGTAACACCCTGTAACTCCAGTCCCAGGGAACCAACCCCATCTTTTAACCTCCAAGGCCTCCTGTACATATATGGTGCACATAAATGCAAGCAGGTATGCACACACATAAAAACAATCTGTAAGTTTTCAAAAGGTCAAGATGGCATAAGGCCAAGTAGGATCTGTGGGTATTTTATGACAGTCCTGTATCATCTAGCAACAGTGGGTATTTCATGACGGTCCCTTACCTTTCTTCTGCTGGAGGCCACCTTCCTCTGACACGTTCTCTGACTTTCCACAGTGTCAGTACATATATCTGCATCAGTGTGTGAGAGATGTTCTCAGAGCCAGGAAACTACGCAATGAGCAAGAAAACCCCCTGTTTCCAATCTACGAAAATGTGAATCCAGAGTATCACAGAGGTAAGAGCAAATCTCGCTGGCTTTCAGTTCGCCCGTCCTAAAGTTCCGTTTTCAAAAAACACACTCAGTCTGGAAACTAGTACTATCTCAATGCTCCTCCAGCATGGACCTCCCATTTCCTTTTCTACCCAACAAATCCCCCAAAAGCCGCAACAGAGGGAAGAGGCAGAATAGGGAAGGGTCCCAGAGTTAAGCAGAAACTTCATATCCTAACAATTTTTTCTGTGCTGGCATAATACCCAGGGCTGACAATGAGCTACACCCCCATTGTTCAAACCATAACTGGGATAACAAAATGGATGCAATGAAGAATGTGTTGGTCAGATTTTCAGTGTCTTTCACGCATTCCTGTCTGCTACTGGGTATTTTTTCTGTTTTCTTAAGTATATAGAATATGGTTTGCGCACAGAGCCTTTTCAGTTACAGGTGAAAAGCAGTGATACAACTGAGGAGGTTGGCATTATCACAGCAAGACACACGAGGTGGCTGACAATGCACAGCAGAAAGTTCATTTAGCTCACACCTTTGGAGGATCAAGGGCATGACACTTGTGTCAGCTCAGTTCTGGTGAGGACCTCGTGGTGAATGGAGGATAGCAATGACAGGAGGGGCAGCTGGGGCAAATGGTCACATCACCAGGCCAGGGAAAGAGAGAGCTGGGAGAGGTGCAACCAAGTAATCCCTGGAGAGCTTCCTTCTGAGGACTCGCCATCTTCCAAAGGTTTTGACGTGTCATTTTTCTAACACTGTCACCCTGCAGACCAAGCATTTGACTGTAATGAACCCTTGAAACAAACGTCATATCCAAGTCATAACAGGGACTAGTTACACCAGAGCACATTCACTTATAATAGTACAGGGCTGTCACTAAGAATGGGATCTTTTATTTTGTTGTGTGAGATGAAGGCTATGCCACCTAGATTGGCGTTGGAGTCCTACGCTCAAGCATTCCTTCTACTTTGACTAGAGGCACATTGAAAGGTTCAGGCATTACGCTGGCCTGTCTCCCTGTTATAAAAAGCTTTTAAATAAAACATTTAAATGCCATGGTCTCTAGATCACTGAGCATTTGAGGTGTGTCTGTCTGTCTCCCAGGTTAGGCCATGTCATCAGAGATGGCAGCCTCCATAAGCACATTCCCATCTGTTGGCAGAAGTGTCTTTTTTCTCCATGAGTGAGGCAGAAAGGTGTGGAAACCTCAAACTTCATTCGTGGGGAAAAAATGAAAAACTCTTAGAGTGTCCCGAGCAGACACTAACCCAAGCCAAGCCATTGTAAGCTGCTGGCATCTGTATGGAGAAGAAATACGGTAGGAGCAAAGCTGGATAGAAAAGAAGAATTTGTCATTTCAAGCTGAATAAACAGGAGAGACAAAGTAGGACACTCCCGGGTGGAAGACAGTTCCCACCCTGAGGCAGGTTTAGCCACGATGGGAAGTGGCAGGAAGCCTCTGTGTCTGGCGGGAGTTTTTTTAGGTTTAGCTTTTAAAGTTAGAAGAATGAGATTTAGAGGAAGAAAGAATGCTGAAGAGAATGTTTAGTAGAGAGATAGAGAAAAGCTTGAACATAAGGTAACTCCTTCCATCGACCAGATCGCTGGCAGTGACTAGAGAGGTCCCATGAAATATACTGAGATAAGTGAGTCTGGATGACTTAAGGCATTAAGAGGCATCCCAGTGGAGAGGATGAGTCAATTTCCTTTGTCGGTTTGTTACCCATGAGCGAGGTCTAAAGGAAAAGAAATGGTGAGATCAACTCTTCAGAACTCATCAGCCTGAGTCTAGCCAGGGCAGAAAAAACTACCTGAGAAAGGACCCAGAGTCCTGCCAAAGGCTCAGAAAGGAGCCAGGTAACAGAGCAGGCCAGCGTAATGCCCGAACCTTTCACACATGATACCATCACACCTGGCTTCAGCATTGTCATAGTGAGGATACCCTGACGAAGAAGTTTGTCTTGGTTGCTATTAAAAAACAATGCTTGAAACTAGATACTTTATCAAGATAAGAGGCTTGGGGTAGGGCTGTAGCTCCATTATAGAGCTCACACTTAGTAGGCAGAACCACAAAGATACATCAAAGAAAGAAATGGAGTCTGTGAGTAGACTAACTTTGTGCATTTGTTCTCTGATGGGGCCCATCAGCTAGTTATATTACATCAGATGATACACATATGCACACACACACATACGTGTCAGATGAGAACATATGGTGAGAGAGAAAGCAGGGAACTAAGAAGAAGCCATGCTTCTTCTTTGATAACAACTGGGAAACTTAACCCACTCTGAGACCAACTATAATATCTCTGGTCTCCTCTCACCCATTCCATTTCATACAGGTCTCCCCCCAACTTTCCAGGATCATCACACCAGAGACGAAACTGAGTGGCAAAATATAGCTCAACCATGGCACAAGTTAAGAAATGCAGAATGTAAAACGAACAGGAACAATTAGTATCTCTAAAGAACAGACAACCAGCTGATGTTTTTCTATTATTTTATAAATCACCTAGAACAAGAATGTGACATCTTTCAAATAAAAACTTCAATAATAAAATAACTTACAAACTTCATTGGGCACACTTTCAGTCCTGCCCTGGCCCAAAGTTAACGACCAAAGGTACCACAGTATGGTTCTAAATGGGAAGGGATGCTACAGGCCTTGGTTCCTTGCCGTGGTCTGAGATCTACTCATGCGGTCTCTTTGACAGACATGCCTTGGGCCCTGCCTTCTCTGTTTCTAAGTGTAGCTCGGCTGACATCTCCTAAGGTTTACTTGTCCCCAGTGTCTTCAATTCCTGCCCACCCAGCCAGCATGTTATTTAGTGAGCTGAAAAGAACCAAACACAGAGCTATTTAGAGGACTGCTTTGTAAATCAGATAATCTTTTGTGTTGTAAATAATAACCCCCTAATTTATCAGTGAAACAAATTAAGGCTTTTGCATGTCAGTTTCTTTAAGAAACTCCAGGATGGTGGAGGTTGGTGGGGTAAGATCGTGGGGGTTCCTTTGTCTTGTGTTAACTTGTCTGAGAATCGTTTTAAACTGAATCTTGGGTGTGCCTGAAAGAAGCTAACTGTGGGTTCCAAACAGATAACCGCCATCCCAAAGACTAGGATTCAGAACTGCTTAGTGTGGACAAGCTGTGTAACTGGCAAAATTACTCTGCCCCTGGGCTTGTGGCTCCCCCTGAACCTCAGAGGCAGGATGGAGGCTTCAGGATCCCCTTCTAAGTTCAGGAATCTGCACTTCTAAACGGAGTGGGATGGCTCCGTAGCAAGGTTCTATCCTAAATCACATGGAGTTTAGTCATGTTCACCAGTGTGTTTCATGTATAAATTTCATAAGCAGAACAGCAGAGACACTCCTGCTATGTCCCTCTAGAACAGTGGCTCCCAACATCCTAACTGCGACCCTTTCATACACCTCATGTCGTGGTGACCCCAACCATAAAATGGTTTTCATTGCCACTGCATAACTGTAGTTATGAATTGGAATGTAAATATTTTTGGTGGCAGAGGTTTGCCAGGGGGGTTGTGACCCACAGGTTGAGAGCCACTGCTCTCCAGTTTCTAACCACACCATTTTTTTGCTTCCAGATGCCATCTACTCGAGACATTAAAGATGCCCCTGAAGATACCCTGGATAAAAGTTTTTCACTGTGTGACTTTTAAAAACCAGATCTTGCTTCATGCCCTGTGGAGGTGCCAGCTATTTCTGTTGATACTATGTATAATTTATTAATCTGGAGAATGTTAAAGAATTTATGTAATTTAAAGGTAACAGATATTATTGTATATATACTTGTATTTTGTAGTTTCTCCTGTAAATATGTATTTTTCATAATGTTTAATATTAAGCTTTATATAATACTATTTTTCCACACTAAAGTGTTCATGGCTTGTTCTACATAAACTGAGTCAGCCTGTATGACAGGACCACTGGTGAATGTGTGTAGAGAAAGTTGCAAGGACACTCTCTGGGGCTGTTTCTTGCCTAGCTTGATACCCACTGGGTGTGCAAAGAACAGAGTTGGAGAGAGCATGCCACAAGATTAGTTTTGCATAGCTGCTGCTTTATTAACGAACCCTGGGATCTAAAGACGATAATGATCAAAGAAAGACTAGGGTTGTGGCTGCACCTTGGTGGTAGAGCATATGTCAAGAAATTAAAACATAAATTAAAAAACTGAAGGGTAGACAGCACCAAGGCTGAGCTGGGTGTTTTGTCTAAACTAGAAGCTTTTTTTCTGAGTCTTCCCAGGGTTACAAGCCATGGTCAGCTTAAGGACCTTGAGACTTGCAGTGACTGCCGGGTTGAAGGTTCTGGTGGAGAATAATGCTAACAGATGTGACAAATCCCTAGTGACAATAATGCCAGCTGTTATTCTGACTGTAACCTCCTGT
This sequence comes from Mesocricetus auratus, assembly GCF_017639785.1. Taxonomy (NCBI): domain Eukaryota; kingdom Metazoa; phylum Chordata; class Mammalia; order Rodentia; family Cricetidae; genus Mesocricetus; species Mesocricetus auratus. Next base: position 54,113,517 of record NW_024429195.1, on the reverse strand, counting down.
ACAAAGTAGGGTACATCTCTTCAACATTCAGACTTGGTTTTCCTTTGGAAAGAGCTATTGTGGTAGATCATGTCCCTGATCAAAGAAAGCATGATATACAAACAAGTTTATAGAAATATCTACATTATACAAGGAATTAAAAATAAAACCAGCTGTGCTTAGTCTTAAAATCTTTCAAAAGATCTTTTTTAAGTAAGCTGATGCAGTTACAATGTTGACTACCTAACTGAAGCTTCATTTAATATAATTAGCACCACACACCCTACCCATTTCATCTTTAAGATCTGTGCCTTATGTTGCCTATAAACATGCCAGTGCATTAGAAAGTGGACATTGACCAAATCAAGGCCCAATGCCTAGATCTTTTCTGAGAAAGGTCCAGAAAAAGAAGTCGCATTTGTTAATTTCAGGGCTTCTTTTGCAGAAATGTCACATTTCTCTTAAACATATGTGTTTTTGGTACATATCGTAAATTCCCGTAACAAAAATGGATATAATTGGCATAACAATTGAAAATAGTTAGCTGTACCTAAAATCACTGCAACTTTAGTTTATAAATATATTGTGATATTCATGATTATGTAACTCCACACCCAACCTGGAAATGTCTTATGGGGTATTTGAAGTTTGTGAAACAGAGGAACAGTTCCTAAGGGTGCTAGTGAACAGAAGTGAGGATTCAGAGTCCTTACTGTGCTCTGTGACCTTGTGAAAACAACACTGTTAGTCTCTGATCCTGTATCCAGAAATGCATCGGACCTTTTGGACAGGAAAAAGAAGGAGCAGAGGCATAAGCTTGGAGATGCATCACTAAGGGGGAAATGGTCAGACATGGTTTTGGTATGGTATCTGTTAGGAATCATTTTTCTTAGAAGAATAAGGAAAACTAGGCTGGGAGAGCTGCAGTGACATAGCATGCTTGTGTGGCTGGCTCCAGAGGTCCCGCCCCCACTCCCCCAGCGCTCAAGCAAGAGAACAGAACAGGGTGTAAACAGATGTTGCTTGTGCAGAGCACATTGGTGATCCGGAAAGAGAAGCTCATTGAGAAAAGTTGCAGCAAGTGCCTGGAACCTGTCAGGCGCTGTTCCAAAACCTGTTTCTTTGTTGGCAAAGAGAAAGCATAATGACCGTGAAATTAGCATTGTAACTGTTTTGAATAGAACTTAAGAGAGGGCCCAGGCAGGGGATGAGGGCACAGTGGTTACCTTCTTGAAGGTACCTGCTAGCAAGCCACTACATACAGAAGAGAAAGCGAATAAAATTGCACGAACCAGAAATTACAACCACAAAATACTGCAGGTCTGTCATCATAAATGGCACTCGCACACCCTCAAAACATCTGCGGGAGAATCAAGGAATCACAGAGACGGGCACAGCCACACAACCAGGGAAAATCATATGTTCTTGTCGCCTATTCCAGAAAGCACTGATTTCTCCTTCTCTATGCTAGTTTTTAAACCCCTTAGCAATAAATGTTTTGCTATGCAGTCTCTCTCTCAGGAAGGTGAAATACAAATCTAGTTTATCCACGTTGAATTTAGCAGACAGCCAGGCTGGAAATGGAGCTACTGGTAGTGTTTGCCTGTCATGTGGGAGCCCCAGGGCTTCATCTCAGGTACCACAAAATAAGCAAGGAGAGAAAAGCAAAGGTTTCTCTGCCATCCACCCCATTGGATGCATCTCGCCTTACTGTGTCCTGTGGCTGTGCCTGTGCCTAGTAAACACCCCACCCGCTTCCTGCCTTGGCGGGCATCCTGTCAGCACCTGAGCGCTGATCTTCAATCTGGGAGGCTTCAAAGCACTTCAAGGCTATCCAGCCTTGAGAGAGTCTGTTTTGCATCTTAGTAATCATTTGCCCAGGCTCCTTATAATTAACTCCTTTAATCTCTTCACATTAAGTCAATTTTACGTTATCATTCTGCTTTTCCCTGGAAAGCTGCCAACTTTTCCACTCTTGGGTCAGACTTTTCAAAGACGCGTCTCCCTCTCCGGGCTTGCAGATGTTCATCTGAGGAGTTTCCCACCCTTCAGGGCCCAGGGCCCCCTTTTCCACTGTTTGCTCCTATTTCCTATGGGGTCGCTCCTGTGCCAGTGGGGTGTGATTTTATCTTCCGTCCATCTCATCTCCTTTCCTTCATTGCTAACATTCCACACCCTCAGGATTATAGCAGAGCCATCAAGACTTAATTTTTTCAACATAAAAACGGTAACAAGGCAGCAATTTGGGGTCAGTTATATTTAGGAGGCTCTGTAATTAATTTTGTTATTACCTCTTGGAAGAAATCCTAAAAATGATGCGAGAAAAATAATACGAAATTGTTTAACAGATGTCCAGCAACACAAAAATAGGGCTCTCATACTGCTTCTCTTATCTTGGTGTTAAAGATCTAACTTTTTTATTAAACATTTTTTGTTCCCTTGACCAAAAACAAATGATCTGCCATGTACTAAATTCTTGCTCAGTTGGTTTATAGGCATTTTGGAAGGTTGAATCCTTGAAGCTACTAGATCTGTATATTTGCCTCAGTGTGCCAGCCATGGAACCCTCTAGAATTTTTGTTCACACAAGCTGCCCAGACCAAATCTGACCATGCAATGATGAATAAGCAATAAGCTGCTTGTTTGTAGACACAGTTCAGAAGTTTTCTGAGTTCTGTTGAAACTTTGTTGAACTCGAAAACAAGGTCATTGAAAAAAAAATGAATATAATTGACCAGACAAGAGTGGTTAAGAAGGCTTGAGCAGCCCCAGTGAGCAAGCCCTAATCTCTGAGGTGTCAACAGAGAAATGCTACAACTGCTCAAATGCCCATCTGGAAGATTCTTAATCTGAGCCTCAGAAATGCACCCAGTGCTGAATGAATGTTTCCTAGCAAAAGGAACTTTAGACCAGGACTGTTAGACCAGGACCGCAGGGAGGAAGGAAAATGATGACAGAGGGGCGAGTCTTCCTTCTTTGGGAGGTTCTTTAAAAATCTCATCATGTAAGTATTTATTTATTTCTACTAAGACAGATGGATTGACCACCCCCAGTCCCCAAAGCTGAAACTCAAAATGCTCCAAAGTCCAATGTGTCAGAACATACTGACACAGTAGTATGTTCTACAGCTAGCCTCCTTGTGTGATGTGTCAGTCAGAACACAGGACCATTAAAACTGCCAAGTGAACTTACCGTCAGCTCTGTGTACAGGGAATGTGGGAGACAGAAATGAATTTCAAGCTCAGACATGGGATCCATCCTCAATATTCATATTATAGTCGTTCAAATATGTCAAACTTATTTTTAAAGTCAAACAGATTCTGATCACAATCATTTCAGGTAAGGAATCTTGAACCCGTATTACTGTGGCTGGGATTCACTGTGACTATGCCATTTGCAATTTAGCTTATTGGACAATTGAATTGGATTCATTTGGTTTTTTAACTAACCAGATATATGACTCAGTTTACAGCATCTGTCACTGCAGACACAGCACCTTAGTGTCTTACAGTATAGGGTAACTTTGGGAGTGTTTTGGCCATTTCAGTTGAGATTCAGGGTGACATTCGATTCTGCCATGATAACAGAAAAAAAAATCTGTTCTCTTCTAAAAATGTGTCTAGCAGTGAAAACATTTCTGGCTGAAAGAACACTTGTCTTGTATGGAGGCTTCCTTGGAATAAATGTATGCATTTTACTTTTTAAAGGATTATCTATATAGATAACATTCATCAAATAAGGAAATTATTGGTGAAAGCTCCCAAAGTAGAAGTTTATGTCATGGAAATAAAAGATGTATTAAAAGATTTACCAAAGATTGGTTTTTAACCTATATGCCAATGCACTTGGTCTTACATAAGATGCCAAAGTAAGTCTTTCAAAACTGTGAATCTTGTCAGACAAATGTAATGTGTCCCTTCTTAGAATAGTCACAAGAAGGATTAGTTTGGGCTGTTTTCTGCCTCAAGTAATTTCTTTTAAGAAACACTATCTTGCCCCAAGAGCAAGCTTTTCCATTATGTCTGAGATGTATTTTAATAGCTATGTGTGTGAGTATGCCTTACAGGGAGAAAGGAACACCTGTGACTTTGATTTTAGAAGCCCAGTAGAGATGACCAGCCTCCATCTGCTGGTTAAGTGGGAAGGTCTAAACCAGAGTTTAGAGTCTTTCTGATCTCAGCCATACTCCAAGAGAAGGCACCAGTGCCCCAACTTAAAAAGCACTTCATCTTGGCCAGTGTTTATGAGGCTTAAAAGTTCTCGGTCTTGTAAATTCTCCAAGAACAAAGGGGCAAGTTTGTCTTCTCAACTTCCACTTCTAGAGAATAGTTCACAGTTCACATGTACATGCATGGTTTGGAGTGGAAGCTGCTCCTGGCTGTGTGCTTAGGATGTTAGATCATGTCTAGTAACCCTAAAGTCCACAGAAGTGAAGCTAGCTGCTCCTTCATCTGTGTGAAGCATACATATATATACTGTAAATAAATCCAGCAGCTGAACTTATTATGTTCTATAATAGAGCACTTTCATGGTTTTAAAATCATTTACATGTTCTCTGCAAATATAGTTAAAATGGCAATAAATCTATTTTTTTCAATACCATAGCATCTACCCACACTATTGCATTTGTAACCAACGTTGTTTGAACAAAGAACCGCGCTGGTCTTTCTATTTAAATAATGTATGTGCTTAATATATTTTCAGATTTGTAATTGTGGTTAAAAGAGCCTATATGGAATCTTGCACACACCCTCCCCAATGTAGGAATAAAACTGCTGCGTGTTGAAAGTGAGTGTCCTGTCTTATACTTGACTGCTTCTTGCTTCTCACTTTGTATCATCCTCTGCTCAAGAAAAAGCCCAGAAATGGCTGTTTCTAAGTTGGAAAATCCTTCCAGGTCATTATCATGATGACTGCGGTGTCTTAGCCTGTGTTCCTGCAGCTGTACTGGGGACTCTTTCCCTGGGGCACTGTGAACACATACATGGACTCTGCGCTTGGCTATCTCTGCCCAAATGCTTGTTTTCACGTCTGTAGTTCATTAGCAAGCACAGACACCATTCTTGACAAACAGCGCTGGAGCATCCTCAGAAGTGCTGGCCTGGGGTGGGGTGACTGGGAGTCCTTTGGAGAGTCCACACGTACACCAGTGGACAGTGTGACATTTACTAATGAGTTGCTGTGTTGAACTCTAGAGTTACGAGTTTGCCCTTTGCCTCTTTCACATTTCAGTTGAAAGGTCAGCGTGCCCTTCACAAGTCCTGAATTCAGTTGTTGCATTTTCTGTTTTGTTTTGGTTATAACAACCTACTCTAAAAACCTTTGGTTTTTGAAAAGTATAACAACAGATTCGCATTTAAGACTATTAAAGTAATCCTTCTAAGAAGTTTCTAGGTTGTAATGATTACTGTAGGAAACACTTTGTTTTCTGAAGCAGGATTATTTGTTTTGCCCTCTAAAGGGTAATTAGTTCTTAATTTGTTCTTAAAACAAATGACATGACAAAGAGACACCTGGACAAGTAAAAGAGCTTGCTGATAACCTAACATTTGATCCACAGAACCCATGTGATATGAGGAGAGACACGATTCCTATAAGTTGACCTCCAAGAGTGCACCATGACACTCCTGTGTACCCCCAAAACAAATACATGCATAGGCACACACACCCATATATACACACACAACACACATACATGTACACACATACATGTACCCACATACATCACACACACACACACACCACACATACACAACACACATACACATATACACGCACACATACACACACACATAATACATTGTAAATTTTATCAGTGCTAAGTACATCAAGCCATCCTGAGTCCAGAAGAAAGTTTTCACGTAGCCTATAAAAGGAGGCATTTTTATTTGTAACAGATGGGTGAAAATTAACTGGCAGGATTTTTGCCAGAGCAAGAGAGCCATGCAGGGGCTCTGCCCTGGAGAAATTAGCAAGTACTTAGTTCCTCAGAATAGAAGCTAGCAAACCCCAAAGTCAGGCTCGATATCTATAATTTCAGTATGTTTCTTCCTAAAGGAACTATCACTGTGCTGACAGTATTGTTGAGACAGCCTGCACTCACATCATATTTTCCCCTTGCTCCTTCAATAACTTGTCATCACTACCATGCAGAATACTCCAAGCCCCTCTCCTTCAAGCATCTGTTCCCCTCTGCACCCCTGGGTGTTATTTAGACTTCAGCTGTCTGGCCCTTTCCTGGTGTCTCACACATTGCATATGACTCCATGTTTATGCAAGTTAACACACGTGCATTGCCTTTTCTCCAGTGTCTTCATGGAGCAAGAGTCTTTCTTTTCTCCTATAATATCTCTCCCCGAGTAAGTTGCTTACTCTAAACTCAATCCCCTCTGTTTCCTCTAAGGTCCAAGAATGTGATTGGACAATTCTTAGGGATAGCAAATGCTTTAGGCAAAGGGGCAGTGATCATCTTTGTGGGGTGGCATGTTCACTTAGAGTAGAAGATGTAAAGAGAAAGAAATGACCATCATGACAAACCCATAAATCGGATAAACAAGCCTCACTGGAAACTCAATGGATCTTAGAGACCAGAAGGCAAAGGAGTCAAGAGGAGCAAAACAAGGAAAGCCAGTGCTTCCCTGGCCTGGTGGTTCTCAGCCTTCCTAATGCTGCAATCCTTTAAGTTCTCCATGTTGTGCTGGCCCCCACCATAACATTATTTTAACTGCTACTTCATAACAGCAATTTCACTACTGTGATGAATTGTAATGTACATACCTATATTTTGCAATCCCCAAAGGGGTCCTGACCCACAGGTTGAGAACCACTCTCCTTGTAAGTGGGAATTCTGGGAAACCCCACTTTGGGTGTATGTGTTACTGAGAGAACCCTTTCAGGGTCCTTAGTCTCATTAATAAAGTCATTTAAGAACAGCGTCAAGGGAAGTTTGAGGAGGATTTTATCACAGTTTAAAAGAAAAACCAGAAGGCAGGCTAGCTGTAAATCTTGGCAGCTGCCCAGAAAAAGGAGATGGAAAAGAGAAAAAACATTATGCCATTTAAGCTAGGCATGGAGATTTGGGAGGGAGCCACATGGCAAAAGGGAGGTAACTTCAGAGAAACAGTGAAAAAGTTCAAAGTACCCGAGGAAAAATTATGCTTTTCTGAGCGAGGACTGTAGGCTCCTTAACAACTGCATGGAGAGCAGGGATTCTAGGAAGGAACATGTATTATCTCATTTAGGGAATAATTATTCCTCCCATGGATATACAGGAATGAATTATTGCTCAGTGATGTATAGGAAGGATCATGTATTATCTCATTTAAGGAATAATTATTCCTCCCATGGATATACAGGAACAAATTTAGTCAGTGATGTATCTGGTAACAGAATGGAACCTGGTAAGGAGTGTCAGACAGAGAAATGGACACATGTGGGGGACTTCTGGATTTGGTGAGATGATGTCCAAATACAGAGAAGACCTTGAAATGGAGGAGTTGGCAATCCATTTGCATGGCTTGAGTAAATTCACCTTCCCAGATGGGTTATCCTTAACCAGTTGACCACCTGACTGGATTAGATCTTATATTTTGGAGAGCTTAGCATGTTAGGTCTCTACCCAGACCTTAGGTAGATTCTATTGTCTTGGCCAGGAAAAAAAAGCTTTCCCTTAATGGGCCTTCACTGGTACTGCAACATTCCTGACTTTGAAGTTGTAACCCTAAAATCAGCTAGGAGATGAACTAAAATCAAAAATACATATAACCCATTTCTACTATAAAAAGCCAGGATGAAGTTATATAGCCCTTGGAGGCTTAACTGTTAAGTGCCTCAGAGAAGCATCCAGAAGTAGTTGCAGCATTGGCCTAAAGTTGAATGGCAGAAAGGGCATCACAGTTTGGTTGGGGCTAGTGGCACCTAGAAGGAGTCAGAGGCAATAGCTTGGCCTCAAGGTCCTATCTCTCCCCCCAACAAAGCTGCCAAATCCAATTCAGTGCAGCCAACTGGGTAGTCTGAGTGAGTCAATCCATATAGGGGCCAATACATAGCTAGAGAGAGCGAGAAGAAGAGGGTAACAGAGTGGGAGGCCTCAGACAATTAACCAGAAACCAATAAGGGGATAAAACTCTGCCAACAACCTGTCACTTCTGGAAGGTCTTGTAGCTTTATAGTCTTTCAGATAGTTCAATTAAACCTTGGGTTTAATTTTACACTATGCATAAAATAGTGTGAACTTCCTGCACGCATTCAAACTGTTTGGTCAGAAGAATCACCTAGCTGGTATGTCTGTAGTCTACCTACCCAGGTTCCAGATAAGGCTTCAGTAACTATCTGCTGGATGGCACCCAACCTCAGGAAAGCACAGACAAGACCGGGGGACATTTCTACCTCTGAGAAATGGTGTGGCTCCCTGGCATTGACTATGTTTTAAAACCTTGTCTTTTATGTTGTATAATATTAATTTTTAATTGAAACACACTGGATGTCTTTATACAGTATGCTATGATAATTTGACACATGTACACAATAAGTGATTAAATCATGGTAATAAGCTCGTCTACTTCTTCAAATATTAGTCGTTTTTATATGTTGGAAGTTTTTAGCTACTTTAAAATATATCATTCACTGTTGTACTTGGTAAGTCTCATAGCGTACTATAGAGTAGCAGAATTCATTCTCCCTGTTGAAATGTGTTTTGGTTTCCTTCATCCAGCTTCTTTCCTTCCCCCACCTAATCTCAAATAACCTTCCCATCCCAAATGACCACTGATTCACTAGATTGTTCTACAAGATCAGCTTTACACTTTCTAAAAATGAATGAGCATAGGCGTTGTCTTTGTTTCTGGCTTATTTCACTTAACATAATGACCCCCCGGGTTCATGTGTTATTGTAAATGACAGCATTCTGCTCATTCATTTTTTTTGTTGGAACTAGTCTATACATAAACTGATGGACACCTAGCTTGACTCAAAGTCTTAGCTACTGTAAGTAGCCTCAATAAATATGGGAATGTCAGTATCTCTTTGCCATAATGACTTCACCTACTCTGGATGTATATACAGTCGTGGGACTGCTGGATGACATGATAGTTCTGTTTTTAGGGTTTTTTTTTAGAATTTTAAGGCAGCATTTTAAAGATTATATGTTGTCCAATTTTTTTAAAGCTTGTTTTTTGTTGTGGTGAATACTTGAGAGAAAAACATTTTAAAGGGTTAAAGATTTATTTTGCATCTCAGGTTAGGAATCCCAGTCTTTTGTTGGCTGGTACCATTGCCTTTAGTCCCATGGTAAGGCAGAAACAGCATGGAGAAAGAGATGGTAGGTTAAAACTGCCTATCTCAGATCGTGATGAAAACAAAGAAAGAGAGAGACAGCAATGGAGGGCCCATACAGGATACTCGGCACCATTTCCCAAAGTTTCAACCACCTCCACAAGCAATAGTACTTCCCATGGAGGCCAAGCTTCACATGTGGGTCTGTGGCTGAAATGTCCTGTTCTGCCCTGTCCCCAAGGGCACAAGAACAACTCATAAAGCAAAAATGCATTCTGTCCATGTCACAGAGCCTCCTAGGTCTCAACATCTCCAGCATCCTTCAGAAGCCCAATTTGAAACCCTCTGAGGCTCAAGGAAAACTACCACAAGTTCTTTAAAAAGTCAAATCAGATGGTAACATATAATGAGACCTAGTAAATATCCCTATTCCAAAAGGGAGGGATGGGAGCACAGACAGGACTGGTGAGACCAAAGCAAAACCAAAACTCAGCAGGCCAAACACCAAATCCTGTAGCTGTGTGTCTGGCATCCCAACACGTGGCAAGATGTGAGTCCCAGAGGTCTTGGCAGCTCTGGACCTGTGGCTTTCCATTGGCAGCCACAAGGTCCCTCCCCTCGTTGCCCATAGCTTTCTTTGGAGGATGCCACATATTCCCCGCACCTTTAACTTCCTAAAGAGCTCATTATGACTTCAACTCTACTCGCATGGCCCTCACAGAGGTTCTCACAGAAACTGACCCTGCTGCACACTGGCTGACATCCCAAGCTTTTCTCTGAAAAATAAGTGGAAGTTGCCTTGTTCCCATAAGTCTTACCTTCTGTATATCTGAAAATTCACCATTGCATGACAACACCAAGCTCTACCAGAACCTTAAACGGTATTGGGATCCCCTTTGGTCATGCCTACAGTGGCCCCTAAGGGCATGGAAAGAGGGAAAATCCTCTCTGAGGAAACACTGCACAAGCAGGAAATCCTGGAGTAGCTCTTCTTAAGGGCTGTGTCTATCAAATTTATTCTTTCACACTCTACTGACTGGTTTTGTGTGTCAACGTGACACAAGCTAGAGTCATCAGAGGAAGGAGTCTCAGCTGAGGAAATGCCTCCATGAGATCCAGCTGTGAGGCATTTCCTCATTCTGTGATCAGTGGGGGAGGGCCCAGTCCATGGTGGATGGCGCTGTCCCTGGGCTGATGGTCCTGGGTTCTATAAGAAAGCAGGCTGACTACAATCCCAGTGCCAGTGATTCTGGGAAACAGGGAGGTTCCCAAGAGATATGCATGATACCCCAGAAAAGTGGAATGAGGCAGCTCTCCTGGGCAGATTGGGAACATGGGGGAAGGGGAGAGGGAACCAGGAAAAACAGAGGGGATAAGAGGAGGGGAGAAGAAAACAAGAGGGAGCAGGAAGATTGAGTCCAGGTAAGAATAGAGGAGAGCAGGATGAGAGATACCATAATAGGTGGAGTCATTATAGGTTTGAGGAGAGAGCTGACACTAGTGAGATCTCCAGAGATCTATAAGGATAACAGCAACTGGCAAACTAAGCAATAGCAGAGAGAGTACATTAATAGCCCCTTCCTGATGATAAGGTTGATGACTACCTTATGTGCCATCCTAGAACCTTCATCCAGTGAGTGATGGAAGCAGAGACAGATACCCACAGCTAAACACTGAACTGCACTGTAGCAAAGATGGAGAAGTGAAGAGCAAAGGGGTCAAGATCGTGCCGGTGAAACCCACAAAGACAGCTGACCGGACAAGGGGGAGCTCTTGAACCCCAGACTGATGGCTGAGAAGCTAACAGGGAACTGATCCAGACTCCATGAATGCAGTGTCAGTGAGGAGGCCTCAGAAATCTCTGGGGCCTTTGGGTAGTAGATCAGTGTTGACCATGGCATACGAATGAACTTTGGGAGCCCATTCCACATGGAGGGATACTCTCTCAGCCTGGACACATGGGGAAGGGCCTAGGTCCTGCCCTGGAAGAAATGACAGACTCTGGAGATCCCCCCAAGGAGGGCCTCACCCTCCCTGGGGAATGATGTGGGGACTGGGTTGGGGGCTGGGTGGGGGGTTGGTGGAGTGACAAGGGCGGAGGGGTGGGAGAGGGAGCTGGTATTGACATGTGAAGCATGCATGTTTCTAATTTAAATAAAACATATATTGAGGAAAAAAAAAAGAAAGCAGGCTGAGCAAGCCGTAAGGAACAAGTCAATAAGCAGCTCCCCTCCATGGCCTCTGCATCATCTCCTGCCTCCATGCTCCTGTCCAGATTTCCTTCAGGGATGAACAGCAATGCTGACGTGTAAGCCAAATAAACCCTTTCCTCCCCAACTCGCATTTTGGCCATGGTGTTTCGTCCCAGCAATAGAAACCCTAACTAAGACACCTCCTCTGAGCCTGGGATGGATAGTGTCTAATCTCTGTGTTGCCCTCAACAGTATCTTTCCTATTGTTTCAATGCTCAGTAGGTATCTTTTTTCCTCAATTAAAAACTATTTTACTTATTTCTATGTATATGGGTGTTCTGCCAGCATGTATGTCTGTGCATCACATTTTTGCCTGGTTCCCAAAGACCACATTCGTGCCTGGTGCCTGGAAAGGTCAGGTGAGGGCATCAGATTGCCTGGAACCCAGGTTACAGGCAGTTGAGAGGCTCCATGTGGATGCTGGGAATTGATCCTGGAAGAGCAGCCCGTGCTCTTAATGAAGCCATCTCCCCAGCCCTTGGCTTATGTCTAAAGATGGTAATCTCTTCAGAAGCCAGGCTCTCTACTTGATTTTCTCATCAAAGTACAGGTTTCCAGGCCTTTGCTCTCTGTGCTTTGTTCCCAGGTCTCAATGCAAATGACTAAAAGCAGCTGGAAACAATCATATGATGGTAACCTGTCTAGACATTTCCTTCACCTGGTTAGTTACTATTAGCATCTTTAGACGCTGGTCTACAAGAGCTAATTCCAAGACAGCCTCCAAAGCCACAGAGAAACCCTGTCTTGAAAACGAAAAAGAAAACAAAACAACAACAACAACAAAAAAAACAAGCAAACAAAAACCTCTCCGCTGAAGAGTCTCAGGACATGGACAGAGTGTAGATAAGGTCTTGTCAGATTCTAACATGAACGACTTCTAGTCTAAATCCTAATGAACTCTATATTTCCATATGCTGCCTCATGGGCACACTCTTAACTATCCAGACTCCGGCCAGAATTCCTTTCTTCTGAACTTGAACCACAACCACCCATTTATCTCTGCTTGCATCATGTTAGGGTTCCTGTAGCCATTGTCTCTAAACTTTTCCAAGGTCCTCTCACAAACCAGTGTCATCAGGAACCCACGACATTAACAATCCCATTTCTTAAAGCCAATCTTCTCCATTACTCTGTATGTCTTGTCATTTTAACCAGTATCAGACAAAACACTATGCTTACAAAAGGGGGAAAGAGGTTGGCTCACAGTTTAATAGGCGTCAGCCTATTGTCTGTGGGCTTTCCTAGCTATGCAGACATGTCATAAAGGAAAGGCATTGTGGAATAAGATTGTTAATCCCATACTAGGAAGCAAAGCGGAGCAGGCAAGGGAGGGATGTCTCTCAAAGACACAGCCTCACTGACCCACCTCCTGGAGCTAAGCGCCACTTGCTCAATCTACCACCTTCGAAAATTAGTGCCAACAGTTAGGGATTGGGCCTTTGGTATGTAATCAAGCCTGCAGAGAACATTTTATATCCAGAGCACAGCATTTGTCTCCTGAAAAAGTTTAGTCTTCAAGAGCTTGAGTCTACTAAATTCCTCCTCATTGACTAGCAATTGGGAAACTCAATACCCCTTCCATAATCAGACATCTTACAGAGACATATCCTTTTATTCTGGAAAATATTCTGTCTGCTCATACTTCCATCCATTGGCTGAGCCATATCTGTTTGAAGTCTATTAGGGTTAGAGTTCTATTTCCCTAAAATTCACACATTAAAACCTGGTTCCCTAGCACCTTACAATGTGACCTTATTTGTCAACAGAGCTATTGTAGTTGTAATTAGTTAAGATAAAGTCACACTTGAGTAGGGTAGGGCCCCAATTTATCATGTCTGTTATCTTTATAAAAAGAAAAAATGTACATAACCATGAATCAGGAGATGCAGAAATATGAATGAAATAATTGACTGGTAAATCCACAAGCCAACAAGCTACCAGGGACTTCAGGAAATGTCTAGAGGAAAGGTCTAGAATAGATCCCTTCCCTCAGTGGCCTCAGAAGAAGCCATTCTCAATGTGTCTTGATCTCCAAGTCCTCACACTTAGGACTTCTGACACAATAGACTCCTGTTGCATAAGTCACCTACTTTATGGTACTTTGTAGAGGTAACCCTACAAACCCTGTAAACTCACACAGGCTATTAAAGGCAAAAGTGTTAGGTGCTCGTATTTCCCATGTTCTTATGCTGTACTGAGGAGTGCACACTTGTGGAGTATGATGTGGTACTGTTTTTAATCCTCATATTCTCTCCCTGTAGTAGAGAGAGTAATGGGCCTACATAGATGTCCACATCCTGATGTTTGATCTTTGCAACTTGTAGATGTGTGAGGGAATTAACTTTGTGGTTGGGATTAGGGTTGCCAATCAGTGAGAAACATAGCAACAATCCAGAATATTCTAAATATCACAAGAGAACAGAAATCCTGTACATAGGCATAGAAGACAGTGAGCATTGGCCCAGTTTTGATGGCTTTGAAGATTGGGGGAGGGGTGACCAACCAAAAACTGCAATCTGCCTGAAGAAGGTGGAGAAAACAAGGAAATGGATTCTTTCTAGAGCCCCCAAGAAGAACACAGCCCCTCAAACTTCTTCTTGATTGATCCCAGTGAGACCTATTTTAGAGCTTAGCCTTTGCAATTAAAAGATAATACATTTATGCTGCTTTCAGTCACTAAATGTACAGTAATGTGATACATTAATAACAGTAAATGAATACACCCCCATTTTGCAGATAAGATATCTGAGATTTGGAGCGTTTATATCACTTATCTAACTAGTAAATGATGAAACCAAAATTGGAAGTCAGGCCCCTAAAACAAAGTTCCCCTGTTTCTATTACCATGCTAATTTGCAAAATCAAACTCTAATCCCTTTCCACACGACAGCAATTCAATCACATATCATGGCTGCCTTTAGAGTTCTCAAGAAAGTAGTTTCTTAAACTAGTCCTCAGATGACAGCTTTCAGCCTCCTAGCTTCCTGCAAAATATGGCACCCAAGCTGAACGCAATGCCAGTGTGGCTCTGATATAATTTTGGGGGACTTCCATCAGTCTTTTTGCCAAAGTTAAGAATTATAGCTCAAAATCTAAGCATCACTTTTGAGTTAAAAAATGAAGTGATAGTTTTCTTCTATTGACAAATTGGCTGTGAACTTAATGTTCGTACAACATGAGTCACTTGAGTTGGAACACTTATTTATTTGAACAGCCGGGTCGACGTCACTATAAGAAAAGTGTCATCATTCAGTCTCTACACAGATAATCTGTAAAAGGTCCCAGCGCTTGGATGTAGCTCTGATAGTTCTGATTCCTTCCTGCCTCCACTCCCTACTTCCCAGACCTGCAGGAAGTGTGGAATAATGAAGACTTACCTGCCTACCCTTGCCCAACCAGACCCAGAAGCAGTTATTTGAGATGATTTTTACAGGGATGAATACTGTCGGCAAATTAGTGTAGTAAAAACTGAGTGGAAGCCTTGGTTTTGGGTGTGAAATAAGCCCTGTGGGCAGGAAAAATGATAGTATTCAGCACACAGGAGTCAGACATTACATTTAGTAAACCAGTCATTAAACACAACCATCCCTAAAAACTAAACCTTATAAGCCTACAACTTAAGTTACTTTGAAGATGCTGATAAGTCAAAACTCAAACTCATCACTTCCTAATAAATTCGCTACTATCCCTACTCTTGAGGTTATGATTGTTGTATGTGGCTAAAATATTATGGAATGCCATCACCGTATCTCTCTTTCAAACTCCAAGCTCAGGGTCATCACTCTGATAGATTCATGTCAGTACCAGTGGGAATATTTATACCAAGAGATCAGCTAATGCTGTAATTGAGGGCATCCCTTTCTGATCCTTGGCTGATTGTCAAACAATTCCCAGCACACCACTTCCGGGAAGAAAGTCTTTCCACTGTCACCCCTGAACACACACAAAAACTGCACCCCACTTACCCTGGTGAGAAATTATGTCACCTATGTCTTCATTTTATCCACTAACCCTGAAGCTCAAAGTAAACATTTCTGGAGCTCTTCTTTAAACATTCTTTTGTGGGGCTTGGAAGACTGTATTCACACATTTATAGCTCATCTGTTCCCTCTTCATTTCAGAGTCGATTTGAATTCTATAATAACACAGGCTTAGCATTTGGGATATGCTATCTCAGAAAGTAGAATTTTAGGAACTAATGGGAATATGGCGATGCTTTTCGGTGTGTCTTGGCCTCTGATGTGTGGAGTATGATAAACCTCCTGGGATAGCCCTCTTCCTAAATTATCTTTGTGTGTTCATGATACTCGAATCTGTAAATTAAGATATGCTGGGGTTTCTCTTCGACTCCCAATTTCATTAACTTCATAACTTAATCAAGACTCTGAGGATTAACAGCAACCCCATTCAAAATATTTTTGAGAAATTGTAGGTTTGCTCCTTTTTAAAGGTAAAATGGTAGAGGGAGAAATTTATTCAATTATTAATAATTATGTAGTTTCTCGTTTTCTACTGTTAGAATTGATTGTACTAGGAGGTTAGTAGTAGATTGGATGCCAATGATGGGAGACATGGAGTCCAATCCCTCAAATTAAGAAAAACCCAGATCATACTGACCAATGAGTCTCCAGAGTTCATCAGCCTCAAAAGGAGTCCAAAGCTGGAAAAGAGGGCAACATAAAGAGCTGAATTCTTCAGCTTGATGGTGGGAATGTAGGGGGAAATATGGGGAGAAGCTGGGTAGATGGCTCAGCTGTGTAAGCATCAAGACCTAAGTTCAGATCCCATGTGGAAAAGCTAGGCACCATGCCATACTTCTATAACCCCAACACTGGGATGGGGAGTGGGTATGGGCAGGTTCCTGAAACTCATGGGTCAGCTAGCCTAGCCAAATTGATGATCTCCAGGCTTAATGAGAGACCCTGCCTCAAAAAAGACCATGGAAAGCAACTGAGGAAGATACATCATGGCAATCTCTGGTCTCTACATCCACAACCACACATGTGTACAAACATACCACATGTACATACACACACCACATGTACACATACCACATATGCATGTGCACACACGCAAACAGGCTAAGGGAAAAGGAGGAAGAACAGAGGGTTCCTGTGAAACATGGAGCCAACAAGCCTAAGAATCTGAATTTGAAGTTCAGGTTTGTAGGAAGACAAGTATTTAATAGTGCTAACATTCACTGCATGTCTGTATTGTGCCAGGAACTATGTTAAGCACTAAGTGTTTTGCATACATTATCTTTTCATACATTATCTCACCAATTATCCTAGCTAAATGGGCCAGATGAGTGATTCGAATTCTCAAAGTATTCTACATACTTCCAAGAATGAGATTTAGACAATCTGGTAAATAATCACATAAGAGCTTTAACAAAAAAAAAATCCAGTTTTGCTTTATGACTTCTACCGATTTTTTTAAGACAGTCTCACCCTCTCTCACAGGCTGGTCTCCCGTACTCAGCCTCCAAGTTTTAAGATTATAGGCTGTAAGTAACACACCCAGCTTCAACCAACTCATCTTGCTGAAGGTCAGAGGAAATGATACCAGTCAAAACAAAGTTTATTTATTTTTGGCATTGAAGAAGACATCCTTGACCAAGTCTTCTTATAACTTCAAAAAGGATGTGAGGGAAGGTATTCATGGGAACTGAAATGCTGAGAGACACGTGTTTTAAGGCAAAGAATTTGTAGGAACTGAACAAAAATCATGACATAATAGTATAATAATTGATGAAGCTGTGAGGGGAGGGTCATAAGGTCTTTTTTTTTTTAAGAAAGCAAAAATGAAACCAAGCATGGCACAGATTTACAAGTAGAAAATGCCACCCCGGATGAAATAACACCAGAGCTCACTGTCATACAGAATCAAAGAATGGCCAATTTGCTGGTGATAACTGTGTTTCTCCGTCCACTGAGTTTCTTGACTGAGAAGAGAAAGTCCCACAAGGACAGGTATATGTGATTGTGAGACTTTTTGATTTGCAATTGGGCTTTCAGCTACTGATTTGTGTCCTTTGCCTACTGCCATTTCCAAGTAATTGCAAAAATTGAATAGGGATTGTGGCAACATGAATCTAGATAGATTAAACCATGACCCTTGTAATCAAGGGGATCAGCACATACCACCCCCAGAGACGCCAATTGGACATAAGAATTATTTTGAGCTTAATATAACTGAAGAACAACAAACAAGCTAGCTCTCTATTCTCTCTCAAACCAAAGAGGTCCATAATTTACCAATCCTGAGAACTTAACTCCTTGTCTGTCCCCTCACTTCCTGTGCTATCAGTTGGTGGCTTCTTTCTCGCTCTTCCTCCCCTTCTCACATGGTCCAGCTCAGTCTGGTTTGGTCACGTCCACTCTGGACTCTCCCAGATGTCCCTGTCTCTACTTTCAGTCTCCCTTTTATCTACAATAAACTTTCTCTCCACCATACCTAGGAGGGATCAAGCCTTTTCCTTTTCTACTTCCTTTTATTTTTTTTTTCATTCAAAGGGTCAAGGACGACTAGGTCCACGGGTGCCTCTCGCAACACCTCTGCTGTTCACTCACTTCGCACGCTTGCATTTCTTTTCCATGCAGTGTGTAACTGGCATGATTCTTTTCCTGCTGCCTCTCCCGGTTACATTATTTACAGGCTCCTTTATCCGAGTGTCTTTCTTTGGAGGCTTCTGGCAGTTCAGTCTGTAAAAGCGTTAGTTTATTCTGAGGGCGCTTTCAGAAATTTCAGGGAGGTGTTAAATATCCAGCAACAGGGCTATTTCCAACCCTAATTTCAATCTCCGCTTACACGTTAGATTTCTTACTTCTGGCTGCAGACTGTTCACAGAAAGTGAGGTAAGAGCGGAGGTCACACATGCTCCAGTTCTGCTCTCAGAAGCGCCCTCGGGGTACAGAAAGCCCCTTCTCCAAGTCTGCAGTGACACCTCTTACGAAGCTCTTTATGCCGGACAGCAGCCGGGGTTTGCCTGCCTTTTGCCCTGAGATGCCTGTCAAATGAATGGCTGTGTCCTTAGCAAGTCCCCCCACCGGAGCGCTTCTTCAGGCCCTGCTTCCTATGTTTATTCCATTGTAATCCAATGCACTGATTGGACAATTTAGGGTAATTTAGAACTACAGCTGAGCTCCTTCCTGATTCCGAAGCTGAAAAAGACAAGAAATGTCAGTGTTGTTTTAAATCGCCAAATTCTGGGGTAATTTGATGGTGAACATAGTGGCTATTTTTTGTCTGTTCCTTGTTTAAAGAGGGCTATATATTAAATAGAAAATTGTTTATTTTTTTATTATAACTTTTCTTTTTCTCTCTCTTTTTTTTGTTTTGTTTTGTTTTGTTTTTTTGAGATGGGGTTTCTCTGTGTAGCCCTGGCTGCCCTGGGACTCGCTCTGTAGACCACGCTGGCCTGGAACTCAAAGAGCTCCACCTGCCTCTACTGGGATTAAAGGCATGTGCCACGCCAGTTGGCTACAATTTTTCACTTAAAAGCTAACATCAGTATCTATTTGTGATTCACTAATTTACATTTCTAGGGTTAGCTTTGTCCCAGACTCTGCTGTGCTAAGAGACTAATTCTCTAACTTCTGAAGAATGTAGCACAGGGTTTGACAAAGAGATCTCAGGTAAGTAAAATATTGAGTTAGCTGGGAGCTACTTCTCATTATTGTAATTATGGGTCAGAAGACCAGTGAGATACATTTTATGTCTTAAAAGATGAGGCGAGGGTGTAAGGAAGAATAAGTGAGTTAACAGTCACAGAGAAATGATAAATTCTTTTTTTTTTTTTTTTTTTTTTTTTGGTTTTTACGAGACAGGGTTTCTCTGTATTGTTTTCGAGGCTGTCGGTCCAGCCCAGCCTCGAACTCACAGTGATCCGCCTGCCTCTGCCTCCCGAGTGCTGGGATTAAAGGCATGCGCCACCACCGCCCAGCGAAATGATAAATTCTTAAAATAAAAGAAATGTATACAAATTTGTATGGCATCTAGGAGGAACAAGTGGTTAATTCTGGATAGCAAGGATAATGGAATAGGCATGTCTTGAAGGTAGAATTAAAATTCTCAAGTTGGAGAAGACCATAGAAAGCAACATGTATGAAGGACAGAATGAGTCTGGGGAGTTGTCACGCATTCACCCATTCATCCATCCATTCATAAGGACAGAATGAATGAAAAGAAAATCCGCCAACACCATCCTACTTTCTTTAATCCTACAATCAACTGGGTGAGGTAAAACAAGACAGACAAATAGTAAGTAAAGATAAACACCAGTAGCGACTGTAAGGAAGAATACAGAACAAAGGGAAGCCAGATGGAGAGTCCTACCTGCATGGATGGCTACAAAATGCTTCCGGGAGGAGTCAATATTTTAGCTATAACTGATGGGTGAGGAGAAGCAGATATACAAATACAAAGAGAAATCAGGTCCAAATCATGGGATGGAACCACAGGCCCTGAGAAGACAGGGTGTACTTGTACTCTAGGGCATACACTACAATGTTGGGGTACCAGGAAAAGGTTGTAATGTGCTCTGATATAGTTCAGGACAAATTATCCAAGACAGATGATTGTCCCTCAATTTGCCTGGTAATGTTTGTCACACTTTTTTTTCTGTCAACGTCTTTTTGTATAAAAACTAGAAACAGAAACCTCAGCATATATCAGAGATGTTGCCATATAGGAAGATCTTGGAGTAAGTAAAGGCCAGACAGCATAGAGCAGCAATAGGTAAAAGCAAGAAATAGTAGGCTGCAAATCATGGATGAGATCATAACTAAAGCCAGGATAAGACCAGAGAGACTGTAGAGACAATATGTATCTAATAGTCTATGTATACATGCATCCTATAGTAAGTCATCAAATGTTTGTTTGGTTATACTCTACAGCCCACTATGACAAGGACAAGTTAGTTTGTCCAAAAAAACTTCCTCAAGAACCTATCAAATCATCCTGATAATAGACATGATTCTCACTTTCTTATGGTCCATCTGGCCTAGACTTCCTCCCACTGTACTGTCATGGTTACTCAAGTATTATTTCAGCCACAGATCTTATAAATGGAGGAATTATATATGTGTCTTACTTTTCTCATTTCTCTGAGAAAAAATACTCGGCAAAGAAATTTGAGGAAGGGTGGGTTTACTTTGGCTCACAGTTCTAGGGGATACAGTCCCCTGTGGCGGAGAAGGCGCCTGGGGCAGCTGGTCACATTGCAGCAACAGTCAGGAAGTACGTAGGGGGAGATGAATGCTGATGTTCAACTCACTCAACCCTTTTATTAGGTCTGAGACCCTGGCCCCTGGAAAGATACTGACCACATTTAAGATCAACACTCCCATTTCAGTCAACCTAATCTAGAAATCCTTTCACGGATACATTCAGAGATTTCTCTCCTAGATGACTGTAAATCCTATGAAGTTGACAGTCAACATTAACCAGCACAAGGTGTTATTGCTACAGGAAATCTGCTTGGGTGCTTCAGTCTGTGAGACTGCAAATAAACTCAGCTCCCCATGCTAGTCTCAGACATCATATTCCATAGGTGACTCATGTCCTGTACTGTGACTCAGACTGTGTAGACCTGGGCAAAATGGAAACAATGTTTGGCTTCAGATGCAGAGAATTGTGTGTCATGCCCTAGGCAGTGACTTTGAAACACTGGATACCTGGACTTGCTATGAGCAAGAACTGGCATTTAATCAGGCCCGTTCTGTGACATCAACAGGTGTCTTCCTTGCTTTGACTTCATCTCATTAACTCTCAATGCCTCTCAATGACCATGAATGCTAGAAGTCTGGGACGCTATTATATTTCTGACCTTTAACTACCATTGACTTTTATGAGAAGAAAACCATTTCTCTCAAACTTCAAACACCTCCAGTTCTCCCATAGACTCGGGGTGGTCTTGTTTGAATTTGTCATGTCTAAATGCGGTTTAGAAGTTCAGATCCTAATTGAATCTTTTCTAACTGTCAGGTGGTGCTTGGGGAATGGCAGTCATCAAACATATTGGCAGTGATTTGGGAGATAGAGGAAAAATTCTTTGTAAGAATTATCTTAGCTTGGAGACTTGCTAATGAGACACAGATAAGTCTTACATATTCCAAACATTTTGGACTTAGGCAGAAATGTTGCCTCTTTTAGAGGATGCATTGATCACCCAAAAGAACCTCTTCATTTGCAATGTTCTATGAAGAATGAACTAAGAGGATGGCACTCTAAGAAAAGAAAGAATCTCAGTAATTGCTCTTCATCAAAGAGACATCTTACCTCTTAATAATTCTGGAAATTGCTAAGTGTGGTAAGGCAGAACTTTTCAATAACATCAATGGATTAATAACTGAACAAAGTTGGGAATTCAAGAGTATCTGCTCTTTTTAAAATAGATATCAGAGGTGATATTTTTTAAAGTTGGAGTTCTAGAAATAAAACAAGCTAATGATAGAACTTCAAAAAAGAACCAAAGTCAGTACTGGTCTTTTACATTGGTAGGGACTAAGGAAGTAGAATCAAAGAACCAAAGCACAGGATTTTATGACCAAAAAAAAAATCTGTTTTGAGACCATTTTTTCATTTTTATTGAAATCATGCTGTACCACCACCCTCCATGAACAGCAACCATTATCACCGTTATTGTTAGTGTTTATTCACAAGGCTGTGTACTACATCTTATGCTCTCATTTAATCATCACTAATGACCCAGTATCAGTACCTCAGCATCAGCACCATTTCATAATTGAGATGTCTGTAGAAACAGGCTAACTTGTCCAAGAGCACACACCAGCAACAGGAAGAAACCAGATGCCAATTCCAGAATCCTCTCTCCTGGCTAGCCTCTTAGAGAATGACTCCAAAGAGGTGGCATTGTCCTGATAAGCAACTGGACCCTTGTTCTTTTCTGAAACAGCACCTTTCTGAGTCCCTTCTTATTTCCTAAAATACTATAAATCTCCATGTCCCAAAGTTGGGTGTGGCAGTACATGCCTGTAATCCTAGCACCCGGGAGGCAGGGCCAAGAGCATTACAATTTTGAAGCCAGTCTCAGCTACACAGCAATTATGAGGCTAGCCTGAGCTACACAAGATACCCAACATCAAAACAAAATTAAAAAACAACACTAAACAAATATACAAACCCAAACCAATGAATTGCCCCACATTCTAGGATACATGTTATTTTCTTATAGTTAGAATATATTCTGATGGCAATTTGTTTGTTTTTATGTCTGTGCATTATTTTTTCAGTACATTTAATTAGCATAGAAGACACTAGATACCACTGTGACATTTTGAATCAAAGTGTGGTTTAGTAGATCCTCTTCCCCTCTTGCCTCACCCCTACCCTACTAAATTCTTTCCTTTCCTCCTTTGTCTTCCTTATGTCTTTTGACCACTACCCCATTATTCCTTATCATCAATTTTTACCCTCCTCATCTCCTAGGTTTTTAGGCTTTCTCTACCTGTGCTCCCACGTACATATAATATATACCTTACAGGTCAGAGTCTGCGTATGGGAAAGCATACATGAGTTTGTCTTTCTGAGTTTGGTTCATGTCACTGAATATTATGCTTTCCAGATCTATCCATTTTCCTGAATGCTTCATGATTTACATTTTTTCTCTTCAGATGAGTGAAACTCCACTGTGTAAATGCACTATATTTTAATTATGCACTCATCTGTTGATGGTCATCTAGGTTAGTACCATTTTCTTGCTCATAAATATAGTAGCAAGTGACAAGTTATGGAGGACTCTGGATATAGACACTTTTTTAATGCCCTATAGATCACATCTATACATTCTTTATGTATCCCCAACTCTTCTGGCTGTCCCTAATGCCAATCTGCCAGGAGAACCCTCATCCCTCACCCTAAGTATCTTACTTTACCAGAAGAGTAAAGTTTCTCTTTTTATCCCCTTCATCCACTCAGCTTTTAAGAAATACTGATTAAATCAATTTTAATCACTAAATTAACTCAAGCAAGGTTGTTTAATTAACTTTAATTTTAGGAAAATGAAATAATGGAAAGAACCTCTGATGGCCAAATCATATCTGAACCCTAGCAGGCACTATGAAAACTGGTGCATGAGAGAAAATAAAATAAACAAAGATAGCTGCAGATGACACAGCTTTGGTTGAGTCTCTGTCTATGCCTCAAGTTCAACTGCTTCTGTATTCCAATGGCACAAGATGTGGCTATGATTCAGTCTTCCCCAACTCCTCATTCAGCATTATTGATCAGACAATGGGAGTCACAGGAAGGGTGCTGCATTCCAACTTGAATTCATTTTTCAAGGTGGCTGCCATTAAACAGAAGTTCAGAAACACAGGCCACATACCGTGACTGTCAGCTGAAGAATTAAGAGCACTCTATGCCTTAATTACTTTCAAATGCAACAAATGAAAGGATATGTACTTATATTCTTTTAAAAAATCTATCACATTTATACGTTTAGTGAGGGTCATGCATGTGTTACAGTATGTGTGTGGAGGAGGGTAGGCAATTTATGGTGGCAGATTCTCTTGTTCACCACGTGGCCCTAAGGATCAATCTCAGACTGTCGGGCTTGCCAGCAAGTGCCTTAGTCTGCTGAGCCATCTCCAGCTCTACTATGGTTTTAATGAAATCATGTCTTTAATGCTGTAATCACCCCAAAATGTCACCACCACTACTACCCAAAATGCAACAGGTGCTGTGAATTTAGTTCAGGTATTGATAATCACACACACACACACACACACACACACCAACATAGGTTTAGAAATGGTTTCAATGGCTTAGCTTTTATTGTTCATGAAGTTAGGCTTGGGTGAGAATTATTACAGGCAGACCAGGATTATATGTGATTTCCGTTTCCTACTGGGGCCAAAGGAAGAGCCACTGGCCCTCCAAGAACTTGTTACACAAATATGTAGTCGAGGGTAAAGTGAAGCTTGAAGGGACTTAGTGACTTCACATCAGGAGTTGAGTTTGAGTTGTGACAGTGAGGTGAACTATATGCTTGGCCTATAAAAAGCCTCCTTAATTCCAAAGGCAAACTATTTTATAGTTCTGTACCAGAGGACAGGTGGAAGATAAACTGGTATGTCCCTTAAATTTTCAGAGTTGCATGGTTTGCTGGCAAGAATTTCCTAGGGTTCAAAATAGGGGTCACAGAAACAATAAACTAGAGCATATCTCCCAGAGGGATCCGTGATGTAACCAGGAAGACCTTGCCTCCAGTCAGGCCTGCTCTAGAGGTCCATTGGTCCATCTCTTTTCACTTTTCCTTTAATACTATCTCCCCTCTTCATTTTACAAATAGAAGCTGCCCCGCCCCCTAGAGCCTTTGCAGGGTTTGTGTCTATCTGCATGCAGATAACAGGCTGAAGGGGTCCTGAAAGCTGTGCAGTCGATACTGAGGGATTGACTATGGGGACAAGTGATGGTAAAATGTCTATAAGGGAGACAGCTTTATCCCAACATCCTTTCTTTTCCAGGCTGGAATGGACACGAGACAGCATCAGCCATAAGAGAAACACAGATAGACAATGCTTAAAGAGCTTGCCTAACACCCTCTGTATCAGCTGCTATTTCTGGATTGCTACAGAAGACATAACTAGCATCTTACATAAACCATCCCATTTGGGGGCTTGTGTTATAGCAGCTGATCCTTTCTCCAACTTACACAAAACAAAGAGAATGAAAATATTAAGAACTCAAGCATATCTTTTATGAACCCCCTCCCTGCTGAACCTTTGGCTTTTACTTTTAACAAGTATAACCAAGAAGCTTCAAATGGAACTGGCATAAACAAGACCTAAAAACTACATTTGACTTTCACAGATTCAATGTGCTTACCCTCTCTTCCAAGAACCAACCTACAGCATACAGTTGCATGTATATTCTTTGGGCCTAAATGGATACATGTAGCTAATATAAATTATGAGTATCGAATTGACAAATGAAAACTCAGGTTGATTAACATGTTCTCTTTTATTCCAACACAGACATATGTCCATGGGCTCTTAAGGTTTATGTGTTCGCTATAATCAGTTAATCATAGATAATTGGATGAGGATAAAACAGACTTCATCTCCCTCCGTGTGATGCCAAGACGATGATTTTCTCTGATTCTTGGTTTCATGTTACCCGGTGCTTCAGAATAGTTCTGTGTTGCTAAGACAACAGGGACACTTGCAACAGAAAACTGGGATTGAAGTCAAGGCACGGAAGCAGCCTCAAAGGATGTCATGAATAGTGTATGCCAGGCCTTATTCACAGTGAAACCTGTTAACACCTGATTTAGAAAAAAGAATGACTATTCTCTTCCAGAGGACCAGGGCACTCTGACAGCTTCCACTCTGACAGCAAGAGGACAGTGACATATGGGCTGTGAAGGAGGGAGCCATCACTTCACTTAGTGTTCAAAACCCCGTGGAAACAACTGAGGCAAGCCTGCCCTTCCATTCCAATTTTATTCTAAGGGCAGCATGTCTGCAGAGCGAGAAGAAAGCCAAGGTCAACGCTATGCCGTCAGTTGCTCTTCCACTGAAAATGTGTGCCATCTCATGTGAATGAAGGCTCCATTCTGGGTGGTGAACGGGGTGGGTCTCATAGCTGCTGGGACTCATGGTTGGTGTTTGGACTTTGAGCCTATGAACAGATGCAAAGGGGATTGTTTCCGATGCTTTTTTTTTTTAATGAGAGAGGGTGTCAACATGTATCTCTGGCTGTCCTGAAAGTCACTATGAACACCAGGCTGGCCTTGGATAGAGAGAGATCCACCTGTGCCACCATGCCTGGTTTCGATGCACTTTTGAAGGTACAGAAAGCCCAGGGGCAGTGCGGTGAGCCAGGCTGCATGGGCAGTCCTGTCTGAGCAAACTGATCAAGTGCGCCAGTCACCCCGTTTTAACATCAGAACATCAAGGCAGGGAAAACGAAATGCTTGAACAGACTTTGTTTTCAGTTCTAAAAGAAAAAAAGGAAAACAGCATTTAACTATAAAGTGAAGAGTGTTCTTCATGTCATGTATATCCTACTGCACAGAAAAAAAAAACCTTCCAAAAAGAAACAAAAAAAAAACTGAACAGTGAGTCTGGGTACATGGCTCAATGGTCCAGAGCTTGTCTAGCATGTGGGATGCCCTTGTTTTGATTCCTAGCACTTCAAATAAATGAATAAATAGCATAAACAGATAAATAAGAACTCTGTGTGCCCAGAGTTTGGACAGACCTTCAGAATCATGTCCCTCTCTCACAAAGTCATCTGGCCAGAAACAATGGCCACACTAATCAGCCAATGGAGGATGCTTTCAGGCTTCAAAGGGAAAAAAACAGAGTGGCTGGAGGCTGAGTTACCACTGTAGAATCCCTTTTTCAAGTAGTAGTCAAGATACTATTTACTCATGGAAAATGGTGGTTATGCAGTAAGGTTAACAGTTCTGCAGATTCAAATGTTAAGTTTAATCTAGCGGAGTCAAGTAAAAACCGTTAGACCCCTATTAAATACCCTGGTGATCCAAGCATAAAAAAAGAAAATAGAAAAGAACACAGAGCACTGTATTTTAATATTTGTAAGTAGCATAAATCATAATGTTTTGTATACTACACTATACAAATAAGATACTGTTGCTTTCCAAAGAAAACCAACTTCTTAGAGGGCTTTCCAAACAGCTCCATATAGCTAAAAGCTTGACCCTTTATCCATTGCTACAGCACGTGGAAAACAGGTGATGAGTCCCAGAGTCTTCCAACTGTGTCTGTTTCTGCTGCCACTGAAGCAGGTGCCTCTTGGAGGCCTGTTGTGGCTCCTTCCATCTCCTGCGCCACCAAATGTGGGCTCTGCAGGGCAGGCGAGCACTGACAGGGCAGCCTCTGTGCTTGGCTTCCCACAATCCTCCTCCCTGTTACGAGAACTTGCGCTTCTTCATGGCTTCTGCCTTGACGGCCAGGCTCTTGGCACAGATGGTCAGGACCACAATGAGGACGCCCACCACAAATGTCACCACTGGCCAGAGGAAGCAGTGCAGGAGGACAATCTCATCATGTGTGCGATGCAGGAGAACATCCTCCGGCCTGCAAGAGAGTGGGGGACAGGGAAGGAAGAGCAGTCAGACTTGTACAGCACCAAAAACTCTGCAACCTGCAAACACGCTCTGGTTCCAGCCCAAGGGGATAATCACCCTTGAATGTGAAGGCTCTGATTACAGACACCTTACTTTCTGCTTCAAACCAATTTCCAAAAGCTGTGAGCTCTTGAATCAAGCAATTGGTGCAAATTTGCATATCACTTCTTATATCATTTGCATGCTGCAAAATGTCAAAGGTATAACATCATTTTGCTATTTTTTTCCTCCACCCTAAATTGTTTCCTTTTTCCTCCTCTCCTTTAAACTCACTGGCTAATGGGCTTGGATGAGGCGAAATGTTACTGATGGGCAGGCCTTCTTCAAAAAACCTAAACTCCATCTTGGCATTTGGATGGATCCCAAGTGATTTTAACTGGGAGGGGAGGACTAATGTCATTGTTCAAGCTAGGGTGACAGAAGATATATAGCCCAAAGGCATGTCTAACCTGCAGTGCTGGCCACGTGCATCCCAAGACAACCATGAGTGCAGACCACCACACTGAAATACCAATACATCATATCATAGCATCAAATTGGGCACCCCTAGTAGTTCTTAGGTCAACTGAGCTTTGCAATGTGAATCAAAGACTTTCTTAATAAAAACCTTTATTAAGAAAACAACAACAACAAAAAAGCAGGCAATGAGTGAACAGTCATAGTCTATGATTCTGCATGAAACTTATCTATTCGTGCCACTGCCTACTTTCTTAGCAGCTCTTGCAAAGTGGCAGTAGTAGATTTCTATCTTGTCAGGGTGAATGTCTACATCTATCTGTGATGAGACACTCTCCACAAGCCATGTTCAACCGCCTTGGCAATTAGACAGATGTCTGGGAGTTTTCATACAAGTGGCATATATTTTATGAAATATTTGCATGCCACCCACAGGAAAGTTTACTCTATTATCCTACTACTGTAGGATATTTACCTATATTTCCTCCAGAAGAAAGTTGCAAAGTAATTTGTCCCACTATCCTCAAGAACATCAAAGGCCTCAGAGCCCAAGGGCAGTGCCTTTAACGGGGAAATATACCCCTGGGAGCTACCATTACTCCAAGCTCTTATTTCCCAGAAGGTTAATAAAGGACACTGGGTAGTTCTTTTTTGTATAGTGAAGTTGCCATCCAGCATCAGCAGAAACAGCTGTGTAGGCTGGCTTTGAGTTGATTGAATTCTTGTGCCTTTCTTCTTTGGTGCATAATTTAAAATTTTGTGCCTAAAGTGAGATTCTAGTTGACATTTCTACAACAATTTATACCAAATAATGCATAATCATTGTAGCAATGAGGCCCAAATAACCCTCAGCTTGCAGAAATCACTTCAGTTACTCCTATTGCAACCCACTGTCTTCAAGGCCTGAGCTATCATTCATTTAAATTTGGATCCTGTCATTCTATAGGCATTTGTTATTAACTTTTTGCTGCTACCAAAGAGCCTGCCTGTGTTGCAGCCTTATTATCCATGTAAACATTAAAGAATGTATGCCTGAATCTAAAGGAGGAGAGGCCAAGGCCCCAGAGCAGCCGAGGTTCAAGGCAATCTGAGTCACTTTTAGAGTCTTTGGAGTCTTACATTGCCAGCACTCCTTTGGCTCTCTTCCCAGCTATGGGTGCCACAGCTGGTAGACAACCCTACCTCAGTGTGGTAGAATATTATTTTAAGGTGTGTGACGTTTGTTTATGCTGTATTTGTTTAACTCTGTGAAGATGTGATTCTTTGCCTGTCTAAAACACCTGATGGTCTAATAAAAAGCTGAACGGTCAATAGCAAAGCAGGAGCAAGGATAGGTGGGATTGGAGGGCAGAGAGAATAAACAGAAGGAGAAATGAGGAAAGAAGAGAGCAAGAAAACAAGGAGAGAGGATGTCAGGAGCCATCCACCCAACCACCCAGCCACCAGTAAGGAGGAAAGTAAGATGTACAGAAGAGAGATAAAAAAGCCCAGAGGGGCGCCGAGCGGTGGTGGCGCACGCCTTTAATCCCAGCACTTGGGAGGCAGAGGCAGGCGGATCTCTGTGAGTTAGAGGCCGGGCTGGACCGACAGCCTCCAAAACAATACAGAGAAACCCTGTCTCATAAAACCAAAAAAAAAAAAAAAAAGCCCAGAGGGAAAAGGTATATGGGTTAATTAAAGTTAAGAAAAGCTGATGAGAGCCTAGACACTGGGGTGAGGGTGGAGAGGTGCCTTGGTCCTGCCCCAACAAGATGATGGGACAGACTTAGACTTCCTAGTGGAGGCCTTACCCTCTCTGAGGAGCAGATAAGAGGTAGCGGGAAATGGAGGGAGTGGGAGGAGAGGAGGGAGGGGGAACTGGGATTGGAATGTAAAAAATAAATTAATTTAAAAAGAGAAGAAAAAAATAAAAGCCAGTTAGAAGCAAGCTAAGGCATGGCATTCATAACTCCATGTGTGGTGGGATTCTCAAAAAGCCAAAAGAGTGAAAACCATTTCACACAACACCTAAGTGTGCAAGAGAAGGCCCAACCTGTCTCCCAGGATGCTCTTTCTGGAACATACTATCCTATGCCTTTAAAACTATTGATCCAAACTATTGATACCAAGAGGAGTTGTAGACTCTTCATCAAAGGGGTCAGATACATAGAACATGCATACACTTGATACCAAGGAAAACCAAAGAAAATGAGAAGAAGGGGATTGGGACTTTTATTTCTGTAGTAACTACATATGTCATTTGCAAGAGTATTGTGATTTTGTAACTAACTTTCCAGTAAAATGCTTGTGTGTAGATACTCTTTGGTATTCTTTCTCCACTCATTATTCAGGATATTAGTGAATTCCTTTATCACAATATCAAACAAATGAGCCAGTGAAACAGCTCCTACAAGGGACGCCGGAACAGCCATACATGCCATCCAGACCATTGAAACACAGTTTGAAGAGCACATGATGGGGAAAATGTGAAGGAAAAGGACAAGAGAGAAGGAAGCAAACAAAAACGGCTGGTCCCGGAAGCTTGTCTGCCTTAGAAACTTTCTAGAATTCTATCTCCTTGTTCCTGGGCAACCTTAACATTTTAAAGCTCTGAGCGACAAAATAAAATGACTCCTTTGAGCTGAATTTCAACTGCTTTAACAAATCCTTCTTTAGTGGTAGAAAAAAATTATCATACACATTTCCTTAAAAACCATGCATGTCTGTTTCTACTTCAGACAGCTTGAAGATGCCCCACGTTCTCCTTGGATAGGGAAAACTCATTTCTCAGGTTGCAAGTCACTCGGTTAAATGAGATCACCTTAAAATTACTTCTTCCAGACTAAGTTTCTCTCGTTTCAGCTGGGATTATAGTACCGTCATTGGAAGGCCTTTCCTGCCTCAGTTACCTATTTCCTCTGGGTTGGTTGACCAAAAACCATTTGGCTTAGAATTCACTTTTTCCCATGGTTATGTGATGAAAATGAAGAGGAGCTTCATTAAATATAGACAATAAAAGCCAAACATGGTTACTCTCTACCTGGGGTTCTTGTGGAGGGTGTAGGAACTGCAGTGGAAACCGAGTGAGGAAGATGAATGAGCATAATGAGGAACCGTGGGAAAGGATGGCCTGCAGCTGTGAAAGGGCACAGCTGGAGTGATGAGGACACCTTTGCTGGCTCAGTGTTTTCTTACATTCGGTGTTCACTAAGCTACTAAGCACATGGTTGTAATGAGAGGTTCTTTTTCTCTTTTCCCAGATGGTCCTGCAGCCCTTGAGCCCCAAATGAACACACTAACTCTGTCTTAATCATTAACCCATTTCCATTAATCTATTTCTTCCTGGTCTTATGTTACTGGAGAAGGATCCGGACCTTTAACTCCTTTGGCGACTCACATGGTGACTGTTCTAGTGGGCCCTCTCTCTGCCTACCTTTCCCAGAATTCTCCTCATCCTGTAATCCCACCTATCTTCCTGCCTTATTGAACAACAGTGTTTTATTCATCAACTAATAAGAGCAACATATATATAGAAGGACATTCCCCATCATATGGTGCCTGCCAGGTACTATAGAAACACGTTTCGTGTGTGTGTGTGTGTGTGTGTGTGTGTGTGTGTGTGTGTGTGTGTGTGTGTGATGTGGGTGCTGGGAATTAAATCAGGGTCCTGTGGAGATGTTCAACATTTTACACATTACATATTACTAGCAAGCCTTACTCATAGCATACCGTATCATTAGAAACATTTTCACACTTTAGGGGGAAATTGTAAAGCCTAAAATGTTTCGTCATTACTTTGATCAAAATAATTCCACAAGCATGACATAAGCCCCACATGCCAGGGCAGTGACTTGGTTGCACGGCCAAAGGACACCAAAAAAATGTGAAGATTTCATCACTTGAGCCTTTCAGAACAGGTGCCATCTAGGCCTGCTTCAAATCTTATTTATTATTTATGACATGACCTAGTTTCAAAAGGAACACAAAATGAATAATATAAACAGAAGATTTGAATAAAATAAAATCCTTAATTGGACAGTAGAAACCAAGAGCAATGTAATTAGAGTGGGGAAAAGGTAAAAGCTTTACACCATGCTTAGTGAAATAAAACTTATCTCTGAGCCCCCTGGTACTCAACAGTGGTGGGGAAGGAAACACTAGTTACCTAATGGCTATTACATAAGAAAAGGAAACAAGAGATTTGGCATTTTATGAAGACTAACCTAGAAGAAAAACTATTTTGTGTGTACATTTACTTAAATGAGCTAATGTGTTGCATTCTGAAGGCCCAGGATAGCAGTTTCCTCAAAGCTAACGATGAAGTCTCTGTGGGACTTCTTACCACACTGAGTCCAAAGTCTCAGGTCTGCAGGATGGAACAGCATTTTCAGTGTATGGTGTATCCATCACACCTGAGAACAAACTGAGCCAAACAATGCTTACACGACACTGGGTCAGCATCAGCATGGCTTCTGACAGGGGCTGCTCCAGACTGAAACCCCGAGGAAGCCGAAGTATGGACTCTGCTCTTGCCATGGAGGTAACAAAATAAAAATCCACCAGGAAAGCTTCTTATGTGTTCTTTGACAGCTTGACTGAATCTGTGTGAAGGTGGGTTTTAGACGGTCTTACAAAGTTTGCTACCTAAGTCTTAAACGTGTGAACAAGAATTTAAATGAAATACCACCAGTGGGCCTAATGACCTGGGTTTGATTCTCTGAATCTGTGTGAAAAAAATGTTGGCCATGGTGGCCTGCACTTGGAATCCCAGCACTGGGGAGGCAAAAACAGGCAGATCCCTGGGGCTCGCTGGTCAGCCAGTCTAGTCTATTGCTAAGGCCCAGGCCAATGAGAGAGCTGTCTCAAGGACTGATGGCTCCTGAAGAATGATGCCTGAGGTTGTCCTTTGACCTCCACACATACATACATGAGAACATGCACACATATGCAAAAAGCATTACTGTGGTTGGGTGTGAGGAACTTGGAACTCTGGAGGTGGTAGAACGTTAGCTTAGGCTGAAGACATTTGAGGTCAAACAGACAAGACGAATGCCTTCTAGAAATTTCCCTTCTCTGCATAGCCACAAAAATTCTGGGACATGAGACTACTATACATCTCTTCTCTGAGAGTTCCAGTCTTCACAGAAGATCATCACAAACTTTCCTTCCTAAAAGTCAATTTGGCTGTCCCTGGAGCCTTTTCTTTGCCACCACCAAGTACACATGCCCCAAATCTAACCACTTCCTTATTTATTTGAGGTCCTATGCATAAAACACATTTAACAACTACAATAAAGTACCTGATGTTAGTATTCAGGCATCTGTACTGGCCTGCCCTTGGGGTTTTGACAAAAGCCCTCAACTGAAGCCTCTAAGAGCACCATCTGTGCATATTCACTGTGCTCCCTTTTAAAGCGCCCTGCCCACCTCCTTCTCTCTTTTTCTCTCTCCCTCTCCGTCTCTCTCTCCCTCTCTCTCTCTTTCTTCTCTCTCTCTCCCTCCCCCTCTCTCTCACCCTCCCTCCCTTTCTCTTTCTCTCTCTCTATGCTCCTGTCCCTGGTCTCCTTGCTACCTTTTCCCTTTTTATGATCACTTTCCCTAATAAAAAATCCCTCTGCTCAAACCCTGTTGCATGGCGTCTTTCTCTTGCACATGCTGCTTTTCTGAAATTACAACACTTGAGACAAGTCATTTATGGAGAAGAAAGATTTCTTCTTCTGCCACATCATCCTGGCAGCGTGAGACAGGGGAAGCCCTCTCCACTAACAGAAAATGAAGGGAAAGACAGACAAGGGTCCCACAATCCTCTTCTACACCATGGCCCCAGTGACCTCAAAACCACCTTGTTGTAGAATATTAGTTTAACTATGCAAAGATGTGTTACATTTGTTTCTGCTGCCTTTATTTAATTATGTAAAGATGTGCTGCTGTTTCACCTTGCCTGCCTACGCTATCTGATTGGTCTAATAAAAAGCCGAACAGTCAATAGATGGGTAGGAGAGGGATTGGCAGGGCTGGCAGGCAGAGAGAATAAATAGGAGGACAAACCTAGGTTACAGAGAAGGAGAAGAGAATGAGGGAGAAAGAGACATACCCAGGAGTAGAAGCCAGGCAGACATGGAGACAGCAGGAAACTAAGATATACAGAGAGAAACACAGAGGGGGGGAGAGAGAGAGAGAGAGAGAGAGAGAGAGAGAGAGAGAGAGAGAGAGAGAGAGAGAGAGAGAGAGAGACTGGTAAAAAAGTCCAAGGCAAAAACATAGATAAAGAGAAACAGATTAAAATAAGAGCTAACTAGGGCTGAGCATTCAAAAATAATAAGTCTCTGTGTCGTGATTAAGGAGCTGATTGGTGGCATAAAAGAAAACATCTGGTACACTACCCGATAATGTTCCATTCTTCAAAAAATAATACCTTTTGATACAGGAGCCACCTGAGTTGTTCAGAACCCAAACAATAACAGAGTGTTATTGAATAACTTGGCTTTTAGCAATACCATATTCTGTGGCCCCGAGACCTGACTAAAATGTACTATATGAAAATACCAAATTTGGCCTACTAATTAACAATT
Source organism: Mesocricetus auratus (assembly GCF_017639785.1). Taxonomy (NCBI): domain Eukaryota; kingdom Metazoa; phylum Chordata; class Mammalia; order Rodentia; family Cricetidae; genus Mesocricetus; species Mesocricetus auratus. The sequence goes on along the minus strand of NW_024429195.1, from coordinate 54,078,886 downwards.
TAAAAAATTGAAGTCATTTTCTACTTAAAGATACTAAGGATTGGCCAACAGAAACGCTGGGAACCAGAGGTACATAGTTGTAGAGTGCATACTTAAGACGCACAAGGCCATGGGTTTGCTCTCTAGCACATAAGAAAGAAGTTGCATTTGATTTTGGTATAACCGACCCATCCTTGTTGAGAGTAATTAGCCGATATGTCCAGTTGCTGGGGAAGCAATCATAAGACCTTGCCAAGAAGGCAGAAACAGAAACAGTACACTTGTCTTCCATGATGGCTGCAGGAGGGCACTTGCACAGCTCACTTTACAACAGTGACAAGCCACACGGTGCTTTACAGTGAGAGCTCTTTGCATCAAGATTCTCTACTGTGGGGACACACTTGGAACCCTGGGGTAGTATAAAGTTAGCTCAGGCTGAAGATATATAAGATTAAACAGACAAGGCAAACTCCTTCTAGAAATTTCCCTCATCTGCATAACCACGCAACTTCTGGGACATGAGGCTACCATAAATGTTTTTCTGATAGTTCCAGTCTTCACAGAAGATCACTCACGCTTGCAGAGGCAAACATTCTCACAAGCTTCTCCTCCTAGAAGCCAATTTGTCTGTCACTGTTCTTTGCCCCTCCCCCACTAAGTATGCAAGCCCCAAGTCTAATCATTTCTTCTTTTATTTGAGGGTCTGTGCATAAAACGTATTTAATAGCACATATCAAGTTTGTTTGCACTTTCTCCTGTTAATGTATTATTTGTCAATTTCATTTCAGTCTCCAGCCATTAAATCTGGAGGAGTAGAGGGTTTTTCCTCCCCTATACAATTATGAGCTCTTTTTGACTCACTCGGGCTTAGCAATGATGTTATTGTAGGGACTTTAAAAAGCCTGCATGGCAGTTATCTCAGGAGCGTGGTTTTGCTCCAGAGGGTTCCTGTCTATGGATAGCATGCTCACCACACATCTATAAATGTTAGTCGCACCCTCTTAGTCATCCTCTGCTGTCTTTCCCAGGCTGACTAAGAGTGGCGATATGTAATTGCACAGGGGTTACCTACCCAGTGGGAAAAGTTAAGTCAAATCCAAATCTACATGGTGTGCAGAGAAAAATTTTCACTTGACTGTGGCAGCAGATGTAGTAAAGTAGCAGGCATGTTATTTTGGAGCAACAAAGAGTTGAATTAATTATAAATCTGAAAGCGTATAATAGGTCCGTGTTGAAGGAAAGGCCTGAATAATCCGGAAGTGCAGGACAGTATTTGAGAACATGCACTTGACTTAGCTTGAGGTAAATGTTTAATCTGTTCTTCACCTCTTAGTTTTCTCATCTGTATAATATGTGTTCTTACTTTTCTCATAAGAAAATACCTGATAAAAATCAATACAAGAAAGACTGGATTTATTTTGCCTCATAGTTGAAGCGACACAATTTGTCACGGTGGGGAAGACTGGTGGCTGCTGATCACTTTGTGTTCTACACAGGAAACAGAGTGCAGGCAGGAAGTAGAGGCAGGCTCTGAAGCCCGCTTCTTCTACTGAGATGCCACAGCCTCAACCTTCTAAAACAGTGACATCAGTTGGAAATGGAGTGTTCAAACACATGAGCTTGTGTGTTTGTATGCAGCGGGGAGGAATTTCCTATTCAAACCACAGTGGGATGATAAAAATCTGCCTTACTCCCAAGAACTAAATGAGATATGGAAGTGAGGTGCTTCAGTAGCTTCCTGATGGGGAGCGCTTCAGTAGCTTCCTGATGGGGAGCGCTTCAGTAGCTTCCTGATGGGGAGCCTTCAGTAGCTTCCTGATGGGGAGCGCATCAGTAGCTTCCTGATGGGGAGCCTTCAGTAGCTTCCTGATGGGGAGCGCTTCAGTAGCTTCCTGATGGGGAGCCTTCAGTAGCTTCCTGATGGGGAGCGCTTCAGTAGCTTCCTGATGGGGAGCCTTCAGTAGCTTCCTGATGGGGAGCCTTCAGTAGCTTCCTGATGGGGAGCCTTCAGTAGCTTCCTGATGGGGAGCGCATCAGTAGCTTCCTGATGGGGAGCCTTCAGTAGCTTCCTGATGGGGAGCGCTTCAGTAGCTTCCTGATGGGGAGCCTTCAGTAGCTTCCTGATGGGGAGCGCTTCAGTAGCTTCCTGATGGGGAGCCTTCAGTAGCTTCCTGATGGGGAGCCTTCAGTAGCTTCCTGATGGGGAGCCTTCAGTAGCTTCCTGATGGGGAGCGCTTCAGTAGCTTCCTGATGGGGAGCACTTCAGTAGCTTCCTGATGGGGAGCCTTCAGTAGCTTCCTGATGGGGAGCGCTTCAGTAGCTTCCTGATGGGGAGCCTTCAGTAGCTTCCTGATGGGGAGCCTTCAGTAGCTTCCTGATGGGGAGCCTTCAGTAGCTTCCTGATGGGGAGCCTTCAGTAGCTTCCTGATGGGGAGCCTTCAGTAGCTTCCTGATGGGGAGCCTTCAGTAGCTTCCTGATGGGGAGCCTTCAGTAGCTTCCTGATGGGGAGCGCTTCAGTAGCTTCCTGATGGGGAGCGCATCAGCAGAGGTAGTAGTGATAATGATTGTCACCACTCGGTTAAAAACCAGTTCTGGATGGTGGTTGCAGTGTGTCTTCTCCAGGTAACTTTTTCACCTGAATATTGCAAGGAGGTCTTCACAGGCGTCTCTTTGATCACATTAAAATTCCTTTGGGTAGAGAGGCCTCTGTTGCTCCTCAACCCCCTATGCCACAAACAGTGAACATTCAATCTACAAGGTGGGCTTACAGGGGCAAAGATGACAAGCAGGACAGGCTCAATAAGCAAACGATGTCTTCCAATCCTATCACACATGTGTCCAGCAGAGGCAAGGAAAAAGCTCCTAGCAATGTCAGACCCCCCATTAGGAACATAAACAGAAGTTATGCACTAAACACATCCTACAAACACTTAACAGAACTGGATTACACCAAGGACCGTCCGCAGCTACAGATGTGGCCCATATGAGTGACTGCCTCAACAGGTTTTCTGAGAAGCCTGAGGGAGCTGCTGTGGCTCTGGGCTCCCATGGCAACGTGCATCTTCTGGTTCCATTCCTGCTAAGGGCTCACTGTTTTTTACACTTCCTGTCTGTCTTCTCAACCTGACTCCTAAAGCTCTGGCACCAGACACTTGTTATGTGTGAGCCCTGTCGGTGAAGGCTCCTGAAAGCAGGCGTCACTGTCAAGATTTGCAAGCAGGAAGTATGAACTTTTGACTTAAGGAAAAAACAAAACAACAGCAACAAAACAACACTAACTTTCATCTCTCTGCTTCCTGACTGCAGATGCAATGTGGCCAGCTGCCTCTGGCTCCTGCCACACAGTCACACAGTCACAGCCACTGTCGCCACTGAAGCTTCCCCACCATAATGGCATGAACCCTCAAACTGTGAGCTAAATAAACCCTTCCTCCTTTAAGCTGCTTTTGTCAGGTGTTTTCTCATAGCAACAAGAAAGTAACAACTCCTTTTAGGTCCCTCCGACACTGTGATCCTAGGAGCTTGGTGTTCAAATCCCATTGTTTCCAGGGGCTCACCTGCATGCATAGAACCAGACCATTTTTTTTTTGAAGATCACTCATTACCAGCCACATTTTGTGTCATTTCCCTAAACTGAATCATGTTCTCAGCCCTCGCTCCAGGCAAAGAGGACACAGAATAATCGCAGATTGCACACTTGCAACGTGGGTGTGAGAAACCATTCCTAGGGAGAAGATGACAAACACACCGATGAACCCAAAATAAGCACACGAGCTGGGATTCCATTGGGTGCTTGGAAGGCTGGCAAGAGCTTCAGCATTTCGGTTCTCAAGGAAAGGAGCAGAGCGAGGAATCCCCTCAAACATTGCTGTATCTCGCTCCTGTCTGAATACAACTGGACATACCTCGTACAGGTCAAAGGTGCCATTTTAAAGGATGTCAAGAAACACTTTCTTCCCCATGATTCCCGAGAGAAAAATCAAGATGGCAAGGGCTTTTAAGTAGTGAGAACCAAATGTCTGCAGAAGACTGCAGGCTCAGTCACACCCGGGTGGGGGCTGGGGGGTCCTCACAAAGCAACATATTCAGCATCTGCTCCACTCCACTTGAATGGTCTCCCTGGGGTTCCCGGATCTAGAAGAGCAGTGCACCTTGCTAAGCTCAAAATGTGAGCTCAACAAATGTTACTGGGATGTCAAAGGGCTTCAAAGAATGGAGTGAAAATCTATGCCACTGAACTGCAGCTGAGCAAATCTGGAGGGGAAGCAAGAGCCAAGACTTCCAGGGGAATCTTTTCAAAGGCCACATCTATTTGTTTGGAACTGCAAATGCCATAGCTGTATTTGCCTAAACAGTCATGCGTATTTACTTGTGTTTTTACAGACTGTGCCAACTATTTTCAGATAATTTCCAAAACAAGTGATCATATTTACTCTTCTGCCTTCCTCTCTGCCTTTTTTTTTGTTTTTTTTATGAGTGGGTATTTGTATGTATGTTCATGTGTGTGGGGGTACATGTAGGAGTGTGTGTGTGTGCGCGTGTGCGTGTGCGTGTGCATGCGTGTGCGTGTGCGTGTGTGTGTGTGTGTGTGTGTGTAAGCCAGAAGTCAACCTCAAGGGCCATCCCTCAGGTACTCAGATACTAGCTACATTTTTTGAGACAGAGTGTGCTAGGTAGTTTTATGTCAACTTGACATAAGCTAAAGTCATCTGAGAGGAGGGAGCATCAATTAAGAAAATGCTCTAAGCTCAAGCTGTGGGCAAGCCTGTAGGGCATTTTCCTAATTTGTGATTCATGAGGCAGGCACAACCCACTGTGGGTAGTGTCCATCCCTGGGCTAGTGGTCCTGGGTTCTATAAGAAAGCAGGTTGAGCAAGCCACTAAGCAGACCCCTTCCATGAGCTCTGCATCAGCTCCTACCTCTAGGTTCCTGTCCTGACTTCCTTCAGTGCTGAACAGTGATGTGCAAGTGTGAGCTGAATAAACCCTTTCCTCCCCAAGTTGCTTCAGTTATTGTGCTTCATCACAGCACCAGTTAATATAGTTAAGACACTGGGTCTCTCATTGGCATGGAACTTGTAAAGAAGCTGAGGGTGGCTGGCTAGAGATGCCAGGGATCTCCCTGTCTTCTCTGCCTCCCCTAGTGCTAGCACTAAAAGCATCTGTCATCACACTGGCTTTCTCTCCCTGACGGGAGTGCCTCCTGGGAATCAAAAGAAGGTACTGACTGAGCTATCTGCCTCTGCACTATCTGCCTCTGCGCCTCTCTGCCTGTTTAGCAGAGCCTGTCTAGCCCAGCCTCTCCCTCTGTGTGACGGTTTCTGTTTTCCGAGGTCATCCTGCCAAATTCTCTACCCCCAAACCTGCTCTTCATGGTACATCCCCATTCTGGCCTCACATGCTGTGAAATGCATCCAGCATGGGGCGGGACACATGGGAAAGGATCCCAGCAGGCCCATGGCTATCCAGACTCACCACATAGCAGCTTACTGGATAATTTACTCAGTCGGTCACCACTATTGTCTGACTAGGGTAAGCCCAATTCCCCATGATTAGCTCCTCAGTGAAGAAAACCCACTCATGTGCCCACTTCCTCACTTTTATACACCTCGCACATTGGTACCACACGATTATTCTGGCAGCTGTGGAAAAAAGACTTTAAAATGTGCCTTGGGTTGGAAAAGGCCAGCAGAGCATCTTTTACCATGGAAGTTTGAAGGAAGGCCTGCCTCCTACTATAACTCTGTCACTCTACAAGGTTCCCAACTGCTAGACATCTGTTTCATTACAGTGTACAATACCCCAAGCAGCTATTTTAAATTAAATAATTAGAAGAGTATGTGTATGTGTGTGTATATACATATATATATATATATATATATATATATATATATATATATATGCTTTGCTACTGCATATAAGAAAAGAGAAACAGACCTAGCATTTCCAGCCAGGCTACCAATGACTCACACGTCTGGACTGCTAAATTACATACTACAAGATACACAAATAATAGCTCTACACTCAGTTTTGTTATCGTCTGTTGTGTGATTGTGTCTCTTAGTTAAAATGCATTAAGTAGATACTAAATTGCTCCTGAACTATAAAACTAGCAGAATTCATTTGGAGCTCTATTCCTACAGGATAAGTCTCTCTTTAATAAGTTTCCACAAAGAACGCACTACTGAGAAACATGCACAACAATTAAAGCAGTGACTAATGACTGAATAAAGCACCTGTGTGCTAGCTGCTTAACTGTATCCCTGTAGCCTATGATATCCAATGTTCAATAAAATAATGTGTGAATAATCAACAGCAGACTGGTCATCTGAAAAAACTGTTTGAAATCACGGAAAACTTCTATATGGTTAGCAGAGTGTATTCCTAGGGAGATCTGTTTTCTTTTCTTTTGCCATCTGACCACCATTAATTAACATTCCAGGTGGGGCTACTTCTTTGCCCATAGTAGTGCAATGACAGCAGCATGAGGCCTTAAAGGTGCACATAGCCAAGCCAGACATCTATCCTTTCCTTGCCATGGGCCTCTAATCTAAAGCACAGTTCCCAGACATACACTTGGGCATCTAGAAAGAGTCTCTTGGGATTTGGTTCTCTTCCATTCAGCCGCTCGACATTGCCTTCACACCTACGACTGGCAGGCATCAGGGCTAGCCCATGAGCGGTGACGTGAGGGTGGGACCACTCTTCTGTCTACACAATTCTGTCACACTCCCATCACCCAACAGGACACTGGCACATGCATGTCTGAGGTGTTCTTTGGATGCTCGCCGTTCCATATGGCTAAGATCCATTTTGAGATGCAATGAACATTTCCCCACAGTGCAGACATAATAGAAAAGGAGTGATTAAGTGTGTCTGGGGGGGTGAGAGGTGGGGCATGGGGGGAGGAAATATCTTGTGAGCAGATGACAGTAATACAGGCTTTGGGGGACAAATGCACAAAGAATTTATTGGGAGAGGGCGCCCACGTGCAAAGGCTCAACTACATCAGGCTGGCATTTCCGGTTACTTTGCCATCAGTAGTAACCAGGAAAAAAGTGTTTACCGTAAGGATTCACTGGTCGGAATTAACAGTGACTCTTGTGTTGTCATGTTCCAACGTGGGCTAGCATCCTGGTCACTGTTAGTAACTCTTCATCGGGGAGGTTAACAGTACAGACTCAGGAAACAGAGCACAGAGGTTTGGATCTGATCTCACAGATGAGAAGAGAAGAACAGTGGGTTCTAGAGGCTGATAAAGAAATATAAATGGCTGGGCAGTGGTAGCGCACACCTTTAATCCCAGCACTCGGGAGGCAGAGGCAGGCTGATCTCTGTGAGTTCAAGGCCAGCCTGGTCTACAAAGCTTCACAGAGAAAACCTGTCTCGAAAAACCAAAGGAAGGAGGAAAGGAAGAAAGGAAGGAAGGAAGGAAGGAAAAAAGATGGAGATGGGTGACAGCTACCACAATAAAGTTAGATAGAAGGAATGAGTTGTGTATTCTACAGCTCAATAGGACAAGTATAACTTACAATAACCTACTATATTGTATGAAGAACTGAGAAGTTCACAGGCTTTAAGGAAACAATAAATGTTTGAGGAGGTGGGGTTGGCATTGCTTGATTTGATTGGTGTCCTCTGTAGGAATGTGTTGAATCGTGCCACTGTCCTCTAGATGTGGACATTTATTATTCACCGATCCTGGCTACTATTTGCCAGACACTGGTTTGGATAGGTACTTAACCTCTCCGGGTTTCAGTTCTACCATGTGTAGAATGGATGGAATACCTGTGTCACAACTTCTCGGAATCAGGGAGTTAACATATATGAACAACTTTTGACACAGACGTAGCAGGATGGATAGAAGTTAGCTACTGCTGGCTGAGGCAGTATAAAATAGCTCTCCAAGTCCCAGCAGTTTTTAGCATCTTTATCAATGACTAGGGTAAGAACATAGAAGCTATTCTGACTTACAATTAAACAGTGGTATTTAAGGGTGGAGAGTATCTAAGGGCTCAGTCAGTAAAGTGCTTTGGAAGCACAAACACACGAGTTTGATCCCCAAAACCTACACTTACACAGACAGACGTGGTGGCACTCACTTGTAACCTCAGTTTTGGGGAGGTGGAGACAGAGAGATCGCCGGGTTTCCTAGCCAGTGAGAGGTCACGTTTCAAAAACAATGAATGGTACCTGAGAAACAACACCTAAGACTGTCCTCTGGCTTCCACGTGAATGAACACACATGCATTCAAGTATACCAACACAGACACACAGACACACACACACACACACACACACAGACAGACACACACACACACACACACACACACACACACACACACACACACAAACACGTGTTTATTCCGAGGAAGTAACCAGAATAACAGGCGGTAGAATCAAGATTCAAAATAATCATAGGAGACTAAAATGATCAACTGACATCAATAATATTTATAGAAAAACTCACAAGCAGGAAAGTTGCTTTCAGAGAAGCACTAGGGCTAGGATGCAGCTCAAGAGTGGAGGGAGCATGCCTCTCACATGCCGAGTCCCCGCTTTCATCTTTAGCACTGAGAGTGAAGGGCAGGGCAGCATGTATAATGCAGATGTGAGTGGAAGAGGCCTCCTTACCAGCTGTGTGTGGGTTGACACTTGTCACAGCTACTCAAAGCTAATGCCCTACAAAGTGCCCTGTCCTGGACTCCGTTTTAGTGTCTAGACTCAACAGTGGTGATGGTTTCTAATTCATGGTGAACAGGCCAACTCAGGTTGCAGAAAGAAGGGCATTGTAGCCAGGCATGGTGCATTCCTGCAATCCCAATACTCAGGAGGCAGAGGCAGGAGAATTGCCATAGTTTAAAACCAGCCAGGTCTAAATAGCAAGGGTATGTTTCAGAAAACAGAAAGAAAGAGAGGGAGGAAGGAGGATAGAGGGAGGGAGGGAGGGAGGAAGGAAGGAAGGAAGGAAGGGGAAGGGAGGGAGGAAGGAAGGGGGAAGGAAGGAAGTGGGAGGGAGGGAGGAAGGAAGGAAGGAAGGAAGGAAGGAAGGAAGGAGAGAAAGGAGGAGAAATAACAAAAGGAGCAGGAGGAGCAGGAGGAGGAGCAGGGGAGCTGGGGGAGGAGCAGGGGAGCTAGGGGAGGAGCAGGGGAGCTGGGGGAGGAGCAGGGGAGCTGGGGGAGGAGCAGGGGAGCTGGGGGAGGAGCAGGGGAGCTGGGGAGGAGCAGGGGAGCTGGGGGAGGAGCAGGGGAGCTGGGGGAGGAGCAGGGGAGCTGGGGGAGGACTGGAGGAGGAGCAAAGGCAAAGCAGCAGAACAAGGGGGAGGTGTTTGCTCTAGCATGCTGCTCCCTGGCCTAGAACATGAAAGGTGTGATGTCTGCCACAAAGCTCAGACAACACAGTCTGCCTCCAGAGTGAGGCCACAGCACTAGCCAGGACTGCGGTGAAGGGCAATGTAAAGTTTGCCAGCTCAAGTGCATGCTCTCAAGATGGCAACGAGGGCCTCAGTGCTGTGCCAGCATGGGCTTATGCCAGAAGCTTTGCCACAAAGACACTCTGCTGCCAGCGACTCCCCATGGCCCCCTCCCTGGTCCCCAGTGACCTCACATTTGCTTAGTGGAGACATGGAAATTCTCAAAGAACTAATGAAATAAAAAGCAAAAGCTAAGTTCTTGATAAGTAACAATGCCTGACGATGGACAGGCGTGCTAGGGAGAAGGAAGAGGAGAGGGCCATGGCCATCAGAGCTGTTCCAATACAGAAAATGATGTGGCAGCACTTGTTTATTTGGGATTTGTCTTGCTTTGAATATGAACCGTCCCCCATGGGCTCATGTGTTTGAACAACTGGTGCCATCTGGTGATGCCTGTTACAGTGGAAGCTTCACCCCGGCCCCTGGCAGCCATATCCCCGAAGAGTCTGGGATGTTATGGTGGAGGTTTCACCCAAGCCCCCTCTCCCATCTCCCTCTACCCCTCCCACCCTCCACTCCCCACCCCCCCTTGCATCTCAGAAAGCCTGCCAAATGATGGCCCCTCCCCCAGAGATACTCAAGACCACTCCTACAGGGTATTTAAACTGTCCCCCAGAGAACAGACTCATGGTTTTTCCAGTCTCCCTTTCCCGACTGGAAGGCCATTAAATATGGGCTTCTCCTAATTCAGTTTGATTTGAATTGTTGCATCAGTGGAGAGGTTTATCGGGGTGTATAAACTTCTTTCCTTTTTTTTCTTTTGTTTTGTTTTGTTTTTGGAGACAGGGTTTCTCTGTGGCTTTGGAGGCTGTCCTGGAACTAGCTCTTGTAGACCAGGCTGGCCTCAAACTCACAGAGATCCACCTGCCTCTGCCTCCCAAGGGCTGGGATTAAAGAAGCGCTCCACCACTGCCCGGCCTGCCCGGCATTCTTTCCATTTTTGGAAGACAGAGTATCACCATGTAGCCAAGGATGGCTTGAATGTTACATAGAGCAGGCTGGCCTCAAACTCTGCATCTGCCTCCCAAGTGCTGGAAATAAAGGCGTGCTCCACCATACCTGCCCTTCTGGTTGTTTTGGCAGTGCTATAGAGGTTTTGTTAAGGAAGAAGGTCACTACGGGAGGGCCTTGAGGTCTCACAGTCTGACCCCACTTCCTGTCTGTTTCTGCTTCTGCACTTCCAAAAGAATCCAAGTAGCCAGCAGTCTCTGATTCGTGACTGACAGGCCAACTGACAACGGCTTCCCTGGTGTGATAGATTGCACCTCCTCAAACTATAAACCAGAATAAACCCTTAAGATGCTTGCTGCTCAACAGCACCCCCACCACACAGACATTTTTTTAATTTAACAAAGGACTGGAGTAAAGGACTGGACAGATGTCACTCTGTGAGTCTGTGAGTTTCACATACACTCTCTGTATGCCACAAGCGCCTTTGGCCCCATTGTATCTAATATGAAACTGAGGTAACAGCTCTTCAGTAAGTGGTCCAAGGTCACTCACTGAGCCAAGAACAGAGCTATGCATAGAACTGAAGTCTCCTGACGCACAGCCCTGCCCTGCATTCCACCAGCCGATGATGCTGCACTCTGTGACCTACTTGTCCTATGGTACTTGTATTTTTCCTCCCAAATTCCCCCAGGGCTCTCTTTGAAGGCTGCATAAAACATCTCAAATGAAAAGTGATTTGATAACATCACATTTGTGATTTTATTGCCGTGATGATAAAAGCCGTTAGGAGACGAACTCCCGGTGTAAAGACATTCTGATTAACCATCAGAAAATAGACTCACAATTTCACATTTTAAATAATGCATGGTGCTTAGATGTCAGACTGAGAAGGGATGCTGGAATGAATTCCATACATATCCTACAGCTTGCTGGAGACAGCAAACACTACTTTTTTAAAAGTACAGATTTGGAGACTAAACAGAGCCTTCAATTCTGATGTAATCTCTCAATATGGAACTAGACACAAATGTACATGGGAAAGACTCACTTTGGTTAAGATTCCAGATTCTCTGTTTTGTTCTTTAAGTTCATCTATCACTGAACTCAATGTATAAAGCAAAAGCTAATATGCTCATTTGAAAAAGGAACAGGGGAGGGGGCACTGGAGAGATGGGTCAGTGGTTGAGAGCACTGACTGCTCTTCAAAAGGACCCAGGTTCAATTCCCAGCACCAATTGGCGGCTCACAACGGTCTGTAACTCTAGGGGATCTGACACCGTCAATATAGACCATGAATGTAGTCAAAACATCAATGTATATGAGATAAAAAACAAATAATTTTTAGAAAGAACTATGGAATCAAGTCCTTCTCCAACCAAAGATAATGAAATATCTCTCACCGACAATAGAAAACAAGATCAGTAGTGAAAATTTTAACATAAAACACAGCAGTTAAGTAATTCGATGGTTTATTCAAAATTCAGATCTGAGCCAGAGAGATGGCTCAGCAGGTAGAGCGGCCAGCTGTGCATGCCTGAGGACCTGAGCTCCATCCCCAGAACCTACATGAGAAAGCTGGATCGGTAATCCCAGGACTCCTTTGCTAAGGTGAGGTGGAACTCACAGGCCAGCTAGCCTGGGGTACACAGTGCAGCAGCAGAAACAAGGTGGTCCTGCCACAACAAGCAGGAAGGAAAACACGTCCCTGAAAGATGTCCTCTGACCTTCCCATGTGGGCCATGGTATGAACCTACACCACCACCACCACCACCCTGCTGCCAATAAAAATAACTAAATAGATTAAAAACCCAAGTCCCATTTTTGTGTGCAAATTAATCCTAAGAAGTCCACAAGTGAGAAGTCTTTTTCTTTAGAAATTTGTCCCAGAAAATAATAGAAAGAAAGAAAAGAGGGAGGGAGGGAATTTTCATAGCCAACTATATACTTAAGTTCAATCTATAAATATATTAAAATAAAGGTGTTTATTAGAACAAATCTGTTTCTGGAATGCAAAGACACGGTAAAAAACAAATTACAAATGACCAAGCATTTCTACTCTGTTGGTTGTAAATGCACTCAGAAGCATATACCTACGTATAGCGTCAGCCTTACAAAACCTACTTACTGTGAGCGGTGGCACTACCTGCTCCTCCACTAACTGTGGACCATTTGGTTCTCTCCTGACTTTCTCTCTCTTGCACCATTAGGATTTTACAAAGCATCTTAAGCATCTGAATGTACAAGACTCGGCATCAGAGTCATAAAATCCCACAGCTTGCTTGGGAGTGCACAGGAGTTGTGGAGATCAGTAAGTTGTCAGTCTATCAAATTTTATAGGTGAGAAACCCAAGCTCCATGTAAGCGAGCAGTACTTTTCTGACCAATTGCTTTTAATTCTCTATTTTAATGGCTTTCAAATTGTTTTCTACAGAGCTCTCTACTCATTTGAACTCAGGCTGTTATGTTCATCTGTCTTTAAAATACTAAGGGTAAAAATACACATCCCAGAATTAGAATATATCCATTCAGTGGCATAAGTATAGCATATTTACTTTTTTGAGCAATAGACTCTCTCTCTCTCTCTCTCTCTCTCTCTCTCTCTCTCTCTCTCTTTCTCTATTAATAAAACCCCATTTGTTTAATCTACCAATGCCCAAGCCTCTAATCAGAGAATAACCAGGGTACTTGCTACTGTTCCTTACTTGCTACAAATGGATAAAATGAAAGGAGACAAAAATATATAATCACTTAGGATATACTGGTGTGCATGTGCACTCTTTATCCTAACCCAAATAAAGCAAGACTCCTCAGGACAGACAACATCACTCTCATTTCACAGGTTAGAACCAAGACGGAGTTGAGTCAACGACCCTAGTTATACAGCAAATCCAGGGTAGAGAATTGTAAACCCTGATACTTGATATCACATGGCTGAAGCTTGTAAGCAATTCTTAATCTGTAAAGGGTGAGCTCGGATACTTATTTAACTGTGGGAAGCATGAGAAAAGCAATCATGGAGATGTAAGGATGCAGAACAGAAGCAAGTAATGACACCAGCCAAGGTGCCAGGTGACACAAAGAGAACTGAGTCACAGATAAAATAATACCCCCAGAATCGCAGTATGAGGACGCGGATGGGCCCAGGTCCATCCTAGAACCACTGTGCTGTGCCAGTATCTAGTAGTGAAAAAAATGAAGGTGTCCCCAGAGGAAGGAATGGGGTGAAAGAAACAAAGGCATTATGGGAAAGAGTAACTGGAGTGGACCAGGGCTGGCAGTGAGAAAGCTGAAACACTCCCACTCCCTACTTTTCTCCAGTGTCAAGAGCTCTCTCTCCCTCTCTCCCTCTCCCTCCCTCGCTCCCTCCCTTTCCCTCCCTCTCCCCCTCCTTCCCCATCTCTCTCTCTCCCTCTCCCTCTCTCCCTCCCTCTCCCCCTCCTTCCCCCCCCCCCCCTCTCTCTGCAGTCATACCACATTGGCTTTACAGCTATCAACCCCCACAAAGCTTCCTCGCCTGGGTACTCTACAGTGCCTGGCTCTAAAAGTCTTCCTCTTTCCTGCTTTTGCCTTCCTAGTTAGGAGTTCCCGAACCACATCTGTTGCTGCCAACATGATTCCCTCCAGTCTGCAGCCCCCATTGTATCACGGCATCTCAGAGCAGCACCTGTAAGTCCTTCCTTCGTTGCGTCACCCGATGTTTCAATTATCCAACATTGTCACTGTAGGCTATATGCTCCAGGAAGGCAGAGCACATGTCTGCTTTGTTGTTGTTTTGTCTTTATTTATTTATTGGTCTCATGACTGACACATAGCTCAGTAACAGAATTTGAAGCTGGATTGGAAGCAGGAAAAAAAATTAATCAAAGATGATGATGATGATGATGATGATGATGATAACATCAAATAGAGTCTTAAAAGCAAGACCCAACCCCATCAAGGGAAGACAGTAGAGAGAAAGAACAAAGCTAAGAAGACCAACCAGGGTCATTTCAACCATGTAGACATCTGAACCAAAGCAGCAGCAGAAGTAGAATTCAAGCGATGCTACAAGGGCTGGAGCTGCATTCATTCGTTTGACAAGGCTTTGGGAGCATAGGCCTGAGATGTGAGTTGTGAACTCCCAATTATTCAGGCATAACAGAGGAATGAATAACCCTTCCCAAGGAAATTCTCACTGTGCCGTGCTAACCAGGGAAGGCAAAGATGAGGGCCTCTATGCACCTGCTTAAGACGATGTTCTGGCAGTAGAACCCCCACTCTACTATTAGAATATGCTTGTTAAGGGGCCTAGGGTGGATTTTACCAAAAAAGGAAAAGCCTGAGGAATGATGAGGAAAACATGTAGTCATCCTGCCTGAACAAAAACTACACATGCAAAATCTACATGTTAGAAAGATTGTGGGCACCAAGGGCGAGGGAAGCAAACCGCTGTGAGGTAATCAGAGACCAGGAATGGCTGTGGCCCTGGCATGAAGGTGTCCAAAGGACATGAGGACTGACCTTCCCCTGCTGGTGGCTGTCTGGTCCTGCAGACTCACCTCAGTAAGTCCTAAACAGCAGGCCTCCACTATGCTCTATCTTAGAGTTCTAAAAATAACACCCGTTTCTTGAAAACGGAGGTTCCTGGTAACGTTTCCTCTTAATTTCCCGCGACTGTGTGAAATCTAAAGGTTGCTTGAAATCTAAAGTTCACCTCATCAAGAGCATCTGGGAGAGGATTCTGTGAGTCTATTTTAACTTCTTGTGTGGCAGTAGTAAGAAACACACCAGAGTAGGTGTCGCCAGGGAGCTGCCATGTCACACCGCAGCAACACTGTTTCCTCTCACATATGTCAGATGGAAGAACCAAACTGAAACCCTGCTTTCCCAGAGTCACGGGAGAATAGTGTCTTGTCGCCAGGCTGTGATAAACACCCTCACTTCTATCTCTACTTGACACGAAGAGTAGAGATGTGCATCCATTCTGACGGAGGTATGATGGGCTTAAACTACTGAATGAAGGCTAACACAAAAGGCATATGTGATGTAATCAGAAATGCTTATTTGGTCTCTGTCCTGGATTCTGGGCACAGTTCCTCCTGATTGTAGGGGTGACAGGAACACCCCTTGTTCACAAGAAGCCCCTTGCTATCATACTGGAGTTTCCGCTAATGCTAATGAGGTAGCTCTGGGAGTGTGGGGACATTGTTTACAGAGGAACCAGATTGTGATCAAAGAGCTCAAAAGTTCAGCACTGCCCTCTGACCTCCAGGAAGGAATGGGGACCACAAGTTGACTTAGTCACCAGTTATGCCTACAAAAGGGGAGATCCAGGAAGCACAACCGTGTGCCTGAAGGGTGGCATGCAGGACAGAGTGTCTAATTGTCCCATCTACATTCCATATGGCAGTTTCTGAGCTGGGTCCTTTGTAATAACCTGGCACAATGAGTGTTCCCTGACTTCTGGTAGCTGTTCCTTCAAGCACGTAACTGAGCTCATGGAGGACTATGAGGAACCCCAACTTTGTGTACATTGGTCAAGTGTGAAGGTGGCATCTTGGGACAGCCGGTTGGTATCAGCAGTGAAGGAGTGTGGTGAGATGGACAGCATGCTTTAACATGTGGGATTTGATGCTAAATCCAGGTAGGTAGTCACCCAACTGGATTGAACTGCAGGACACTATGGTCCTGGAAGTGAACTAAGACACTGCTTAGGCTACAAACCCTGCAAATTTGATACATGAAGTATAGTGAGAGCAGTGTTTGGGTTTTGTTGTCGTTTTGTTTTGTTTTTTTCAAGACAGGGTTTCTCTGTGTAGCTTTGGAGCCTGTCCTGGAACTCCCTCTGTAGACCAGCAGTGTTTTCCATTGAGTATATGGTACAGGGCTCGTTCCTATGCAACAGCTGTCACTTCTGTGGAGGGACAGTCCTTTTGGACTGGTGCTGGGGAGATTCAGGACTCAAGCCTGCATGAGAGGCCACCCTTTACAAAACAGAACAGGGAAGCGTCATCTGGATGGTCCTCAGCTGGGGCGGCAGGGCAGCAAGCAGGGGAGGGTGGTTTGTCTCCACCTGTATTCTGAACTCAGTGCCTGGCCCACGGCAGGTGCTTCAGGAGAAACCTGATTCTAAGAATGGCTCAGTACAAAAGTGTGCTGACCACCGGGGCCTATTCCCTGGCCTGGCTTCCTACTTATTAAATCCTTCCTTTCTTCCTGTCTAATGTTCCTCAGGCAGTGTTCCAATTTTACTGTATTCACTTTATACATTTCTTTTCTTTTCGTTCTCTGGTCAGTTTAACTCTGTAGTGGGCTCATTGTTCTACTTGTACTCTTGCTGCCCCTTCCAATTGCTCCTCCCCAAACTTTCAGTTCATTGTGGTGAGAATTTTAACATGGGAGCCAACTGCTCAACAAACTTTTTTTAATTGGCTTTAAAAATATTTTCACACAATATACTTAGATCATATTCTGTCCCCTCTCCCAACTTCTAAATTCTGCCCACTTCCCTACCCACCCAAGCTCATGTTCTCTCTGTATGTGTCTCTGTCTCTCTGTGTCTCTGTCTCTAAAACAAAACAGCAAGTCAAAAAAAAACACAAATAGATGAAGTCTGAAGTGTGTTCTGTGGTGGCCAACTACTCCTGAACGTGGAAACTACCCTGGAGTGGGGCTTATATATCCATACCCCTGAACATGGAACCTACCCTGGAGTATGTTATATATCCAACTACTCCTGAACAACTACCCTGGAATGTGGCTTATACAGCCAACGACTCCTGAACATGGAAACTACCTTGGAATGTGTCACTGCACTGTCACTCCACTGAAGAAAACAGATTCTCCCTTTCCCAGTAGGTATCAAGAGCAAATAGCTTCTTGGGACTTAGGATCCACCTCCCCTTCTCAGTGCTGGGTGTTGTGCGGTTGAACTGTGTGGACCCCATGCATGCTGTCACAGCTTCTATGAGTGCACACATGCACTCATAGACAAACTTTTAAGTATAAACCATCCTGAAGCTCGACAAACTTCTAAACATAAACCACCCTGGAGTTTGAATAGTGGTACAATGTCATACACAGCTCTCGAGAGGTTTCACCCTACCTGAGGGAAATGTCACACCTATAGATTCGGAAGCCCCCTTTCTCTCTTCCCAGTCACTAGTAACCACCACCATTCCACTGTCTCATCTCTGAATTTGACTGTTTCAAATGCTTAGTATCACAGAGTATTTGCTTTCCTGTGACTGGCTTACTTCACTCAGCACAATATCCCCGCAATTCATCCATCCTGCTATATTTCAGAATTTCCTCCTCCCAAAGTTTTAACAGTTACTATTTATTGTGTGTGCACGCACATGCACGTGTGTGGGTTTGCTCACCATGGCACGCCAGTGGAAGTCAAAGGGCAATTTTCTCTCCCTCTGCCACGAAATTTCCAGACATTAAACTCAAGCCAACAGGCCAGGCAGTAAACACATTCACGGCTGAACCATCCCATCCTCTCTAAAGGTAGTCCATTCCATGGATATACCCACAGTTTCTTTTGTCTTTCGTTTTGTATTTCTTGTTTTAAGATGGCATGGGACGGACAGTCTTACTGTGTTGCGCAGGTTGGTCTTAGATTCTTGGACTCCATCCATCCTCCTGCTTTGGCCTCCCAAGTAGCTGAGACTGCAGGCATGTGCCCAGGTACTTGCCACAGTACCATGTTTTCTTCATTCATCATCTGCCCGTGGATATTCAGAGTGTTTCTGTATCTTGGCTATTGTGAATGTTATAGGAACAGACACAAAAGTACTATGAACCTTTTGATCTCCGAACTTCAAGCATTGCTTCTGAAATTAATATTCAGAAGTGGAATTACTTGGTGGTGTGGCACTTTTAGTGTTTTGGAGGAATTGCCACACTGCCTTGCTCCATGGCTGCACCACTGTATTCCCTACTCGGAGTACTGGGCCTCCTATTCCTCCACACCATCACCAACAGCTGCTTTTCAAGTTTTATTCTTTAAATAGGAATGGCTATCCTGGAAGGGTAAAGAGGTGACTCACTGTGGTTTTGAACCGCATTTCTCAGATGATAAACAATATAAATAGTGGTTTACAAACCTTCAGTTTTTCTGTGTATCCTGGAGAAACGTTTCAAGTCATTAGACCATTTTTAAATTGTATCACTATTGTTTTTGCTCTCAAGTTGAGGGATCTCTTTTCACACTTGGGAGATGACCTCTTTACTAGATATGTGATTGCCAAATATTTTCTCTTCACTCTCGAGTGCCTCTTCAGCCTGAGTTTTCTCCAACACAGAGAGCTTTACAGTTGGGCACACTCACTAATTGCCCTCACAGTGTCAACTTGGTCTAACGCTTCTGAGAACAGTTCTGGCTGGCCTCCTTCTCGTCCAAGAGGCCTTTCAGGACAGTGTTCCCTTTCAGGGTGCTGTTCTTTTGACTTTCCTCTTGGCCTCTGTCTCCTTGCTTATGACTGAAATATAGTCAATCATCATTTCTCTTCTCATTGTGTTCCCAGGACACATTCTTTCTCTTTGTGGAAACTACAGCTTATGTGTCCAGGAGTTCCGGGTCTGCTTAACACTGCTCCCCATCTCCTGTTCCTAGACTTTTAGTTCCAGCTTCTAACTCTTTTGAAGCCCCCTAGGGATGTCTTAGGAGTAAGTGTCTCTTGTTCAACACAGTCACAGCTAGACCACAGTTGTCTCGCATGCAATCAAATTTAACACCTTCCTTTCCCTCATCACATACACTGCCATGAAGGTTGGCTGGTCCTCGCTCTAATACACCTTTTGGATATAGTGTCCCTGTTTACTACATCACTCCCCACCCCCACCCCCACCCCACCACACCACCACTACCACAACCACTACCACAACCACCACCACCATCACGCTCACAACCACCAGCCCCAACACCATAACCACCACCACCACCATTATCATTACCACCACTATCACCATTTAGACCCCCAAAGACCTTTATCAGATGGCTAAGAGAAGGAGCTCCGGGAAGCAGACTAACTGAAGTTCTTTTTACTTATTGCCTGGCTATATGCCCTGGCTATTAACTAGATAAATCTTTAAGACTCAGTTTCTTCCCTGTGAGCTACATGCGACTTGTAACTCATAACTACTGTAAGAAATTAGGTGATCTCAATAAAATATCACTTTCTTGGCACATAACAGTCATTCAAAAATACAACCTTCATTCCAGGGTTCTCTTTCCTGCCCACCGAGCCATCTCTCCTGCCCCAACGATGCATTTTTAAAAGCTCATTGGCACGTTAGGTGAAGCAAGGGTTTCAAGTCTCTGGGACAACATTGTGTATAGTTATCCATGGGCCACGTGGGACAAACATGGCAGCTGGCACTTTTGTTTGTTCTGTAGCGTCTCCCTTCTTGAATGTGCTCAGACAACATGTTTATCCTCGTGTCACTTGGGTGACACACTACCTTACTGTAACTCAAGGGTATGTTCTGATATGCTTTGTTTAGGTCTAGAAAAAGGAACTGATCATGTGATGTTTGCTAATTCCTAGAAAGACACGCTCTGCAGGTGGACACTCGGATCCTCAACATTTGGAACTGTGGAAACTACACCCTATCCACAAACATGGCCACAAATCTTCTGGAGTGCTTACGGTGGGGGGGGGTGCGAGCTGGCTTTGTTACTTGTTTTAACCAACAGACCATGTCAAAGGTGATATGTTTTCTAATTCTAGAGCTGAGGTCTTCCTTCCTTGAATGCAGCTGCCATACAGCCATGCTGTAAGGAAGATAATGTAGCTTTGTGAACACTGAGGTAAAGGAGAACTGATGATCTTTATCAATAACCAATATCCATTGTGGACCACACACCTATCCTAGCCTGCACCTAATTAGCAGCACATGAGCCCTGCCAACCCACCTAAGCATAAGACACCACTGCTGCAGTGAGCCATGAGGTTTAAGGTATGCTGCTATGCAGCCACAGGTACCTGACATAGGGACCATGCAAGACAGGCAAGACTTTATTCTGAGAACTACCTGTGACCTGATTAGACTCCTGTGCTAGAGAGCTGGCCTAGGCAGCATCATGGAGAATGGCTTGGTGTGGCACAATGCAGAGGCTACAGGACATATCAGACCACCACATCAATAGAGCTAAGAAAAAGAATCCAAATCTGATCTAAGAGTCACCACACAGGGACATCCACAGGATGATGAATGCAGGAAGGGAGAGGAAAGGAGGAAACTAATGAAGGGCCATTTGGATGGTTCTGGGCTAGGTGAACAAATGAATGAAGTGCCATTCACTAAGAAAGAGATTATGTTGACAATTAGTATAACCATTCTAGGTGGGCAGGCAAGTGTTCTGATCCAAAGGGTCATCTTGACATAGTAAGTATGTTACAGCAAGAGCTTCCGAGGCAGGCAGAGTTTGGATGGTGTGAACCCATTTTGATACTTCATCAGAATGGAAAGGACCAAAAAGGATTAAGAACTGTTGTAGTCCAAACACTGCCCAATACGCATAATTGGTTGTTAAGTCTTACAGCATACTGACAGTGCAAAATGTTCCTTAGCAAAGTCACTGCCACTGGTAGTGTATCCAGGACATATCTAGGTCCCCACCACCCTCTCCCCCTTCCCTGCCTTCCTCTCCCCTCTCTTTATTTTGCCCTGTATGCTCTTTACACCCTCCCCCCCACATCCAGCAGATCAGGACGTGACCTCTTAATGGTAGAGAGACTGGAGACCACAGGCTACAAAGGGCTTGAGGTTATCTCCAGTTGGGCACAAACTCCGATTGACCCATGTGACTAATCACACGAGCAACTAACTTTAACAGGCACACACAAACACTGATTTACCTTTGATGTTGATTAAAATAGCAAGTAAATGGCTGGGAACCGATCTCATCTTTCCAATACTGTTGCCAGTTCATGACACTTTCCAAGTTCTTCTGGTTTTCTCTCTTACAGGGCGGAATATAGGAGCACTAAAGGAACAGAACACAGAGAGTAAGCCTATTAGTCTACAGGGTATTCAACGGGGCCCTTTCGGTTCTCAGATGCTTTGCTTTATTGTAGTCTATGGCTTGGGACTGATGAGAAGGTATAGATGTAGTGGCAGCCATTGCCTGGGTTAGCATGGGATACCCATCCCAGTGGCCATGAATGTGCCAGTGTCACAACTAAGCATCGTGGTTTCCCCCAGCATTCTTTTTTTTTTTTTTTTTTTGGTTTTACGAGACAGGGTTTCTCTGTATTGTTTTGGAGGCTGTCGGTTCAGCCTGGCCTCGAACTCACAGAGATCCGCCTGCCTCTGCCTCCAGAGTGCTGGGTTTAAAGGCGTGCACCACCACCGCTGGGCTCCCCCCATCATTCTTGACCTACCATTTTCATCTCAAGACAGGAAAAGGTGCTGAGCAGTGATGAAGACATCACATTCATGAGCAAGTGATCACTAACCATCTCAAAGTGGCTGAAGCACCTTGACTAGGATGGTCCATGGGGACCCACAGTTATTTTTTTCTATAGAAATGGAAATTTTAGAGATAAATCTAATTTTGACATAATCTTTAAATACAACCAAATTGACACTGCTTAACTGCATTTCAAATTTCTGATTTGGCACAATGGCAAAAAAAAATCCAAGGGCAAAATACCTTCAATCACTAAGAAATGAGGAAATTTTATGAGCGATGAATTATGATGGTGAAGCAATTAAAAGTGAAATATACTTTCTCAGGTTTTGCAGGGATCTGTCAGTCAACAGAAGGAGGCAAGGGGGAGGGATAATAATTAGTATTTCCAATTCTTATCTGTGAGTCTTTGTATTTTCTTCTACTTTGGACTAACCAATAGCTCACGGCCACTTTTGAGGTGCCACTTTGCCTACTCAAGTTTTCACTTCCCGCATTCTCCTAGACAGCAGAGATTCCTCTCGAGAATGCAATCAATGTACTTTGCTAACTGATAGCTTTCCTAGCCAGTTGCTGACCAAGTTGTTCACATGAGAAGACTGGATGAAGAGATACAGATTCAGCCAACACTAGAAACTCCTCTTAGCTGCAGATGTTAAAGTGAACTGTGAGCATTCGGAGCCACCTTCTTCCACACCGGTCTTTATGATGACGAATATGCCGGGTTCTACCCACTGTTAATAGTAAGCGTGAGCCTGCGTGCTTCTTATAGCTGTCTCATGATCTCTATTTACAGATAAGAACATTAAGACTCCTCTCAGCTCTGCAACTAGACTCCAGTGATCCCATCAGTCTCCTATGAGGTGTTCACTAAGGTTTCTGGCATTAAGGAGCAGCAGAACAGAACTCAAGTTTTACAGTCTGATGTGACTTGCACTGACCTACTCATTCATTCTCTTATCTGTTTATTGTTTTTGTTCATGTACGTGTTTGTGTGTGACAGTCAGAGGACAACTCCAGTGTCCTTCATTGGGCACCCACTTTTGAGAGCATTTCTTTCTGGCTTGGAACTTAGCAAAATAGAGCAGCTGGCCAGTAAGTCCCAGGGATCCAGCTCTCTCCACCTCCTACTTCACTACCACTGTAATTACAAAACTGTACCACCAGATCCAGATTTTTACATGGGCTCTGGAGATCCAAACTCATGGCCTCACACTTGCAGGGCAGGTACTTTACTGAACGAACCATCTTCCCAGACTATCCCACCCATTGTCTTTCTGAGACAGGATCTCATTATGTAGCTCTGGTTGGCATGGAACTCATCCCACAAATTAGGCTGGCACTGAACTCACGCCAATTCGCTGAGAGCTAGGATGACAGGTAGGTGCCACCAAACCTGGCTTGACTCTTCGTTTGCTGCATGCAATTTCACAAGAGAAAGTCTTCCTTCCCATCACTTTTGTTAAAATTCAAAACTGTGATCATGATGTGCACAGCTCCTCGGTCTAACCCTGCCTGCCCATCATCATGGAATCCTGGGAGATGGCCAAATAGAAGCACTTGGTCCTCAAATCTGCCACATCCTGTCACATTATCTACCCAGCACAGACTGTCACCTCCTGTTAGTGCTCTCTGTCCTTAGTCACCTTATTTTGAGAGTCAGCTCTAGTGTTCCCCATCTGTAGGAATCTTCCTGTTCTTGTTCCAAACCAAATGTCCCTCCCTATGCTGACCCAGGAATCAAACCCATGACCTCAACAGCTAAAATCCCGCAGAAGCACACTTAGTCTACTGAGGCCAGGCTCTGTCTCTGGCTGGTGAGTTGAGAGTGAGAAGTGATTTTTGTTTTTGTTTTGTCTTTTCTGTATGTTCACCCTGATCTCAACAATGATTTCAAAATGAGTCTATAACATGTTTTACTCGAGATAATGAAGCCACTTTCCTAAGTTAGACATTTTAAAGTTATATGAATGCAAATACACTTCAAATTGTGATAAATTTCATTATTCCTCATCATATATAACAAATTCGTGTTACATAAATAGGATTTTAATGGCTGAATCTCTGGGTACTGACCCCATGTACACATAGCTTCCCGGCTGTTTCTAAGGGAATGTGTACAGTTTCATAGAACAGTCTGGATTCTGACTTTTTCTAAAGCTTCAGTTGAGCTGCGAAGCCACAGGAACAGTACGTGGGGCTTCAGTCTTATGATCTGTTTGGCGTTTGGTCTTGGGTAAATTACCTTTTTCTGGGCTCCTACTTTTTTTCTAGTCTGTACAACCTCCAAAATAATTTTTAGCTCTGCTTCTGACTCTTTTCTTGGAGGCACATCAAGAAACAATCCAGCCAGAATCAGACTACAGACACTGTCACAGCATTTTCCCCCAGAAGTGATCCTGCCATGGGGGTGATGGTGGGGAATCTTGGTTGAGCTACCATTGCTGCTGGCAAAGAGTACCAGAGGGGTGGGTGAGCACAGCTCTGGGACTGACGCTTATTTTACATTAGCAAAAATCTGCAGGATGACCAGCGACAATTTCATACAATGTGTTAGACACTTCCTTCTCTTCCATTAACACATCTTCTTTCTACCCATGGTCAAAGCGGGACGATATGCCAATTTACTGTGCTCTTTCAAGGAAGGAGAAAGTTCCAGTCTTGGAGGCAGAATCTGTGAGGTGTGAACATCTAAGAACTCATCAGGACCCTTTCTGCAATGGGCGTCATTGACACAGCCACACTGAACTTTTCAGGGAATAACCAAATGTGGTCAAAACGTACCGAAGACATTTCTAACTTCCCTGAGCTTGACTTCTTTACCATTCAGTTTCTGGAGCAAAATGGGTTTAAAAGACATATCTTTCTACCAGATGGCAAGTCTGGGATTTGATCAGGGGATTCACATCCATGTTTCTGGAAACATCAGAGGAAAACATTCATCAAGTTTCCCATTAGGTAAACTGTGATCTCACTTGACATGAGAGAAGTGCTTGGCTGTGGGGAATTTTCAGCACAGGGGTGAATTCTGAAAGAAAACTACTTTCTTTTCATATCAGGAAAAATAACCACGAGATTCTTCCCCATGGACTCCGTTCTTTCCATAGGTTAAATAATGAGTCTTTAATGTTCTAGCAACTTCGTGAAGTCAATATCGTTATGAAAGGAATGAAAACGCCTAAAGGATAAACCTAGGTTCTTAATAGTCATTACTTTTCCATTTTCTTAAATTTCGACTGTCCAGGTCATTTATCTCTAAATGTTTTGTGAATCCTATCTCGGATCATTCCCAGAGTCCTTTTCAGTTCTATGTGAAGATAATTATAGATGGATAGAATTTTAAACTCCATTAAAATCCAAGTCTTAGCAGTGTTCTCAACGAGGATTTGAGAAAAGATGTCATACAAACTTCTTCTCTCAGTCACTCAACACTTCAGAGCTCAGACTTGAACATCTCTTTGGGGAGAGACCGTAAGTACACAAACCCACAGTTACCATTGTCATCATCAGAGATAATGCCACTGGCAAATGTCAGGATCTGATTAGCCCAAATGAGCAAGTGTGATCATCTCATCCCCAGTATACAAATGGAAGGACAGTGAAATGGCTCAGCAGATAAAAGGGCTTGCTGTGAAGCCTGATGACCAGAGTTCGATCCCCAAAACCCACGTAAAGGTGGAACAGAAGAACCAACTCCAAATGCTGTCCTCTGACCACAAAACAGGCCATCACACATGCATGCCCATGCCTACTCCCACCCAGCCCAACATAAATAATGTTTTAAATATGAGAAAGACAGGAATGTTAGACAGATCTAAAATAGCTTGTTCAAGGTCACAGTGGCAAACAGGGCATTTTGTGTACAAAGTGTAGTTATTTTGTTGTTTTGTTTTTCAGATCAGGTCTCCCTCTGGATTGGATTCCTAAGTAGCTATGACTAGTCTCAAACTTACCATGGAAATGAAGATACCCTTGACCTTCCTATGCTCCTGCATTTTGCTCTCTGCCTCCCAAATGCTGGGATGACAGGAGTATGTCACTACACCTAGTTTACGGTGTATTAACCCCACTCCACACTTCCTCCTTTTCCTACCTGTTTAGCCTCCCAGCTCCCTCTTTAGAGCTTCCTGGTTTGGGACTAAGGAGATGCCCCGATTCATGCACCATGTTTTGGAAAACCAATGCTGCATTTCTGAACTAGTGATGAGGTAGGCTGCTGCCTCCGCCGCATTTGGCTCATGATTAACTTTTGGTGACAGGGCTATACTTTCCCATGTGTTAGACACAATGCCTTTCATCGCAGCAGACAGTAAGTATTCCCTTAGAGAAACTTCTCCCTGTGGTCTTCACCTATTTGGTTTCTCATTTTGCCAAGGCAGCATTTTCCAACTTCTAATATCATTACCACCCAAGGAACCCACCCTCGGATCCTTGTTCCTGGTGCCTGAAATGGGACAAGACTCCTTTCTTTAAAAAAAGGTGGAAAACTACTCCCAAGAGGGGAAGAGAGGGAGCCATCAGAAGTTCCCAAAGGCAGAGATATTGTAACCAGAGAGTG
The DNA here is from genome assembly GCF_017639785.1 of Mesocricetus auratus. NCBI lineage: Eukaryota > Metazoa > Chordata > Mammalia > Rodentia > Cricetidae > Mesocricetus > Mesocricetus auratus. Next base: position 54,052,523 of record NW_024429195.1, on the reverse strand, counting down.
TAAGGAAAACAGTGACACCTGCAAAAGAAGCCAAGATGAACGGAACACAACTCATCCCAGGGCTCCCAGTATGTGCTGATGGGGTGCGGTGCAGAAGGCACAGGGAGCCCTATCTTCCGGACAAGTCTACAACCTTCACAGGCCTTGGGTTTCCTCCTCAGAGGGAAAGTCACTCACTCTGTGTGACTTGCAGGGCAGTGAGCAGCCTGCCAGTACGTTGAAAGAGAAACTGTATGCTTGAAGAGCTGCCTTGGGGCTTTAAGAGTGGTAACAACCACAAGAAGGGAGCCTGAACTGACTACTATAGTTCCACAGTGGAAGACATCCCTGGGAGGTAGCCGTGGAGAATGGGCACCCGTGGGGAGAGGGGACAGATCAAGCTGGCTGGGCTGGTATAGTAAAGTGCTTAGGGAAAGGTAGCCCAGCTCTGCCATCTTAGGAGTAGATCTGTTGGGGAAGTCCTATGTCAGTAAAGCACTGTTGAGCCAATAGGGAACCAAGGTAGGAGGGACTAGGAGTCCAGGAGGACTCTGGGAAGGAGAAACACAGGAGAGTTGAGAAGTAATGCCATGGGGTAGGAAGCCCGGAAACGTCTCCGGTAAGAGAAATACATAGATTAACAATTATGGGGTAATTACTTAAGTCAGAGCTAGCCAGGAAGAAACAAGCAAGGCCAACAGCTTCATACTTGCTACACCCCATCTTTATTTTTATTATAGTTTCACTTGTATTTTTACTTCCTCATATTAAAATATCCTTTTTCATTCCCCTTCAAGCATTTACATTTTTGCATATTTTTTCATTATAAGGTATTCTCTTTTTACTCCACACTCATTCCTCCATATTTTAAAGTAATTTTTGTTAGCTTGTTTTTAAAAATATGCCACGTTTTAATATTTTAGAATTAAAAGCTTACTCCCTGAAGATCTCATACTTGTATACAGTGTATCTTGGAACACAACCCCCCTTCCCAACCTTCCCACCTCCCCTTCCCAGCTTCAGGTTCTTTTCTGAGTGTGTGTCTATATGTGGGCATGTCCATGTGAGTGCAGGTGCCCATGGCAACCAGAAGAGGGCACTGGATCTGCTGGAGCTGGGACTACAGGTGGTTGTGAGCTGCTCAATGTGTGTGCTGGGAACCAAACCTTAGTCCTCTACAGGACCAATAACCTTCTCCTCTTTATTTAAATAACAACCGAGTCCAGTTAGTGCTGGGAACCAATAACCTTCTCTTTATTTAAATAACAACCGAGTCCAGTTAGTGCTGGGAACCTATAACCTTCTCCTCTTTATTTAAATAACAACTGAGTCCAGTTAGGGCTGCCTGATTACACATGGCTACGGGGCCATCCACAGGACCATGGACAACCTACCAGTAGCCATACTCCCAAAGAAAAATGATCTTCTCCCAGAAGCCACCAATTACCAATATCTCTTCAGTTAGGGTTGGAGCACCACAAGCCCCCCCCCCCCATCCACAAGAGAATGATGACTGGTTTGATCTTGTGCCTGTCTTATGCAGATAACCGTAGCCACTGTGAGTTCCTGAGTGCAATGACCTCATGCACAGGAGACGGCATTTCACAGCACCCCACCCCATCTTCTAGCTTTTATATAATTTCTGTCTCCTCTTCCACAGTTCTCTGAGCCGCTGAGGAACTGAGCCATCTGGTCAACTGAGTTAGATGTATCCTTTAAGACTGAGCACTCGACAGTCACTTACTCTCAGCACTCTGACCAGCTGAGTGTCTCTGCACTGATTTCTGCCAATGGCAAATTGAAGTTTCTCTGACCCAGATTGGAAATAACACTAAGTCTATGGTTGTAAATATGAACATTCAAGGGGCAGTTCGACAACATGTACATTTAGCAAAACATCAGTAGCAGACTCCTTCCTAGGGCATATGACCTTCCTAGATTTTGACCAGGTTTACTGTATCATTCTCACCTATGGATCGGGCTTCAGATTGCCATTTAAAAAAAAGCAACTGCTAACTCTCATACACAGTCATTCACTACCTCACCGATAAGCATATCGTGTCTGGCAGGTCTGTATCATATCGAGCGGTGCCTGTTGCTGGGAAAGTCCATGATGACTTCTCACCCATTGGCCTGCATTGCTCCCTTCAGCACTCTGAGAGAATAGCCAGCAAGGAAGATGCTTCTAGCTTGATTGATTTATGTCCAGTGACAGAAAGTGTGTGTCTTCCTCACTCTTCCTCAATACAGTGCTTGAAATAGAGCAATGAGATAACAAAGAAAAAGCAGACAGACAGACAGACAAGAAAGGAAGAAATCCAGGTGTCCCCATCTGCAGATGATATGATCCTGTACTTAAAGGAACCTAGCGCCTCCACCAGGAAACCCTTCCACCTGCTAAGTACCTTCAGCAAGACAGCAGAGTACTGGCTGTGCACCTGCAGAAGAGTGAGACTAGATCATCATCTCTCATCCAGGATCAAAGACATGAATGCAAGATCTGAAACCTTGAAAGTACTAGAAGAAAACACAATGCAAAATGCATCTTCACAGCAAAGGAAGCAATCACCAAAGTAGAGCGACAGCCTACAGAATGGGGAAAAATATTTTCCAACTATGCTTCCCCCAAGGGATTAATATCTAAAATACAAAGAACTGCAAATGTTGAACACTAAAGACCAAATTCCCAAGTCGAAAACTGGCCTAGTGAACTTAATGGGCAGATCCTAAAAGAGGAAACATAAATGACCAATAAATATTTGAAAAAAAATGTTCAGCATCCTTAGCCATCAGGGAGATTGCAAGTTAAAATTATTTGAGATTCCATCTCACCCCAGTCAGAATAGCTATTACCAAGAAAACAAACAAATGCTGGCAAGGATATAGGGAAGTAAAGAGGGTTCCAATAGCACTTACCCAGTGCCCGTAGGAATGGGGAGTACTACAGCTGCTAAGTGTGTGTGTGCTGCTTTCTCAAAATAGTACATGTAGTGTGGCAGCTCAGTGAGGAAAGATACTGGGCAAGTCTAGTGACCCGACTCTGACCCCCAGAACCCACAGAAAGAAGGAAAGAGAGACTTGACTTCCCAAACTTGTCCTCTGACCTTCCCACAGTCTCTGTGGCATGCACACCCACATATTAATAATAAATACATGGAAAAATTATGTCCATCCCAAATAGAACCACTTTATAATGCAGCTACACAAGTCCTGGGTGTACACCCGAGTTACCATAACTCAAGGTTGCTTATTGTTGTACTTCTCACGGTGTGCACGCCAGAAAGCAAGCTTGGATGTCCATCAAAAGATGGGTGATTGTGGGAGATACAAATAATAGAGCTGTATTCATCTTTATGAAGGACAATGGCTAGAACTGAAGATCGTTGTGTTAAGTGAAATAAGTCACTGCGAAAGATGAATGTCATACATTTTTCTTAGTGTGTGTGTGTGTGTGTGTGTGTGTGTTCAGTGAGAGGGGAAGTAAAGGTCTTAAGGGCTGAAGGGGGAGTAACAGAGAGCATACAATGTGAAATGAAAACATGAGCTGACTTGGGGTGGGGGCCGGGAAGAGGGTTGAGGGAGATGGGGAATGGCAGTGCAGAGGGGAAGAAATGAGAACACAGTGACACACACGTATTAAAATGCCATAATGAAACCCATCACTCTGTATGCTAACTTGAAAAGAAGAGTTCTTATAAGATGCAAAACAGAAGTCTGGGGAGAAATGAAGCATACAGTAAATGCACGTGTTTAATGTTCATCTTTATGTTTATGTTTTGGTTTTCTGCAGCTTAGACTGACCTCAAACTCTATGTAGCTGAGGATGACCTTGAACTTGTAATCCTTGGGCTGGTACCTTTCTAGTGCTGAGATTATAAGCATCCATTCACATCCTAGGCTCTAATGCCTGTGGCTTAGAAAAATAGGTTTGACTTTTACATTCATGAACAAAGCTGATGGATTGAAGGAGCTATTATGAGAAACACAACACAAAGGTTTCCAGTGAATTTATTAAGAAAAGACATAATTGTCACCTTTGACACAGAATGTTTGATTTTGTACTTATTTCGTAAATTCCATTGTCCTATTTTAGGGTTTACCCAGGTTTATAATAGCATTCTTTTTCAGCCTGCCACAAAGAATCTGCACTTTAATAGAAACGTTCTTGAGTAGGTTCTTTGTCATAGTCTTGAGGAGTGTATTTCAATCATACAGGCAGAGTAGGCAGAATTCAGTGTCTTTCTTCACTGAGTCATTTAAAAAAATTGTTGCATAAAACATGGAGTCTATTTAGCCAAATATCAGGGACTGTGTTCTCTGTGAAGCATTTTATATCTATATTAAAATAAGAAAAGCAGAGAAAAAATTTTCCTCTAGTTTCCTCCATGATTTCACTTGATCAGCCCTGGAAGACAATACAAGGATTAAGTATTTTCCAAATACATTTGGCTAGAAAACAAGTTATTAGTACATCATCTTATTTTTTGAAATTGTGTGTTGCCCTAATTACTTTTCTTGCTGTGAAGACACCGTGACAAAGGCAGCTTGCAAAAGGAAACTTTTAATGAGAGGCTTGCTCAGTTTCAGAGGGCTAATCTACGGACATCCTAGTGAAGTGTGGCAGCAGGCAGACAAGCACGAGTGGATCCTAGTGAAGTGTGGCAGCAGGCAGACAAGCACGAGTGGAGTGGCAGCTGAGAGCTCACAATCCACAAGCAGGAGGTGGGGAAACCTCAGAGCCCACCCCCAGTGACACACCTCCTCCTGCAAGGCCACACCTCCTGATCCTTCCTGAACAGTTCCACCACCTGGGAACCACAAATTCAAATATGTGAGCCTATAAGGGCTATTCTCATTCAAACCACCAGACATGTCTACTCTGATTTGCAACTTAAAAAAATTAGGTGTGTGTGTGTGTGTGTGTGTGTGGTGTGCGTTTATATAAAGGTGTGCAACTGCCAAGGCACACACATCAACGTCAGAGAGCAACATGCTAGAATTAGTTCTCTCCTTCCATCAGTGGGTCCTGAGAATGAAGCTTATGTCATCAGACTTGAAAATCCCTTACTCACTGAGCCATCATCCTGGCCCTCTGATCTGTAAGTTGATATAATTAGGAAACATCTGTGGACCATAAAGCAAAACCAAGTAACCTGTAAACTCCACGATGTTTCCAATGCTGTGCGCATGCACACATGTGCACACACCACCCTTAAGGCTGTAGGTTCATAGAAGAAACACAAATGAAATTATATGACAGCTAAAAGTTAAATTTTAGGGCAAGATTCTGGAGGTTGAATAAATGGCCTAGAAAATGTGCAGGACAAGACAGAATAAGAACTGAAGCTGTAATGGAACTCAGGTGACTGCAGGCTGGGCAAAAGCAAGGGTGGTGTTCAGCTTAGGACTTGCCAAAGCGTGTTCAACAGAAAACTGGAATTGCCCACCAAAAAGATCGGCCTCCCCTGTTGTGCCTGCCTCAGGAAGGCTAGGAATTATCAGCTTTAACCGTTCTTCCATGTTGGAATGACAGAGGGTTTGTTTGTGTTTTGTTTTATCTGACACAGGATTTTTCTGTGTAACAGACTGTCCTGGAACTCACTTTGTAAATAAATCAGGCTGGCCTTGAACTCACAGAGATCCAAATGACTCTGCCTCCCAAGTGCCAAGTAGTGGGATTAAGGCGTGCGTCACCAATGCCCGGCTGTTTTTTTTTTTTTTTTTTGAATAACAGTTTTAAAACAGGTAATTTGCAAAACTGACACTCAGTGATTTCCCTGGTCACTGAGTACTGGATAGGATACAGAGACCCTTCCTCCCCTCCTCCCAGGAGCAGGCAGTATAGAGTGACCAGAGAATATTCACCAAAGCATTTATGACTTCAAAAATGGATGGGAACATTTGGGCCATGGTGAGGTGTAGGAGAGGGTTTCCCAAGAGAGGTGACTTTGGATTTGTGTTCCCAAGGTTCAATGGGAATTTGCTTGTCAAAAAATGGGTTGGGAAGGTGACATTTCAAGAAGAAACGCAATGTGCCAAAACTGCATCTGGATATTCCAGAAAGAATGAGTCACCTAATGGGCTTGATGGAGAGGGCCATGGGAGATGGCACGGGAAATGCCCACATTTTCCTGGTATCTACCAAGGAGATGCCAAGAAGGGCTCTCACTCCTGCCGGGAAGACTTCCATTCACCCACCTGGGATGCTGTGACTGTGGATGCTTCTCGGGAACTTGGAATAATACCCATTTAACTTTTAGACTGGTGTAAACTGCTAACACTGGTGGTTATTAAAATTCAGGAAAGTTCAGAATGACATTCCACTTCAAGAGAAAACAGTTCAGTTAGCCTTAGTGTTAGAAAATAAAAACACCCTGTCTTTGCTAAAAATAGACGCTGAATCTAAATGGTAGCTAGACCAGAACAAGAGACTTCAATCTGGGTGGTGTTCAATAGGTCTTAATACTAGCAATCATGCTAGGACAGGTAATAATTGTTCAGAGGCTTATGGTCACAAGGCCAACTCCTTGAGGAAGGCCTCAGGTGTGTCTCAGTGGCACAGGGTGAACTCAACATGCACAAGTCCCTGGGTTCAGCCCTGGAATAAGTTTCTCTGGGAGACAACCAACAGTCTTATGACTATATTGAACAGGGAAAAGAAATACAAAATTTCTAATGCTCAAGCACACATTCAGACAGTCTCACCAAGGGCAGAGGGGATTACTGAATACTGAAAGGCACCCGATTCAGGGCATGCATGGGTGGGTGCCTATTCCATGAAACGTTATGACCACTGCGTCTGCACCAAGGAGACTAGCAAGTCCTCGATCAGTCCCCTAGTATGAGGATAGATGGCGATGATGATGAAACATGTTTTGCTCCTATTTGTGGCAGAACGCATGTTCTCTATATATCCCATCTCATCCACACATTTGAAGCGTTCAGCTGGCACTCCCCTACTGAAAGACACAGGGGTGGAGTGCCTGTCTCATCTTCCTAGACTGTGGCTGTGACGGTGACAACGACAGAAATGCTAAGGTGTGACTTTTCTCTGCTTGCATCTCTTCAGAGCCCTTGTCCTTGATATCAAAACACGGTCTGTACAGAGACTCAAATTAACACAGCACAGTGGCCACTGCAAGGTCCCCGTGGGGGAGGGGCTGGGGTCTCCAGTCAACACTGAGCAGCGCCTGCCTGGCAGGTGAACAAATGAGACTTCAGAGGGCTCCCACATCCAGGCTTTGAGTCTCTCCATGGAGAATTTCCTATGGAAAGCAGGTCACCATTTTCTTGGGCTGTCTGATTTCCTGATCCACAGATTTTGTGAACGAAGTAAAACCAACTTCAGGGGTGTTCGACGATAATTAATGGATTGCAGAACTCAATAAAGGCAAAATAGATGGTCAGATTTCGGGAGGGGTGTTGTGTTTTTTATTTTGCTTTATTTTTTATCTATATCCCCAAAGTTTGGGTAAAATGAAGCCTTATGCACCAGTGCAATGGAAGGCACACCCCCTCATATTATCCCAGACAGAAAACTGCTTGAATGGATGGGGGTGGGACGCTTATCTTTGAGAAGAACTTCAAGTACCACCAGCTGAACATATGCTGACTTTCCCCCAGTGGCCCATGCAGACATTGACCAGAACCACCATCACAGCAGGGAATGAAGTTCTTACAATACTGCTGGACCGGGTTCTGTGCTGATCCTTTAACCAAGACTACACTCAGCATGAGAGTTCATCGAGTGAAGGAATGGTTACAGTGTGGGTTGGTGTCATGATAAGCCAGAGAGTCCATGAATGTTTCTATATTTGTTTCCTAACACCTTGAAACTATGGTTGCTACCCACATGTTGATGTGCAGAATGAGGACTCACAGCCCACTGCTGCCCTGTTCCAGTCTTTGATCTCCTTATCCATGGACGTTAAGGACATTGTGGTCGATGGCTCTCTAAGAAGGCAGCTCTTGCCCAAACAGGAAAAGAACAAACTACTTCTGCATCCCTTAGGAAATTACAGAAACTAAAGGGGTGGATGGATGTTCTGGAGTGTCTATATTCAATTTGTCTGTCTGGTTCCTGAAGGCCAAATTTTGGAGAACCATTGTATGGTTAAGTCAGCCTGAGGTGACTCTACTTTCATCTGCTGCTTTGGACACAGTCTACTAGATCAAATCATACTAGATCAAAATCAACTTACCTCTGACTATTCTGTGGCTGTTTATCAGGCAAATCTTTCTCCATCTTTGTGAACTGAGAGTCCACGGAGAGGGAAATCTTACTGTCTTGATCAGGAGCGCATCCGTTCTGCTATGATCTAGTCTACAGGAACCTGAGCCTCTCAAGCCCACACAACCTCACACTGTCTGTGTGGTCATGATGCTGTGCTGCCTGGGCCTTAGAAAGCAGGAAGCACCGAGTGTCCTAGATTCCTGAGGAAAGTGAAAATGTGTCACGAGAGTAGAAATCCACGGGCCTGTCACATCAGTGGTGAGCTGGGCTCTACTGGACTAAATAGTTTCTGGGTATGTCTCCCAAATGAGGGCTAATTGCTATGCTGTTCACTCAAAGACATAAGCATAAAGCTTACTGAGCTCCTTTAAATGAATGATAAAACCCGTATAAGCACTTTGGATTGCTACTCTGACCCGTTTACTGAGGAACCCACAACCCTGCCAGCTTTAGTGGCAGCAGAGCAGAAAAACCTGCTCCAGGCCACAGGGCAGGAAGTGACCTCCTCTTTCCTGTATGGTCCTGAACCTCCAATAGTGTAGAAGAGGTGGCATCAGAAGCATACGCAGCCTCCATAGGTTCTGGTGGGATGCAGCGAACCATTCTTCCTTTGGCAAATGACCAGTCTCCTTCTGAGATACCACTGGTTTGTTGCTGGGTCTCAGTAAGGTTTATATGCTTCAATATGGGTCTTTAAGACACAGTGTTACCCGCTGGTTAGTAAGCAGGCTAGCTTACTAATACATAAAACAGAAATTTACAAAATTAAAGCAGGTGTCTCATGCAGGCAGGTTTCAAAACCACATGGTTCCTTCTCCCAGTGCACATGCACTCCTACCCTCCTCAACTCATCTTAAAGTGCAATTCATTTAAGCCTGGTTTTCTAGTACTGAGATATAGAACCTATCAGGGCTACATGAAGTCTATAGCCAGTTTGGATGCATGAAAAAGATTCTTCCTCCATGTTACTTTAAATGTACATGAACACTCTAAGTCAAGTCTCATATCCTCTTGCATATTTTTTCAGCTGAAGTTACACCCCCGTTGTTTATCAGCAAATAATGTACATTAATAGCTAAAAGAACAAGGTACAATGAAAACCACGTATAATGGAAGGAGTTTTAAATAGCTAGAAGATTAGTGGTGTAGGCATGAATATACAAAACCACAAGCTTACGTGTTACATTTTACAAGTAGGAAACATATTGTTTTGTAACCTACTTTTGGGAATACTCTATCATAAACATAATTTTGTGGAAAAACATTTCTCCAATAAATTCAATGCATAATATTTTACCATACAAGTGTGAGTCTGTTAAAGCATGTGTACATTTATATCTATAGCATTATATATAGTATATATAAATATATACTATACATACTATATACATACATACATATATATATTTGTTTTATGTGTGGGGGTATGTTGCCTGCATGCATGTATGTGCACCACATGTGTGTGTGCTTGGCATCCAAAGAGACATCGGGTCTGCTGGAGTTGGACTTCCCATATTAATGCTAAGTCATGTGGAAGGGAAGCCAGTGCTCTTCACTACTGACCCATCTCTCCAGGATCATGGGTGACAGCCCCCCTTGGTTGCCAACACAGTGCATCTGGAATCCACTAAATCCAAATCTGCTCGGCAGAGCTGCAAGGGGTTTTCTTTAAAAAAAAAAAAAGATTTACTTATTACATATACAGTGTTCTGCCTACATGCCAGAAGAGGGCACCAGATTGAGTTGTAGATGGTTGTCAGCCACCATGTGGTTGCTGAGAATTGAACTCAGGACCCCTGGAAGAGCAATCGATGCTCTTAACCTCAGCCATCTCTCCAGCCCCCGCAAGTGGTTTTCTTAAGACCTCTCGTGGTGGGGAAGCCCACTCTGAGGTTGGCTACACCTTCTAATGACAGCCCACATAAAAGCACATGGGAGACAGGAGACTTGGCTTTCTTTCCGTTCTTCACTGGCAAGTTCATCTCTCCTGTTACTGCAGCCGGATTCCAACGTAGCCTAAAACCCAGCAGCAATCCAGGAATCCTCCCAGATTCCAGCACCAGACTGGGACTGTGGAGACAACCACCCTTGTGGACTGAACAACCAGTGGACCCTTGGTCTTTCTGTCAGGAGACAGCCGCTGTTGGACTATCTGGACCACAGCCTGTGAATCATGCTAATAAACCACCTTTTCTATACATCCATTCTATCAGTTATGTTCCCTAAGAGAACTCAGAGTCTTGGAGGGACTCTCAAACTTCCCTAGGAGACCTCACAAGCTGGCCCTCCGTTGCCTCCATGGCTCTTAGATCTTAGTCTTCCATGCTTCAATAGAACAGTCCATTAAGCTTTAAACAGTAAACATTCTTCCAGCCCAAAGCTCCAAATACTTCCGTGATCCCCACGTATTGATTAGCACCTCCGGACAATCATGCAGAATTTTCACTTGTCTGACTACAAGCAATCCTCATTGAATTATCTATGCCCACGCCCACATTCTATCTCTGTTGAAAAGATCATTGCCAAGAGCTCTCACTGACTTTTGAATCATTTTCCTACCGTCGTGCAAATATTCTCTGAAAGTTGTCATCTTTCTTTAAACTTTAGCCTGTTTTTAAAGTGTGTGTCTTTCCCTATTACGTAATCATAAAACAACAGCATATTCTTTTGGGACTTCTGACTCTGATTCTGAGTTTAGAAAGGCTTCACTCCCCTGCAAAGTTATCTAAATGTTTATATTTACTTAATGATTTCCTTATGTCATTCTGTAACTTTAAAACTATATCCCAATAAGACTGTAATTTAAATTTAATGTTTGGGTTTACTTACACAAAATTTCCAAGTAAATTATGCTTTATAGCTTATTGTCATTGTGTGTATCTATGATGTGTGTGGGGACGTGTACATGCTGGAGGGCACATACAGAGGCCAGAGGGCAGCTTCTGGGGGCCGGTTTTTGTCTTCTACTGAAGGACCCAAGGACTGAACTTGGGTCCTCAGGTTTGTGACGCAAGCCCTTTCACCTACTGAGCCATCTCACAAGCCCCCAGTAGTTTTAGTTAGAAACTTGCTGTTTTAAATCTTTTTATGCCAAAACAATAGGACAATTTTAAAATCATCTACTGAATAAAACATCCTCACAAATTATGTGAAACAAAACAGTGATTCCTTTGTGGGTAATGGCTTCATTAAAAATGCAACTCACCTTACATTTAATTCCCCCATTCAATGTGTTTAACGTAATGACTTTTGGTAGCTTTGGCGAGGCAACTATCACAATAATCTCACCATAATCAATTTAGGAACATTTTTACTATATCAAAAAGATACCTGTACCCATTAACTATCATAATCAAATCTTTTATGTCTCTGCTAACTCACCTTCAGTCTTCAAAGCATAGAATTCAATTTTGGAAACATTAATATACAGCCTTTAGTGGTTTGGTAGTTGGTTTTATTTATTTATTTATTATTTATTTATTTATTTGTGGTTGTTGTTTGTTTGTCTGTTGGGGTTTTTGTTAGTTTTAGGCACAATACTTCTTTTTTAAAAAATGATACAAATTCAAGAATTTCAGTGGATGTTCCAATACAACTTACAGAAAGGGTAAATGTGATTCCAATATGCATGTGTTGCCATGGTGACCAGAGAGGGCGCTCCACACCCTGAAGCTTGACCCTCCTCATTACTGTCTCCCACTGTGAGCTTGTCGTGGAGATATTCATTCCATGCCAGCTTCGGGGGCTCCCACTGTGCACAAATTGGTTCTGTGGCCACTGAATTCTTTGATGGATTTCACCTCTCACTCAGGTAAAGTCTCAGAAGTGGGAGCATTTCTGTCTGTGGCTGTTCCGCAGTTCCAGTAGTGACTGGCTCATACTTTCCCCAAGGGTAACAAACACTTCCTGGTGTTCAGGTCACCCTCATGGTTGTCATGGCCTGGTTTCTTGGTACACTGCAGGAAGACACGGCTGCCTCAATGGTTCTGCAACTTCATTAGTTCTGTCTCTTCGTGGCTTCTGAAAGGAAGGATTTGGCAAAGTCCATCCTGGTACAATTAGTAAGACACAGATAGAGATGGGGGGGCTCCAAGCTAATCTGGTGGGTGGTGGCATCCTCCCAGTCCTGTTGGTAGCTCTGATCTGCCTGCCCATGGCAGAGGCTAAGAGAAATGCTGCAGAGGCTGTGGTGTTGTCTGAGGCCACTGCTTGGAGGTGGCAACGAGCTGCTGGTTTTGAGTGGCAAGCTAGGGTAGTAGGTCCAGTGCCAGGCTCTGTCCAAGCACTGCTGAAGCCAGAGATGAGGGCAAATCGTGGCAAAGAATTTCAGTTAGCTTCTTTGGGGGGGGGCGATTCGAGACAGGGTTTTTCTGTGGCTTTGGAGGCTGTCCTGGAACTAGCTCTTGTAGACCAGGCTGGCCTTGAACTCACAGAGATCCACCTGCCTCAGCCTCCCAAGTGCTGGGATTAAAGGTATTGCCACCACCACCTGGCTCGGTTGGTTTTTTAAACTTGTCATATTTTTGTGGTTCACTTAATTCTTATTTATAGTCATATCATTTCCCATTGTATAAATACAGCACATTCATCAGTGGATGAATATTTGGTAGTTCCTATTTTGTTGCTGTTATGAATTATGCTTTTAGTTGCTGTTCCCCATTTTCCTTTCAATATCCATGTGCTGTTTTGTTTGTTTGTTTGTTTTTTAATGTGTTGCTCTTAAAACCTGACTATATTTGATTTTAACACTTCTGGACTAACAATCCCTGTCTTTTAATTGGGGTAAATGGTCCATTTACATTTAATAGATGTTCTTACACACACACACACACACACACACACACACACACACACAAATGTTAGTTAAATACCTATTTAGAACTTCTGTTCTACAGATTTACATCATTTTTTCTCTCGTTTGAACTATCTGTTATACATTGACTCTCTCTCAGTGTGTGTGTGTGTGTGTGTGTGTGTGTGTGTGTGTGTGTGTGTGTGTGTGTTATAGTACGTTGAATCCTGGGACTCGTTCATGCTGAGCAGGCAGCAAGCACTGAGCTAGATAGTAGGTCTTAAATCTTTTTACTATACAAATCTTGAACTTGAACACTTGGATGGACTCTAGGCTGAGACCAGAGAATGAGCACTTCTATGAAGTTCACAGATGGCGCTGATGCTGCATTCTATAATGCTGATCACAGTTTGAAAACCAGCAGTTTGGAAGATGAAACAGACTGTCCATGTGGAGATTGGTGAAGAGGTATTCAAAAACTGAAGCAAAAGAGAACTGTGTCTGGGGCTGGAGACAGCTCAGCCGTTAAGAGAGCCCCGTTTCCTCAGAGGATACTGGATAAAGGTTTCACAGCCCATGCGCCCCACTGCAGTAGTGAGAAGAATTCAGACACTCTTTGCATGCGACTCGGTAACAGATCTATTTGTGGTGACCTAATGTGGGCTGGATTCTGCAAACATATAAACTAATTTGAATTCATTAACTGACAAAATAGTAATAAAACAACAAATGTAATGATTTACATTTATAACATAGGTTATTTTTAAAGAATTGAAGGGTACTACTACAAATCAAAATTGCAATTTTTTTTGCACACTGGTTCATGTTCTAGATGACAACTAAAGCACAGCAGGAGAAACGGGTGGAAACATACGTAACAGGAAACACCATTCTGTTCAGGGTTTTCCTGTGAGTAATTATGTTAATTGTAATATAAATGTGATATTGATCTAGGAACTCAGCTGGTTATGCAATTCTGCTAAAGGCTGAAAAACCTAAAACCCTGGGGAAACAAATCTTGACATCTTCATTCACAAATGAGAGCAAAAAAACCACTTGAAATAGAAAAATGTGTCAATCAAGATCTCACAAAAAGTTTTACAGTTCTGAGGTGTTTGTAACAAAAAATAAATAAATTCATTTCCTTCAAATTGCAAATAAAATTTAACATCACAAATTTCCTGGATTTTAGTGTTTTTTTTAAATGTATGATTTTGGGAGAACCTTACAAATTGAGATTTCCACAAATGGTATCTGAAAGTGGATGGAAAAAAATCTCGGATGCATAGATTAGAAGTGTGTGGCGGTGCATGGCATGCCTTTAATCTATCACTTGGAAGGTGGAAGCTGGAGGATCTCTAATTTGAAACCAGTTTGGTTGGCACAGCACATTCTAAGTCAGACAGAGTTACACGATTGAAACCTTGAAGAGAGCAATCAATATATTCTTTCATCTGAGACAATGTCTTATTATGGTTCCCAGGCTGGCCTCAACCCTGTCATCCTCCTGCCTCAGCCTCAGTAACCTCAGTGTTAGAATCACAAGGGCTCGCCGGGCATTGGTGGCGCACGCCTTTAATCCCAGCACTCGGGAGGCAGAGGCAGGTGGATCTCTGTGAGTTCGAGGCCAGCCTGGTCTACAGAGCGAGTTCCAGGACAGCCTTCAAAGCCACAGAGAAACCCTGTCTCGAAAAGCCAAAAAAAAAAAAAGAATCACAAGGGCTCACCACCATGTCTGGTGTATTCTGGAATGCCTGACCATATTACTCACCTGCTCAGAAACATCCCTCGGTTTCTGAATGAGTTTTGCTTCTGAGACACAAACTTAGTGTTAAAACAAACAAACAAAACAACACCAACAAAACAATATATACATTTACCAACACTAAGGTTCTAGATTCTAGAATTTGACCACTGTTCCAGAGGACCTGGGTTCAGTTCCCAGAACACACACAATGACTCACAACTGTCTGTAACTCCAGTACCAGGAGATCTGATGCCCTCCTCTGCCTCAGTAGGCACCAGGCACACATAAAGGCACACAGACATGCATACAGGAAAGGCACCTATACACATAAAATAATAATAATGTTTTGAAAAAGACTCTGAACATCGGAAGGTCTACTGGGATGACATCTACACTATAGCCAAGCCTTATTCTTTTCTGGGGTTCAGGAGAATCCATTCCCTCGCCTTTTTCCATTGCCTTGGAAATCATCTGCATTCAGAAAGCTCATGGCACAGCCAGATTCAAAACTACTAGCGAATGCTAGTTGTGTCTTTCTTAAACTACATTACTCTGATTTAACCTGTGTTCCACTTTGAAAGACCCTAGCATTTACACCAGGACTACATATGGACTTCAAGATAATCTCCCCTTAAAGTTACTATTATTTTATGTATATGGGTCTCTTGCCTGTATTTATGCCTGGTGTACAGACAGACCAGAAGAGGGTGTTGAATCCCCTAGAACTGGAGTTACAGATAATTGTGAGCTGCCACGAGGGTGCTAGGAATCAAATCCAGGTCCTTTGGAAGAGCAGTCAACAATGTTAACTGACAGGCTATCTTTCCTACCCCTACACTGCCTGGTTGAACAGGGGTTGATTGCCTATTGTAATTGCCCCCTGCTGGCAAACAAAGACACACACAAACACAAATTGTTAAGACTGATGAGACCTACCCAGGGACCATGCAGCACTTCCTGGAAGTCAAGGTCACTACACTATTGGCCACAATGTCCCTTCCCACCTTCCCCCCATAACAGCCAACCTGAAGATCCCCTCATCCCCATTCCACCCCTACTTCCATCCCCGGCCCACACACCCTCACACAGTCCAAAGCTTTGTTTGCAGTACTTTTTTTCTCCTATGATCATCTTTTCATTCTTCTTTTCCTCACCAAGAAGAAAGCTCTCTTGTCGTGGCAAGTGTCCCCTTCTGTGTGAAGCTTTCTACCGAACTTTCCCCTGCGAATGTCCCTCTCATCTATCTGTACCTCCCTACAGAACTTGACATTTTGCCTTTCTTGATGGTTCTATGGGTCTTCTGCTAGGCCACTGGTTCTCAACCTGTGGGTCTCAACCCCTCTGAGGCAAAATATTGCATACTTACACTATGATCTACATAACATATTAGCCTAACAGTAGCAAAATTATGACTTGGAATCACCACAACTTGAGGAACTGTATTAAAGGGTCGCAGCATTATGAAGAAGGTTGATAACCATTGTCTGAGGCCATCATCTTGGGGGCAGAAACTCAAAGATCCTCTTTCGTTTGTTCGCCTGTTAGGCACGTGTGAAATGGAGCCCTTCATTCCCACCTACACCCACCTATCTGAAGTCTCCCTCTTTGGCAAAGGCCCCCCATTGGTCCAGCTCTGCTTGCCCAACACTTTGAGGCCATCTTCAACGTCCTGCCTTCATTAGTCATTTTCAGTTCAACAACAAATCTTACCACAGGTGCCCACTGACCCAGGCCACCAGTCTCTCCTGCCCATTCTTGCTCCTCTAGCTCCCTGTGTCCAAACTGGCTTCACTCTGCACAAGTGAGCGTGCGTGTGCACGTGTGTGCATGTGCACACATGCAGGCACATGCACACATTATTTCTAGCAGCGGGATGAATGGGTCAGATCTTTAAAAGTCATTAGATTATATCCAGCTTTGCTCAGTGTCAAGTAATGACTTTACCACCATGTGTATAACAAACCAAAGCTCTTGCTCTCCAGGACTCCATACCACCTCCCTCTGCTCAGTGTCCGGCTCTCTGCAGCCCAGTCCCACCCATTGATGGACCCACTGTTCATCAAACAGACCCAGTGGCCACTTGTCCCAGGGTCTCTGCATCTGCTGTCTGTTCCACATGTGGAAATAAATGTCTTTCTCCAAAGAGCTGTAGGCCTTGTTTCTCTCTGTCCTTCTAGTCTCTGGGGACCCTGGAAAGCTTCTGGCCTCTGCAATGGGCATGTCATCAGACACATTTGCTATGAGCATCTTGTACATAACAAGGCCAGTTCCATGTCATTTCTGTCACTAGCCATGTTCTCGTCCCGTCAGAGCCTTTAAAAATCTATCACTACATGAAATTCCATTATAAATTTACTTACGCCTGTTTCCTGCACCAAAATGCAAGTTCTGTGAATGCAGGAACTTTGATCTCTGTTCTGGTCTGGAACTGGGCGGTATACACAGCACAGACTAACTGTTAATGAACAATGCTTATCTTTATATTTTGAAGGGTTTTTTTTTGCACTGTCCTTGGCCACAATAGATTTTGAGGGACCAGAAGTTCAATTGAATCAATCAGTCTATCAATTTATTTATCATCCATCCATCTTTCCTTCTTTCTTTCTATGTCTCTCTTTCTCTAGATGTATCTGTCATTTACCGATATATAATTACATATAATTAATATATTATTTAACAATATCATCAAAGTAAAAAATCCAAAGAAAGTCATTTCTTTTTGGACAAATAAAGACTACAGGTATTGGCACAACGCCACTTTTCTTGTCTTTATGCAGCTCTGGTCTGCCAGATTTCACCTTAGAGTATAAGCGCATCAAGCTGAACACACAGGCCAATGCCCAGGAACTCCCTCAGGAGCCGTGCTACCCTCCCATGTGCAGAGACGGGGCACACGAGTGTGGGTATGAAGGTCCTTGCTAAGGAGACTGGCAACCACAGTGCCTTGATCTGTGCTTCTGATCTCCTGGATGCTCTTCAAGCCAAAAGCCTTTCTCCATCCCTGTTAAGGTTTTCTGCTCTTCACTTCTTTGCTTTTAGCATTTTTTATTATTAAAGGAGGCAGGGGAGGGACCTTCAAAACAAACTTAAACACAGAGCATGTCTCCAATCACCCACTCTCATGCCACACAGCAGAGGGTAAATCCTAAACTCATCTTTTCTTTGCCGTCCAAAATAGATAATCCACATCTTTTATGTTGAAAACACGAACATGAATCACAGTGAATTCATTTTGAGGTCCAGTGCTTTTCCTGCAGAGCAGATGAGTGCATTTCCCAAGACACGATTTTCATCTCTTGGATCCATATTACCATCACTTGCACAACTCTGGAAGCTACAATACTCAGGCCCCATCCAACACCGAATCCATGCTCCTGAAACCTGGACCCAAGCACAAGAATTTATTTCTAAAGTTCCCAGGCTGAGGACCAGAGGGCTTCGTGCACACACACCTGTGAGTCACAAGGAGCCAGCGCAAGGTTGGGAGCAGCAGCCAGGGGAAGCTAACTCCAAAACTGGAGTGATGCGCTATGGTTAAGCCACATAGTGGGTCATGTCCCTAACCAAGTCCTTAGCCGACTTGAATACTACATGACTAGACACGGTAATTCCCTCGAAAAATAAGGATCTGATGAAAAGCACAAATAAAGACACTCTAAAGAACTGTTAGTGGAAGGTCAGCATTTCCTCAGAGGTCCACAGCTCAACAAGTTATATACCTGTAATATCTGTCCCCTCCCCGTCCTTTGCTGTAATACTTTCAGGAGACTCCAGGAAAACGTACTTGCTCTATTTACATGAGACAGGGCGTCCTAACAGTTTCTTGTGATGGTTGGCTTTGTAGAGAATGTGGGAAGTGGATGGGACACTAAAGGAATAGGTTGGAAGATTAAAAGGTAGGTAGGACACAGCTCTATGTAGCCAATATGCAATGAGAACAGGCAATGGGGACTGTCTAGTTGCAAGGAGACCATAGAAACAAAATCTCATCATGCACCTGACTCTGACATGATATTTTGGTTACACTGAATTTTCCATTACCCAATGCTTACAAAAATTTCCAAATTGAACACTTAATTGACAAAAAAGTGATGTTTGTTTTATAAATAGTACAATACATCATAATTTGGACAAAGATGTATATTTGGCAGAGGAAACATTGCCTAAAATGATGGAGAGGTCATTCATCACTTTCTGAACCATAAAGTATGTCGTTTTTTCTTGTTCTGACAATTTTGTGAATAGTCTTCCTTATGATTTTGTTTGGTACCTCTTCAAAGCAATTATTGCCAAGTTCTTAACTGGCACTGAAGGAAAAATGAGATTATTTACAAGTAGAGAGACAGAGAGAGAACTTTAGTATTACATAAAACATTGTAATTACTTCCAAGTGAATTGAGAATTAATGTCCTAATGATTCCAATGTATTTCTGCTGCCAGTTCCTGCCTGGGAATTGAGAAGTTGTCTTCTGTGGTAAATTCTAATTAGTCTATGTCAAAATTAGATATTAACCATCGATTAATATGTAGGTATATATGTATGTATAACTCATTGATTAACGCTACCAATAATAATCTATCTCAAGAATAATTAGTGGTGTTTCAACAACTATGCCCACTCCTAAATGACAAACTACAGAGTATCTTATAAATCATTAAATTACTTCTTGACACCTTTCTTAGGTATTTTTATTTAATTCGATTTTTTTAAAAAAAGTTTTTTTTAAAACCACAAGAGTTCTTTTTAGATTACTAAGCACTAAGCAGATTAACTCACATCTGTCTCTGAGGCCATACCACTTGTTCAGGAGCTTGTCCGGACATTAGATTCTGTATTAGAAATGTTTATTTCTACATTAATTGTTCCTGTATTATCTTCAGATTTAAAGCAAATGAATCTTCATGCATTACCAGGAGACTCTTCCAACGAGGAGTCAATCATATTTTTTAAAGAGTAATTACTTCTAACTTTCCAAATTAATGAGTTACTCTTGAGTTTTTCCGCAGAGCAATGGTGGGCTACTTTGAAATCTTAATTCTGTTTCAGATTAATTTATCTTGTCACATTTAACAGAACGTGTTCCTGGGTGCACAGGATCTATTTTTTTTAACATGATTTCCTGCTCGTCTTCGAGCGTAGCCCTTACCTAATAAAGAGTCAGTGCCTTAAATAAACACACACACACACACACACACACACACACACACACACACACACACACACAAAACCTTTAGTTGGCGTCAGAGAAGCCCAAAGGCATCAAAGTACCCTACCCTCCTGCAGAAGCAGGCGCGCTACAAAGCTCAATTAGTTCACGGACAGAGGACACTGCTTTTTAAAAGTGCCCCCCCCTCCCCGGGAACTTTTCTGAGTCTCCCTTTCTGCTCTCCAGAAGCTCGCAAGTCCTAAC
Organism: Mesocricetus auratus; assembly: GCF_017639785.1. NCBI lineage: Eukaryota > Metazoa > Chordata > Mammalia > Rodentia > Cricetidae > Mesocricetus > Mesocricetus auratus. The sequence goes on along the minus strand of NW_024429195.1, from coordinate 54,032,361 downwards.
CAGGTTTTATCTATTTTTTTTCCTCCTTTTTTCATTTTTTTCCCCCTGCCTGTGACAACAAGAGAAGTTGTGAGGAAAGGGCTGCTTGGTATATTTCACTGAGGGCTTTCTATTTCTGGTAACTTTTACTGTTCTCCAACTGCTCCAGATTGTTCCCAAACACCCAGAGAGTGGCGAGGACCACTCGAAGCCCCCCACTGAACAAACAAACTCAACCTAATTTCTCGCTGGATTCCTGATTGCTGTTGATTTCCAACCCCACTCCTACCCCCCAAAAGTCCATCTTTAGACCTCAAGTTAAAAACCTCTGTTTAGAACTAAAAGGCAAAAGCCTAAGGATTTTCCAGGAGCGATGAGATCCCTTTAACCTCTCAAATGTCATGTCATTGGGAGTTCTTGAGGTCAGTTGAAGCTCAGGCGCTGGTTGGCCTTATGCTGGAGTAGCTGGGTCCCCGCTAACCCATGGCTACGTTAAAAAAAAAAAAAAGTTAACTTTCTTTACCCCCTGAGTTTAGGCAAACCCGTCCTGTGGGTGCTGCACCTGGGATTGAAGGGAGTTCAAAAACCTGAGACCAGCTAAAGATCAGTGTTTGCAGAGAGACTCTGGGTACCACCGCCCTGCGGGCAAACACACCCTGAGGACTGGAGCCCTGCAGCTCCACAGATGTGTGCATGCACCCGGTGCCTCCTATCTCCTTCTAGAGAGATTAGTACATTCCGGATCTTCCCCTGGGGTCTAACCAGGACGGCGGCCTCGAACCTGCATCGTTAGGCGGGAGCTCCCAAGTCCTTACCTTGGGGTTGGTCAGGAGCTGGTGCTGGTCGCTGTGTAGCAGCGCCCTGGAGTTGGACTCGGAGTTGTTCACGTATACCTGGACGCAGGGGTACTGCGAGGTGCCCCTGCAGTCGGTGCCACAGGTGAAGGTGCACTCGAACACCTCGCCGATCTGCTGCACCGACAGCACCGTGCAGTTGGCCGCCGTGGCTTGCAGATCCTGCAAGGCGGGGCTGAGCCAGCAGAAGCCGAAGATGAAGAGCGACACGACGCCGGAGATGATGAGGAACAAGCCAAGCCGGATGCTCTTGTCTTCGGCTTCCGTGTACTCGTAAGCCACCCTGAGCTTCGCCATCGCCCCCCACTCTCCGCGGCTGGCGCGCTCCCCGCCCCCTCCCGCCCCCGGCGCGGAGCTCGACTGCCTCGGGCGGGAGGAGCCGCCGCCGCCGCCGCCGCCGCCGCCGCGCGACAGCAGGGGAGTGGGCGGCGAGGGGGCGCGCGAGAGAACAAAGGGGCCGAGGCCGGCGACGCCCCCGGCGGCGGCGCTGCCCGGGGCCCGGCTCCCGGGTGCCACGATCGCCTCAGATCGTCCGGCACCCCGGGGCTCCCCGAGCCGGCCCCCGCCCCCGCGCCCCGCGCCGGTACCCCAGCGCGCGCCGCCCGCCTGCCATCGCCTGGGCCGCTCGCCCGCCGCCCCGACGCTGGGAGCGGCTGGGCTGCCGAGCCCGGGCTCCGCCGTGCGGGAAGCTGCTCCTCCCCGCCCTGGGCGCCGCCGCCCCGAGCCCCGCCCCGCCCCGCGCCGCGCCCCGCAGCTCTCCCGTGGGCGAGCACCCCCGGTGCCGCCGCGAGCTGTTCGCGGGTTCCTCGCCAGATGCAACCTGGATTGATGGCGGAGAGGGCCGCGGCGAACGCTTAGCACCAACAGCGCAGCTGGGGAGAAAGTTAAAAGAGGAAAGAAAAAAAAATTAAGTCGGGGAGCGTGGCGTGAGCGTGCAAGGCGGGAAATCTTAAACTCCGAATCCGGGTTGTGCAGCCACCGGGAGCTGCCAGGCGGCAGGCGCACCGGGAAAACGAGCTCCGGTGGCGGCGAGGGACAGAGGGCACCAGCGCGGACGCAGGGGGATGCACGTGGCCGACCGCCGGGCCAGTCCTGGCGGAGACCGTGGGACCACGCAGGCCGACTGGATCGGAGACGCGAACCTCCGTGGGCATTGGTGGAAAACATAGGTCTCAGGCAGCGGAAACGACCCCTAGGGGTCGGACGCAAACAGGTGGCCGAGGCTTGCAGCCGGGAAGGCCACGCCACTTTCTTTCCTTGGCTTTGGAGCTGTAGAGAGCCGAGCCTGTTGGCCTCTTTAGGAATCTTGCCACTCTTAGCCCGCACAGGTTATTTGCAGGTGAGCTTTTTCTGCAGCGCTGTGCAAGGCGACCGCGGCATTCAGACACCATAGAACAACTGGTCCAGCTTCTAGAGTTGCGCTACTTACTTTGTCTTTGCTGCTTCCATGTCTACCCTGTCGATGTAAACCTCTATTCTCCTAACTTTACTTTGTAAGTTAAAACTACTTTTTTACCTAAAATGTTTCTTTTAATCATAAAAATCAAACTTGAGAACTGTTTCAAGCTATGTTCGGAAGAATAAAATTTTTAAAAATACATAAATCTCTTTTTCTTGGCTTGCCAAGTCCCAGATGAATGAACTCATGTTTCTGATGAATACCAAATGCAGAATCATGGAAATATCAAACCCATTCTACCAGACATAAAATTCTTAGCTGGTGTTGACTGAACATCTCCCGATGGAGTCCTGATAGATTATGCTGACATGTGTTTCCAAGTAATGGGAAAGGAGCCTTCAGTATCTGGTTTTCTTAATAAAAAGGCTGCAAGATTTGGAAAATTTAAAAATCACAAAGATGTTTTGATGCAATACCTTCTAAATTCTGGGGCAGACCCTTCATTTTAGTTTATATTTCTGCCTGGGATTTTCTTTTCTATCTGTTGGTGTAAAGACATTTGTTAGGGACAGGCTGCCTATTAAAAAAGTGATCTGGGGACTTGATGCAGGGGGAGGAGCTTGGTCCTGCCTCAGACTTGAAGTGCAGTGCTTTGTTAACTTCCTGGGAGGCCTTACCCTTTCCGAATGGAGACGGAGGGGTGGATGGGGGCGGGTAAAATGGGAGGTGAGCGGAGAGAATGGGAGGAGAGGGAGGGGGAACTGTGGTCACTATGTAAAATACATGAAAAAAATTTAAAAATTTAAAAAAAAAGAAGAAAAGTGAGCTCAGCAGTTGAAGTGTCTTAACCTGAGATCGAAAATTTTCGCTGAGTGTTTTCCTAGGACAGATTCCAATCCTCATTTCCAGAAGGCAGCCTCTTCTAGGATGAGAGACGGGATGAATGAACATGTCACAAGACCACTTAGTCTGATGGACTGAATCCTGAGGCAAAATAATTCATACGGCGCTCAGAAAGCCCAGGACACAGGCCCCAGGGCAACCTAACGAAAACTTCACATTTCAATCCCTCTACAGCTCAAGTGTTGTGAATGAAGCCTTCCTCACAACTGCCTAAGACCCAGGAAACCATGTCAAGGAGTTCTGTCTTAACACAAACGCTTGTTCAGTTTCTTTCTTCCTGGTTATTATTCTCAAGGTGATAGAAGAAGCTGTTGCCCTCTGACTTCGTGTTACTCAAATATTTAGTTTTCTAAATTTCCTGTTTCTAAGTTGACTTGTCTTCTGTCTTAAGTGAAACATATCTAAAGCTCCACAAATTAAATCAACTCTCTTTTTATTCTGAAGGATGCACTAGAAATCTGTGTTCGTTTCTTGTACTTCTGGCAGGGCAGCCTTGTAGCATTCCCAAGAAAGGCTGGATAGACTTGTTCCAGAAAACAAGTAATCACAGACTAAGTCAGAAAGGCAGCAAGAACTCCAGGGACCTCATAAGGGTAGTTTAGCACCTTCTGCTCCCAGAAGAGAGGGGGAACATCACAGGACGGGGCTAGTCCTTCCTATGAATAATTCCCATTAACAGAATCTAACAGTCCAATGTTCAGAACCTCCGATTTTCAGTCCTTTATAGAGCACTGTTGTTTCCACAGTTCTCCGATAATAGCCAGAGTAAGGCACAATGAGCTCTCAATTAGAGGGAAAACAAGACCTTCCTAAAGAACAACATTAAAGCTTTGCTACAATCAGTTTGCTTTGGGGGAGCAACACTCTACAAAAAGATATTCAATCTGGTGTGCATGCAAGGAGGACTATTAATATTGTAAGAATGGAGCCTCTTGGGAAACGTTTGTTATTACAGAATCCGCACATTGAAGTCTTTCTATAACAAACTAAACACTTGTATAGCTAAACTACACCGATAAGAAAAGTCATAATTGATCTTTTTCCCAATAAAATTCACTTTCTGGATAAGTCTTAAGCCTTTGTAAGCGACTGTTATTAGTTAAGAAGAAACTAAAGATCCAACCCCCCCAAATATAGAAATCTTATTTTCTCAATTCAGATACGACTACAAAAGTGAGTTTTCCTTTTATTTAATCTTAACTTAAAATACTTAGTTTGGGGCTGGAGAGACGACTCAGCAGTTGAGAGCAGGCACTCGAGTTCTCTTCCCAGCATCCACAGTGGCAGTGCACAATCACCTCCAATCCCAGCTCCAGGTGATCTGACACGGCTGTCCTCTGCAGGCACCAGCTCTCCCATGCTTACAAACACACCCACCCATACATATCATTAAAAATAATAAATCTCTAAGAAAGGTTTGCAGGGAACCAGAGGACCAGGGTTTGGTTCCCAGCACCGACAGAGGCATAAATGTTACCTATTTTACTGAGCACATTAATTACTGAGAACACTACCACTTCTAATTTGTAGAACATATTAGTTCAAAATTAACCAAGAAGTGCTACGTGACTTTGCGTTTCATTGAAATAGCAAATACTTTAAAACTAACTTATTTTTAAAAGTTCCAGTTTGTACACAGGCTTATGTTTGCATAAAGCAAAGAACAGATAAGCAAAATGCCAAAAGTAGAAAATGTAATCACTGTACTAATACTTTTTAAATTAAAAATTGAGAATTTCATACATGCATATGTTTTGATCAAGCCCATGCCCCCCGATTCCCTCTACCTTTCCCCATAACCCCCCATTCCCTCCCCCCCAACTTCGTATGCTGAGTCTATTAAATACTGCTGTGTGCTCAGGCCATCCACTGGAAAATGAACAATCAATTCAAGTCTGAAGTCTTGAAGCTGAAGAGCAATCTCCCCTATCCACCAGCCATAAACTGGCATAGCTCCTCATGAAGAGCAGTAGACTCTTTACATTCTTACCATTCACCATCAATGAACTTTTATGTGAGATACATAGCTATGTAGAAAAGGAAGTATCAACTTTGGAACGGGGGCGATAGAAAACAAGATGTTTTGGCCCCAGCTCTAGCAGTAAATCATCTGATGTAATCAACACTATTTCTCTTCAAATGAAATAGTTGGACTGCAATTGTTTTAACATTCTAGGATTAAATTATAAGTTTATTTTGTTGTTTCCAAATTAAAAATAAACTTGTATTGCTATGTTATAAGCATATTATTTGGAATATCTACTAAAGGTATTTCAAATAATCTTTATACCAGAGATCATGGGCATACATTTATTGAATAACTGTATGAACTAGGTTACTCAACTCACAGATGCCCCAAATTAATATTCTTGTGAGGAGAAACAAATCCAAAGATTACTTTTTTCCAGGGATACATTGCAAATGAATTTCAAATATGTTATATCCAATGGTTGCTCAGCAACCCACTATGAACCCTATGAAGGGGACAATCTGTAGAGGAATGTTGCAGCTGATGACTTACTCTAGCTCCCATTTATTCTGAATCACATTCATGTTTAACAGTGTTGTTGTTGAGACACATTCCAGATCAAAGTACTGTTGTATGTGAGAGATTGTTACTATTTAGGTTAGATTCAAACTACAAAATACACACACACACACACACACACACACACACACACACACACACACAGGATAAACAAGTGTTGATAAAAGTCACTAAATTATTCTAGAGTGAAAGGAAATCCTATCTCATTTATGCAGGAAATTAGTTGATAACTGCAGTAATTTTTTCTTGTCTTTGCCTGGATATACCGACTAATGGAAAACACATTGACCTCTACCATCTACCTACCACTGTTTTGGACCATTTAAAGAAGTATGAATAACTTCCTTACCATAAATTAATATTTGCGCCTTGCCATAACATTATATTAGCTGGTATTACTTAGGGAAAAGATAGTTAAGAATAAAGCCTCAGAAATAAACAATTCCTATTCAGATGTGAAGCCATTTTGTCCCTCCAAGGGTTTCTTTTCAGTGCACATTTTCTAGGTACTTCCATTTTTTTTTTGATGGGGTTTAGCACACTAACATTTTACAGCCCTACCTTAAAGGCTAAGAAGAAGAATTATTCAAAACTGGAAAGGAAACCCCACTTTAATGTTCTATGAAAGAGTCTGCACCTTCCTGTTCCACACCACGTAATTTACAAACATTCCAAGGAGAATGGACCTTGTTGAGAAATGTCACTGTTCATGCAGAGAAGCCAGAGAAATGACTGGTTCATCTTCATTAGACAAGTCATATTCTGAATAGTATTTTGCAAGTCAACTAATTCAATATTCAAATTTCAGACCTACATTTAGAATGAACCAAAAATAACCCAAAGCTTTAGATAATGTACATGTAGAAGTAATTTTTGAGCACAGTAACATAAATGGCATTTAAATAAAGGTATGCTTTATGTAATAGTATAGTTGAGGAATATTAATTGTTCAAAGACACTGAAACATTCAAATGATGTTTCTCTTAGGAGGAGAAAATATTTAACAACTCAAAGGCAGACCAAATGAATGTGCTGCTACATATGGTAATTAAAGCTACATCTTAAAATAAATGTTCAGTATGTAACAGATTTCAAGGTAGCTTTGAAACATTGTGGCTGCCCCAAATCTTTATTTTTATACATAAGAAGATGGAACTATTTATGTCATGCCCTCCTATAATGTTTTCTTATTGAAGTATATAATTTTGAAGCTTTCACCTAAGTTTTTCTATTATAAATTAGCAAGAGGTCAGAGTCTTAACATATCAACCCACTTGTGGAAATTGTATCACTCTGGAAATCTGTGGCATTTCTCCCCAGATGTTTGAAGAACCCAAGTATTATCCAGATTATCTCCATTAAGCAGTAGAAACCAACTTCCTTTGCTATAAATTAAGGGAAATATGTGGCCAAGATGACCGTTAGGTCAAAGACAAGGCAAATCATAAAAACATTTCATGAGACGTTTATACAAATTGAGAGGCTACCTCCTAAGGCCGGAGAGTTAGCTTAGTAGTAAAGAGCACTTGTGGAGGACCTAGGTTTGGTTCCCAGCAGCCAGGGTGGCTCACATTCATAATCCAAAACTCTCTGTTGGATTCTAGGGTCAGTGCACATGCATACATGTATATGACACACTCATACACATAACCCTGAAAATTAAGACTCGTCTTCCTCAGCTGGTGCCCTATGGTGCTTGAAGGAGTTAATGCTGGTTCTTACCAGCAAGATGGCAGAATGTAGCCATGTGGTAGGTGCCTACCAGGCTACAGAAATGAAAAATGAATGCAAAATCGATTTGTATAGACAATTAAGATGTGTCAGCCAGTGCCTGTATACTATTTAAGCAAGAATTTGGATTTGCAATAAATACGAAGTTATGCAAATTTTACAATTACAATGCATATGAGTGGCAGAAAATCTTATGATAAATACACAGGAGTTATTTCATGGGTCCATGGATACCAAGTTGTGAAAAGCATACAGCATTAAGAGAAAGTCAAACCTGGATGACTGGATTTTCCATTTTCTATTGATCAATACATTGGTGATGTATGCAATTTTTTTAGTCATTTTTAATGCATAAAACTAACATCTAGCAAGAACATTGCTGTTTTATGCTTGGAAACTAGCTGGCTTGCTTCCTGTTCTGTTGATGAGTAGTAGTAAAGATTAGATCTCCCAGCAAGGACACTGGATGTTACAGGGAGAAAAAATAGAAACAAACCACTTGAGTACCTCTGGCAATAAGACTTATTCTAGTGTCTAATGTTCACTTGGTGACAGTTCACCATCACCTCAGTCTAGTTAATATTAATACATTAAATGAAGCTTGAAGTGTGCTGATGGCAGCGACTTCAGATGTGATGTGCAGCTATTCCCTATCTCCTCCCATGGACACAAACACCTACAAGCTGTCCTCAGGTCTATTAGCTTAGAACCCCATTGCTAGACTTTAGTATATCCCTATAGTTACCTCAATTCAAAGACATTTATACATCAAACTGAATGATTAATTATTTTTAAATAATAGAAGTATCACTCACTCTAATTCATGTGGTTTCTACTATGGTAGAAAACAGGAACTTGAACATGAATGCCATGTACTATCAGTTTCAGTATAAATATTTACTTCAAAACAGAAACAAACTGTTGACTCCTCCTTCCCTCGAATATGTAACTAAATCAAATTAATACATAACCCAGTTAAAATTTTTAATATTTGTTACCCTTCACTGTTTCATATGCCTGCTCCTGTCAACTAAAGGCAGGAAAAGAAAAATAGTAAATTTAATAAAATTTGCATCTTGCAATCAGATGTAACCCCTACTAGTTTAAGTACCATGTCCCTAGTCAGAGGACAGTATATTCTTTAAGGTTGTACTTTTCAGCTAACATGACTTCAATCCCTAACTTTTGATCAAGGGTATTGACACCTCAAATTGCCAAAACGAGGCCTGGAAGCTATTAAGACCATCATTTTACTACCAAAAAAAAAAAAAAAAAAAAAGGCAGTGTTGTCAATGTTGATTTTGATACACTCAGTTTCTGCCTGACCACATCTACAGAGGCACTTTAGATCTCCATCAAACAGCCAGCACTGTTTTTGTTTTGTTTTTTTTTTTAATGGGAGGCACTTTGTAATTGGCTGTCTTCATCAGAGACTTGTGATGTGACAGTTTGGGGCAGATTTTCAGAAACACACTAGTTAGCCCAATTTCTTTTTACCACCTTTTCAGTTAACGACAGGAGATTAACAATCCAGTCCCTTACCTTATGCCCAGAGCACTCTCCAACGGGACCCTCTTCCACTGTGTTCTGCGAAGCCTTCAGAAGCAAGCAGTCTCAGGCTCTGAATTCCTGCTCAGAGGTACCGCATGCTCGCTTACTAGCCTTACTGAGGCCCCACGCTCAAGGCCAACCTCCACAAAACAAGATGCAGTCTCTCTGGCTCCTTAGTGTCACACTTATCCCCCCCCCCCCCCCCTTTTTCATTTTTGCCCATGTTTAGCTCTTTTGCCACACACACGAAACTGCTCATTGACAGCCCTAGAATTTGATTCTTGAAGGGAAATGTTTCTAACGTCTTTTTCTCTAATGCTGTACCCTTACTTCCTTTTGCAGTGATGACATCTGAAAATTCCTGTAAAATGGACCTATCCCATGATGCTATTTTTTAAACAGAAAACAATAATGTATGTAAAATCTCTAAGTGGCTTGGCAGTCAGATGGCAGTCAGTAGCAAAAGATCATTTAGACAGGGCTTGACACCTCAGATGTATAATGACTTTCAAAGAGTGATCCTTACTGTGTCCTGTGCACAGCATACTTTTTACTGTAGCTACATTAGCATTTTTGACAATCGAAATATATATTATATATAATAATAAAACAATATATTATATATAATAATGTATTATATTATATTGGTCTACATATAAACCACTCTTAAGCCATGCTATATGCATTTGTTTTTAATTTTACCATCTAAACGGCAAACTAATGATTCTGGTCTAATTACACTACTTAATTTGATCCAACATGTGAAACTACTGGGTCATCTTTCAGTGGACTTAGGTGCTTCACTGCCCCATCTGTTCATGGTAAGACCCGAATCATTGTTAAATGCCACTGGCAAAAGGAGTCCAGTGATAGGCCAGTAAAATCTAACTTTTTGAAAGTAAAGGCATCTCAATGTCTGTTTTATCTTAGGCTGTTTTTTTTCTCTTTAGTGTGTACAGTGTCAGGGATTCTAACTTACAAACATCCTATCAATGAAGCTATACAGCTCCAGGTCTTAAGGATTCTCTAGGTATTTCTAAGTCTTTATAAACTACATAGACAAACTATAGTTGAGAACATGTAGGCGTTTCTGTTTCCACATTTGTACATGTTTTCAGCAACTCTGTGCAAAACAAATGCTATGAATGCAAAAGTGAGTTCAAGGCCATGCTCAGATGTCTCATGGTTTATGGGCAACTGGCATAACATATCAGATCTATGTTTGTGAATGGAAGGACTCAAGGGTATCAACTAGATGGTTGGCGGGGGGGGGGGTGACGGGGGTGACAGGGGTGACAGGACGGGACACGACTGAATTCTGAAAGCTAAGTGTGAAAATGCGCCATGAAATAGGATTTTATGGCAAAGGATAATTATTTCAAAGCGCAAATGATTTAATTTGTACATTTTATTTCCAAACCAAAAAGATAAAATATACCAACTCATCAACAAGTACTAGTAAGTATCTGTATCTGTGGACAAACGGTTGGCTTTTGTAGGTAGTGTAAGGATTTAATTAAACCTTCAGTTCTTAACGTTACACTGAAGGAAAATGTCGGCAAAAAACTCCAGAAAGTTTTATCATGTGTGTTACAGTACAGATCTTTTTATTCAAGTTAGTTAAGACTCCCTTTTGCAAGTGACTAGCTTCTGTTCCGCAAAGCCAGTTCCATGAGTGATGTCTGTGTGCCAGAGTGTACCTGTCTGCTACACCAGGAGGGAATAAACTACATAGCTACACGGGGAGAAAGGGACCGCAATAAAACTAAGGGGAAAACAGGAAATGTATCTATAGTTAAGGTCATCTTCTTTGAAGGACGGAATTTCAATTGAATTTTTTAACTTGCATTTGTAGTTGACAGCTAGCATCACCAAATTATAAAAACCAAAAGCTGGTTAAAAGTCTGCTTCCTTTAATTTTGATGATTCTGGATAAGAACTCAGAAAACTGGTGTTCCTTAAAATTCTTGTCAATGGCTCTTAATAATTAGATCTAGCAATGTAAACTTGATATGACCTATCTTTTTAAAAAAATGTACATTTGGGTTTTTGCCTGCATGTATGCCTGTGTGAGGATGCCACATCCCCTAGAACTGGAGTCACAGCTATGAACTGCCATGTGGGTACTGGGAATTGAACCCAGGTCCTTTGGAAGAGTGGCCAGTGCTCTTAACTGCTGAGCCATCTCCCTAGCCTCATTTACCTATCTCGATCCGTTAGCCAGTCACTGCCATGTGGGTACTGGGAATTGAACCCAGGTCCTTTGGAAGAGTGGCCAGTGCTCTTAACTGCTGAGCCATCTCCCTAGCCTGATTTACCTATCTCGATCCGTTAGCCAGTCACACAATCATGCTTCAGCTGAAGATCCCTTTCCACTGTTTTCTTGTCCACCAGTTGCTGGTGGTTATGACGGAAAATTCCTATTTTATAAATTACTGTAAGATGAATTCTTCATTGTTGAAAGAAGCGGATATTAAGGATCTGAATCTGGTAGATGACAGTGTACTGCCTGATAGGTTTTGGACACCGCAAAACTAATTATGAAGTGTCATAGTTTTTTGGTTGAATTCTGAAATATTATTAAAAATTCTGATATTTTTACCCATTTTGACTATCTCAAAGTAGAGAAAGGTGAATTTTATGTTCTTGTACATTCTTGTATATCAACACAAACACAGCATTTTTATAAACATTTACTTTTCAAACATGAAATGTCAAGATGTTTTCATTCATATGGAAAAATAGGTTAAAAATAAAAACTAAAAAATTAAATCTCAGAGCCTTCTTTCTACTCTCTAGTTCCACTGGCAGCTTCAGCCTTCAGATACTTTAAACACCGTATTTTCATTTAGATGTAAAAGGAAAAAGAATTCAGTAACCTACACACAAGAACTATCCAGGTCAGCAAGCTGAAGGTAAACTTCATAAAGACATCTAAAAGTTCCATCATCAGATCCCTCATCAATTTCTCAGAGAACAAACTATTTGGTTGGGTCCCAGGAGTGCTGGGGCCATTTGCTTGTAATGTAGCTACAACCCATTTAACTTTTTCCTATAGTTAATCCTGAGGATGCATTTTTAAACTACAAGTAAAAGGGCCTGTGTGGATCCATTAACTTATTTGTTGACAGCTGGGAAAAAATTTTTTTTTAATTTCATCATACCATTCAGTGTATTTGTAAAGCTTCAGGTTTTTATCTGTGTTTTTCATGTTGAAGAAGAAATCTGACAATTTCAAATCAAAGTCAACAACACTGCAGTGAGGAGAGCTTTTCTACTTTATTACAAAGAGAAGAAGCCTTTATGTGGTCAGAAAATACAAGATTGATCTTTTTTCTCTTCCTATGAAACGCTGCTGTTCAAACAGCCAGAGTGAATTGTCTTAGTTCACGTCTTGAAGTCCCATCACATTCACTTGGGTATGGATGTCCTTGGCTGCTGAAAATCTGGCCCTTTAGTGCACAGGGCGACAAAGTCCCCTGACCAGCAGTTCCAGAATGTCCCATTTTCATATATTGCATCCATGCACACCTCCTAAAAATGAGGTACAGCAGGGCAAACATTTTCCAAAATAGATGTCATATATATAATATATACACATTCGTACATACATACCTTTATTCATGTGATGTCCAAAATTTAAAAAAAATGTACACATTTATTACAAAATCGTAACAAAGACTGGACAGTGTTTTGCTCATTCTGGGAAGATGAAGCTCAGTAACAGCACAGCCCTGGAAACCATCCAGAGACTGTGGCAATCTCTGTCTTCTACAGTCAGATTCTTGCATTAAGCCTGGCGAAACTGCCTTTCAGAAACAGAAGGGGAAGTAAAATGAAAGAAGCAGACCTTGCTCATCTTTCCACATGAAATACGAGAAGGATCTTCACATAAAAATGCACAAACATTTGTTATTTTATTACCAATAGTGCTACAATGAACAATGCAAATTTTGTGGTCTAATTTTGTTGAGTCTTTTGTGGGTTTTCTTTTTTACATTTAAGAAACTAAATGGTAACTTCTGTCAGTGTACTTGCTTGTCTTTATAGACCCAAGTCTGTCTGCTGGCAAAAAGAAAATAAATGAAAAAATCCAGACCCTGCTCAAACTAGAGAAAACAAATTACAAATTTAGTTGTTGGGCAGCACATAATTGGTAAGGCAGGACCTCAAATGGTGACCCTTTACGTAAGCCAATTGCCAGATCCTCAAGGAATTAAAACCAGGGTGCCTGAGCCACATCAGTTCTGCGGATCTGTCAAGTACTGTGCTGAGACAGCCATACCCCAAGAAAAGGGAAGTCTTTTAGAAGGCTTGCTGAGCAGGGTTGTAGTTGAAGGTGGATGGCAGGTGAGGCCGTTCTTCTAATTTGTCATATTCCAGATGGAACTCCTATAAAAGAACACCAAAAATTGAGAATTATTATTTCATAGCTCTTTCTCTGGGAATCCAACTCGGGCAGGCCACCAGTCTCCTTGGCAAGAACCTATACTTGCTGAACCATTTCACTAGTCTAAGTGACTCTTTTATTTCATTTTTGGATTTGTTCAAACTATATTTACTATAAGAACAATGAACATAATTCCACCTAAGAGTAAACACAGGCACACACACACTAGCCTTTTACCCTCTTAAGACAGCCTGAACAAGAATAGTTGTGCCTACAAGAATAGTTGTGCCTACTATCTAGTAAGTACACAAGTACAGACTTTCTGAATATAAAAATCAATGACTCAGGAATGTGGATTTATAAAAATCTGTGTAAGGGCCGGGCGTTGGTGGCGCACGCCTTTAATCCCAGCACTCGGGAGGCAGAGGCAGGCGGATCTCTGTGAGTTCGAGGCCAGCCTGGTCTACAGAGCGAGTTCCAGGACAGCCTCCAAAGCCACAGAGAAACCCTGTCTCGAAAAACCAAAAAAAAAAAAAAAAAAAAAAAACCAAAAAAAAAAATCTGTGTAAGGTTTTACTTAAAAATAAAAGGGGAATTAGTGCAATTCTAATGCAAAAGACTAAAGATTACAGGATGTTTACATAAAGCCTATTTCAACGAAGTACAAAACAAAACACCCTGACATTTTGTTCATGCTTAAAATGAGACACTTTCCAATTAACCTTGATGACAATTTTTCTTTAAGCAAAGCTATTCTTTAATCTCATTAAAATCTCAGGAAAACAATGCGGTGAAAACACACATGTCTAGAACTCCCATTTCATAAGTGACATAAAAGATAATTTAATGGCCATATAAAACCAGATAGTTTTGGTGTATGACTATCTAAAAGCTAACTGGGTTACTGATTTTAATCAAACAATACAAATATATTCCATTAAAAATATTTTAAGGATTTATTTGTGGGTAAACTCAGACCATAGTGCATACAGAGGACAAGGTGCAGAAGTTGATTTTCAGCTTCCACTGTGTAGGTCGACTCAGGTCCTCTGGTTTGTTGGCAAGTATTTATACCAACAGAGCCATCTTGTTACCCCTCGACTCTGTTTTGAAACAAGGTCTTGCTAGATAGTTCAGGATGGCTTTGAAACTCCCTACATAGCCCAAACGACATACTCACAATCCCATACCAGTCTCCTGAATACTGGAGCTACAAGTTTGTGCTACCATCTAGTTTCAAAACGTTTAAAATTTAAGAATGCTAGTTTTTATGACCAGCACAGAGATGCAAATATAACTGTATATACGTAAGAAAGCAAATCCAAATACCTCTGTAATCACAATGGGTGCGGGGTAAGACACGCACTAAAATTATTCATTCTATAGCCTGAATCTAACTGGCACACATTACTTAAAAATCTCACCCAAGTTAAGCCTCGACACACATTATCTATTTATGATTAAACAAATACCATTAACAACCGTAGTTAACATCTTATTTTACTATGTCTGGTATCAAACCTGACTCCATAATGGATGCTTCTACTGTTAAATGAAAATTCCTATTATTTAGTTAAAATGAAACCTTAGGCCACAGTAATCAAGGTGTTAGACACCAATTTGGAAGACACCACATTAACAAACATGTAACTTGACAGCCTAATATGAACTAAAACTAAAGACAAAGCTAATTTTTTTCTAATATTTGTATGCATCAGGGGTAAGTAGGTATTTTATTATACTGAAGACTAGGATCCAAACTTGGCAGGGTCTGCTTTTGCTAGTGCTACACATGAGGGTTTTATGTGCTTTTATTTAATACTTTTAATCCAAGATAGAGAACAAATTTATTTCATTAAACACCCCAAATAACTTTGAAAACATTAAGTGCCTTCACAAATGTTTAAAAGGTATACTGTGTGACTTTACCCTTTCAAAAGATACTGCCCCTATGACTGAGAAAGGCACAGGGCTGCTTGCTGACCAGCGATGAGGAGCAAATGGCAGCCACCATCCTTAAGCTCCCTGACAAGTGGCAGGGCTGCCCCTGCCCAGGCCCTGGCTGAAGCGGAGTATCTGTACTCACATTAGCAAAATTCTCCCAGCTAACCCATTCTTTGAAATGAAAATGCATCTTGGTTTCTAAAACTACATAGTATAAAAGCTTACCTGCAATTTTAACAAATGACAAGCTCTAAGTTATATTTTATCCACACTGGCAAGATACACTGCTTAAATAGATTAACCTCACCAGTGTTATTTCCCCACTACATTTTATAAAAATGCAACCAGTCTAAACCAAGGAAGCATAAATACTTTAATATGTAAAATATTAAAGATACCCAGAAATCATATGGGTGAAATCTTGTCTTCCACTGATACTCCTGTCTTCTGTCTCCCACATATTTTATTCTTCAGTCCGTGAACCTTGCACCACTCTTTGCTCTCTAACTGCACCTGACTTGACTGCCTACATCATCTCTTACATGCACATGTGCATGCTATGCATATACTCTTCAAAAGGATGGAGAAGGAAACTGCTTTGTCTACCACATTCAATGCTTGGAATAGTGTGAGGCCCTTGGGAAAGTGCAATTTACAGCTTATGAACTAATGCCAACAAGCATTCTGGGATGGCTTGAATAAGAACGGCCGGCACAGGCTCATAAATTTGAATGTTCAGTCATCAGGAGTGGAACTATTGGTTGGATTAGAAGAATTAGTAGAGATGGCCTTATTGGAGGAAGTGTGTTGCTGGGAGGGAGCTCTGAGGTTTCAAAGCCCCATGTCAGCCCGCTCTCTCTGCTGCCTAGGGATCGGGATGTGGGGAGTCTGAGCTACTTCTCCAGCACTGCATCTGCCTGTGTGCCACCATGCTCCTGCCACGACGGTAGTGGACTAAGCCACTGAAATCGTAAGGATGGCCTCAATTAAATGCTTTCTTTTATAAGAATTGCCTTGGTCATGGTGTCTCGGAACAGCAATAGAGCAGCAACTAAGCCACCTTTATGTACTTTATAAATAGAATACTTAATTTCCAAGTTCTACTTTAACATTGTACATTAAAGAGTCAAAGGGTCCATGAATTTGTTTTAGTGGAAAATATTGTTACAGGAAAATGATTTTCAAATCCTAAAAAGAATTCTAGATACTGGAAAACAACTTTTTTCATGACTCAGTTTTTCTTATGAACAAAAATAGAAGTTGTTTTTTTTTTTTCCTCACAAGATTACTTAACTAGAACTGAATTTACACACTGGTCTCAAAACAAGCATTACAACAGAAATGCCCATCATAGTTCTAATTTCAGAAAGTATTGGTTTTTCTCCTAACTATAGTAAGCTAATATTTAAAGTTTAGAAGCAACAAAGTATGTTAAAGATGATTTCTAGAACTAGTTTGTGAAGAAATGCATAGTTAATAAAGATGTAATGATATGTACTTCTAAAATTAATGGAAACAATCATTTATATCAAGCATGAAACATACACTGCAGTATCTATAAGGTTAAGTTAAGCACTAAGAAGCCTGCAGTTGAAGTCTTTCAGAAAGCTATAGATAATAAGGAAGCTTCATTATCTCAAATGAACAGGAAAAGAAATAACTAAAAATTTTACTTAGTAAATTATATATGCAATCTGTTATAATTTTTTAGTTAGTGACGTATGATACTATAACAGAATTAGAGAGGATTCCATGTCTTGCTAATTATTTAGAATGAGCAAATAAAATGTCACAATTTTATGTACATTACTACTATTATTATTATTATTGCTATTTTTTGGAGACAGGGTCTTACTTAATGTAGACTCAAGGAGCCTTGAACTCAGAAATCTGCCTGTTTCTGAACAGTGCTGGTATTATAGTCAAGTGCCACCATGCCCAGCTACATTGTTAACTGAAATTCTGAAAATAAATGATGGACTGGACCCTAGAACTGAAGGTCATACGTGTTTAGTGGATAAATGATTCTGATTTAAATAACTTATTGAGTAATTGTTCTATTACCCTTCTCTGACAATGTTAACTGACTGAGGAGGCTCACAGAACATACTATGATTTACAGTTTCCATTTGTTCAGCACTATTAAAAACACTGCACCACATCCTTATTTATCACACTATTCACATCACAAACAAGATGAAGTTACTTGGTATTTACTATTCTGCAAACTATTATAAAAACGGTATTTCACTACAACCAATTCATAGACTGAAACCAACAATTCCATTGTTTCCATCACTATAGAAGACTTTTTAAGAGTATCAATACAGCAGCTACATATTGTTTAGAGACATCACTTAGAGAATACCTTGGAGATTCTACTCCTCAAGGTTATCTTCCTACTTCACCACTAATTTTCTCAAGCAGTGAAGACAGTTGGTCCTCAACTGTATTAGGAGATAGGTATAATTTAGCAAAATTATTTAATAAGCACCATGCCATATATAGCCCTATTTTTATATAGGAACATTTTCTTTAAAATAACATTGACAGCTGGGCGTTGGTGGCACCTGCCTTTAATCCCAGCACTCAGGAGGCAGAAGCAGGTGGATCTCTGTGAGTTCGAGGCCAGCCTGGTTTACACAGCTAGTTCCAGGACAACCTCCAAAACAATACGGAGAAACTCTATCTTGAAAAACAAAACAACAAAAACAAACAAAACAAAACAAACCAAAAAAACAAAAACATTGATCTGAATGAGGAATTGTTTCTGAGGAAAGTATAAAGCTCTAATATTAATGTTTCTGAGTATCTCACATTATAGAGGGAAGCTAATTCTCAAAAATCTTTTTTTGTTTACATTTATTTCGTAACACATAATCTAAAGAAATTTTAGCTACAATTATATAGCTATGTATTGCTTAAGTGCATTCATTTTTGCATATGCATTTAGAATTCAAATATTGAGCATAAAGCTTCAATATAAATGTAGAAAGTTACAGTTCTCCCTTGTCTCCCCCACAGCATCATCTCATTTACAAGAATGGCCTTGGACCTCATACAGCACTCTCTCTAGAATAACTTGGGAGTTTGTTAGAAGTACTAATTCTCAGATACTACCCACAGATTTGACTACATCACACACAGCAGGAGGTATAATATCCATTTTGAAAAAAAGGACAGAGACATAGAAAGGAAACTTGCACAAATTCAATGCAGAAACAGAAGTCAAATTCTATGTTTCTGTTAAACTAAGGAGCAAAAAGAAAAAAACTAAATTAATTTAATTGCTTCTATTTAACAAAAATGGTAAATAAAGAACATAGTCTTTGAAATTAAAACAGTTCCATAAATTGTAGCTGTGGAAATGACTGACACAGTCTAAGGACTAACCACTAATCACATTTACCACAGAGAAACTGAAAAACAAACAAACCAAAACCAAATAATTTTTACCTCTTCTGTATTTTCTACTGGATTAACCCCTTTCAATTTCTCTAAGTTTTATAAGAATTTCTAGAAGGCCAAACTTTTCTGTGGTTTATATCTGATAACACTTCATACTATCTTAAAATGTAAAACATTTTAGTACATTGGAAAAAAAAATCACCAGAAAGCAACAACTAAAATCTGTCCTAACAACTAAACTTGTCTGAAATACTTTTCATCTCCTTAAATTTATTGCAAAAACTATCTCATGCTTTTGTAGTACTAAGAATCACCGATGGAAATTATATTCAGAGAAATGGAGTTGGAGCTGTCTGAAAATAAATGTGGGTTATATTTAGCATCAAGCTGACTGAGTAAAACACTAACTACTACTACTATACACCACTGTAAAATATCTATTGACAAGGGAACTGACACAATGCACAAGGGGACATGTTCTTTGACAAGATGATTTTGAAAAGCCAAGTTACAAAATCAAAATAGAACAAAATAATTCACCATTCCTTACAGCCTATTCACCCTCAATGTGTACTCATAGGAACAAGCAATGGTGAGCATCTGCAATTCTCCTGCATTAGATGACCTGTAAATACTCAAGAGAATACTCTGAAAAGTGTACAGAATCTCTTCAAACTCCTTCTGGATAAAAATGTCTCATCCTGTGTAAAGTAACAAGAATATGAAAATATGTGACTGGGATTCTAAAAGTAACTTTAGTAATTTAGCAGTCATGAAAATATTTCAAATGTTAACAAATCTTACTCCATATCATAAAACCCTTACCAAATGTAATAAATTTCCTATTAGTGAATTGAACTGTTATTGGACACTTCTAGGAGGCTTGGCAATAGCCACATTACTGGACCAGACATATTGTTATATATTATACGCAAAGGACTTTTTAAACAACTATAAATATTCATACATTGTGCACATGGAAAAAAATATACCTTAGCTACTTTCCTCCAGTTAAGACAGTCAAAGAAGTAGTATGTTCCCCTCTCGTATGTGTTGGTTTTCATCGTTGGCTCCATTCCTGGCGCTCTGGTAATCCACACCCGTTCTTCTTTGTGGTATCTCCAATCACGGTTAAAACTTTTTGAAAAAGAGAGAGATAGTTAATTTTTCCTATGACCCATGCTAGACACTTTAGACATGTGGTAAGCCTTTTCTCAGAAAAATTATATATAGAATATATACAATGGAAGCATCTTTATCTGGCTCTGCTATTAAGTACAGGCTTACTCAAATGCAGTAAGATAATTTCTCTCGTCCCAAAAGCACAGTCTTTAGTACACAAGCTTTTATTAAGTTAAATAAACTTGATGTAGACACAATACTTAAAAAGTTACATGAGTGAAATAATAAAACTTGGGCAAACTGAAGAAAGATAAAATACACGGAGCAAATGATAGAAAATCAAACTGAAGCACACTAAAACAACAATCATGATTTGTATTACTAGGTAAGTTACTAGGCAAAAAGCCAATCTGAATAGACTACTTAAATTCACACACATAAATTTTACAGCTATGGTGACAATAGAATATCTATTTGGTAAAATATAATTTTAAATTTAAATCATAAGCCATCAAAACCCCTAAGAGGATATCATGAGAACCCAGGCAGATGATCTACAGCACTTATAAGCTGGGGTAGCAACATCCGAAGGAACAGATGTCCACATAAATACATGCTACAGTTTGGTAGTTCACAGACATAAGGCACATGACACAAAAGCCAATTACAGATGGATGAATGGTTTGACACATCTATTTATTTATGACTAGAGCAAAAGGAAAAGGTATCAATTCTCATTTCACAAAAATGAGAGGGAAAATAAGCAAAAAGTAAATTCTCTCAATTGAGAAATTTTAAAACCTGACAATTCAGTATCAACATAAAGGCACAAATAGGCAGGGTCCTGTCTATATAATAATTAACTGATGTATATTAAATAATGAGATTTTGTGTCTATTCATCATAAACATCTGTAGTTCTCAAATATCACACTTTCAAAAATTCCAATCCACCAAGCATGTCACTTCATAGTTAGCCTAAGTTTAAAATTCTTACTATGTTACAGTGATTATACTGCTTTAATAAGTTTCCAATATAAATGAAATTCATTTCACTAAATATAAAAATAACTCAATTTTTCCTTTATACTTTGGTTGTTGTTGTGATGATCAGTGAAATGACTAAAGTCAGGGAATGCTATGCAAGCACTTCACCACTCAGCAACTTAAATTTCGTGGGAAGGACAATTTGCAATAAAAACAAAAGACTATAACCATCATCATTAAAGAAAACTTCAGAACATCCAAGGTATGCTAGGAGAGAAAGTGGTAAGATATTCTGAACATACAGCTCTACTGCAGCTAAGAGTTGTAATACATCTCCTCCATTCATGTAATAGAGATAGAAGAGGAGGTCTTCTCCATATCGGCCAAGCTTGATTGCAGCCAGCTATGAAAGACAAATAGATTGTTCTGAATAGTAAAACAACATGCGAAATTTTCAAAACACAATTGCTCCCACAAAAGGAAAAGTGGAAGAATAACAGAAATCTTCACTTAGCACAAACAAGCATCATCTAATCATAATTGTGTAATAAGGGAGGAAAGAGTTTTCAAGCACTTCTTCATCTAAATGAGTAAGGTTATTTATTGAACCCTAATCCTAAATTAAAAGAATGAGAGTAGAAGTATCCATCCCATGGCCAGCTACCCAGGTTTGTAAGTGCTAGCTGAATCTATATGCACAGTGATTTACAAGTCATTCTGCGATTTCCAGCACATCATAGATGAGAAGTATAAAAAATCAGAGACAATGGTCTATTGTTTAAGTGGATGCCTAAAAGAGAACTTTTCCACATTTCCCTACACAAGGTAGAAAACAGCCTTACAAAACTGTGAACTACATAAAAGTCCCATAAGCTAAAACTCACATTTAACATCAAACACCTGAACACAAAGTATCCCCCTAGTCACTTGACTTCTCTGATAAGCCCAGTGTAGGTTCTCTCCCCATTATCTTCTGTTCAGGTGGTAGTTGTGGAAGCAGACATTCTCCAGCATCTCAAACTGCTCTAAGAAAAGAGTCTGGAACACTAAGGCGGCAGCAGCCTCAGGTCTACAGCACTGTGCATCACAATGTGTCAAGGCTAATTTCAAAAGGGTTTGTGTGTTGTCCCATTAGAAATACTTTACCTGGATAAGTTTGTAAAGAAGCCAAAGATTCCTTATGGGTAAGGGCATAAAATGAGAATGTCAGGAGAATGACCAAACTTCCCAAGTCAATTTATTGTCATTAACTATGGTTACAATTAATAATTACAGGAAATATTGTAAACTAACATTGTTGAGTTTAAAAACATGACCCAAAACATGTATATTCTTAACAAAAGTAGAAACAAAATTGTGACACATAACTGAATTGGCAAACAAAAGCAATCCCAAAGATTGCTACTAGCACATTGCTGTCTGAACTGAAAACAGCACCAATAAAGTAGACAAGTCCATGATGACTAAGAATAGTATATGCTACACTCACCTTATCCCTAATGTGAATGTTCGTTAAATATTCAGATGGAACATGGAAGTCTGCATAATTAAAAAAAAATTCTTATTAACTGATTCTTAGAAAACAGTTTTTAAAAGATTCTAAACACAAATGGATTCTCCTACCTATGTCCTGAGGTCGACAAGGTGAAGATGCCCAGGGTGATGCAAATTTGGGATAGAGATTTCTGAACAAGAGGTTAAATAAAAAAAAAGAAGCAACTTTAATGAACAAAGAAGTAAAATGCATACCTTAATTTCAAGAAAACAAGGAAAAACAGACTTCAAATAAAAAAAGAACACCATTCCTGGTTCCCTATGAGTTTACCACAACTTTATAGGAGAAACATAAACAGAACTGCTTCCTTCAGGATTCCACCAATAGAAGAGATAGCACAGCAAATTAAACTATACTCAGGGACATAATTTAACTATTTGACAGGTTTAGATTTCAACAAATATTCAAGGCTATGAGAGACATAACCACAGTTAATTATCTGGTAAAACACTGTGATAGTCGAGAGAAATACTAGAAAAGCTAAGGCAGAGACATCTTGACATGAGAAGCAGAAGGTGGCCAGTGTAAACACAACAAGGAACAAAGGAAACAGTTGCTGAGGTTGAGTTAGGAGAAAGAGAGAAGGGTGTGAACATCCGAGGGTTTAATTAGAATGGGACAACAAATCTGCACTTGGTATTGAACATAGAAATACCTACTCAAAAAGAATTATCTTGAGTGCTATACAGAAAGGGGAGAAGGAAAACCAAGATTTCCTGCTTAGTGATCCGCTGACAGAATATTCAGGCAACAAACCAAAGGGGCAGCAATTTAGTGAAAATGTGATTGGATTCTGTATCTAAGGAAGAAGGAAACAGAGAAGTAAGAAGGGTGTTAAGTTTGTGAAAGTATTAACTGAGACTAAAAAGCACAGACAGTGTAGACTGGAATCAGATCACTTAAGAGGTATTTAATTGGTAATGGTATCCAAAATCTCAAGTTCAGGAGAAAAGTCTGGAATCTTCAATATACATGGTCCTTTCAAAACACGAGACTAGACAAGATCATCAAGGGAATAAACACCAAGGCAAACTGAGAAGGACGA
The DNA here is from genome assembly GCF_017639785.1 of Mesocricetus auratus. Taxonomy (NCBI): domain Eukaryota; kingdom Metazoa; phylum Chordata; class Mammalia; order Rodentia; family Cricetidae; genus Mesocricetus; species Mesocricetus auratus. The sequence goes on along the minus strand of NW_024429195.1, from coordinate 54,008,946 downwards.
GCCAAGGTGATCAGTAAGAATGACATCGTCAAGAGCAAGTGAAGAATATGCACCAGGAGAAAGAGCATATTGTGGTCCACTCAATTTAGATCATTTGGTAACCTAGCTAGTGGAGTGGCAGGAGCAGAATCCTAATTAAAATGGATAATAGAATGAGAAAAGACAAATTAGAGAAATTACGATGATTCATTTGAAATGTTTTGTTTCAAAAAATGAATTAAAAATGTGACAGTAACTCAGGAGGTTAAATCAAGATAAAAGTATGTTGATACTAATGGAAAAATAAGTTTATCTCCATGTGACTAGAAATGGCAAAACTGAAGTGTTGTAAATTGGATAGAAATACACATGCCTGTGATACCACTTAGGCAGAAGTAGGAGGACTTAGTTACTAAGAGCTACCCTGGGTTACACCACCAAGACCTGGGGGCTGAGGATGTAGTTCAGGGGTAAAGTGCTTGCCTTACATGTGTATAGCACTAGTTTGGATGCTAGTGCCAGAGAGAGGAGAAAGTTAAAATTTACACTCTTGAGTTTTCAGAAAGTTTTAAGTAGGATGCAGGGATCAAATATTCTGGCACAGATGTCAGGTTCAGATCAGTGGCAGGTCATTATATTTGGTGGCAGGACCGGGTGGATGTCCTCTTCTATTTGTTTCCATTTTTCTTTGTAAAGCAGAAATAAAAGCCAGGTCATTATTTGAGAGTTAAGATAATAGGTGCTTGATGAAACACAATATAGTCACATAGGATAACAGCTGCAAAAACCAGAACAAACAAACAAAACACTCAAAAGCAAATGCACTGTGCATATAAGGTATGAGAATACCTGCAAAATTAAGGACTCACTTTTAATTTCCTGAGCAGGAGTATAAAGCAAGACCAGATGGTAATACTGTGCTTTTCCACGGTCCATCAAGCAGACGGACCAAGAATGAAATGAGCAGATATAACCATGAATACAGACTTTAAGATACAAGTATGATGAGAAGTGAGACAATAGCCAAAGTCACATAAATTAGCAATTATGACTGACCATAAATTTTACTGGAAAGAAGTAGAAGACATAAGAATAAGGAGCAAGGTAGAAGAATTAATGGATGAAAAGTCCTAATAGAGTAAAGTGATTATAGAAGTCACAGTAGTACAAGAGAAAAAATGGGTATGTGTGGCTAGAAAGAAGGGCAAAAAGTTAAATTTAGGAAGAGGAAATAGTTCCTAATAATGAGAAGATCAATGGGATGGATAAACATGTGGCTTAGGGATGGATGCAAATTCCTTATAGAATAGTGATCTATGGGCTGATAATAGAAGGAATGACCCAAGAGTTAAGAAGGCAACAGTAAGTGGTAGCAGATATTAGCGTGTGATGGTGAGATTAACTACAAGTCTGAGGCTGTGCAGAGTGGCAAAGGATATATTATAATATCCACAATGCCTGCCTGGATTATTCTGTCTTCAAAAAGAACAGTAACAGTATGCCAATCTATTAAATGCTAGTTGTTTATTATATACAAACATGGAAGAAAAAACTTACTCAGGAGAGTTCAGATTGAGGCCTAATGTTGTTAAGTCACTTCCTAAAGCGAGATGTACCATTCCTGGGTCTGTCTCTGCTGCCCTGATAAATGTTAACAGTCCAATCATTCCAAATTGGTCCGTCACCATCCCTTGAGGAATGTTAGTAACTCGGCCTGGTTAAGAAAAACATAGTTACTTCTATTTTATATTAGGGAAAGTAGAGAAAATGTACTTTAAAATATCTCTGACATATTTATGGAGTCCCACCATCAGGTAACACCTGGATCCCCTTTTTCTGCTGATTATTGTTTTGTGTCGTTGAACTTTTATCTCCAGGGAATTTGGGCCCATCTGTACTTGAAGTTGTCTTCCCCGATGTATTCAAATTCTAGCATGAAAAAAAGAAAAGCGTGACATTAAAATGTGTTAAATACCTAAGTTTAAATGTATCAATATCATGCTGATCATTCACTATTGTATCAAAATGGTAGTAAATTACCTGTTTTCAACTCAAAAATTCTGTTCCCACAACTGCCTCATGGTAACCAAATAAATACTGTGTCAAGTATTTAAAGGACAAGCAATCTAGAGAAAATGAGTCCTTTTTTTTCTAAATCTCACAGGGAGCAGGCAACATAAAAAATATCTTTTTCTTTCTCAGGGTTTTTATGCTTTGGGGACCAACACTTCAGCTAACACCTTCAACACGTCTATATAAAAGGGGAACAACATATACTACCACACTTTAAATATTACCAAAACAACCTCAGAGATAAATTAGGAATGTATGAACTTTTAAAAGTCACAGATTTCCATTCTTACCCAACAATCTTCTTTACTATTTCGCTTATTAATACCCCATCACACGTACAAAAAAAAAGCTACTTGCAGTGAATGGTAGAAGAAATCAACACCCTTGTTAAATCAGGAAGAAGCTGAGTTGGCTGAATCAACACAGGTATAAAAATGTGTATAAAGATTCTTCAAGGAGAAAACTTACTCAAGAAAAACACAGCTCCTTAGAAGTCTATATTATCAACCTTCATGGGATCCAGCTGACAGGGACTACAATAAAAGTCTAAATTAACTGACAAGTTCAACAGAGATTTACAAATCTATATGAAATAGGAAAAAAATAGACTATCTTCTAGTTACAAAGCTTTCCACATTCTTCAGAAGTTAGATTATTACAGTGTTCAAAATAAATAGCTCCGTAGTAGTATCTAGTAAGTAACTGTTAATGTGAGACAAATCTAAAGGGGGGGAAACTACACAAATACATGATTCTCAGCTACTTACAGATTTGCTGTCATCATTACTTGACGTTGGGTCTTTATAGCTGGAACCAGGTAATGCTGGAAAGTCTTCATTGTGTATTGAGAAGTCCTGGGATTGCTCATTTGCAGGTTTTGTTACCATTCCAACTATGTAATGAAAATAATCCAGAAAACATTAATTGGATCTTTAATATTGATGTACACATTATACAAAAAGACAATTTTGCTCATGATAATATATCAAGGATTTTTAAAGCACGTAAAACAATAATTCAAAAATTAATATTCAGGAAAATGATAAAGAATGAAACTTTGATTTACTCCTGAAAAAAAAACACATATAAAGCAATACAAGGGAAACAAGTGGTTATCCTGCAATTCTAATCTAATGTTATATAAGTGCTTAAAGTAGGATTTGATATTGGTAATAGTATCCAAAATGTTGGCTTACAGGCTAACTTTAAATATCAGACTAGATGCCATAAACACATTAGCTGTCAAATGAAAATGAACACAGTAAAATTTTAAAATGTCAGTATTCTACTTAAAAGTGACTTACAGAGTGAGCAAATTGCAACCAATTATAAAACAATTCCACTTTATTTTTCATTTTCTTGGACTCCATGTTACAGATGTAAAACATGCAAGAACTGGGAAATAATCTTCCCACTATACTTGTCATTAGTCGGGCCCTTATTGGAGAACAAAATCCAGTTTGGGGCTCCACAATTCAAGAACGAAATGGAGAAACTAGAGATGGTCCAAGGAGAAGAGCAACGGGAATGTTTAAAGGGATGAAAAAAAGGACCTATGAGGAAAGGTTAAAAATATTAGCATCTGAACTGAGAATCAAGTAGCTAGGCACTCAACTTCCAGGGCAGGTCACATTTTGTTATTTTAGAAGCTTTAAAATATGATCAATCAAGTTTTCCTCCACACATTCTTTTTTATTCAGATCCAGGAAGTACAGAAGTCAAAACCCTTGATTGATATTGGGGAAAATGGAAGTTCTATTTTAAAGTAATGGCTGAATTAACTCATCTAATTACTACCTTAATACTGGTTTCTATCAGATCTCACCCCCAAGAAATAATGATGTGATAGCACAAATTTTGTATATCTAAATTTTTATGTCGAAACTGTTACTGTGTATGGTTCTCCCCTAGCCTTTTTATTCAGTTCTACTAGTTAAATAGCTTACTAGAGACTACAAAAAAAAAAAAAAAAACAATTAGGGATATTAATGATGGTCAAGAATCCATAAAAATACAAAATCATAAGCACTGGTTCTCAAAAGGGACAATCTTTACAAGAGAACACTGGCTAATGTCTAGAAATGTGTGTCACAATGTATGGTGCTAGTATGTAGTAGGCTAAAGCTAGAAATGTACTAAATATTCTGTTATGAACAAGATATCTTCACACCACATGCTTTCTGAAAAGAATTATCCAGGTCCATTGTCAGCGGTGTGAATCTAAAGTTAGTGAATTGTCAGTTAGAGAAAGACCCCAATGCACTAGTCACTTGAAAAATGTGGGGTCAACTAAGAAAAGGCAAACCACAAAAATAGCAAACGAAAGCATGGAGAACAGAAGAAATAATTTCTGAATATCAATGAAGTCAAGTATTTATACAAAATATCGCTACTGAACTTTGTTACCACGAATATATGGCGGAAAAGTTTTCAAATATGAATTCTTGACAAAGAAACACTACCCTGATTTGACAACATAAACACACACAGAGAAACATATGGGTGTATACACATGACTGTAATCTTGAATTGGCCATCACTAAAAATCTTAATTACCGTAAGGTGCTCTTCCAGCCAAGGGGTTTATTAACGGGGTTGGGTTACCACTTCCTTCCCTTCTATTTCGGTCTGCTAACGCTGGGAAATCTGAAAGGTCCAATCCTGTCACATTTTCACTGCCATCTAAACGATAAGAAATAATAATCATTACTGATTCCACAAACACTAAAATTGAGGTTACAAAAATTAAATTATAATTTAAAACAACAGTGTCTTCTTCCTTAATAATGTAGAATGGTGTAATAGGTATATGACAGTGGTAAGATACTACGAACTGATTTTGTGTCATGGAATTTCTTAATAACTAAGGAAAGCAATATGCAGCCAGCACCTTAACATACCCAATTCTAGAGATTTAAGATACTGAATAAAGAATGCGCTATACATTATTTCCCCCAATAGAAGGGAATAAATAAAAAAATTACAATTTGCTAGGAAACAAGAAGTAGACTGTTTAGATATAACTGCTTTTTTTTTTCATTAAAACTGGATAGATGGGGCTAGATCTAAATTACCTAGAGCTTCAACAGTAAGGTATGATGACATCACTCTTACAAATGTCCAGAAAGACTCTGAGGCAAACAGTGCACAGAGAATCCTTGAGGACTTCTGTCTTTTTTACACTATTAGTTTCAGATAAAAATGTGTACACATGTATGTGTATGTTAGCTATATGCAAGGACAAACTCCTCCTATGTTTGGAGCAGGTGGAGAATATAGGAATGACCAAAACCTAGAAGTTTATATTACCTGTTACACAGTAGGCGCTCAATAAAGATTTTATGCATTTTGAATTAGATTGCCACCATTAGAAACAAACATTTAACCTAAACTTCCATATTTTGCCTATTTTAATCATTTTTCTCTCAACTTTTAGTGTCCTTAACCTTTAATTCTAATTTTGAATCACTTAATTTGTCTACCTGAAATTTGCCCTATACTATAGCTTTTCTTTAATCTATGTTTCTCCTTGTTTTATAAACATTATAGTTTTGGGGTCACTTTCCAATTAATTCTGATTTTTCTCAAAAAATTTCAATTAAAAGAATATCAACTATTATCTACCCTAATATTAACTTGGCTAATAAAAAGACTTTATTAACACACCAAGGAAGGTAATAATTTAAAACTACAGGGGTAAAAGTAAACCATTTCATACACATTATTTTAAAAACATTTGTGAATTTTTCCATCAAAAAGCAATGTAGATAAAGTAAAAGAGATGAAAATTTTTACTGTTTTGATTTATAAAGTAATCTCTCAAATTATGATTATTAATTATAATTTTCTCCAAGTAAAAATTAACTTTTAATACTCATCCTTAATTCTTTCAATGTCCAATTTAAAAAATTTTCATGTATTAGGTGAGAATATAATTTAACCAGTAATTTAAATTTCCCAAATATAAACTTAAGGAGTCTTGAAAATAATATCTCCAGTATAAAGCCTAAGAATTTAAAAATTCTGAAACTTCACACCAGTATAAAAACATCATTCAGTTGAAATATGAGTAGCCTGTCACAATGATTTTACATTTTAAGTATGAAAAAGTGTACCTTAAAAGAAATGAAGTATACAACTTTGTTATAAAAACTACAAAGTTGGTATGTTTTTTTAAAAAAAATCACACCCAGAAAACTGTAATATTTAAATGCTTGAAATCTTCGATTTCTTTCAGTGTTTTAGTCTTGGCTGATCCACTTCAATGGTTCTATACAAACCGCCTCAACACTGAGAAGTCAAAAGCCTATTGCTACCAATGCTTCCTGTCATGTCTGATGCATGTTCTACTGCACAGACTGTCCTTTCACCTGCCACCTTCACCTATATGCCACCCAATAGCCCTGCTGATCTGCCCCTTCAATATGACAACATCCCTTCTTTTAATCCAGAGGACAGAGGTAAAGCAACCAACACCGCCACTCCCTGTTTGCTTCTGTCTGAGCAGGTGGGAAAAGAAATCAACAGACTTTAGTTTTTGCCAAAAATCAAGTTTGTTTCCAGTAGCTTAATCTAATAAATAATACTGGATCAAAATTTGTACAGGTTAAATGTGAAAGCTTTTCTTAAAGCTATTTTGAAAATGGCAAGTGCTCCCTATGGCAGATTCTCTTCAATCTGAGTCTCTATAATCAGAAATGTCTTGTTACCAACTTAGTCTATATTCTTGTTCTCAGTGACAAGACCAAGGACAGGAAAAGTTTTGAAGAAAAAAACAAAACAAAACAAAACAAAACAAACAAGATTCTGAGGCAGAAATAGACTGAATTAGTATTTATCTCTTTAGATATTAAAAGAAAGTAATTAATGTTACAACACAAAATACTACATTACGGGGGTAGGGGGCGCACATTTAAATTGTTCTCTACTGCTTAGCTTAGTCCTATCCCTGGCAGTTTTTCACTATATTAAATTCTACTATTTAAAACAGTCAAACCTGTTAATGTTTAGAGACCAGTATGTTAAACTGCTTGTATTTCAGAACTCTACTGTACTTTAGTAGGGTACTAGCTCCAGAATTAGCTTACCTGTTCCATTAAAAATGTTACTTGATAAGGAGTTATTCATTCCAAATGCCTGATTCCTGTTCATTCCAAATCCAGACATACTGGGTACATAGAAAATAATTTTAGATATACAGTAAGAACACTAACTTAGAGATGAAGAAAAACAAAAGTATATACTTTTGGTCTCCTCACATAAAATAACAGTATGCTTCAAAACCAATGCTAATTTGAGAGTATAATCTTCATTTTTATTTTAAAACTTCTCTAAAATTCTTCAATGAATAAGAAAGTACCAAAGTTTAAATAAATTAATTTTAAAAACAAAAAAGAAACAAATTTATGAATGTTGAAGAACAGAGGTGAAGGGTACCATTTTATGTCCTCAATGTGCTACTACCTTGCTGGGTAAGTGCACCTCCTTCAGAATGCAGGCAGATTTAAGATTACCCACACCGCTGCACCAACACTTGCTTTTTCCCTGACTGGTCAAGCTTGCTTTCCAGTGTTAAGTCTTCTCTTTACAGCCTCTTACTTTCCCAACTACTCGTTCCCATGAATCCATGTCTTATTCACTCTGCATTTGGCCTGAGTTAAACTGACCGGGTATTTTTAAAAAAGAAAACTGAATTCAGTGTTCTAAAATATCATTTCAGAAAGATAGATAGAGAGACAGACAGAGCGAGCTTAGTTTTCATCTACTTAACAGAAAAAAAAATCTTTGTATAGTACTCCTAATTTTGAATTAATGTACAACTCAATTTCTGCAAATAATTACATTTAACCCCCTTTTTTCTTTTTGTACAAACCTAATCAGGACAAAACAAAGAAAGAAAGAAACTGCACTTAGAAAAGGCCAAATAATTAAGGATGCAAATAAGGATTATTAATGACGATTCTACAAAGAAACTATGCATCATCTCTATCACTCAGTAGTCTCCTTAGAGGTCAGCATGCCGGTGGGGAGCAGGGCCAAGCATCTGAAGGTGAAAGACGTAACTCTCTGTCTAAGTCTACAGAACTAGCCATCTTTTGATAAGCTATGCAGCTAGTGAACCAACATGTCGGGGCACATGAGGTGAGTTTAAGTAAACTTTTTTCCTATCACACTAGAGCTGTTGCTTGTATGGGTACCTCAAACATGGATTCAGCACTCAAATGAAGCCATGCCATATACCAGCAGCACACACAAGCAGGGATTAAAAGTTTTATTATAGTGACACTTTTTGGGAAAAGTATTTTCTGAATAATTAAAATGTGAAAAATAAAAGCAAAACTTTAAATTTAAAAATATATTCAATGACAAGAATGTAGAAAGAAGCAATAAAGCCCAGGTAATACAGTTAGGAAGCTATTTAAAAAAAAAAAAAAGGTAAGAACAACACACTGTAAACAATTTCTTAAAAACTTAGGTATGTAGAACCTATGTAGAATAATGGAAGAGGCAGGTGGGTATCTGTGAGTTAGAGCTAGTTCTAGGACAGCCTCCAAAGCCACAGAGAAACCCTGTCTCAAGGGGGAAAAAAAAAAAAGACAGAATAATGGAGTTCATGGGATAAAGGTTGAACAGTTGAACAGATTGACAATGGAGAGAAGAAACTGATTAAGATGACTGGGGGATCAACAACTGTATAGTTTTTCATAAAAATTAGGTATAAACACAATATGACATGTGACTCAAACTTACTATGCTGTTTTACAAGAAAGCCTTACATTTCAGATATAACTCTCATGTTACCCAAACCACTTCAATATACTAGTAAAATGAATCATTGTTCTTATTTGTACAGTATATGCAATGGAGAGCACAAAATGGAAGGGGGAAAAACACATCAGCTTTTTGTTTTGTTTTGAAACTCTAGACACAAAATTTAAAAGAGTACTGTTTTGAAATAGTCTAAATATAATTGTGAAGTTTTTCCTTAGTAAATACCCGAAGTATTTCAGCTCAGAAGGAATCTAAGCAATGTATAACTCAAACACGGCAGTAGCAATCAAGCATGCCTTCCTCTGGTCATGTTCATAAACCCAAAACTCTTAGCACTCAAGTAGATACACTTTACTTAATAATGAATGGAAGGGCAAAACAGTAAAGTTTTGTCTGGTGACAACCCAAGAACATTCCCTTTCTGATACTACCATCAACAAAAGATTTAACCTGCTTTGTAAAATAACAACATCTTTCTGAGTCAGGGAGGTTAAGGATTGTGATGGGTAATGATCTTAGCTCACAAATATATGATAAACACACAGGTGACACAGAAGTCACAACTCAGAAACTGAGGGTTGGATATGAAAAGGCAAACCTGAGGATACCCGCAAAGACAATTATATGCAGTATCAATAAACATCTTACCTGTTCACAGTAAAAGGCTGTCGAGAAGGCTGCTGCTTTGGCATACATATTATGCTTGGCGAGCTTCTGTTGGGGCTACCTAACCCTGAACTGCTCATGCTATTTGTCCTGCTAGGAATTCCAATGCCCTGACCAACCTGGGAGTGGTTCATCATATTCCTAGGATTCATAGGCAAAATACCCCTGAAAAAGAAGTCCATTATACTAAATAAGCTCTCTACAATCACTCATTAAAATTCTCTATAAATAATCAGTTGCTCTAACCCCTACAATTCCAAATACACATTTCAGTTGTATTCCTAATTTTATAGTGAAACTAAAAAGATGCCATCATAGACGAGAACTATTGGGACAACTATGATCTAAAATATAAATGTTTTCTACATATATATCTAAAATAATTTCATACCATTCTATTCTCTTGATATTAATAATATATATAATTTGTTATCTGTTTTATTTTACTCTAAGCAATAGATGTGTGGTGAGGGAGCAAGCAAAGAATACAGTAATCTGGGGAGTCATTTTTAATTGAACATCATTGAGGAAGATATATATGTATCTTTTGTAAAAGCTCCCCAGGAGGTGATTAAACCTTGATCCATTCAGATGACAACTAGTGCATAGCTTCAAGATCAAAACACTACACTATACTATCACTTGGCAATGGAATAAATAAAATGAGCATAGGAACTGTTTTCTTAGTGCAAGGCACTGAGCCAGAAAAATCAAGTAATTAATTACCATATTAAAAAATTAAAGCTCGCTTACTCTACAAAAATACATTCTGAAAATATTCTGGTCCATTAATAAATACCTGCTTGGAGATGGAGGCGTGTGAAGTGACATTGTTGGTACCCCTGTTGTTGGCGTGACGTGGCTCGGTAACTGAGTGCCTTGTGATAAGCTGCGATTTAACTGAGGGGTATTGTTGCTCATCCCCCTCATTGGAAGGCCTAGTGCACCTAATAAGAAAATTCAGAAGAAGGAAATTCATTGCCATCAGGAATGACATTGGTATCCATCTTCTGGAGTTGGCAATCTAAAACATTTTAAAATGACCTAATAATCAACTCACTGCAAATGGACTCCTGATTTTCAACAAAAGTTCTAGTCTAAAATGTAATATTTTGATTATCTTTTTGTATTTTTTCATATTACTAGTTTACAGTAAACTATATTAATAATTATAGCAAATGAGATGTTCCATAATACAAATTGTTGTCAAATTCATTAAGGGCATATTTGTGAAACTGGCACATACAAATATGCCTTTAAGAAATTGTGCAATCTTGTGTGTTTTAATTTACAATTAATGTATACAGAAAAAACAATCATTCCCACTTTGTCATAGTATCTTATATTTTACAGTATTCTTTGTAAATTCATTTTAGAGAAAGTCTAGTATTAATACATATTTCTTAACATTACAATTTTACAAACCCAACACAATATTTTGCAAGTGTTATATAGGTATGATTAAAAAAACTGAAGTGATTTAAAAATCATTCAGAGTATATGGATCCTATTTTTCTCTAGCACATCTGGGGCCCAACAGAGGAATAGGCGTGTTACACAGGTATACTTTTTTAAGACTACTGAGGTTTGCCATTCAGATATAAAATTCAAAACTACTAATCACATTTATTTTTAAATGTGTGACACATTAACTATTTTCAGCTGGTATAAAATAAATTATTTTGAGATTCAGAATGGAGACTTAAAGAGTGTACACATGTCTATCTTCCTCCCTTTTGTCTGTCAAAGGTGTGCTGGATGGTTTATGTTGCTATCCTATCTAGGAATGCCTCCTCTTTCCTCCACCTTTCTGACCCATGTGTTTTATTTAATGTTTTGTTTCAGTCTGGTGAATATGGATATGCTGGTCAATCCAACATGTTTTAAACCGGAAGCTAAATAAAAAAGCAAAAGGGCATAACTGATCAGAAAATAATGACTTTAGTGCTAGGGCTTTAAGATATTTTTCCTTACTGTCTCAGTTTTGGGTCTAAGCATTTCAAAGAAGAGTGTGAGTCTACGCCTTTCCCATAAATAGAGCACTACATAGTCTGTCCCTTTCACACAGAGTACTACATATACAGTACTCTCTCCAACACCTTTGTAGCAAAGTGTTCACAGAGACTCCACCAACAGCTACCTGAAAGCTGACCACCTCAGACTTTCTCTAAGATATTGGGAAGTAACTAGAAGGCATATTGGCTTTACTCTATTTTATTTGTGTCTAGACAGTCAATGTTGTGTGACCTTAATAATACTACACCCTGTTATTTTTTCTAAGTCCAGGACAAAATAAGGAAGAACAGAGATTAAAACCCAGCCTACTCAAGATTCTTCCAGAAGAAACTTTTTTTTCCCTTCCCTCAATCATATGGTTTTCCTACAGGTCCTGTGAGTGGCTCCCATAATAAACCATTAAAATGGTAATTTTCCTAACATACAATGCCTGGGTGCCTACTGTGTGTCAAATAGCACATAAACTGCTTGGGAAACGTCAGTGGGTAAGACAGAAAGGCTCCTAACCTCAGGTTCTTAATCTCTGCCTAAAGTGTCTTAAAGTCAGCTCTAGGTGAAAATATCCAGTAAGAGTGTATTTGCCAGTTATTCATCTCCAAAGTTATACTTTTAGATCTTAAAGACCACCTGCTCTGTCTACATTTTACAGATAAGAAATCTGATCCCCAGTTAAGTTAACTGACTTCTCCAAGGCAACACAAAGAACCAGGGCTAGAATTTGGATCTCTTTAACTCCTAGTGTTCTTGAATGGCAGTACTATGCAAGGCAGAAACAACCATGTTCACAATGTGAGTGCCCAATAACACCTTCCATCCATTTTCCTTCCAGCCTCCTTTTGGATGTGTTTCTACCTGTGGATATCTATCAATCATCTATGCATCCACTCATCCATCCATCCTAAATTTTCTATCTCCTCCCACCTCTACCATCCTATTCTCACTCTTTAATGCTTGTCCATTTTCTCTTTAGTTTCACCTTTCCTTTCCATTTTCTTACACTCACCACTCACTGGAAGTTACACATCCTCGAAAATTTACTATCTTTTTGGCCTCTTTAAAGAAATCAGTAGGCTCTACAAATGATACAAAAGACTTTTTTCTACAGTAACTTTCCATGTGTATATTTTTCTGTCTGTTCTGTATAAGAAAATTTCTAGTTTCAAAACTATTTTTTATATTATATGTAATTTGAATATTGGCAAAAATCTGGCCAAGAAAAATAGGAATGGGTAATGGTTTTTATTCAATTAAACACTGGCCAATTCTAATTAATTTATGAGTTGTGGAGGAAGACAACCTGAAGAAAACATACTTGAATTTTAGCCTCCACATTCACGTTGGCTAAACACAGTCAATAAATCTACCACATTTCATCCATTTTGTTGCAATATTTATGAAAGATGAAGAGAAAAGAATACATAATACAAGCTGAATTACCAATTCTTAAATATTTAAGGATTATTTGAAGCTTATCTTAAAAATGGAGGTTCTTTAAAGCAGAATAACACTGAGTAAAAACATACAGAGATTTATTTTTAGGAAACAAAATATACTACGTTATTATATTTGAGGTCTTTGAATCAAAGGGGAGGGAAGAAAATGTAATCTTCTAATTATAAATAATAACAAAGTCATCTCCAAAACATCAGGGCAAGAATAGAGTACACAGCGGAAAAGCTCAAGTGACTGCTGGTGGTGGACCAGAAGAGCTACACAAGGTAAAAACACAACTAAGTGTGCATGAGCTTGTGAATGATGTCAGGGTGACAACCAAGTCAATGATCTAACAAGCATCACTGTTTTTTATTCTTCAATCCCAATTTTTACATACCAAGAATGAAAGGACCAGAATCAATTTAAAAGGTTATAGTTCTGGATCAGCTCATTCTTTCAGAACTCCATGTACATATTTTAAATAGATTCCTATCTCTTATTTGACAAGAGATGCTAAACAAATAATGAATTAAATTCTTCATGGATCCCTTTTCAGAAAATCCTAAGAAAAAGTGATTTAAGCATCCCACGGCATTGGTGACAGGCCCATTGGGTAAAGGTGTCCCCAAGCCTGAACCTAGGTTCTATCTCTAGGATCCAAGTGGTTAAAAAAAAAAAAAAAAAGAGAGAACTGACTTTTGCAAGTTGCCCCCCACTATGTGTGTCATGGCATACACGTGCCCTAATACAAAAATGTACAAAGTACTTTTAATTAATAAAAAATGTAAGTATTCCATGAATTATTTCTGTTCAAAGAGCAGCTTCACAACCAGCACCTTAAATGTTTATAATAAGTTGTTCCATCTACAGAAGCCTCTTTGTTAGAGATAAACAGTACTAATAATCTAGAGAAAAGTTTAGTTACAGCACCTGAGTGAAACCTTCAACAGTTCCCTTTCACTATACCCAGACTGCTTACTCTTAGACTTCTGGAGAAGTTCAGTACCACGCCCAATCTATGGACAGTCCCAGTCCCAGGAGGAGCTTGATCTCCAGGACTTCTTTACTGACAACCTACTTTGCAGATAATTAAGTTTCCAGATAAAATAATTTCATTCTATTTCCTCCATTAAATCCAAAGAATTTACAGGAAAAAAAAAAACCCCTTCTGAGATCAACCAAGTTATACATTAAGAACTAAAACCAGCCATTAAACTGACTTTGTAGCATCACAGTTGCAGGACCTAAGCTGGGTTCTTAGCACCCACAATCAGGAGGCTTACAACCACCTGGAACTCCAATTCCTAAGTATGATGCTCTCTGGCCTCCATGGGCTCATACATATGGGTTCACATAAACTTTTAGACACACAAACATATACATAAATAAAACTAAACAAATGTTTAAAAAATAACAAGCAACAAATGAGGAAAACATCAATCCAGTTTCTGGTTCCTACTTCAAAGTTCCCTTGTAATTAGTGTTACTTGTTTTTTGTTGTTGTTGTTTGTTTTTTTAAGGTAGTTACTAACTTGGTTGTTTCTTCTTTAGAAACTGTGACTTACTTTGACTTTGGGGGATTTGGGGGTGGTAGAATTTCTACCCTAAACCATCCCAGTGTTTTTAGAAGGGATAGTCAGGGTTTTGGGAACCACTATTCTACAGTATTAAGTACAACCACAACTTAGTCTTTAGAATTCTGCCAGCACCCCAAAGTGGAAAGTTAACAATAACATTTCATTGCTTACTCTATGTATGATTAACAATCTTCCTTCGTTCCCCCCTCTTGTCTTCAAATCTGTCTTCAAATCTGAGTTCACTCTTCATATCACTTACTCATAAGATGCCTTCCCTTCTCTTGCACTACAGGGATATGTAACACATACAAATCTAAGGATTAAGTCATGCACAATAACTTAGTAGGCTTGGAATTAGAGAAGGTCCCCTGGAGTCTGTATGAATGTGACTGCAACAATGATCATGATTTAAGTAGGTAGACAAGATGATGGCAGTAGTGTTGCAACATCAGGAGCTACAGATGGCATGACAATGACGTCTGAGAAGACAAGCTGTACAAAAATGACGACGGGTGAGCAAGGTAAACAGTGCTCCTGTAATCTCTGATATTAGGATGCCTAGCAAACAAGATCTCAAAACACAGGGGAGAAAAATAAAGAGGAAACACTCCAAACCCGAAGGAAAACTTGCCTTACCAAGACAAGGATACAGCAGATGAGAAATATGGATGGAACGAACTGGTTTAGAAACTAGCTACATGAAGCTGTTATGAATCCAAGAAGAGCAGACTGCAGGAACTCCTCAACCATTTCCCCTGGAGCAACACCATACATTTCCCAAGGTAAACTCTGTTATTCTTCCTCAACCTAAATTCCCAGTGATTACTGGTACCCATTCACAAAAAGATACAGATCTCAACCTTATAAACATGGTAATTTTTCCTTCCTAAAATGCACACAGTAACTTGTATAAACTGTATTTCCAAAATACCCCCAATCTGCCTAACTTCTCATTCACTGGCCCAATTCCGATTTTCTTGCTGAAACTAGCAAGTCTTGCCTCTTATTCCTTCCCCATTCAGTTCACTTTCTACAAAGCAAAGTCCTAGTTAAAAATGAAATGGCACCATAAAACCTTTGCTAGTACGTTTGGAACATATCTAAATTACTATTTGTATCTCACATTTACTTGGTTTGTGTGCAAGTGTAAACACATGTATGTAGACGTCAAAGGGCAACTTGTAATGCTTTCCTCTTGAACAAGTGAGCTCTAGGGTAGCACTCGGTCATCAGGCTTGGTAGCAGCTGCCGCCCCATGGGCTGAATTCTTCATTTCTTCAATTTTACTTTATTTTTCATACGTATGGATGTTTTGCTGCTCATATGTCTGTGTACCATGTGTGTGTCTGGTTCCCAAGGAAGCCAGAAGATGTGGGATCCTCTGGAACCACAGATACAGATGGTTTTAATGTGCTACCTGGGACCTGGGAAGCAAGCCTGGAGGGTACTCTTCATCTCTGAGCCATGGCTCAGCCCTATTTGAACTCTCAGAAGAAATTTATAGGATTTTCTATGACAGAGACACTCGCTCTTTTACTGCTGACTTTCCTGGTGCTTTTTTGTCACTACGTGACTTACTAGATTTCCATGCTTCCTGGCCCCCGAAAATTCCCCTCAAGATCATTCTAGGGATTTTCGTCCTCACATTCAGGTTTCCAACTTAAAATTCCCAAGAGACAGTGGAGTCTTTTTGCTTCAATCATGTAAAACATGAACTCTTCAACTCATCTCATTAGCTTGCCTGAGTTTTCTTCTACTCGTTACTAGGACTGTAGTATTTCCTTTACCTGCATATTTATTCTGTTTCCTCCCATTAAAAGCAAGCACCGGGAAAGGTAGGAACTTAGTTATTTGCTATAGTCTTGGAATATAACCACATCCAAGGTAGTGCTCAATAAATAAATGATGAATGAATAAATCCTATGACAATGTCTTCAGTAGACAGCTCAGTAGATTCTTGGCATCTGCAGATTCAACACTGGTAATTTTTATGCAAATGACTCACTAGGGTCATGACTTCAGCTTTCAGGCTTCAGAAACTCTGTTCTTAGCTCATATTCAGAACACCACTCTTACAAAGTAACTTAATTCTGGCTCCATCACTTGTCATCTACATGACCTTACAAATTCTTTAACATCTAATGGAGTTGTGAAGATTCATGCATAGTAATGAAATACTAGCTTTTTTCCCCCATATTTTTAATGTGCCCATGACAACTGAAGGAGCCAACAATCTTAATGGCGGAAAAAAGTGAAGGCAGTCTAATGAAATGACAGTTTCCACTACAAAACAGATATTTTATGGGGGAAAATTTGTGATACAACTTTGATCTATAATTTGGAAAGTTGTAAGAACTTTTGAGGCATATTCCACACTGAAGAGGAAATTATACTTATTAGCTGAAACCAATTAACAAGAAAGTTTCCCATTCCCTACTAAAGCTATCTTATACTATTAGTTTATGTATTCCTCGTTATAAATTCAGTAACTATTTCCTGAGTGCTTATCATAAACGAAGAATTTATAACACAAAGACAATTAAACACAATACAGAGCTGCTGCAGGAGAATGGTCTTATCCACACACACCCCTGCTATCTAGAATGGTAAACTCAATTCTTAAGGCAACCGTAAGTAACCATTCTGTATTTAATAATGTCAATATCATCCCTTTTAAACCCTATCAACTATGCTCTCTTGTTCTATGAAGAAAACTATGTTCATAGATGAGTATCAGTTAGAAGAATTGATAGAATACGCCACCACTCACAAGCCCACAAACCAGGAGTCTAAATCCTAGGAAGATTTATTTTTTTTCTCAACTAGTGCCTGAGACCTTTCAGAAACAGAATCAAGTCATATATTTAGATATAATCAGATTACTCTATGGCCCAAAACCATACAATCTTCTAATCCAGTATTTTCTGTATACTTCATATGTGTAACACATAATTGCTTCTACCCCAAATTGGCAAAATCTTCAGGCACTCCTGTGTCCATTCCATTCACCCCGCTGTTTAATTTCACCAAGTTTTATCTCTGGGACAGAAAATATTCCTTCATTTCCTCTTTCTCTAACTTTAAAAAAAAAGGAATAAGCAAAAAGTTGGGAGTATACAGCTCAAGGTTAAAGTGCTTGTCTAGCATATACAAGGCTTAGACTCAGTATCTAGCACCAAAAGCTAAAACCAAGCCTCAGAAATCACAGCCCATGGAAGGCAGAGGCAGGTCTGAGGTCCTGACAAAAATGGCTATATAAGACATTGTCTCAAAGCCACAGATACATAGACAAACAACAAAACCCCAGATAGAGCTTACATTTGAATAGTAAAAGAACTTTTAAGTTCTATCAGTCTCAGTGTATAATTATAATAAATGCCATAAGACTAGTATTTCTAATCCAGTCCTTTATTAATTCTTTATATATCTATCCTTCCCTGAAGTCAACTCCTCACATATTAACATACACAAATAAAACTGTGACCCCCCCCTCAAGTCTTACAATGTGGCTTGTGTTCTCTTGTTTCATATTGTGTTTGTTCAGACTACCCACTACTTAAATGATGTATTTGGCCCATTGGGGTCTCTCATAAAAGGAATTGGCAACTAGGCTGTCTTTTGTCACTAACTGTAAATTCCAAATGTGTACCATGGAAAACAGCTCCATGCTGAGCTGAAACAGTTATCCTAGTATTCATTTTTCAGCAGGCTGTTTTCTAAAACATCAGTTTAAAATAGTAAGCCATGCATGCAAAATGCTGCTTCACCAACTTTACGAAATATAGATATTTTAACAAAATGTGTTTGTCATACATGGCTTCTTTAAAAACTAGTATCTTTAAAGATTTTTCCTAAGAAAAATACATCTGTTCAATCATCAATCTTTGTATATCCTTCGCACTACACAAAGCAAGTTAAAAGAAAGCTGGAATCAGTCAATATCTGTCATGCCAAAGACATTATCACCTTCCAAACCAGCCCATCCCCAAAGCAATGTCACATCTGCAGGTTAAAAACTTAAGTCTAGAGAACTGGTTTTAATCATCAACACGAATTAACTTCACTTTCTCAAACATATTTTATCCATTTTATATCTTCTTTCTGCTATGATAAACTGTGGGTTTTAAAAAGCAAATAGCCCTATGAAGTAATGAAATAGAAGAGAGCTTTAAACAGCCAGGAAGGCTTCCCAACAGGGTCAAAACCATACATACATAAGCTAACAAGAACACATTACTAGCTATAATACTGCATCAACAGGTAGAGTAGACATCTGCAGATAAATAAGGAACTCTATTTTTAATAAAAGGCTTTAAAATATGTTGTTGTTTAAGTATGAAATTAGTATTTACTAATCGTGTTTGCAAACTGTTTCATAACAAAAGAAAATCATAAACAACAACAGTTCTTAATAAAAGGCTTTAAAATATGTTGTTGTTTAAGTATGAAATTAGTATTTACTAATTGTGTTTGCAAACTGTTTCATAGCAAAAGAGGAAAATCATAAACAACAACAACAATAAGAGAGATGGAAAGAATATTGTTCTATACAAAACAACTCCCCACATAAACTCTGGAATTGGTGCCCAGGGTGAAGTGGAAAGACACACTGCTCTGACATTTATTGCGACTTTGTTTCTCCTCATACAGGGCAGATCCAAACCAAATTGATTTTACTTGAAGCTGATCAAGACAGTGAATAGATACTGTCCTCTATTGTTTCATGGTAACTTATAGCACTTTATCCCAGCCCCCATTTATAACAGCAATGAGAAATCAGATTTTTAAAATACTAACAGGTATAAAATCTTATTAATATGTATCACTTTGAAAATTTAATTTGAAAAAAAAAACAAAAATATTTTATACTTTACTTTTATAAAATTTTATGTGATGGTAATATCTAACATTTATTGAGCGCTTACTATGCGCCAGGCACTGTGCTAAGCGCTTTAAAAGTATTATACTACTTTATAAAACAAAACCTTAAATAATGAAAAAAACCTGAAAATGAGTAAAAGTTTAGGTGTTATAATCATGAAGAACCAAAGCAAAGTAAATAATTACTTTCTATTAAATGAAAACTATTTTACAAATTCTTGCTAAATCAGCTTACAGTAATAAGTAGGTTCAAATCTAAACAAATTAATTATACCAAAACAACCAAAGGGGAAAAAACCCTGTAACTTTCTCTAACTGAAAACACAGTGACTACCTTTGTTTAGAAAATTTTCAAGAAACTGCAAAAGAACATATAGATATACATGATGTCAAAGTAAATTACAACATATGCTGTATTCAAGAAATAACAGATTTAGAATTAGTAAGGCCCAACATAATGATGATTACAAGTAAAATATAACTTTGAAAATTTACTATCTGTTAAGCCCTATAGTAAACCCACAATGGTAGAATTAAAGTATCCCAAAATAAGTACAAAAGTCTTACTTTGTTGCCCGTATAAACTTGCCCCAAATTGAGACAGCTGACCTGATGTAGATGGTGATGCCAGCATCTAGAAACAAATTAATTACATTAGAGCATAAAGGAAGACAGAGCATTGTAGTTACAAGTCTATACTTCATATCATAAATGTAAGACAACCCACGCGCCACATTTCTTATAAAGACTACCATAACCAGATGAAACCAAACTGTGCAAATAGAAATAGTTAATGTTATGAGGTTCTAAATTATACCTAACGCATAACACCACCATTACTTCATCCAAAAAAAATTTAGGCTACTAATGAAAACACAAAACTAAAATCTCAGTCAACTTTGTAAATTTCTGTGTGACACTGAGTTTAGACTATACATTTAAACAAATTTTAAATTCAACCTATAAACAAAATAGAAAAGTTATATACTTTGTAAAAATATGTGTTCTTTTTTTTATATTCACACAGCTATGTAAGTAGAGAAAACATCAGGAAAAGACAAGTAAAAAACAAAACCACAGACATGATAACTGATTTATGGTTTCTGAGTGAATGATGCAGATTCCATACTGTACAATGCCTTTGAATTTACTAAAGCAACGTCTTATTTTCCCAATAAAATGTAAACTTTTTTCCTTTTTTCTTTTGTGGTGTGGTTTTTTGAGACAGGGTTTCTCTGTATGACAGTCCTGGCACCTGCTTTGTAGATCAGGCTGGCCTCAAACTCACAGAGATCCATCTATCTCTGCCTCCCAAGTGCTGGGATTAAAGGCGCATTCCACCACGTCCAAAAGAATATGAATTTAAAGGCATGTTACAGTCACAGAACACCCAGCTTCTTTTTGTATTTCTTAACAGACAGAAATGCAGGAGTGCCATTTACAAGACAGATATTTAAGGTGAATAAATGAAGACATGCAAGCCTTCGTTTCAATATTCCATCTTATGCAACCACTGAGCATTTTACTTAAAGAAAACATGGGCCATGCAGCAAGAGGCGTATAACCTAGTAGGAAATGAGAGAAAATCATGCAGTTACATTCCAAGGTGGTGCAGCAAATGCTATAGCAAAAGCACAACATCACTGGGAAAAGACCACTCTGCCCAAAGATGAGGAAGTCAGTCCATTTCTGCAGTGTGTAACACGAAGGAAGCCACAAGAGGCATCTCTTAGGTACACAATATTCAGTTAATGTAAAGTTAATGTCATAATCAAAAAGCATGGTAAGAAACAGTGGTGACAAGATAATAATGAATAGGAAAAGAGATAAAGCTTAGTCCTATTAAGAATATAAAAAACAGACATAAAATAGTGTTGGGAGCAAGATTCCAAAACGTCTTCTCTAGGGTCAAACAAAGATGGCTGCCAACTCTAACAATAAGAAAAAAGAGTGTTAAGCAAGGAAACGGCAAGAATAAAGTATGTGCTTTAGGAAGGTGATTACTAAAGCAATGGATGGAACTGGAAAGATGGCAAGGTAGAATAAACAAGGCATTCTAGTTACAGGAGCCACTCTTGTATCTTGGTGTAGCTGGAGCATAAAGAAAAGGGCTTGCTGAGTGGAGAGTCACAGAAGACAAAGAAGCTCTGTGGATCCAGGAGGAAAACTTAACAACAATTAGGCAGGGACATGGTACACTTACTCCTAAGTTTACAAACTACATATGATGGGTATTTTAATAAAACTGCTGCATACTAGGCCCTGCAGAGAGAGGGGTGGATTGTATACCACTCTAAAATCATCCAGTTATTCCCTAAAGCTTCAACTCGAGAGTGTGTGTGTGTGTAGACATACTATTTCATACATCCAAGGTGTATATTCTAGACAATTATATTAACACTATAACTATATAACCTATATCAATCAATCAAATAGGTTAAAACACGGTCAAATTCTTTTCTTAGGGACTATAGACATCACTGTTACCATATTAACCATAAATATTTTATATACATAATAAATATTTATTAAACGTTCATTTCTAAGCAGCATGAAAGATTAATTGAATGAGATGTGTAATTTTTTAAATAAACCTGTAGTTGGTGACAAAATAGTTAAAAATCATGACTTTGTTACCATTATTAGCTATACAAAGGAGAGTAGAGGAACTTTTGAAGGTTTTCCATGTAAGACATTGACCAATAACTACACAACTTAATGTACACCTTAGAATAATATTCTTCTAAAAATTTGTGATGCCTGAAAACTGAATATGGAAGAAGAGACATTTCAGTGCTTTCTCACAAAGGCCAGAAACACACAACTGACTTCCATGTGTGCTGGGCCCTGAGCACTGAGGAGGAAGTAAGTGTGAAGATCACAAAACAAAGGTACAGATGCTGTGACTCTCACTCTCTGCACTCATCTCAACAACATTAACAGCCTACGAAAAATCAGAAATGGACCTTGGCAAAGCATCAACTACCACTAAAAGACCACAAGAAATTTATACATTGAAGTGCTAAAAGTTAATCTTAAAAAATGAATTTCTCAGGCTGGAGAGATAGCTCAGAGGTCCTTAGTTCAATTCCCAACAGTCACATGGTAGCAGAAAACACTGTATTCATAATAAATAAATCTTTTTAAAAAATGAATTTCTCAGAAAAACTAAGATCTTAGCCCAAGAAACAGACTACACTGGAGAATGCAATCTTTGAGTTTCAGTCTCAAAGAGGGGGAAAGGTGCAAAAAGACAAAATGTTGTGTTATCTGTAGAATGATAAAACTACCAAGTAGCTTATCGTGTTCCCAGTTTAAATTATACAATGCAATGTCTTTATCTCTCAAGGACTCTACACTGAAGCCAAACGACACAATAAAGCTGTAGAAGCAACCAGAAGAAATAATAATGTGGCCTTAGTTACTTATTTTCCAAAGTTGTCAAATGGCCCCTTTACCTCTTCCTAATAGATATATCATCAACACATTAGAACATGGTTGTTGGTTTGAAACAGGGTGCCACTATGCAAACCAGGCTGACCCCAGACGCGAGTTCTTCTTTCAACATCTCCCAAAGTGGAAGCTCCAGAACTAAATCGTAAACGTCATCTTCATTAACAGCAGATACAAGTGACACTTGTGACCAGTAACAATCTAAAGCATTAACTCTTCCATCTCCCTATATGCTTCCTAATGGTGATGACTTCTTGTGCTTACCTTTTCCAATAAATACATCTATCATTAAACCTAACTTACAAAATATTAAACACAGCTTGGTGATGGAATTAAATTTCTAAAATAAAATATCTCTAACAAATATGAAAAAGAAATAAGTTAAAAATTACCCTGTAAAGTTTATCTAATTAAATGGATGATGATAATTTCTCTACTTATTTATTTTGGGAAAAATTTATTAGATTTTGACTGTGTCTAATCTACACAAAAATGAGAGACCAAGGAAGAAAGCATATTCATGCGTGTGTACACACAGACTCAAGGGAAAAAATTAAAAATCAATGGTTTAAAAAATTGATACAAATGAAATCTAATGAATAGAAGCAAAGGGCATAAACAAAGACTATGAGGAATTAAAGAGGAAGAGAACAGGATAAAGTAGAAGACACAAAAATAAAACTGTTAACAAATCACAACACCCGACAGTTTATGTAAAATAACTTTCAAAATAAGTTTTAAAAAAACTTTCAAAAATAATGAATCTCAATACTACACACCTAAGATTAAAATGCTTTTACTAAAAAGAAAAAAAGGATGCCATATATATCTGAATCCCTGAATAGTGCTAATGTGCAAAATTACAGAAAGACAGGGACTGATTTTAGCAATGTTTACACTCAAAGGGCTCTTCATAGGCACCAGTCTGTAGCAAGGACACTTACACATAGTCACCTAAATAATCTCTCAAAACACTGTTTTTTTTTTTTAACCTCAAACATACTTTTAAAACCACATACATACGTGTGTGTATACACACACCAACCTTGTTCATACAGATTAACCATCTTTCAGTAATGCAAAATTCCCAATCCAAGCTCCTCCCCACCACACACACACACACACACACACACACACACAAATCCCAAAACTTGAAAATGTGAAAAATCCACAGTCATGATGTGTAAGTTTTAGAACTGGGTGGGGTATTTGGGGCTTTAGGTACTTCTAGTCTGGAGTGTTTGGGATTAAGAAATACTTAGCCCACATGCTAATTAGATGATGAAACAATTTATAATTATTTTGTAGATAATGAAACTGGGTGCTTCATAGATGTATCAGTTTCTCTCCATTTTACATTTTAGCATTAAAACACTGAAGATAATGCAACTGCTAATGATTTTTTTAATTTTAGAAATGACAATTAATTCCAACTACTTTTGAATATATTCTGCTTTATTTACACTTACACACTGAGTTCTAAGCCAGTTAGAGGTACACAATGACCCTATCTTTAAAAACAAAGAAACCAAAAAAACCTGATTTACACTCTATTTGCCAATAAATGTAATTTTCAAAAGTATCTACTCCCCTTCTCTTTAATGAACACAGAGTATACTATTTCCTAACTACTGCTGAGTCTAAGCATGGCTCTAACTAGACAGATAAAATCCTTGCCCCTGTTAAGTTTAAATTCTAGTGGATTAAACAATAACCAGGTACTTACAGGCAGTGATAAATGCTATGCATTTTTTCTAATAGTTTTAAAATTTTGTCTTTATTATTTATTTTATGTGTACATGTAATGTGTGTGGCTATCTGTATATACCCCACAGCTCCCAGATGGAGGCCTAGGGACAATTTGTGGGAAGTCCATTTTCTCTGTCCACCACGTGTGTTCAAACTCAGCTGAGTCATTTCTATGGCCCAAATACTATGGAGTTTTAAAATCCAGAGAATTTAGGAGACAGTGGGAATAGTTACATATTACTGTTCCTATATTCCAGATGAGAAACAGGTGCACACAGATGGCTTACTCTGCCCCAGGACACAGCTCGTAAACCACGTAGCTGAAGTTTAAACTCATTATTAGGGTTTCTACAGCTCACATTCAGTAACCAAGGCGATTAAAAACACTTTATAAAAAGCAGGTGATTATTAACAAACTCACAATATATGTAACAGTGAAGAGTAACTTAAACCTGTGTGGAAAATGTCAATGATAAAGCCCTTTAGTACTGGAGATAGTCAGGTGGTAAAATGCTTGCTGCACAAACGTCCCAGCACACATGTGAAAAGCAGGGTATGGTGAGCACCCTTGTAATCCCAGTGCTCTGGTGGGTAGGGGAGGATCCGTGAGGCTTGCTGGCCAGCCAGCCCTGCCTAATCTGTAACCCAGGTCCCAGTGAGAGACACTTTCTCAAAACACAAGGTAATGGCTCCCGAGGAAGAGTAACTGGGGTTGACCTCTGGTCTCTACAAGTAAACACATAAACACACTCCCACCGGAACACGCCCCAGAACCCTGAAATGAGCAACATTCTAGTTTCCAGCCATCCTTCTGAAAGGAAGTCAATATTGGTGTTCGGATGAGTACTGCTGTGCACTAAATAAAGACATATGGTTTATGAGAAAGGATGCAGAAGACTTTACCCAAGATGCTAGTTAAAACGCTCTATAAAGCCAAAGCAACTCAAACTGCTGTAGTCTTGAGAGACTCAGTATGATTTTAAAAACACGCCCGAGAGTGTTGGAAACTTTTGTGCACTAAGGGGACCAGTTCACTAAGCCATTAGTAAATAATCTAAAACTCAGAGATAAGGAAATTACCATCTATGAGCAAAATCCAGCACACTGCTTATTTTGTAGGATGCATGACTAAAGTGATTTTTACATTATAGTTATGTAGCATCCTTTTATATGAGAAAGCACAAACATAAGTAATACAAAACCACAAACTGTTAATAGTTTGTTTAAGTCTATGTGTTTTACATTTAGAGACGCTTTAATATATGTACATTGTTTTGCCACAGGCCCATGTATTTGAGCCCTTGGTCCTCAACTGATGGCACTGTGTGGGAACCTTGCTAGAGGAAGTGAGTCACTGGGAGCAGGCCTTGAGGTCTTATAGCCAAGTCCCACTTCCTGTTCACTCTGCTTACTTCCTGACTGTGGATTGCTGTGATCAGCTGCCAACCCCTACCCTCACCCCACTGGCTCCTGCTGCTATACCCTCCCTGCCAAGACAGAATGCATCCCCTTAAACTTTGATTCACAATAAAACCTCCTTTACATCACTTCTCCTTGGGCTTTTCTGTCACAGCAGTGACAATAAACAATAAACTTCATTGGACTATTTGCCAAGACTTATGAGCTGGTATTCCTTTTTTTTTTTTTTTTTTGGTTTTACGAGACAGGGTTTCTCTGTATTGTTTTGGAGGCTGTCGGTCCAGCCTGGCCTCGAGCTCACAGAGATCCGCCTGCCTCTGCCTCCCGAGTGCTGGGATTAAAGGCGTGCGTCACCACCGCCCGGCTAGAGCTGGTATTCTTAAAGGCATGAGGAACACTAATGATACTAAAAGTTCTTACGTCTGATGGAAGATGTCACCATGCTTCAGAAACTTAAATCACTGCAAGAATTTTGATGAAAATATCTAAAGTATAAAATTAAAGTTCTAGCAGTAAATTAGTCCTAACAAGATTTGAGTTTTTCTGATGTACATCTATACTTTTAGAATTTACATAGTCTGCCTGTATTATGTGCAATAAGAATAAAGTAACAGTAATAGCAATCTTTGGCACCTATTACACTGTTATCACCACTTTACAGGTGAGGAAACGACGGCTTTGAGACATTCTTGTTAACAGCCAGGGCACAAGTATATATTGCATTGCCTCAAAGTTCAAGTTCTTCCTCTGCCTATTTTACTACTTCTTAATTTAGCACCCAAAGTTTCAAGAAGGAAAAGATTCTTATTTTTATGGGTATAGGAGTTTGATTGCATATATGTCTGCCCACCTCCAGCATGCAGTGCCAAGGAGGTTAAAAGAGGGCACTGGATTGCCTGGAACAGGAGTTAAGACTGTTGTGAGCTGCATGTGACTGCTAGGAGTCCTCTCTCTGTGCTTTAACTAACTCAAGCAATTCTCTGGCCCCGGCAGACATTTCTTTGTTAATTCACTGTCTATATAAACTCAATTTCAGATGTCCGTCTAAATCTTCACACGTTCTCAATTAAATCCTTCATCAGCACATTTCCTCAGCATTTTCCTACCAAACTTGGCTTTGCATATCGCCAAGTCATAGTTTTAAAGCTTCTGTGATGAAAACATTAAATGTTACACCCAAACCTTTTGCAATACTAGTGACCGAACCCAAGGCTTTGCTCATATTAGGCAACTGCTTTACCACTGAATTACAATCCTAAATTTTTAATCTACAAAATCAACATTTAAATCAGACACATGTGTGAATAGTAATTCAATATAATTCACATGGAATAGCAAATAGCTTGATAGTCAAGAAACTTTAAAAACTAGGTGACATTCCATAGGGTATTAAAGGGCACAGTGACAAAAAACACAGCCACCACACATAACCTGGAGGGAAAGTTGATGATTGATTTTTAAAACAACAAAATTTTCAAATAAAAATAATGGAGAAAGGCTGAGACTGGGGAAATGGGATAACCAAAATCCTATTGTGAACATAGGCTGAGTGAATTTGTGACCTAAAAATCAGAAATGACTGGTAATAATCAGCTTTAAATAAAAACAGACATGTTTATATACTTTTAAATACTCAAAACAGAACTGAGAGTACTGCTAAGGAAGTTAGGGAAAGGAAAAAAGAAACTGAATTGACACACAGGATCAGAGTATAACTGCTTTGACTAATAGGAATAATAAACTAAATTAAAATGATCTGAACAGATGAACTTATTTTGAAATATCCTGTCAATGTGTCGCCTTTCCTGTGGAATGGGATTACTGGTCTACTAGCCTTCTCTATACTATATAGTCTACACAGCAGCAAAGACTTTCCACTGTAGTGTCTGAAGTTGAGGAGAGGAGAGGGTTCTGTACTTGCAGGCTAGCATTACAGTCAGAACTACACAATAAGGAAAGAGTTTACCAAAACTTGCTAGTTTACGTATCTGTACAAATGTGCTTGCTTAACTTTGTAGTTCCACTTGCTTTATTATAAAGAATACTGCCCATGAACCAAAACCCCCAAATTTCCTCAAAGTAGCATCATTTACACCATGCCTGAGATTTACTATAACAACATTATCATATCTCAGTGTAACCATCACAGGACACTAATGTTTCCCATTACAAAGCAGGTCTTTTATCTGTGTCCCCAGGGCCTACACCTATGCTTAGCACAGACAGTCCCTGGCATTCACGTGCATCTCTTCAGGGATCTAGACACAGGCACACGCTGCTGAGGAAACACAGTGTAGCTGATAAACTTACATCTTTCTCTGACCGATGTGGGAACACAGAAGACTGGCTGTAGTACATATTTTCATCATGGTAGTCGCTGTCCACCCCCTCTACAAACTTCTTTCTTGAAGCACCAAACATGCTGTTTGTCACCTAAACAAAAACATTACTTTTATCAAGAATAGTATTTTAGAAAAGTCCGGCTTTATTTTACCCCTATGGAAACAAAATGAGTACTGCTATTATCCTGAAACAGCTTAACTAAGAGTGATGGAACTCATGATGGAGATACAAATCTGACTATATGGTATCATTTCCCACCCAAAAGTAAGAAGGAAAGAATTATGCTAACTTTTATGGAACTAAATCACTTATTCTTGAAAATACTATAGCTCCAAATATAACTATCCCAAAAACAGGTTTCTTTAAAGTTTTAATCTTCACTTACATTGCAACATTAGTGTCTGTCAATACATATCTACTTTTAAAACTGTTTAAGAGCAGGAAGGCTTATGGTGGCACAGCATTTTTTTATTCTTTATGGAAAGGCAGTCTGGAATTTTATGTCAAGTCACAACTACCTACATATATAACAGGATAAACATCATGTTGGTATAAATTTGTGATATTTTGCTGACTGCTTATTCTTTTGCTTCTAAAGTTTTTATAAAAACTTTAACATTTATAACCTTACATCTAAATTAGTAAAATCTCTATCCTAACATTTAAGTTTCCAAAACTACCAGCTAGTCAACATGAAGTTTTTTCATTTTTAAATAGGCTCTTACTATGTAGTCTGACTGGCCTTGAATTCCCAATCTTTTTACCTCAGAGCTCTGGTATTACAAGGTATCACTTAATCTGACAAAGAGTCATTTAAGGCCATTATGTCTTCTCAATCCTGCCAATACTCTGGAGTTTAGAGTAAGCTGAAATGCCAATGACATCAGAGATTATATTATAGAGACTTGAATGACATACTACATTTTTCTGAGTATACTCAAATCAAATATAATATCTTACTATAATTAAGGTTATTCTCTTCAAAAAAAAAACTAAGTAATTTCAGAGAAGGACCACACATGTCTATCTACCAGGTTCCTAAGTACTTTTTAAGTACTCTCCAATATAGGAGGGGCAAAAAAACAAAACAAAACAAAAAAAACCACACCCTTTTCTGGGTTTAATTTCAGAAAATAAACAGAAAAAAATTTAGATCCAGTACATTTGAGATTTTAATTTTGTCTTGCAAACATTAAGAATATACTTAATTTTCTTTACAGGACCTATGCAATGAGTTCTAATTCTAAGAAAGAATAACGTGGGTAAAAACATGTACCATACATAGTTCAATATCCAGGCATCTCCCATTACATTTAACACACATGAATGAACTCAAAATGACACAAAATAAACTTTTCTTTAAAAATATTTACACAATAGATCATTGAAACCAGTTCTGGATTCCTAAAATTCAGAAATTGAAATTAATTATATGGAATAAATCACCTTGTTTAATACCATGCAAATGAAATGCCTCTCATAAAACACAGAAATGCTTGTCCTCTACTGTATTTCCTCACTGAGTGTGGGGGTTGGGCATAGCCAGAGAGAAGTGAGGCAAGAGAGAAGGCAAGAGGCGGGAAATCACACATTAGTGAGAATACTAATCATTCTGACATAACTTCAGTAACAGAAAAATAATAACAGTCACTGTTCCCAATGGTGAACCCTGACAGGGTTACGTAAGAGACAACATATTTCTGATCCACAGCAAAATAGAAAGGGGAAAGATGTTACTACTTTTCCTTAAAGCTAGATTAACTTTAAACAATGGGTCTTTGTTCTATAAATAATGAGGGACCAGAATAAGATGCATAAAATGAGTAAGGATAGTAAAAATGGAAAGAAAACAAGGAAGGAAAATAAGAGAAGTAACTGGCTAACAGTTGCGGGAAGAGCCCTCAATTGAGAGAGAGACAAATCCCTCAGTGGTATAACTGAGGGATCATAGTTTGCATTCAGTGGTGAGTGTGAGGATTTAAGCCAAAGATATCAAATACAACTTTGTAGGTAGGCATGCAAGCCTTTCAGTGTTATCCATTTGAGATGAAAAAATCAAGAGCTAGTGGTATTGGGGAAAGTTCAGAGAGTGACATTAATTTACCATGTATGTTTATAAATGATCCTAAGTTATACTATAAAAAAAGGTTAGAAGCAGGGAAAAAAGTTAGGAAGGTGGCAACAAAGGATGATGGTTTAAGACTACAAGGCAGCAGATCTGGTGAGTAAAGTGACAGATAAAGGATACACTCTGAACAAGAGCAGATATGGGCGGGTGGGTATGGCATTAAAAGAGCTATTTACATTTTTTTTTCCTGCAAAGAATAAAGGGAATCTAGAAATCACATTCTATCAACAAGAAAGTACATATACCAGTATTATATTGAAAATTCCGGGCTACCTCATATAAATGAAAGTCAATCTTGTAAATAAATTTTAAAAGTTTAAAATTTTAAAGTTTAAATTAAGTAAAATTTCCTCTTTAAATTAGAAACAAGGACTGTTACAATCTTTGATCAGGGGCTTATGCTGCAAACTGACTGACTCTTCTTGATTCTCATACCAGATTATAAGAACAAGAAGCACAAACATTCTCCTAGAACAATGCTCTATACCAAAAGGAGAATTTCTCATGGGGAAACATTTAGTTATAACATTTTCATCATTCCTTTGACTCTACAAGAAGCTATATATTTTTTAAAGCACACAAATAGGTTGTCTTATACTAAATCTTCTCTACCAATCTCATTCTTCAAAAGGAGTTATTTTGTCTCTGTAAGTAGTACAGAGAACTATGCTTGGGGAAGAATGGAAGTGCTAATCTGATCTGAATTTCCAACTGCACTAGTTTATGAATTATGAAAGCACAATACCCAACACGAATCCTGCAACATTCTTGGCATTTAAGTACACCAATTCAAAGCCAAGTTCATTAAGTCTGAATAATTACAAAACAAATTTCAAAACTCTCCAGTTTAGATGATCAAACCAACAATTTCATAGACGATGTCTAAGGAGGATTATGATGGAGAAATAGGGCAAGGCTTTAAGTTTTTGTAATTGATCAGGGAAATAAAACTGGAATACTTTGTAACTTTAACTAGAAAGCATGCATGTGGCTTTACACAGATCAATAAGCAAGGGCAGGAAAATAGGAAAAGTAGGACAGACTATGTCTATATCCAAATAGTAATAGTAATATTCAAGATCCCCGGATGCCAATCTTCTCTGAGACCTAGAATGCTAGCAAATGCTGGACTGGGTGTAGAGCTGATCCCTAAAACATTCTTTCCTGGTAACAAATACACAATGATTTCAAAATCTTTCTCATATCATAATCAAAGGTTCTAGCAACACATTTAAAGCACTGCCAAGCATGTCTACTCTCAAAGTGTAATTTCATCAATGAAGACAAACTTAACACTGATGCGCTAACTCATGTTCTTTCCCATCTGCTCCATACATCCAGCAAGCGCTGCCTTTCTGTTTTTGTTCCTTCTTACATGTACCTTACTTTGCGGTCTAGAAAGTTTTGCTACATACATGAATCCTGAGTAATAACAAAACTTGAATAAAAGCTCTACTTTTGAACAAGCTGACAATCTGACTAAAGACAAATTTGCAAAATCAAATACAAGATCATTTATCCTGCGGGGGGGGGGGGAGAGTGAATCAATGCAATGTTTGGGTAAAACCTTGATCAAACAAAAAAAGTGAGAGAACAAATTTGGATCAAGACAACACACACACACACACACACGCACGCACGCACGCACGCACGCACGCACGCGTGCGAAAGGCTCAACAGTGAGAAAAACCTAGAAACAATGAAGGGAACTCCTCAAGGCCAGCCTTGGCTAAATGAAGGATGTCTCAATACAACAATCACCACAAATCACCGGCAAAGTCCCAAACCCTTAACCAAACAACACAGCAGGCTATGGAAGGAAAGTGCTAGGTTAACAAGGCAGAGTACAGACAAAGGAACAGAGTATAAACCTGCAGGCTGTGTAAAGTAAGCCACTGTACTGTAAATAACCTGCGTGATCTCAACTGCAAGCTAATTAAGCCCTGAATACTTACTAGACTATCTACGTCATCAATAGCTTTCTACCTCCACTGTCAATTACCAGCATAGGCACTCCAACAACATCCAAATGGGGATTACCAACCTGCTCTCTTCACTCTCCTCAAATCTCCTTTCCTCCATCCAAGCAATTTAAGTGACGTTTGTGTTCATGGACCTATCTGCTGAGCAAACTTCTTCACCTGCCTGCCCAGATAAATAGGCTTAAAGACCCTATGTAACCCATCCTCCTGAGCTCTCCTCACAAGATCCTCCCTCCTACCATCAAACTCCTGAAACACCTTCAGGTGTTCACATTCCTAGTTTAGGGCCGTTTATACAGCTGCTGTCTCTGCAATGCTCATTGCTTGCTCTTCTTTGAAATTTTAATGCCAAGTTAGGTTGCCTGCTCTTCTTAATCAGTGAGAGAAAGCACTTTATTGTAACCATAATTATAAAAATGACACTTTTATCAGCCCTGTATCTGGCAAAGCCAGATAGTCCATGCCTTTAATCCCAGCACTCAGGACAAAACCAGAGTTGTTGTTTTTGAGACAACCTTCATGTAGTCAAAGCTTGCCTTGAATCTGAGGCCAGACTGGTGTATGTGGCAAGTTCCTGGACAGCTGAGGCTACACAGTGAGGTCTCATCTCAAACAAACACCATGCCATCATTATACCGCTATGATGCTAACAATTAGCATCCCCTATTTTGTATCTGGAAAACTCAGGACCAGAAGTCAGGTCACCTGTTCAAGGCTATACAACTGTTAAGTACAGATACAGGCTCTGATCCTAAGCTAGTAAGTAAGGTTTCGCTTTTAGACACCATGGTAGACCCACAGTCAAGCATAAATATTTCTACTTTACTGTGTTTTCTTCATAAAACACAAAGGGTGTAAGAGTCAACATCGTCATCAACAAAAAGGAAGGTTGTTACTTTGTGATAAACATAGAAAGTACGGTGCACTACAACCAAATACCAGTATTTCAGAAAATAACTTTAGAAGACAACAGGCTGATTATACACTGAGACAACAGTCTCTACAACACTGATCATATCTATTTTAAAGAAATCTACATTAATTTTAGAATAAAAGTTCTTGCACAAACATCACTGCATTAACGAGATTTTTTAAACTGCTACTGGGTGTAGTGATGTACACCCAACTTCAGGAGGCAAAAGAAGGAAGCCCCCTTTTTTTGACTAAAAAGCCATTCAGTTGTAGGAGTGATGATTAGCAAGGCCCTGGTCTGACTGATACCCACCACTTGGGACTGAGGAGAGGAAGGGAGGAAGAAGAGGAGGAAAGGGGAGATAAGCAGAGGGAAAGGAAATTGGAAAAAAAATTACCCAAGGAGAACTTCAAGTAGAAATACATACAAAACTTAATATATACCAATTTTCTACATCCCAAATGAACTAAAATACTAAACTACTTTCTAGAGTAAATTCTACTGTGGCCAAACTCTAAATTTCGTAATGAAGCTAATAATCCAAACACTGTATGACAACTCTGTAACACACACCCAGAAAGTAGGGTAAATCCACTATGGCATCCTTTCCTTGTGGATCTGACTGATAGACAGACAGATAGACACATAGGCAGGCAGGCAGGCAGGCAGGCAGGCAGGCAGGCAGGCAGGCAGGCGTATAGGGTTTTCCTGCTAACGTGCTGATGCAGGTACCCAACATAAAATCAATTAGTAATTAAAGGATTCTGGGCCAGCTACTGTGGCTTGTTCCTACAGTGCCAGCAAGGAGAGGCCGAGGAAGGACAGCTTGGGGCCACCTAACCAACAAAGAGAGGCTTTCTCTCAAAACGAACAACAACAGAAAACAAACACCTAGACAAACAGAAAGGACCACCACCACACAAACCCCAGATTTGCATTAGCATGTTTCAATGTTTCACTCCCAGCCATGCAATTGGCACTGACACTCTAGTCAAAGAAAGGGGTGCTAAGTGCAAGTCACACAGCGCCAGACACAATGTAAAAGCTGTCCCTTTATTAGTGTTTAATGAGCACGCTGACAAGTTATTCAATTGCTAATACAGAATTTACCTTAAGTTGCCTTCTCAGTTCAATATACTCCACAAACACTTAAGTTCTCTCACCTGCCAAAGCAGGGAAAAGGAATAGAAACTACAACCGTCAGTGATGGCTACCTAACTTTACCAAGAAGTACTCAATTAGCATCTGAAACTATTCATGAGGAGCCTGCTAGATGAAGTCTTACTACAGGCCTGCCTATTCTATACATTCCATTGCTAGAATACTGTAACCTAAGAGTTTTTGTTTCAGTAATATGCTGAGATTCTCAACCAGCTATTCTGATTCCCCATTATTACAAATAGTTCTAATATTATTTAATTCTTGAGAACCCCCCCAAATATCAGCCAAAAATGAGTTTGAATTTCTGATGCATAGAAATCAAAGCAAGACATGCCATACATAGCTTTAGTAAATGTGAAATGTTCAGTAAGGAAGCAACAATGGGCTAAATGAACAATACAGATGGCAAGGGAGATGCACAGGAAATTGGGTGAGAATGGGCTCTACTGAAAACCCAGGGCCAGGACACACACCTGGCCTTAACACTTTGGGGAACACATGACTTAACAGTTCTTTCCAAGGGTTACAGAAAGAGTTTGTGTATTTTTGAATAATTAATACAGGAAAACAGAATGCCCAGAGTCTGGAAGCAAAAGTGAAAGACAATGTCCCAAGTCCCAAACTCTGAATCTGGTGGCCTGAAGCATCTGTCTGGGCAACATTCCCAAGCAGTGATGCCACAGCCACAGCCCCGAATGTGCCCCTCCCACTGTGTGTGTGTGTGTGTGTGTGTGTGTGTGTGTGTGTGCGCGCGTGCGTGCTCGCACGCTCGAGCACACGCCGCCTCTGAAAGCACTTATCTGAGGGTCTCCTTCTAAGAGCACCTCCTTCTCAGATTTGGTTCTGATCTTGATCTTGCTCATGTGAATAAACTGATCTTGTGGTTTTAAATTTTTTTCTTTTCTAGTTATCCGTAAGCATTATATAGGTTCAAATCCAACTCATCAAACAAAACACTTTAAATATACCAGTGTAAAAAGCAAAGCTCTAATCATCTAATAATGCTAATCTATGGGAGGAAAGTATGTATCCACTAAAGATACATGTATTTTTGAATTTAAAAAATTTAAAAACCACAAAGTAAGTTATTATTATTAAAGACAGATGTATGTTAGTGGATCACCTACGCACTGCAAAATCAACTATAGTCAGCACGGGAAGCAGCTCAATTGGGAGCACACACAGGAGAACCTAAGCTTGAGCAGCACTTCCTCACTAACACAGAAAACAGCCATGGGAGGACAAGGTAACTGCAGAAAAGCCCCTGAGTTCATTCAGGATACAAAACCATGGCTCAAAGCAACCAAGAAATGTCCTGAAGTATTTGAAGACATTTCTCAAAAGGATCAGGGGAATGCATTTCTACATGCATTCTTTATTGAGGGGTATGCATTTCTACACGGCCCTCAGAAAATTAAAACTTTAGAACTGAAGAGACAGACAAACCACTGAAAATTTTTGCATTTTGAAGATCTGTAATGCCAACAAAATACTTCGTATTCCAGTCATCTAAGACTTACAGACACACTGGAAAAATGCTAGCTACACTAGGTCATATCAAGAATATGTTTTCCTGTGTTTAATTTCAAACATCTTGCTGTGGGCTCTATAACCTACACAACACATGATATGGATTACAGGGAACAGATAGTCTTCGAAAGCATTGGCTGAACAATGTGGAGATAACATGCCTTTGCATCCTACGTGTTTCTGTTAAGGGCAAATGCGGGAGGGCAGAATGTCCCAGCCCCCCTGTCAAACATGTCTGAATTTCTCTCATTACCTGCTTGACACCTCAAGAAAGAAGAAAGCACACTTAAAGCTAGTGGAAGCTTAAAACCTGCCACCTCCTCAGACTCACAGGGTTAAAATGTGGTCCATGAATCTGCCTTTCTTTTATCTTAGCTTCTTTTTCTGAACATGTTTTCTTTTCTGAACACTGAACTTTTACCTAACAATTTACACAATAAGCTTTATGAAGAAACACACACACACATTTCTAAACTAACAAAATGACTCACTGGCAAGATGGCCCCATCCACCCTCAAAATATTGATGATAATACCATCGTTAACCCCAGCTTTCCCCACCATATACTTACCTGTGCAACTTCTTTCAACATTTGCTACTCTGGGGATTGGAAAGCTCAGAGCTGGAGGCTGAAGTGAAGAAGGAAAGGTTGGAGGGTGAGCCATGGCACCAGCCCCACACTAGGAGCTCCCCTGAGATATTACAGCAGGGTTGACACCATAGCTCTGAAGTTCAAACTCCAGCAAACGATAAGAAAGGAGTCCAACCAGAACATGATAAACGATGGGATTCTTCTGCTCTTTGAAAAATAAGGAAATCATGCTATAAAGATCTGAATGTCCAGTTTCAACATTATGACTCCCTGTTTATCTCTTCATATTACCCAACCCCAGAATCATCTTTCAGACTGCTTGAAAATACTAATTAAAACAATTGAAAAGGGCAAAGCTCTGAAGAATCTTGCACACTTTCCCAGAATATGTGAAGACAGGGCTTACCTGGGCTTCATGAAAACATGTTAGGAAAGCATGTTCAAATATGCTGCCTAGCCACTCCTTACACACTGTGTTCTCCTGGGTACTCAAACCTTAACTCTACACTCTCATCATGTTGACACCATCCATCAACAGGAGGGAAGCTGAATTACACAGCTATCACTCCTAAAAATGGATCAGTGAACTTTTTAAAATGAGAGAACTTTTGGTTTAAGTTTTGGGAAGAAATTAATTCAAGTGTTCTATGCAAACTTGAAGGAAAAAAAGGCTCTGTCCATCAGAGATTCATTTTAATCAAATCAAATGATGAATTTTTAAAGATTTTCTAGGGTGGGTGAGGTGGCACACACCTGTAATTCCAGCACTTGAGAGGCTTAGGTAGGGGGATCACTGTGAGTTTGACAACAGCCTGGGAATGTGCCTTTAAAAAGGTATTTAAACAATCTGATGATGGGAGATGAAACTGTCAAAATATTAAATTTCCTCATTTTGGGGAAAAGGCAGTGCTAGAGGCTGACCTCAGGGTCCTGCACATGCTAGACAAGTGCTTTATCACTGAACTATACCCCGCTTCCCAGTCCCTACTCATATTCACAACTGTGAGTACTTAGTTAATAATTTAAGAGCTAAATACACTCCATTACACTTAAGCTATTTCAAAACAATACTCAGTAAAATGGTATCACTGAAGACTATGATATTTTCAAATTCCCGTATTTAAAAATACATATTACTATATCAGAATCCTGAATGTGGTACAGTGCAGTTAAAAACATACAGTATT
This sequence comes from Mesocricetus auratus, assembly GCF_017639785.1. Classification (NCBI taxonomy): domain Eukaryota; kingdom Metazoa; phylum Chordata; class Mammalia; order Rodentia; family Cricetidae; genus Mesocricetus; species Mesocricetus auratus. The sequence goes on along the minus strand of NW_024429195.1, from coordinate 53,971,092 downwards.
CTTTCAATGGGGGAAGACAGTTTAAAATGCATCTAAATATTTGATCTCATAAATTAATTTAGCAAATGTTTATTCAATGTCTACTATGCCAAGTGCTATATGATGCACACTCTGCTAGGATTTTCTACAGTTTACTAAGTCTCTCTAGAGAGCAGAGGAACGTGCAAACAGCAATGGAAAGGCTCTCCTGCACCACCACTCAGGCTCCTTGCCTCTGCCGCCTGTCCTTTATTATCTCTACTTCCTCTGGGACCGCTTTCCTCCTCTCTTACACACTGTGTTCCTGTGACACTGTCTCTTTGCTGCTGTTCCTCACACACATCAGGGACATCCAGTTTAGAGGTCTTGGTTCGTGTTAGGTTCTCCAGATAGAGCACTCCTCTAGATATATCCAGCTTTGCCTACTTCAGTTGTTTAATTATTCCTGTCCACTTAATTTTACATTTAATTTATCATTTCTACCTACTTACACTTAAATCTTTTTAATCAGACTTTATCTAATCCTCTGTCTTTCATGACATTAATGTCATATACACTGGAGAATGTCTCAATTTTGGTTTGAATACTTTTTATAACCAGATTGAAATTATGTATTTGAATGCTGTATCACCACAAAAGCCTTTCAAAAAGTTCACTACATGTACTTCATGTATTTCCAATATATGAGCATGTATGATGCTATATTTATTCCAGGTGGTGCTAGCCTTGAACTTGTTTAAGTTGGTACATCTGCCAGTTTCCCTACTGTAAATTACTACTTCTGCCTTTTAAAATAATGATGTTTTCATGCTGGATGAGGCAGGGAAGTTATTACATTGATAAATAACTGCTCTATTTGTATATGATGGCTGCTTTACACTGAAAGCAGACAAACCTTGAAGTGTAATTAAAGAGTACACTGTAATTTTATTTGGGGCAGACAGGAAGAGAGATACTCTCACATAGTTTTTCAGCTTTTACCTTTGAATTATAACTTCAAATATTAAAAACATACATAATGATGACAATGACACTGTAGAGAAGGATTAGCAACTAATGGCAGCATGCATTCAGACACTGCTGCAGCACTTATTACTTGTGGTGGTCTATGGTAATTTGCTGTTCCTGTGTTCCTTCTACATTTGTTAGATGCTTCTACAAAAGTAAATCTTCAGAGAATCACACTCTTAAATTTGAGCAGTGTCAATGATTGTGCATAATCAGTCCAACAGGACATCAGAAGACAAGAACTTAAGGATCTTCAAACTCAAGACTCTTATTTCGCCCACCGCATATTTAAAGAATTATCACAGTGCTTTTATCCTGGCAGAAAGGTTTTAAAACTTAAAGTGCCAAATATTGGTCCCACATATGGCCTTTACATTTTTGAGAAAATATCAGATTTTCATTAAAAATTATAACTTCAAGTAGAAGAATGAATAATAACCACTTATGGGTCTATTAGATACCAGAAAAAAATGGAGTGAATGAATTCAAAGGAAATGGTTTGATTTTTTGCTTTAGGTTACAGGTCAGAGCATGACAATTTGGAATTTATTTATTGATCTGTATTATGGTTCTTTCCAAATGATATTTTGTACGTGGTCAGATCTAGTGTGATAGCTTTGTGTTGCATATTACATAGTGTCTCTTACAACAGAAAGCATCTACACCACACGTAAGTAGTAACACAAAATCTTCTCACTATTCAGAATGATCCATCTATCTCCTCAACTAACTAACTTAACATTTCAAAGAATGACACCTTAAAACTTCTGGTCCAACCAACATGGGCTAGTAGTCACACTTTCTTCTCCTAATACAACTTAAAAAGGATAAAATACATAGGCAACAGATCGGTAGTTCAAGGCCTGCTCGAGCCATAGAAGAAGACCTGTCTCAAAATGAGAGGGAAAATGCATTAACAACAGTTCTCAGGTTTGGAACTCAGTAACTGACTATCTGACTAAGTGAGTTTTCTGGCTGTAACAGAAGAAGGAGCCTGGTGGGTAGTCCACTGGACCCAGAGCAAGCAGACTAGACAGCTAGACAGGAAGAGGCTGCACAGGGAAACAGCTCAGGAGAACTGCAGAAGGGCCCCAAGTCTTCAGTGCAGTACTTACTGACCGGCAAGCATGAGAAGGAGCCATCAAGGGCAGCAGGAAAAAACCACCTGCGAACCAAGAAACCGATCCTAAAGGCTCCAACTGAAATACACATCATTACTGTTTGCAGAAGCCAAAGCAGAAAAACACTGTAATTAGAGGGACGAATAAAGTACTCAGAAAAACTCTAGCTTAGTAGATGAAGAAACCTTGCCCCACCTAAAAGCTATTGTTTCTCTTTAATGAAAAAAAATTTAGAGGAAAAAGGGCAGAGGTAGAGACAAGAGAAAGATCTCACAAGGATCACATAGTTCCTAAGTAATTTAATTCCACTCCCAGGAAACCTCAAGAATGTGAACATAAATACTATTATTTAGTATTTATTATATGTAAGACAACACAACAAAACTACCAAGAGCCAAAAAAAAAAAACAACAACTATGCAAAGGAGCAGTAAGAGTATATATAACGTGTAGGAAAAACTCCAATAATCAACAGAAATGTTCTATTAATAAAAACGACATAGATGGCAGAATTAGTAAACAATGGCAAATCAAATGCCATGTTCAAAAGAAGGCAGAAAAGCAACCAGCATGCTAAGTCAGAACAGGGGGACAGTGGGTCAAATCCATTTAACAACATATGCAGAGGGAAAACAAACAGGGTAGTGATCAGTAAATGGAGGGAGATCCTCAGGGCAGCTTTGTATGTATGTAATTGAGTCCCATGGAAGAAAGCACAGAAATCATTCGAAGAACCAAAACTCCCCCAAAGAAACAAAAGACAATTTAATAAAAACTACAAATGAACACAACAACTTCTAAGCACTAGAGTCATGAAGAAAATTATACCATAATCAAAACCACACACTAAAAATTTATCATAATAAAACAAAAGGTTTTAATCCTCAGTAGTAGTCAAAGAGAGAAAGATACACATAGACAACCAAGGATAACTGCTGATTGTTCACTAGATGCAAGACAGAAGACAGTGGAGGACCATCTTTAAATACTGTTTGATTAGCAGACTGGTTAGGTCATCCCACACAGGCACACCCAACACTCTCCATCTACCTGCTTCAGTTCTGCACTGGGATTACAGGTCTGTGCCAGCCCACCTGACTAGCATACTATTTTTTTAATTCTAAAAGAGACACTACCAATTTTCAATTTCTTATTGAGCAAAAATAGTTTTTAAAATGAAGAAAAAAAATAGACATTTTCACACACAGGAATCCTAATAGAATTCATCACCACCAGAAACACATTTAGAAGAAAAACCCTTTGGTAAACCTTTTAGTAAGAAGAAAATGATAAGCCAAACAAAAACATGAAGAAAATGAAAAGAGAAAAGGAAATGGGGAGGAAAAATAGGGAAGGAAAAAAGGAAGAGTAGAAAATGGAAAAAGAAAAAAGTCATCAAAGTATGGATGACACTAAAAAACAGAAAAACCACAATTAGTACCCCGCCAAGCAATATATAATGAAGTATGTAACAGAGATAGATGTATGGGAAATTCTTCCTTAGGAAATGAAAGTTTAGTCAGACCTAGAAAACAAACATGTTGTATGACAGTATGGCAGATCACTGAAAAAGTAAAGTGTTCCACTGAATCACAGAAACACTGCAGGAAGTACCTATCCATCTAGCCAGACTCTAACTAACACGTCCAGTATGCTCAGGTGGGAATACAAGAACAAACAGTAAAGATTGATAAGCACAAACGTTTCCATAATTAAATGTACTGCTCAACATGGAAGAGAAGTAGGAAAATACAGCACCCTAAAACATTTAGAGCACATAAACAAAGAATTCGTATTATACTAACTACATTCTGCAGTCCCAGAGGGATTTCAGGAGAAATCAACAGAAAGTAACAAGAAAAGCTTGATTCAAATTGAGGTCAGCTGAGCTATATAGTGATAACCTCTATCAAAAACTCAAAGACAACTTTTGAAAGAATTGCACAAGAAAGGAGTGGGAAGGGAGTAAGGAAAAGAATGAATTATCTTTGGAGCAATTTCTTTACCCCCATCAACATGTATCTGTATAAAATAATCACATGTCAACATTCTATTTAATGGCGACAACCAAAAGCTTGCCCCGTAAGGTAAGTAACAAGTCAAAGATTACTACTCAACAATTTCTTTTCAAAACCTTACCAGAAATACCAGTCAATTTAGACATGCTAGTCACAAAATAAAACTATCATTTCAAATGACTATTGGTATGAAAACACACAAACTACTAATGAATTACAAGAATAAAAGTTGTGCAACAGTGACAAAACTCAATTTGAAAGAAATTAGTTATTTTGAATTAATGTTAACACCTATAGAATATACTCCTTTAATGAACCACTTACAACCACAAATCAAAGTACTTCAGGTGTAAAGGTGAGTGGATTTAAAGGTCTACAGAACATCCCAACACACGAATTCACAGATAGCAAGAAAACTATAAAAGGACCATCCTTTCTAACCAAGAACAAAGTGAATACAATTCCACTCAGTTGGAAGAGAGTCTTGAAAATATTCAAAATGTGTCAGAAGACTCATGAAGACCAAGTTTAACAGACATAAATACCAGATATAAAGCTATGACAGTGTGAAAACAGGCAGCACTGCACGGCCATAGACAAGCTTATCAGAGTACAGAGAAGAAACAGCAAGTGCTTACACAGACAGAAGGCTAGCACTGGTTGGTTAGGGCATGACTGCCTGTTAGAGAGGATATTGGACTCGTAACTCATACCTTATATAGTCAATTTCAGATAGATGTAAAGTCAAATAAAAAAGAAAAGCACAATTTTAAGTCTTTAAAAGACTATATGAAAATATCTTTGATCTTTATAGGGAAATATGTCTCAAGTACTATCTCAATGGATTGTGACATTATTGAATGTCCAACAAATACTAATCCTATGGAAGAAACTCAAAATTGGTTTACTCTCAAAACACTCCTCAAATACCACTTGGAAGGTGACAATTCAAGAAATTTAGAGTATTAGTTTATCCCTAACTTCATGCAGTCCCCTTTTATTATTTTCATTCAACATTTGAAAATCCATGGCTTGTTTTCTGGGGTATCCCTGGCTGTTCTCCCTCACATCTTCATCTGGAAGCCCCTCTTTGCAATGTCTGCTGGCCCACAGTGCACTGTTTTGACTGCATTCTTTAGAGATAGGAGCACTTGTAGACTCCTCTCACAGTAGTTAACAGAATCTTTTATAGTCATCTAATGAATCTGGCAAAAACCCTACTCTGATTTCAGACTAGCTAATCATGCTAACCAGAGGATACCTGCTCAATATTCTTGAGTGTTTCTATTCCTATGACTTGATCATCACTCAATCGCTTCCATGTCTACTTTTTAACTACAAAAAATTGATAGAGGATTTTTTGTTTTCATCTACTTTCATTCTGAGGTTCCCAAGGATACCATTTCACCAATTTTACTAGAAACACATCAATGGGTTTTGGTTTGGATTTTTTATTTTAATATGGGAATTCAGAAAAATCCAAAGACAAATGATGCTGCAATCATTGATACCAGCAAAGACAACTTTGCTTGCTTCTATATTTTATCTGGCTCACAGAAATATTTTTATGAGTAATTTCAAATTGAATAACGAATACATTCCATATTCACAAGTGAGGCAAATCAGTTGCTTTTTTTTTTCTGAAGAAAACAGTATTTTTCATGTAGAGCCTAGGGCATAAATTCCCAAAACGAGGCCACAGTCACAAAATAAATACAAAGTGTGCCACCAGATACTTTTAAATCTTCAGAAAACCAGAAAGTATCTGATATCCCACTATAAGACATTGGCCTAACAGATTTACTTAGCAGAATTCTTTGATTCTAGGGAACTAGTAGAAACCAAACACACACAACATCCCAAAACAGTAATGGGAATGTGTAAACCCCGAGTTTTATTACAAGTAAACAAGCTTTCTAGAAAGCAAATGCCATGGGGCAGTTGAGATGGCTCAGTAGGTAAAGATACTTGCCACAGAGTCCAAGTTCAATAACCGGGACCCACATGTTAGAAGGAGAACCAACTCTGGCAAGTTGACCTCTGACCTACACCACGTGTGTTATGTGTGTGCACACATGAAACAAGCACACAGAAACAAACATAATAAGAACAATTAGAAAAAATAACCATGATGTCATTTTATGATTTCAGAAGAATATGCTTGCATGTAACAGAAAGGAAGGCTAGCAGCTGGGCGGTGGTGGCGCACGCCTTTAGTCCCAGCACTCAGGAGGCAGAGGCAGGCGGATCTCTGTGAGTTAGAGGCCAGGCTGGACCGACAGCCTCCAAAAAATACAGAGAAACCCTGTCTTGTAAAAACCAAAAAAAAAAAAAAAAAAAAGGAAGGCTAGCATAATGTAACAGTGAGCCAAACTGTGAGGAACTTGAGAAGTCATGTAACCTGATATTAGTTGGCCAAGGAAACACAGGGAAGAGGAGACAGAATGCTAAATAAAATAGCAAGCTTTACTTTAAAAACATTCCACGAGAGGGCTACTGCTGAAACTGGCACAAACAGCACCAACACTACTATTATTACTACTATTCTGCAGCGCCAGTTAGCAGCTGTAATAGGCAAAGAACCAAACATAAAAAGGCATCAGTTCGAGTTTTAGCCCACTCTTTCTTTGTATCTCTGTCTAGGGACAATAGTTAGGAGCCTTTGTTGTCAAGATTTTCAAGAGCAAAGAGAATAATAAATACTGTGACATAGTTCACTAGATTTAGTCTCTTTTAAATTACCTTTTTTCATCTGCTTACTGTTGCTCACCTTCATTCTGTATCAAATAGCAACAAGAACTAAAACATAACTCCATCATTATACTAGGCACTATAACTATTGACAAATTTCAACTATTAAGTATTCATTTAAAAACAATTCCAACAGACTTTCTGCTACTAAGTGTTCTCTGATACTCAATGTCTATTTTCATATTTTACATATTTGAAGGTAATGTTTCTAAACACATTAGAAGGTACTGCGTACAAGCTAACAGCAACAATTATGACTCTAAGATATCATCAACTAACTGTTGATGCATTTGGACTGCAAATAAATTTTTCAATGCTAACTTATAAAAATTGAAAAGGGGTATTTCCACTGGGCATGGTGGCTTGCACCTTTAATCCCAGACGCAAAGGCAGGTGAATCTCTGTGAGTCTGAGGACAATCTGGTCTACAGGGCAAGTTCCAGGACAGCTAGGGCTACACAGAGAAACACTGTCTCAAAATTCCAAAAGAGGGGAGGGGGAAAAAAAGGAAGAGGAGTATTTCATTGCTTATTTATAATTAAATTTTGTTGCAGTATAAAATGTTAATCTGTATATAGTAATAACTAACACTTACCAAATAGAACTAACCTAATAATTAGGGTAATTTACACTTTATATTACATTGTTAAGTGTTGACTTGGGAAAGTGTCTGGGTTTAAGTAGGCTGAAAGTTCATAATTCCTATACAAAATAATGCAATTTAAGGCATAATTTGACAAAATATATGGAAAACTACATACATAATAAGAAATACATATAAAAAAGAATGAAACACCAAACTCAAATTAATGATTACTTCTGGAAAAAATAAGATATAGCAGTATCTCCGTAAGTATAATAAGCAAACTGAAAATACACATTTGCTAAAAACAACAACAAACCCCAAAGCAGCAAGTCTTTACATTTGCACTTTTACTTGTGAGAAAAGACCACACAGCAAACCGCTGAGAGAAAAGTCAGGAAGGTGAGCTCTCACAATGGACTTTGGGTTTAACATTTTTATGTGGAACAAATTATTTTATTGCTAAAAGATAAATGACAGAAGGTTCCATTCACAGTAAAAATCTTGGAAATACCACTAGTTGATATCTAGCATATTTCCCTGTTGTTCTTTTCAGTTTTTTCATTGTAACTTTACTCAAACAATATGCACTAAACATCTCTATACAGCAGGTACTAGGTACTAGTAGTATCAAAATAAATAAGGTTCCAGTTTTCAACAACCATATTATATACAGAAACACTGTCTTGCAGTTTTATACAATGACAGAAACAATCTAATGTGCAGCATTCAGTACAGTAGCCACTAGCAGATGTTTACACTGAACGTTTAAAATGTGGCTTGCATGGCTGCAGTGCCATTTAATTCAAATGACTTTAAGCAGATGTTTACACTGAACGTTTAAAATGTGGCTTGCATGGCTGCAGTGCCATTTAATTCAAATGACTTTAAGCAGTCATTTGTGGCTACTGTCTACAGAACCACGGTAAACGTATACAGGAAATAGAAGGAAAACAGGCGACTTTCCTGTGCTAAAGTGAACACTAATCTACAAGTACGTCAGATTTGAGAGCAATAGAAAAACATTATGGGACATGTTCTAGAAAAACGTAAATCAAATTATTGAGTCATGAATAAAGGCCACCAATATATGAGACATCCAAATAATTAAAGCCTGGGACACAAGGTACAGGAGAGCTAAACTAAGCAAAAGGCAGTTAGGGAAGAGGTATGAGGGAATAAAATCATGTGGAGGAAAATGCGGAAAAGTCAACGAGGTGTCGTGTTTAGAGTCTGACTGAGAGAACAGTGATTGTCAACGTGATGATTACGATGATTTAGATTTATACCTGTTCATAGCTATGGTAAAATTAGTGTAAATTACAGAAGGCAAAATTGTAGAAAAAAGTAAAAACTGACACAATGTCCACCCTTTTATAAAAAATTTGATAACCCTTCTAAAGTGAATGAACAATGAACCACTTAAATAAATTGCTTTCCTAAACTAATTTATTTATGCAAACAAACCTCATCTACTATATTCAAATACCTAACTGAGCTTATTGACAAAACATACAAAGTAGATACTACTATAAAAATCAGTACTTTAGCGCATGTGTAACTGAAAATCATTAGAAGGTCTGTATGGAAAGGAGAACTAGAGAAATAGTCTTGTTAATCTCAAATATTAGGCTATTATCAGGATGCTTAAAGACTCAAATTCCAAAACTAAAAGCTCTCAAACAAATGAAAAGTTATACAGACACAAAAAGTTTACTTTAACCCTGAAAACAACAAAATTCCTATAAAGTAAAAATTTATAAACTCTAATGTGGTTTCATCTTAGGCTCTACAAATGCCGAAGAGCTACTAAAAACTACATTGTTTACTTGGTGATTCAGCATTCTAGGATTGCCCCATCCACTCTTAATAAACTCATCCTAATGCTAGATATGAGACCATGCTTTCACGCATAGGTTCTTTCCAGGGGGTCTTCAAAAACAAACCAGTTTGACAATTCAGATTTAAACTTCTATATCCAAAGACGTTTCAATATACAGTGGACACAACTGTATAGCAATAAAAGGCACATGGGCAGAAAGCTCAAAAACTTGTATTGTTTACATATCATGTAGAATAAAGTACCTTTAGAGTAGCATAAGCAGAAATCCAGGAACTCTCATTATGTGCAAAATATAACTGCTTTATTCCTTTTAAAAGTATAAATTCAGGATTTGTATATAAATAATGGTTCCATAACACAAATTAGCTATAAATCGAACAAAAGTTCTATATATTGTCACACTTTGCAAAGAGGATTGTGAGTACCTCAATGCCACGTAACTGAGGATCACAATAGTCTTCAAGTAATTTGATCAAACCTAACAAAAGATGCAAAAGTCCAAGACGTGTGACCAGTCAACATCTTCCAGGTGCTGGGAGTGGTTTCGAGACAGGAAGAGCTAGATATATACAAATACAATAATGAACAAAGGCTAGACCAGTCTATGAGAACCAGTCAGAAAAGAGAGGTTCTGGGGAGAACCAACTCAGAGTAGCCTCAGCTTACTCTGCTTATTGCATATAACAACCTGGCCAAAAACTTCATCTCTCAAGTTAGGTGAAGGCATAGGTTAAGATACAGAGCATAATTTACTGGAGATAGTGCTCCAAACCAGAACCCAAGTCTTCTAATAAAAAACTCTTTGCTGACACATACTATAAAAACTCACTTTACATTTTCTCCAGTGTTCACTTGCCTCAAAGCAGGGAAACAAAGAATTCATTACACTAAAATAAATGACTAGTGCGGGAGTGAAGAGCTGCCCAAAGCTGGTTTTCTGGCTGCCTTATGGCCTCAAGGGACGGAAACTCCTAAGGTGAGAGGGATCAAAGAGCTGGATACCTATTGGTACAGGAAGCCTCATTTCCACAGGAATTTTACCATTACTCACATTTCATACTGGATTCACTATTAAATGAAATCAAGTAAGTTTCCATTTAAAACTTAAAACACTATTTTTTTTAATAAATCAGCTCAATAACACCTATCTTTAAAATTCACCTTCTTTGAAAGCGAAGAAGAAATAGGAATGTTACATTTCCACTATTGTTTGAGCGTCCCCATGTAATTATATAAAGGATGGAAGTGTTAAAAAACCAAGGAAACAAGAATCTGATGTAATAGGGACAGCAAATTAGTGACAAATTAACCAGAATCTGGGTCATCATACATTCCTGGATTTCATTTGTATTTCTTCTATAACTTATTCGATGTTGTCTATGTTTCTCTAACACTCTATTATATAAAATATAACCCCAAACTTACATTTCATTCTTCCAGGAATAGGCATAAAAATAACTTTATGCCTTTGAATTCATCCCCAAAATCATATATTATATATCAAATATCCCTAAACTTGGCATATGTCTCAGAAAATTTGTTCTGGTACTAAGTAGATATTATAAACACATTCCACTTTGAAAAATGTTACAACTATTTCAGCTGTTAATGTCATTATGTAATTTTTAAACTTGTAACAAAATTTTCAGGTATACTCATTATAATGTGCTAATTTCAATTAAATATTACATTAAAACAGTTCGATGTAGTCATATGACAAATAGAGAAAGGGGAAGGAAAAAATTCTTACCTGGTAGTTTCTTTTCTCAGATAATGTATGTCCATCAGTCCTCACCATAGAGTCGTGTCCTTTCCTCACAGTACTGGAGGCAATCAAATAGAACTGTCACTCAAGGGTCGTGTCACAGGAAGGACCGCCCACCAGTTCTCCCTCTAGAGTGGAATTATCCAAAAGCCATCAAAATTACTAACATGTAAATATACATAACATTACAAAATATTCAACATGACACACAAAATTTAAAGAGAAACAAAGAAGTAGCTGAGCACGGAACTCTCAAGTAGAGATTAAAACGTCATCTTACACTTACTCCCACCATTATGTCAGTGATCAGACATATATATAAGAAGAAACTTAAAACTGAATGAAAACAAAGTTGATATAAACACGTTAAAAAAATACCCCCTAACTTTGGGGGGTGGGGGTATCTTAAATGTTCTCTGGTTATTCTCCGAATACCCAATTAACTCAGATTCATTTAACCCAATGCCTATATTTCAATGCCAGGAAATGTAAACTATGTATTGATCCATGTCACTCACAAAACTTATTTTTATACTATAAGCTGTAAACACATTTTTAAGATAATTATTAGATTAAACCCAATGCTCTATCAACATCAATTCCAATGATGAAGAACACATGCCTGCCTCTCAGCCCTCCAGTTTCATGCACACTGCAACAGAATTCACTTTTTGGCGTGGCATAGGGGGTTAATAATCTCATTTCTTAAGCTGGGTAAATAGGCACAAAATAATACACACTCTGCAGGTCAGATTTAAAGATACTGAAAGTTCAAAGATTCAAAAGTAGTTCTACAAAGAATGTATATGATACTTTTTCAGGACAAATAGCTTTATTAGTATAAACCATTTTCACTTACAAAGTAGTAGTATAACTACTGAACTAATGTCACTATTACAATTCTGGATCAAATTTAAAGTAACTTATATTTACTATTGTATAAAATGTACATTAGGATGAGATACTAAAAACATCTAATCTATAATTCATAAATAAGGTGAGGACTAGGGAGAAGGCTCAGTGAATAAACTGCCTGCTTTGCAAGCATGAGGACCTAGGTTTCCATCCTTAGAACCCATGTAGCAGCCTGGGGTGGAGGAAACTCATTGTTCTGCCAACCAGGATATCCCAATCAATGAATTTCAGGTTCAGTAAGAGAGCAATACCAATTGAGGATGCTTCATGTGGCTTCTATAGCCACACACCAAATATATCACACACACTAGCACCATACACCAACTCTTTAAATTTTTATACAGTAGTAAATTATAAACATGCATATATACATGTCTGTGTAGGGTTTGTGGTCATGGGAACAGTGCCCAAGAGCCAGAAGAGGGTGTCAGGTTCCCAGGAGCTGTAGTTAGTTACAGGCAGTTAGGAGCCACGTGGCATGGATGCTAGGAAGCAAATCTAAGTCCTTTGAAAAAGCAGTAATACTTGTAACCAATGAGCCATTTCCCATGTCCCACAATTTAAAAACAGCAAAAAAGAACCCAACCAGTATTATTAAAAAGGACAGATACAAAAATGTATCTATTACTTCTTAAACATAATTTGTTAATAGAATAATTTTTAAATGAAAAACTAACGTTATTGAACACCACTCTACAAAGAATCGATACAATGAAATCTATACCTAGCTCCTACTACATACATTAAAAAATTACAAGGTTGCAGAAGTTATGTTTTTACTCAGTTTTGATCATCATACATGGTATATGTTGGACTGAAATACTTCAAGACGCCCAACTCTAAGCAAATGTGCAACTGCTCATTAGAAACTTTTTATGTGTTTTTAGAATAAAGTATGTCTCTCAGAAATAAGTTTTTTTTAAGTCACTACATAGTTACTGCTCTAAGTGTAGTCAACATTTACACTGTTTTGAATTTATTATTTAAGTCATGCCATGCTTGAGATTGAGCACAGAACCCTGCAAATGCTGGGTAAAAGCACTCTATCACAATGCTACATTCCTGAGTCTGGAATTAGGGTATTTTAAAGGAAAAAGTACCCAGTCAACTGGATGTCCCATAACAATAATGTGACACTTATTTGACTTGGCTGTCACCAAAATAAATAAGAAACACATTACATAAGCTCCTAAATGGTAATCTTGTTTTAATAGTAGCTTATAATAACATTAATAAAGTTTTAGGATAAGATCTATCCTACCTTAATGTATTCATGCTAACTGAATCCAGTGGACAACAGTCTAAAATTTGAGTGACTATATTTTATAGAATAAGAATGCTTTCGTCTTTGAATATATTTTGTGCCAATATAGTACACTTTCACATCATAAAAATTTCATCAAGAAGCATTTAAAATCTAAAAGAAGGTAACTTTTAATACCTTAATGCCACAACTTTAATAGCACAACCTAATTTTACAAAAAAGTAAAATTTTATGTGCTAAGTAACACTTTAATCATAAAATTAACATTTCACCAGTAAATTAAATATATATATATATTTACTTTGAAAGATGACAGCTTTTAGTATGAAAGGAAATTTTATTCACTTTTTGCTTTCTTCTGTATTTCAAGGTTCTAACCAGGATAGGAACTAATATTCTATATTAAAGGAGAATCATCTCTTTTTAAAAAACAAAAGGAAAAAAAATAAAGGCGCTTTTTATATTCTTTTTCCATGAAAGGAAAAAAAAAAAAAGACTAGCTTTATTCATCCACTTTAAACCAGACAAAATATAGAAAACAGTACTCTGGAATATATAAGCACCAGTCATTTCAGGATATAAGGAAACAAACATGAGAAGTGAGCTCTATCTATAGCATTCCCAGATCACTCTAGGAGGGCTCTGAGGCTGATAGGAAAGGCAAAGTGGAAGCCAATCAGAGTTCAAGGTTCTTAGAAGCACAAACAAGAACCAAGCAAGAAAGGAAACAAGGTAACCAGATTTTGCAGGGTAAATAGACAGAAGACGACAGAAATGAAGAACTCCAAGGACATGAAGAGAGAATTCCTATGTCAGCTTAGACTGAGTAATGAGTTGTATCTGAATTTGAAAAAAAAAAACTATACAGAAAAGTCTTCTGAAAACTTGTGAGAAGAGGAATCAATCCTCAAAGCTCATGGTCATGAAACCAGAGTAGAACTCAGCTAGCAAATCAAATAAGCTTTAGAAAAAGACAGGAGGGCGTTTTAAGAAAGCTTAGAATCAAGCTCAGAAAAGATTAGCCCAGTTCTAAGTAACACAACTGCACCTTTAAACAATCCCAACAATACATAAGCCAAATCAATGAAGTAGCATAAAATAATCCAACAGCAAGTATATGACACCAGGCTGAAGAGGAATGGCTCCAAAATTTACCATTTCAACAAATAATGGAAAATTGAAACACCCTGCATCCTATTTGGCCACCACAAATTAAAACTAAAAATCAACAACACAAACAATAGAAAGCTTACTGACTCATGGAAACTAAACAACTCACTACTAAATGAACAATGAGTTGACTCAAATTAAGAAAGAAATTAAGAGACTTTCTAGAATTGTATGAAAATGAATACACAAGCATACGCAAGCTTATGGAACAGTATGAAGGCAGTTTTAAGGGGCAAATGTATAACACTGAAGGAAGAAGAATAGTTATTAGAATACTAGTTAACTATATATCACACCTGAAAGCTCTAGAAAAGAAGAAATTACACTGGAAAGGTATAGTTGGAGGAACTAGTCAAACTTGGGGGTGGCATCAATATATAGAAAAAAATCAATGAAAACACATAGCTGGCTCTTTGAGAATAGCAAATTAAATAAAAGGGGAAAAGCATATCAAAATTAACAAAATTAGAAATGAAAAGGGGGACCTAACATCAGACACCAAAGAAATCCAGAGAATCACGAAAACATACTTTAAAAATGTGCACTCCACCAAATTGGAAAATATAAACGAAATGGATAACTGTCTCAATATATAGCCCTTACCAACGTTAGATCAAAATCAGGTAAGTGACATAAACAGACCTTTAACTCCTAGTCAAATAGAAGCAAGCATTAAAAGTTTCCTAACCAAAAGCACTATAAGGCACAGAATTCTAACCAGACTTTCTAAGAAGTGTTAACACCAATACTCCTCAAATTAGTCCACAAAATTCAAACAGAAGCACCACTGCCCAATTCATTTTACAAGGCCACAATCACCCTAATACCCAAATCACATAAAGAGCATTACAGATCAATTTCCCTTCTGAACACAGATGCAAAACTGAAAAAGACAATTATCCCAATAATATGATATTCAGGAAAAGCAAAAAATGTAAAGTTAAATCAATTTTTATTCTATGGTCTTAATTCACAAAACTGTTAAATAAAGTGACTCAGAAACGTAGACAATTATAGATGACTTTCCCAATACTACTTTTTCTCCAGCCACAGTGCTCAGTGATATTTCTAATAATGTCCAAATATCTTGAAGTTTGAGAGTAGAGATATCTGTAATGTAGTCATTGCTACACACTCACAAGCTAAAAGTATACGTTTAACGAGGCTAAATAGTTGAACCAGTTGGCTAAGGTTGGTTTTATCACTTTTCATTTAATATAGGGAAGATATATTTCAGATTGACTATTAATGAGAATCATCTAAAAGATCTGGCCAGTTTCACTGAAATCAAATAAAAGTCCAAGTAAATGCATTTAGCCAGAAAAGAAAAAATCATAGGTAACTGTATTCTAAATGCTCATACTTCACCCAAGTTGCCCTTCCTCCCAGACAGAACTCATTACAGAGAGCTGTAACTGATCAAAACCTGAAAACAACAGACTGTGGGATGCCCAGAGGCAACGGGCAACCCCTACACCTAACGCTAGGAAAACATAAAGGAAAGGAGAAGGTTGTTAAAAGCCAGAGTACTAGGAATTCAGCTGCAAGTTTGTATTTTCTAGCTATGACTGTAAAGGGACTGGGCTTGAAATCTCAAAGATAAGGCTGCCTAAAGACTGAACCACTGTTGACTTGCAATACTAACAGGGATGGGGACAATTGCACAGAGTCCCACCCATTGATAAATAAAGGCAATTAAAAACCTAAAGTTTGTGAAATTACAGTACTATATACTATAACTCTTTTCCTCAATAGACACCCCAAAATTACTAAACTACAAGCACAAAAACGTTTGTGTGCCAGGCATAGTGACACAGGCCTCTAACCCCAGCACTCAGGAAGATGAGACAAGACAGAATCCAAGGCCATGCTGGACAACAAACTGAGTTCTAAGGTCAGCTTTCATCCCCTTATGTGATAAGAACCTGACAAAGGCAACCTAATGGAGAAGGGGTTGTCTAGCTCACAACTCTAGGTTGCAGTTCATCTTTGCAGGGAAGTCACGGTGGCTGAGGCTTGAGAACTGGTCAGATCACATCCACAATCAAGAGCTGAGAGAGAACTAAGACAGGCATGTTAGTGCTCAGCTCTTTCTCTACTGTTTGCTTTTGTTGTTCAGGGTTTTCCTGGGACAGGACCTCTCTGTGTAACAACCCTGGCTGTCCTGAACGCACAGAGATCTGCCAGCCTGTGCCTCCCAAGTGCTACCACTGCCCAGATGCTTTCCACTCTATACACTCCAAGATCACTGCCCAGGGAAGGGTGCCACCCACAGTGGGTGGGTCTCCTGCCTCAATGAACATAATAAAACAATCTGTCCTGGGTGTGCCCAGGAGGGTGGGGAGATGGCTCAGTGGTTAAGAGCATTAGTTGCTCTTCCAGAGGACTCTAGTTTGATTCCAGCACCCACATGGTGCTTCACAAATGTGCTCAGAGGTCCTTCTGCCAGTTGACAGTTAACCAACAATATTCCCTTTAAATCAATTTATTCTCTGGTCATCATAATGTTTAATGCTCCATAACTTTAGTTTCTGTGTCTCTGTAGTGGTAGTTTTCCCAATACCCTTCTTTTAATCTGACTATCCGTAATTCTATCACAAATATTTTAAGAATTTTGGTCACTCAACACCCAGATTTGTGTTTAACAGACTCAGCAATGCAAGATACTCAAACTGTCTGTGACTAATGGTCAAATAAAGTGAAATACAACAAAATGGTCCTACTGAACTTAAATGGCAAACGTCAACAGTTTCTGAAACTCGTGGTTACAAATGCAATGAGTGAGGATCCTCTGTGCTTCTAAGTTTAAAGAAACTGCACAGCCAGGGTGTTATTCAATTGCCTCCTAATATAGGAAGATAAAAGTCATGTGCTCCAGTCCTAGACAAAAGTGAATTAGAACTGTAGATATTCTTACAATTGGCGTGATCAGTTCAAAGAAAACTGTTTAAAAACAAGTAACATTAATATTAATCTCTAACAGCACACATGTCATTTGAAGGTTACTTTATAGCAACAACTTTGGCTGAGCAATAGAAATAAGATAGATTATGGAGTAATTTCACAAGGTAATAGGAATAGAGTAACTAGAGATAAAACAGACATCTTTTACAAAGAGTTGTGTCATAAAAGCAAGAGAAAATAGGAATGGCTGAAAGAGTATCTAACATGGAGTTTATAAGACACACAAAAAAATGATGAACTGGCATTCTGAATGAGAAGGTCACCCATAGGCTCAAATGTGTCATCACTTGGTCCCCAGTTGATGGCACTCACTGTTTGTGCTAATTTCAGAGGTATATCCTTGTTGGAGGAAGTATGTCCCTGGAACCAAGCTTTGAGAGTTTAAAGGCTTGTGTCACTTCAGTTCACCTCGCTTTGTGCTTACAATGAAGGATGTGAGTTTTGAGCTTCCCGCCCGAGCCACCACACCTGCTATCTTTTGTCGTGCTGCCCCTCCATGATGGATTCTTACCCCTTGGTCATGGTATTTATCACAGCAACAGAACAGTAACCATGGAAAAAACTAATAGGAGGATAGATTCCAGGTGAATTTTAGTAAATGTGGATGGAATGTCTAAGAGACTGGACTTAGACACAGGATATACTGCTACAAGAGTTATTAAGTAGGAGTAGATTTAAGTAAGTAGACATTTGTTGTAAGTATACTCAAATCTCCAGGCATTCTGTTTTTCTACTAAGATACAAAACAAAGCCATCAGCTCAAAGCATGGGTAGGAAAGAGATGTCAGAGGGTTAAGGCGGAGGGAAGATATAAACTAGTTCTGAGTGTGAGAACTAGGAGGAAACAATACACAGAAGTGTCACCAAGGCTGCTATCCTTCAGACACAGGCAGCTGCAAGCATGAAGGAACAGTGCGAGTGTAGGCAGCAGGACTGAACCACAGTCAGAGTGTAGTGAGCATGAGAGGAAAAGGATTAAGAATACAGGTTAGAAGTGATAATAAGTGGAAGAAGAAAGCAGAGAGAAGAAGGGAAGAAGGGTGAGGGAAGAGGAGGAGCAGGATGAGGCAGAGGCAGGCAGGTCATCCTAGTGCTGACCTTCCTTCTTCAAGTCAGTTTTCAATTTAGGGTCACTGCATTTGTTGCTGTCTCCCAATGACCTTGCCTCAGTTTTAATGGCAAGCACCTTCATAACACTGACATTTCTCTTTAACTGTCTGTCTTCACACAGGCCTTCACTGACCACCCAACTGTCTGAATTTTGTTCATATTTGTCTCTCAACCTTTAGTATCTAAGTCCTTAAAAAGAGGGTCTTTATCTAGTATGCTTGCCATTCTTATCCCAAGTACCTAAAACAGTGACACATAAATACTGAATTAATGAACCACAAAGTACACTGAATGTCTTACTGGCTTCAATGGGATGAAAACAGTTTTAAAATACAAGTCTTTTTATTCCCCTTAACATTCTGAAGTACGATCAGACCTTTGGAGATGACTAGACTTTCTATGAATCACACCAAATCCAATTCAATTGAAGGAGGAGGATCTTAAAGGTATTAAGTAGAATATTGACAAAATTGGAAAGAGTCTGCTAACAGTTGTCTAACCATAACACGCCTTCCTGGTTGACCCCCCAAAGATTCTTTGACCTCAGGAATATTACAGTTGTCCCCATCGTCTAATTTCCCCATATCATTTAAGAGTAATTGAGTGATCCTACACTCCTTGTCAGTATCTGATTTATTAATATACCTTCATTTTAACTAACCCACTAACTGAAATGTAGTATTTAAATTGATAATATAGGTAACAAGCCCATGGTTCTAATAGATATCTACACCTATGATTTTTGTCACTACTGAATTTTTATTATAAATACTATTAGATATTTCTACAAGCATTTCATTTGCCTCAAACTATCATTTATAGCATTATCAGTCGAAACATTAATACATGGCATTATACTTTGTGTTAATAAGCATGTCACTGAATATGCAATCACTGTTTTAAAAACTGATATTCTAACCAATCAACACTTTAAAGAAGCATATTGATTTTGCACGTATTAAGTACTATTTTGGGAAAGAGAGTGTACATGTTTCAATCAGGAGACATTCATGAAACCAAAAGGTTTAAAATCTCTAGAATAAGAGAGCTGGGGAAAAGGCCCTCAGAGCACATTTCATGTAAACATCTTGTTTGAAAGACTTAAAAAAAAAAAAAAAAGAACTTTGTGAGTCTTACACATAACAGCTAATTAGTGGCAGTCAGGTAAAAAAATAGAATCAAAGAGTTTTGGTTCAAAATCTAGACTAAATCATCTTTGATGTGACCTGGCTATAAAAAAGCAAGATAACACACCTCCCTCTTTAGGAGGGACAGACAGGGTCTGGAGCCTAGAACTCAGGAGGCAGACTAACCAACTAGCCCCAGGAACACATCTGTCTCCAACTTCTAAGTACTGAGATTACAAGCCTCGTCAAAACGCCTGGCATTTCTTACTGTGGGTTTTAACCAAATTCAGGTTCTTAAGCACCTCACCAACATACAGACATGCAGTCTTATATGTAACTAACAAGAGAGCTTTAAGCTAACTAAAACAGTAACCTTGAAAATGGAATTAACACATACAACTTTACATCTGATCATTTCAATACTCCTCTCAGTTACAACAGGCCTCATGAACAGAAACCAGAAATAGTACAAAGAAACCCAATACCACCATAAACAAGACAGATTAATATTCAGAGAATACTATAATTACCAAAAAAGAAAACCATGTATGTGTGTGTGTGTGTTTGTGTGTGTGTGTGTGTTACCACTCAACTAAACCAACTACCAAGATCACACGTTCTTTACAAGAGAAAAAGAACTAGCTTATCAGATGCCAGGTGGCTAGTTAGATGTTGGCTACTGGGGATAGACAGGCTGCACCTCCAACGTAGCAGCTGGTTAAAGCAAGGACTGAACTGCCGAACTCTCAGGGACTAGTCACAAGAGTGCAAACTGAGTCATGTCTCTGACCAGAGGAAAAGTGACATTCTGAACTTCCTAAAGGTCATCAGATATCTATCAAAACCTTTTAAGATAACTTACAGCTGGAGGCTTCCTGATAAAAGCAAATCCAAATAGGCCTGTCAATCACATGGGCTGAACAAAGTTCCTGAGGAAAGTTGTTTGTACTAAAGACTTGAGAAACAGTACGTGGGCTACCTAAAATGTACACGGGACAGCGATCCTTTTGTCAGTGTCCATTCTTAACCTTTCAATGGCTGGGTATGTATGTGTCATCTGTAAATCTTTCCATGGTGGTCACAAGGACCAGGAAACCAGGAGGAGAGGGGTACAGAAATATTATATATTTCATTTTTTAAAATGACACATTTTAATGAACTGAATTCCTATGAAGGATATCTTCTGATGAATCTACAGTTCAGCAAACACATTTCCAAAAGCGAAGTGTACACTCCTAAAGCAATCTCTCAAAGACCAAAGAAATAAACTTTTCAATTAACTTAGGGACACAGAATAAATCACAATGAAAGGCAGAAAAAAAAAACAGATCAAGAATGAAAAACACAAAGATTGTGAAATGCAGGTAAACTAGTACTTAGTGGAAATGTGTAATTTTAAGTGGTAATATTTAAAAGAAGATCAAGACAACCACTAGCCGGGCGTTGGTGGCACACGCCTTTAATCCCAGCACTCGGGAGGCAGAGGCAGGCGGATCACTGTGAATTCGAGACCAGCCTGGTCTACCGAGCGAGTTCCAGGACAGCCTCCAAAGCCACTGTCTCGAAAAACCAAAAAAAAAAAAAAAAAAAAAAGACAACCACCACAACTACCAAGAGGGTAAAATGAATGGAACACAAGTAAAAGGGAAATAATGAAGAAGGGGGGAAAGGCAGCTAGGAAGAGCCTTCTTGTGTTCAAAAAAAAAAAAATCAAAGACTAGAAGGGGGCCAAAAAGCCCCTCCAGGGACCCAAAATTTAATCAGACAGTACAGACACAGTATACCTACATAACAAGACCCTATCCCATTCCATCATGCTACACCCTAAGTAAAGGAAAAGAAAAATACATACAATAATGGCAACCACAAAAGTTGATGGGACTGTACTATTTATTACCAGATAAAACAAACTTTTTGCTTCCCCCCCCCCCAGACAGTGGCTTTGGAGGCTGTCCTGGAACTCACTTTGTAGACCAGGCTGACCTCAAACTCACAGAGATCCACCTGCCTCTGCCTCCCAAGTGCTGGGATTAAAGGCGCCACCAATGCCTGGCAGATAAAACAAACTTTTAAAAATATTATGTATTATTGTCAGGTGTGGTGGCGCACGCCTTTAATCCAAGCACTCAGGAGGTAAAGGCAGGTGGATCTCTGTGAGTTTGAGGCCAACCTTGTTTACAAGCAAGTTCCAGTATAGCCAGGAGTTACACAGAGAACCCCTCTCTCAAAAAACATAATCTGTGTGTGTGTGTAAGATGGCAGAATAAATGAAATAAAACACGACCAAACACCCCCAAAAGAAAAACAAGAAACAGCCAACTCAACAGCACTATTTGATTATTCATTTCAAAGAATAGCTACAATAACTTAGACAACAAGATTACCATGTCAATAACAACAATGAATGATATGGAACTAGAGAATACAAACCTCTATAAAATAGCCACGAACAGCAAAATAAGCATTCTTAAGGATAATTGCAGACTAGATCACAAATAAATTTTAAATTGAAAAGACTAAAATCATAATGTGGGATACTCAAGTATAAGGGAATGAAATTAAAATAAAAAAGGAAATTTGCAACAATTTCACAAGTTTGTGCAAGTTAAACAACACCCTTAAACATATTAACTAGTACAAAGGACAAGATAGCAGAAAACAAAACAGAAAATATCTTTGAAGAAATAACAAAAAAACACAGGATACCAAAATTCAGATGATATAAATGAAATTAAGTGGTGCTTGCAGAAAACTTTTTGGTTTTTAATAATTATCTGAAGGCTGGGGTTATACACAGATAGTTCAGTGGTACAGAACTTGACTAGCATGAGCATGGGAAGAGGAAGGAAAGGTAGGGGACACAGGGAGGGAGAAAGGAGGAAGAGGGAAAGAAAGAGGAAGGTGAGAGAAAAAGAGGAGGCATAGATCTCCAATCAACTACCTACCTAAATTTCTACCTCAATTAGGAAAAGAAGACCAAATTATACCAAATACAGAGAAAAATAAATATGGTAGGAGAACTAAGAAACAAAGAAATTTTAAGGTTGGATATGGGGAAAAGTGACCAAAATTAACAAACTTTGAGCTAAACTAACCAAGAAACAACTGACATAATCAAAAAGAACATAGTAATAACATAATTACATTAACAGAAGGATAAAGAAATAGCAGGTACATGCTAATGAGTTATGAAATGAGAAGAAATGGGCAAATTTCTAAAAATTGACAGAGGAAATAAAAAATACAAACTAGACCCATAACAATAGAATATTTTCAACAGGGAAAAAAGGTCCATGATCAGAAGGCTTAAGTGATAAAATCCTCAAACACTTACAAGAAAAAATTCCAGGACAGTATTAACCAGTTAAGACCACCAAAAATAAAAATAAAATCACAAGAAATGAAACTGTAACTATTACATGAAAACAAACTAATAATATCAGGAGATGAAATCCAGCAATATACAAAACTGGATCCCTAAGAACTCCATGGTAAAAGAATGGACTCCTGAAAGCAGTCCTCTAATATGCATGTGAGCCACAAGGTGATTTGCACCCACGCAGAAAAACAAACAAAATGCTCGTCTTTAAAGTTATGGTTTTGAAAAAGGACATAGTTAGAAGCAATGAATGGTGAAATACTCGATGGTTTCCTCCTAAGAGCAGGACAAAGACAAGGCGTCCATTCTTGCCATTTTTATTCGACACTATAGTGAAGATCCTAGACAGAATTGCTAGACAACAAAATGAAATAATACATGTTGAGTCTGGAGAGGAGGTGATAATTGCCTATAGTTACACATCACATTACTGGATCTATAGAAAATCCTAAGGTAGTCACTAGGCTAATGAATTTATAGCAGTTTCACAGTAGTTTGGATTTTAATAATTTAACATGTCCAACCAAATGGTTAAATGAGGAAGTTCAGTGAGGGAACAAGGTATATAAATCAATATGTAAGAATCACATTCCCATGCAGCAACAATGAAAAACCAAAAGAAATTAAGAACTCCATTTCTCAAAGAGATTAAAGTACTGAAGTTTAATGCAGAAAAGTTATAGCCTGAAAGCTGCAAAAAAATTATGGAAAAAGTATTAATGAACTATATAAACAGAGAGTCACTACATGTTCAAAGAACAGAAAAGTGGCAATATATCTCAATGATCTATAAATTTAACAAAATCATTATTAAAATTCCAGCTGGCTTCTTGGCAAAACTAGACAGGCTAATCTTCTAAGAGTCAAATGAAAACTCAAGGGATATATACTGATCAAATCAATCTTGATTTGGAAGTTGGAAGATTTTCATTTCCTGTTTTTAAGCTTGTAGCATATAATCAAAATATACTAGCATAACTTAGATTTGCTGAAACTAACCCCATTTAAAGTTGAGGAGCATTTATACTGACTGGTTCCTGTAGAATCTTTAGCTATTTGTGAAAGCGAGAAGAATTCAACTAACTTGGTAGAGCAACTATAGAGTGGAATGTAAGATTACTTTACCCAGAGACCAAGGTCCTTACGGTGGCTTACAAGTCCTTTCCTCATTTGATAGGCCTCCATTTTTCCTAGTACTATCTAATCACTGTCTTCCTTTCCCACTACACTCCAGTAACAGTCTGGGGATTATTTAAATCATAAAACATCTACAATATTCCTGCTGCTGCCCCTTCCCAAAAGGCTTTTCTTTGGACAAATACAAGACTACTTCTTCACCACAGGCTCAAAGGAAAGAGACATGCTAACTGGTCTTTCTGTTACCCATACATCCTCCATATACCTTTGAAATTCTTTTTTTTCATAACCTTGCCATGCACAGTTACATTCTCTTAGAACCTAACACTTAAAAGGAATTCAAGTCATATTATCAAACGAATTTGTGAACTAGAAACATAAACTACGCAATACAGTTAAAACTCACTTGCTTTGACCTATCCCTACAAAGCAAGACTTTTCAAATACAACCAGATACCAAATTACTTTAAAGCCCTGCAAATACCTGAACTTAATAATTAAACCAATTCTGGTTTTAGTATCTAGCATCTCCCCAACATTTTTGCATTAATAGTTGATATAGCAAACTACCAAAACTTCTCTTGAAACTTCTACACTGTTAAGTTTATCCAGCCAAAATCACTTGACATCAATTTTGGAACAGTATTTCTGTATATTGCTTCACTACATATTTGTGTGTTATTAGATATTATTTAACTCCCTCTCCTGGAACACTGACTGATGTTCATGCAGTGTACCAGGGCTAGGATTATAACCTAATATAATTCTGACTTTATTCTTATCGATGAGAATGACAAACAGAAAAGGGACTATAGTTTGCTTAAAAAATTATAAAATTTAAAACATTTTACAGAAGGTTAAAAAATGAATTTAAAAATTATTTATTTTTAAATTTAGAATAATTTTACACAACCATATTCAGTAGACAATTCATACATAGTTGGTATAATATAAATTGACAAAATATGCAAAGAAAAATCATCAGCAAGATATTAAAAGCTTTGTCAAAATATTTTTCACACAGTCCATAAATTACCTTTGGGCCCTTCTGAGATTTCAAATATACATTAGTACACAAGACTGATTTGGGGCTGTGGTGTATGGCTCCGAAGCAAACATTGCCTGCCTACCACATGGGACGCCCTTGATTTGATCCTCAGCACTGAAAATACCCACACTAAGCCAAACTGACTGACTCGGTCCCTAAACCCAGGATCCACAGGTACACTGACTATTTGTGTGTTAGACATCTCTAATAAAAAGAAATCTAAAACCTGAAATTCTCTAAAATCTAAAAATCTTTGAATGCTTGTGTAACGCTCACAAAATTTCATTTTAGGAAATATCTGGATTTTAAGTTTTTCCAATAAAAGATGTTCAACTACTCAAGTCTATGTATTCCATAATATAAAATAGCAAGCACTCCGGAACGCCAGCACTTTGGACAAGGGATACACACTAAACAGGTAAGTGCTAAGGGGGAAAGAGATTTCTTTAAGAAACTGTTAGCTGGTATGCACACACTCACACACTGCAGGGCAAGCCAAATGCCGCACATACATGATTTACTCCTCTAGTTGTGAGGATATTTAGAGACTGAAAAGTAAGTAGACTAACTTACTTGAGAACTGGAGCTACTCTACTCTCCAGTTCATGTCCCTATACATATTCCAGAACTTTCTAAAGAAATGCTCCAATATGCAAGGAAAAGTGAAACTGAATTTTCACCAGCTGTAAGAATGGCGATGGGGACAAGTATTATTGTAACATTATTAGAAGATGCTCATGATCTTAAAGTTTTTGTTGTGTCTTATTAAGATTTCAAACATCCAAATTTCTCTACAAAAATGATACTTTTTTACCTTTCTGGCAACTTCAAACATCATTTCAAAAAATGTATCTTTAATAAAAGTGCAGCATTGGATATCTTTGGAAGATGGTGTTTCCCCTTTTGAAATATGTGCCTTAAGCCTCCAAATTGCCTGTATTAGCCTGTATTACTTAATCAGGCAAGAGAAATAAGACTAAAATGCCTGTACACACTTCGTGGTGACAAACCATGCTCACCCCACTAAACACACACTAATGTAAGTTACAAACACTTGGGAGTGATTTTAATTTTCCTCTTTTCCTAGTCCTTACTTTCTGCCTTCTCTGTAAGAAATACTACCATTACTCCCTTTTTACAATGTTCTTTAGCATTAACCTCAATTTACATCACGTAAAAAATTCTAAAAATCATAATAGTATCAATTGATAATGCTGCAACAATACACATATGCCAACAAAAATCTAAACTTATGAGATAAATTACAGATTTTCTTTCCCCAAGACAGGGTTTCCTGTAGCTCTAGCTGTCCTGGAACTCGCTCTGTAGATCTGGCTGGCCTCAAACTCACAGAGATCCTCCTGCCTCTGCCTCCCAAGTGCTGTAACATCACCTCCCAGCTTAAATCACTTGGCTTAAATTACAAATTTATCTTTAAAAGTAAACTGCCAAACCCCAAATTGGCATTCGCCAAGTATATAAAAACGGTTCAAATTATTAACTTGAAAGCTAGAAATTATTAAATGTATTCTTTTCCTGAATCATCTAATAAATTTATCAGAAAAGATACAATTTTTAAAATAGCATTTAAAGTTGCCAGAAAAGCAAAAATGCTAGTAGATTCACTACATTTTTTATATTGTCTTGATATTTTAACATAGACATTATTTATCCTAGGCTGGCAGATACAATTAAAAATAAAGCCTTACTAATATACTGTGGACATAAACTATCTGAAGAATTCTCTAGTTAATACTGGTGAATTAAACAAAAAGTCTTTTCAACTTAAAAAAAATATGTGTTCAACCATCTTAGACTAAACTGGGCAGACATAAACAAATACATGATGCTGGGGTCCACTGTTGTGCCTGATTCTCCTTAGCAAAACTATCAACATTATAAAAAGGTCCATCTCGACCAGGATTTCCTAAGTTTTATAAATATATCTTACAGATAACTTTTAGATTTGCTCTTTTATTTTGAATTGTCTTAAGCAAAAAAAAAAGAAATTGAGATTCCAGTTTCTGAAGAATATTTCTTTTTATAACAGTGTAATATGAAAAAATCAGAAAGCCTAACAAGCACGTAAAGAAACTAAATTTTCACCAGGATGGCGTAAAAGCAAGGCCTTTTCTTCCAACTCACAACCACCAGTTTCCAGATTCTGTTGATTCACTCTGCTACTACAGCTACTTGGTACTATTCTGTTTTCCTTATATGGTATTTATTTCTAATACTTCAAAACTCTCAGCACCCAAAAGAAATCCTCAAGATTTAAGAAAGAATAAAAAGCAGTGTAACTTATTCAGATATATTATAGTTGCAAGGACTGTACACCATGGTTTTAAACCACGGCAGAGATGCTCTATCTGTAAACAATACAGGCTTTTTTTTTTAAAGGAAAAACAAGCACAACAAAATACTCGTGGCCAACAATACTAAGGTATACAAATAAGGTTACAAAAGAATTAGAATAACTCAAAGAATACTCAGGATGTGTACTCAAGTAGAAGGCTTGTGTCCAACGACATTAAATACAAGGTACCAGCACTTTAGCATGCAAAAACACACACCATAGTTAAGTGGCTTTATTAAGATGGACACTGCTAAATAGCTTTGCCTCTCCAAGTTTTCATATTCACTCTCCCCAAGTCCATCAGCTGGATGTTACATAAACAAAGTTCGTAAACAGCAAAGCTGCACATGAATACACCAGCATCACAGAATAAGTGATGACACATCACTCACACATCTTTAAAGAAAACTAGTTCCAGTACAACTCATCCTTATCACATTACTTTAAAAAAGCTAACAAGATTCCCTTCCTCTCACCAACACAGGAGGCAACATGCCACTGACAAACTAAGGCTCCTCAATACTAACTACTTATTTGCTCCAGCACATAGCTAACAACTCACAGGGCCCAACCTACATTCCCATCTTCTGATTCTAAGGGTAGAATCTTTCCAAACATTACTTCTTCATTTAAAATGGGTATATATTCTGTCTCCTAACCCATTAGATCTATCTCCATCAACAATAATTAAGGAACCTTTTTCTCAGTGTACTAATACTCTTTTGTTGTACTTCTTGCTATTTCTTTAGACTAGCAAACTAAGTAATGGATTTCACTGTGGACTTTTCATACCTAAGTGTTGTTTTCATTCAGAGCCTCCCCCCATTGCTCTTCCTGGTTCCTTTCCTTCTGCCTTCAGTATTACTTATCACCCAATTCCATTACTCCTTCAAAAAGGCATTTTTACATGTCTGTTATGTATTCTGCATTGTGCAAAGTGCTTCAGGGAGAGCAATGCTAAAATTAAAGTACGTTTCCTCAAATACTACATCTCTCACTTTGTCTAGTGTCCTCTAAACAAAATGCCCAGTAGGGGAAGAAAACATGTCTAAACCATAAAAGACAGACTGTATTCTATTTGTTTACACTTTAAGGACTCGATACAGAGTTACCTTCTAAATTGTGACTGGTTCTTATCTGCTTCAGGAATATCTCCAAAGTAACAAGTACTTTCAAAAACAGACAACACAAGAACTTTAGTCCTTGCTTCAGTATAAGAGGTAACTACTGTTGCTTTACTCACCTAAGAAATTAGAAAAATGAAATTTGGAGAGGGTAAGTCACACACAGTTGAGTCAGAAGAGTGCCTAGCTCAGGATAACTAGTCCTAGAGATTTCTGAAAACCCACTTAAGATGTTGTCAAATAATAATATTCAAATTTTGAGGCCAATATTAGCATGTTCTCTCCATTTATATTAAAAAAATTTTTTTTAATTATGGCCTTGGCTTATAAATATCACAAGCAAGTTCTCCAAAAGATAAAAACTACCAACTTTAAAAGTTCTTATAAAACATTAACACAAAATGCTTAATTTGTCCAGTAGAGATAATCCTTCAAAACTGACAATTATACCATGGATTTTGACATTTTAATTGTCAAATGTAGAATCTAAAATTACCTGAAACGGAGTGTTGGGGCAGGGTTAAAAAATTGGTTAGTGACCCCAAAGCTCCAACGCTGAAGATTTAAAAAAGAAAAGGCCTCTTATATGGTGGCTACATCATCACCTCAACTAACATGAATGTAATCCCAGAATTCCATTAAGCACTATGGAGGACACCTGGTCATTCTCCCCCATTTTGTGAAGGCCAATTCACCCTTCCGAACCTAGGCAAGCATCATTTCCCTGAAAACAATTTTAACAAGGTTGCTCTCTCTACCCTCCGATGTTCGTATATAGTATGGAGCACAAAAACTTAAATCATGAGAAATTATTCAGTGCAAGCATAATAGTGTGGAACACACAGTAAGAGTTACTGAACTACTTACTACACAAGAGGGCCTTATTAACCATGAAAGCACCACTAAGTTCTAAGGAATGCCAATGACATAACAACACAAAACCAAAAACCTATAAATGCTTCCATTTATTCTAAGGAGATGCAAATCATGTCATTTTACATTTGTTCTCCAGCATAACCCTCTATAATACAGACTCCAATTCTGTCAGATCTAGAAAACATTTTCAAGGCCTCTTAATGAAAAACAATGCCCAATCCCCACACGGCCTGCTGAAACTTATTAAAGCCTACATTAAGAGACAGGATCATGTCTTAGCCACTCTTTCCTGGTTAGAGTGCACCTCGTTTATCCAAAAAGGATTAATTGTTCATGAAATCTGTTGAACTCTTCAAAGCATGCAAAACCTGATCCCACCTCAAGGTATTCTACTTTCCTCTTTATACATCTTTCACCTGTATTTCTGCATAGCTTTCTCCTTTTATACTTTTTGTTCAAATGATACGCCACACAACACAGACCCTCTCAACACTATTTAATATCATTTCAACCAACACCAGTCACAAGTTTTAACATTCTGAAATGACTTGCTTTAATTTCTTCTAATACTAATCAAGACATTAGCTTACAGATATACACTTACATAGAACCCTAACATACACACAGCATTGATAATATCTAACACTAGGCAAACACTCAAATCACTTAAAAAAAATTGGTTGAAAACATCTGGAATACCAATACAGAAAAAAATAAAATTTTAACTATTTCTGTCTAAATTACTTTTTTTAAGGAAATTCTACAAATTTTACATTTACAGAAGCAAAGGAAAAATCCCACATTCAGAACAAAATTTATGAATTGGAAGCAAACCGGGACATTATGAAGTCCAATGGTTTTCAACTACGCAAACACTAAGTGTTTCACAACAAAATCCCTGAAACATAGATTATCATTCTTCACATACATGCATCTATTTGATGACCACACACACACACACACACACACACACACACACACACACACACACACAATCATGCTGAATTTGAACACTTTGGAGGCTGCTAACTTCATGCTTAACCTGTTTTGCTGTAGACCTCAAAGTTTTGCCTGGCATGCCTAAGAATATGCCTAGAACTTCTCTTAAGACAAAATAAATCAGAATGGTTATAGCTTATTTAATTTCTCACCAGACATGCTTACTCATACAAAAATCATACAAACTACATTCTCAAAGCACTACTTGTGATTACAAAAGGAAGGCAAAGCTCAAGGCTCATCTACTCAGCAGACCATCTCTCAGAATCATGCACCAGGGAAATGTACAAAATGCATCAAAGACTGATCACTGCCTATTCTCATTTTAATATTATTACTTATAAGTCCTCAGTGTTTCTCAGCGCATGTTTATAATTCTTTTTTTGTTTGTTTTTTTGAGACAGGGTTTCTCTGTATTGTTTTGGAGGCTGTCCTGGACCTCACTCTGTAGACCAGGCTGGCCTCAAACTCAGAGATCCTCCTGCCTCTGCCTCCTGAGTGCTGGGATTAAAGGCGTGCACCACCAACACAGCATGTTTATAATTCTTAAGAACAGGAGTAGCCGCTGTCAGGGCATCCAGCTTGAAACAGACATTTGCTGCCACTCTTAAACATCTCTCTCAATCCAAGTGAATACCCTACATTTACAAGATGACCAGATAAAACTAAACAAACCATTCACTTATACCTACTTAATTTGATAGACCATTTCCTAAAATAATAAAAATAAATGAAAAACTTAGACTCACTCTATACTAATGAGAAAGACCATCATAATTCCCCATTTCTAATACTAAGCAGCCTGACTCTTTTGTCTCTAAAACTTTAGCCATTTTTAACTTTAACATCAAGGTGACAGCCATACCAAACTAAAATACTGTGGAAGCACTCTGCAAACTGTGAAAGTATTGCATAGAAGGTAGTAATGCCAAACAAGTTAGATCTTTTCAATGACATGGTAAACTTTATACTGGTTCACTGATCTATGAAAAACAAGTAAAAAACTAAAACTCTATTTGCAGGAAAATCATAATTTACAATGTAAAAAGACATAAAAGCTCATTTCTGGCAGCTATGACACAAAACCAAATGTTCCTCTTCCTAACACACTATTACATAATCAGTCATTACATTTTTTGTCCAGATGCTTATACACAATGAAGTTATATTTCTACATCTGATATATTAATGGAAAATGGTTTAACAGTATGTTTGGTTAGGAAAATAGGCAAGTCTATTTAATGCTATCCAAACTACCCAAATACACAACTAAGCTTGTTTATCATTCCCTGGCACAGTGAAATTTATTAAGTGGAGACTTACTCCCCTGCTCCCTCTTTGCGACAGGGTCTTTTGTTTGTTTGTTTGTTTGTTTGTTTTTACGTGACAGGGTTTCTCTGTATTGTTTTGGAGGCTATCGGCCCAGCCTGGCCTTGAACTCACAGGGATCTGCCTGCCTCTGCCTTCCGAGTGCTGGGATTAAAGGCGTGCGCCACCACCGCCCGGCGCGACAGGGTCTTAATGAGTAACCCTGGCTGATCTGGAACTTGTTACATAAAACAGGTTGGCCTCAAACATACAGAAATCTGCCTGCCTCTCCTGGGATTTAAGGTATGTACCACCACACCCAGCTAATATTTTCAAATTAATATGCTTCAATCTAGCAAAAACAAGAGAGGGTATCCTGAGCACTAGATCAAATTCTTTTACAGATATGTACCCTTTGGATATCAAGTGATGCAAGTCCCTTGAAGTCACATATGAAAGGACAATGTAAGAAAGATTTCTAAGTCAAGCATGAGCATTTCCACTATATGCAGCCTGGGAATCATTTATCCTGCCTGTTTTCTGTATCTCTAAAACCGATCAAAAACAAACAAACAAAAAACAAGATGGCCCCCAGCTTTAAGGGTCTCTCATTTAAACCCTGAGGTTAAATTAGTTCTCAAAATTGTAGTCTCTCAGCAAGGCATAGTGGTATCACCTGTAATCCCATAGCAAGTTCCAGGACACCCAGGGTTACATAGTGAGACCCAGTATCAAAAATGCAAAACAAACACTTTTACAGATTTTAGAAAAGTAAAATAACCTATACATCATATATTAACATTTCTTCATCAAAATATTAAAAATTCAAATGAGGGGTAATGTGATCAAGAGGAACAATTCCAGCTGAAATTTGTTAAGTGTATTTTAAAAATCAGATTTAAAGACACATGAAAGCATCTTACCTAACTTTCCTAAGAACAATGATAGTCAAGTGTGGTTCAGAAACAGAACACTTGTCCAGTATGTGCCAAGGCCCTGGGTTTGATTCTCAGCATATCAAAAACAAAACAGACTGAAAAATGCTGCCTCTGTTGGCAACTCTGGGCCAGGTATTAGGGAGGAAAAGGTGGGTGAAGAGGAAACAAAAAAAAAAATCCCATTAAATCTAGTAGGTCAAGGCTAAAAGTACTGTAAATACAATTACCTTGAGTACTGCATGTCACCTTCCACTAATGCCTGTATATAGCTAGAAACAAAGATCCAAATACCCCGATTAGAAGCAAAATGGTATCAATATTGTACTAACATTCTTTCCAAAGTTCCACACAAACTCTACAGTTCTCAAGAAGCTAGTTACCCGCTTTCCAATAGGTAAAGCAGCAAATTAAGGGGGGAGGGGGCACTCTAAAAGAGATGTAAGAAATGAGGAAACAGAAGAACCTACCATCTTTCCAAATGTGTTGTTGCTCTTAGAGATCACTGACAACCGCATATTTTCTTGAGAATCTACAAAATACTCCACATACAGAAAGTACCACCTAGGTAAATATAACCAAGACAAGTCCTATGCTGCTAGCGCTCAGACCTATAGAGGTTATGGTGGAAGAGAGGGATGCTGGGTAAATTGAAGAGCCACTGTGACATACTCAATAACGGTAAGGCAGAAGGACTGGAGGAGTCAAGAAAGAGTTCATGAAGAAGATGAGACCAGACTTGAGTTCTGAAAAGTTTACCAAGCAACAGAGAAGTGACACTTAACTCTTTGAACACACATACAGACACATGCAAACACATGTTTATGAATGAAAAGCAAAACTTTTGGAGTTAAGGGGCAAATATGTTCAAAATAGTTAACACAATCTAAATGGACTTAGACCCTGAATTTGATCATAGCCAACTTTGTGTCTAGCAAAGGCAAACTCTATTTTTTCTAGAGAGCTCAGTTTTGTATTTGCATATTGTATTAGCCATGTACCCATATCAAAGTTCACAGAATATAAACCATTTTATCACTCATAATATAGAATTCCTCCCCTATGAGTTATACACCAAGGTATCTGCATCTTCATTTCAGAGAAAAAGCTATCAGAAAACATAGTACAAATTCTGTTTCTAAGATAGGGAGTGAGGCATGCAGATCTCTGTGAGTTCAAGGCCAGTCTGAACTACAGAGCTAGTTCCTGGACAGTCAAGGCTACACAGAGAAACCCTGTTTTGAAAAAACAAAAACAAACATCCCTGATATTGATGAATATGCTATATCAGCATGATTTGTCCTAAGTGTTGAAATTTTTAAGTAGAAACCAAAGGACACTACACAGAATAACTAGAAATACAAGAAAAAAAATACTACTTCCATTGAAGAGTTCAACAAACTGATCCAAGGTAAAAGTAAAATATTTTTATGACTTTAAACTCTCATTTTCCTCATAAACCTTTTCAAATGTAAATTTTTCTAAATAGATAATCAACTTGAGCACAGCTTTTCCCCATACTGAAAATGTTACAATGAAAGCCAATTCCTTCAGATATCAAAAGTAGAATTCATTCTTGCTCAGGAAGGACAGTCACCTGAATCAACTACTTCCATCATAGCAACAGAGCTTTTGATTCATTCCTATATGCAGTCCCACTCAAATTAACAGTACAACTCCGATTAATTCTGCCTCCAAAACTGCCCAACCTGGTACCTTGACTTACTGTGCTTTGTATTAAAAAATCCACTAGAGGGGCTGGAGACACGGCTCAGCAGTTAAGAGCACTTGCTGCTCTTCGAGAGGACCTGAGTTCAGTTCCAAGCCTCCATGGCAGGAGGTTCATAACTAACTAGCTCCAGGGGTCTGAGCCTCCAGCCTCCGAAGACATGTGCACTCACATACATACTGTCCACGTGCAACTTCACACAGCGGCTCATAATTCAATTTTTGGAGTAACACCAGAAGTCCAGATAAGAAAATCATACTTAAGAGTATCACTTCCTAAACTATCACTAGTCATGTAAGTTTTCCTTCAATATCTACTCAAACAAGACATGAACCTACCTAGTCTGCTTTTAAGTGTGTGCTCTCAAGATGAACTCTCCACAGTGAATTTATGAAGGTTTTTATTATATGTAGTTGTTACTCTTGTTCCACTATGTGGATTTCTGGTATCAAACTCAGGTCAGGTAATCAGACTTGGTGACAAATGCCTTTACCCAATGAGCTATATCATTCATTTCACAATTAAAATTTTAATCGATTAAATTTTTAATTTGCTGGGTGGTGGTGGTGGTGCACGCCTTTAGTCCCAGCACTCAGGAGGCAGAGGCAGGTGGATCTCTGAGTTCGAGGTCAGCCTGATCTACAAAAGCTAGTTCCAGGACAGCTTCCAAAGCCAGAGAAACCCGTCTCAGGGGAAAAAAACTACTATTTAACATCACTTCAAGAGTGCAGAATTATAAACTTATTTATACTGTGTTTATTTACATGCAAAGGCAAATTTGTCAATAACAAAGGAAGTAACTGGCCGGGCGGTGGTGGCGCACGCCTTTAGTCCCAGCACTCGGGAGGCAGAGGCAGGTGGATCTCTGTGAGTTCGAGGCCGGGCTGGACCGACAGCCTCCAAAACAATACAGAGAAACCCTGTCTCGAAAAAAAAAAGGAAGTAACTGTACTACCTCATGGAGTGTGAAAAAAAAATCTATAATGGTCCATTAAAGTTTAGGTATTGCTAATATCAGCACTTAAGAAATACAGAACAGGGTTACCAGTATTTCTAATTTACCAATAATAGGATATATTTACTTTTGAAATTTTAAACAAAAGTAAGGCACTTCTGAGAAACCAAAAAGTAAATTAAGCACCCACCTTTATATAGGGAAAATAGAGGTAATTATCTCTTTTAGGGAGCATATCATTTGGAATTTTATTTCATTTTCAAAATCAGATAGTTCTATATAAACTGCTCACACAGGCACAATTTACTTCATTTTCCATCATACAAACTCATTTTGAGAAACTGATTTTTAAAGACTGTGTTTACTCCTATGTTAATGTGCACATGACTCGCAGTCTCTAGGATTTGATAAGGTTACAGACACCTCTAGACTGTTATCACTGCCAACACACTCACTACCCTAAATTCTGTGCATTAATAAAACATTAACAGGAATACAAAAAATGTGAAACATTTTTATTTCTATCTAGAACTAAAAACTACTTACCAACCCAAACCAACAAACAAAAAACCACTTTGAAAAAAAAAGTGAAAAGGTTCCACTTTAAAATTAAGGATCTTCCAAAGTCAAAGTGAAAAGTGGAAATAAACTGTCTTTCTGGGCATTTTGAACTTCTCCTTTAGATTTAAGATAACAACAACAAAAGCTAAATAGGAGAGAGCAGCATACAGTCCTTAATAATGATCTGAACCATTAAGAAACACATCAAAGACACAAGACCTGCACACTGGCAAATATTTGAATGCAGACAGCCATTTCAGGGTACAGGGTTTTTAAAGAACACTTCCAACCTGGGGTAAAATTACCTTACAAAATCGCAAAGGATGAAACCATTGATGTTTGGAAAGAGACTTGTCAAATATACCAAACATTCCCAAACATAAACTTGTTATGAAAGTATACACTTTTAAACTTCTACCCCATTCCACAAAGATTATCCCCACTTATTTGTTTAGGAAGAGAAATCATTAGGGATATGATTCCTTATTTCTAAAATGTCTTACTATGGAGAATAACAGAAAATGTATTCAATTTTGAATATTAAATATGCCCTCCTTTGTGAACAGATTGGTTAACTCAGTATAATAGTTTGTGTTATTTGCCAAGAATCTAAGGATCATATTGCTGCATTTTATTAGGAACTGTCCAGATGATTAAAGAGAATTCCTTGACCAAGAATTTTATGAAAATGAAGCAAAACACTCTTAACACTTGGTTTTCCAGATGTTGAAAAGAGCAGATGTTGCCTAGAATTTCCAAGAAAGCGGTTCCCACTATGGAAGTTTTGTTGTTTTTTTTTTTTTTTTGGAGGTAATAACGTATTGGTAGGGCCTAAAGTAAATGCAAAAGACAAAAACCTCCGACGAAATAATTTTACAAAAAAAATTACAATTAGCTTTCCCTCGGGGGCTACAGATAACAAGAGTTCTAAACTTTCTCCTGGACAAACAGCACCCCAATTAAGAACTACCGGGCTTCTTTTAAGCTGACATATTTCTTCTATGCAACTTTGAAGTTAAGACCTAGGACAGCAAAAGGTAGAGAGAGGCCCCCCCGGCGGAAGTAGAAACCAGGGCTTGCAACTTCGCGGACAGAAGCTGGTCTCGGGTTCCTCCGCCGCCCCAGGACCATCCGAACACTCGAGTATCGACACCGCCGGGGAAGCTTCCCTCTCCCGGCACTACGGTGGCAGAAGCAGCAGCATCGCAGTGGCTCTCCTCCTCCTCCTCCTCCCCCCACCTGGCAGGGGCCTCCAGTATCTCAGGGCCTGGAGGCTCCCGGGGCCCGTTAGGCAGTCCCAGGTCCCCATCGTTGCCAAACAAAAACACACAAGCGGCGGATGATGCGCGTGTAAGGCGAGAGCGTGAGGAGCCAGGGGCCGGCAGCTGCTGGGAACGTGGCAGCGCCGTCGGAAGCGGCCGGGGCTGCTCGGGGGCCGCCGCCGCCGCTGCCTCGTCTCCCCCAGGAAGCAGCACGGCGGCCGGGCCGGCGGCGACTGCCCCGCGCCGGCGGGAGCCGGGGGAGCCGAGTGCGGGCAAAGCCCCGGCGCGGGCACCGGGACCGGGCCTAGGCTCCGGAGCTGCGGCGGCGGCGGCCCGAGCACGGCGACGCTTTACGTCCTGTCCACCCCGCCACACACCCCCTCCCTCCTCCAGCGCCGCCACCCCCCTCCCCGCCCGCTCCGCTCTCCCTCTCTCGATTGGAGCCGAGACAAAAGCAACGGGAAGCGGCGGGCCGGGACGCTACCCGCGGACCCCGGGCGCGACCGGACTGGCCCCGAGGCATTCCCCCGCCTTGCGGGGGCCCTCAATCCGCCTCCCCCGCCGCGCGCCCCGCTGCCAGACTTCCGAAAATTTGCCAAAAACTCACCGCATGAATTTTCTTGTCCCGCGGATCCAAGATGGCGACGTATCCACCGCGGAGGCTGCTGGGAGCAAGACCTTTACCCTCTGACCCCCGCCGTGACCCCCGTCGCTCCGACTTCGCTCTCGGCGGCGGCAGAAGGCGGCGAGCAATGCTCGCCGGACGGACGGTGCGCTTCCCGGCACGCCGGTCGACGGTGAGGAGCGCGGCGCTCCCCGGGAGCCTTCCCGGGGTTCCGCCGTGCGTCCCGCCGGCTGCCGCCGGGGTGCGGCGCTGCCTGGTGGCGGTTACGGAGAGCGGGGGCCTCCGCGGCCTCGACCGTCTCCCGAAGCCTGGCCGTCGGGAGCCGCGGCCTGGGGTCCGAGCGCGGCCTCGGGTGCAGGGGCGGGGAGTGGTGAGGCGGCGTGGGTCCGCCCACCTGGGGACGCGCGGCGTGTTTGTGTTTGTGTTTTCGTCGGACACCCCGCCCCCGAGCACCTCCTGCGGTCTGTCCCCCGGCCCCTACTACCTGCCTGCGCCGTGACTGCCGTGCTCCGCGCCCGCCGCCGCCCCGCAACCTGCGGGGCGCCCTCCGCACGCCGCCGTCACCTCCCGAGAAGTGAGTTCCCCTCCGCCGAAACCTGGACGTCTACTCGTCGTCCCCCACCCCCACCCTCCTTTTCTGCTGCTTGGGGGTTTTGTTTGGGGTTTTTTTTATTTTGGTTTGATTTGGTTTTCTTTTTTTTTTTTCTTTTGGTGTTTTTTTTTCCTCCTCCTCCTTTGGTGTCTTTTTGTTTGTTTTGTTTTGTTCTTTGCTTTTTGCTTTTTTTTTTTTTTTTTTTTTTTTTTTGGTCCATACCTGGTGAGAGGAAGTAAGGGGAGCGTGTTTTTAAAACACTGCCAGGAGCACATAATCTAACAGAACAATGTTTACGATGCTTTATTTAGTCTCCTCCCGGCGCGCCCTTTGTAAACCCCAGTGACCAGCTGGCCCATCCACCAGACCGTTTGAAAATACTATGGCTGTGGTGAAAACTTCAGGGAAGGAAGGTTTTGCTCTCCAAAACAGTTCTGTCCCTGAAACTGAAATTCACTTTCTTTGCAATATAGTACCCTACTCCTGTGAACATCCGTAAACTTTGTGTTTTATATAATTACTGAAACGTGCTAAACGCCTCTGTGTGATTCGAAGTTCTTAGTTTCATAATGTATTGTTATTCCTATTTGAGTGACAGACTTTATGAATGTGGGTTGCTATTAACTTTGTCAGGGTTTTGAAGGTAAGGTATTTTGGCATATCTGCAGATAAGTAAATTTGCTTAACTGCCAACAGATACTGATGTTACCAGGAAAGGGGGGTATTTTGCTGGGTTGTTCATTTCATTAAATACTCATTTTTACCGTTTTGTGTTTTGTTTTTTACTTCAGGAAAATTCAAGGATGGACACAGTCCTATGTGGCCCCTCCCCCAACAGTTCCTTCCTTCCCTTCTGCTTTCTCTTCCTCTCAAGTTAACATCTGCCACAGGTAGTGTGTTACAGGACCCTACTATACCTAGAGGTATAGGGAGTGAGTGTGTATGAATACGTGCAATACAGAGCACCTTGGCTACTAATTATTTAGAGGCCTTAATATGTATATAATATCATTGTCACATTGAGTAACATGAAATGTTCTGATTCATTCCTCTTCTTACCTATATTAACTTTATAAACACAGTTTTGTCAGCATTGGAAGCCCTTCCCCAGTGTAGAAGGTCTGAGAATTTTATTATGCTTGGTTTTACACTGAGCAAGAAAGCATTAATAAGTGCAAGGAGTAGCGATACTAGAAAAAAATTTCAGTGTTACTATTACTCTTAAGAACATGATTTGCTTAGGACTGATGCCCAAGTTTTTAACTTCTGTACCGTGTTTGGACTCTGATAAGTTGGTAAGATCTCAATTTAATGGGTATTGAATGCCATAGCATTTGTTAAGAGCTTATGTTGATGGCTCTACATGATGATGTAAGCACTCAATAAAAATTTTAAATCATCCTGTTGCATCAAAAACTTCTCTGGGAATGGTTTTTACAGGTCTTTATGTCTAACACTTGAGAAACAGAGAAAGGCTGATCTCTAAATGAGTTCCAGGCCAATCTGGTCTATATAACTAGTTCCAGGCCATATATAGTGAGTCCTTGTCAAAAATAAAACCACTTCATCTTCAAAACCAGACATGATGGCACTTGTCTGCGATCCTGTTACCGTGGAGACTGAGGCAGGAGAGTCAGCCTGAGTTTGAAGCTAGCCTAGACAACATACTCATAAGACCTATCTCAAAAACAACAAAAAAGATTAATAGCAGTTGCTGATAATGATCATATTTACCCATTTGCTGTTTTTTTCCTTAATTTTGGTAGTGAAGGGGGTTAGTAATTTTGTTAGTTTTACTTGAAAAATAGGTCATATTAATGAGTATGTTTTTGTTTTTTAAATATATGGTAGATTTTTTTGTATACCTCACAGAAAACTTTTTCATTTGGATTTAAGGGGAAATACCTTATTAAAGAAAGAATAAGTTTGTATATATTTGTAGAAGGGAAAAGCCTTCCTTCAAAAAAGCAGTGGATATGATGGTGGCATGTTTGCTATGACAAGGAATAAAAAGGACATCTCAAATGTAGTTGTCTGAAAAGGAATGGGTGAGACTCCCTCTCATCCCCCAGCTTGCTCATGACTTAGTGTTCCTAAGTTCCATAAATAGTAACACAGTTTATCTACTTAGGCAGAAAATTAGAAATCCTCTGTGATTCCTTCACACTCTATGTCACCTTACCAGTATGTATCATGAACTCTTTACAAATATATTCTGACTTCCCTACTATTCATCAACTCACTCCCACCCTTGTGAGCTACAATGGCCTCTTTCTAGAGTGTAGCAATACCCACTCTGTCTGCTCCCCTCTGTCAGCCTTCCTTGTACACCAGCCTGAACCATTATTTTTACTTTTTTGTTCAATTGTGCTCTCAGTTTTTTAAAACCTTCTGGAGCTTCCCTATATTTGTGGGATAAAACCTGAAAGGCCTTTCAAACTGCCGTAACCGAGCTCCTCTGGCATTTTGTTTTTGCCTGCTTAGCCTCCTCTTTCTGTCATATGCCACACTCTTTCCAGTCCACAGCACAGACTGTTAATTGTTCCCCCAAATTCCTGTTTTCAGAGTAATAAATGTGGACACATGGCTTCCTGGCATGAAAACTTTTTCTAGCCTACTTTGTAGCCACATGATAGCACCACTGACCAGTTAGTTACTCTCCTCTATCTGTTACCCTCATCTTGTGCTCGTCCAGAACAACCCTTTAATTAAAAGCAAGTACACCCATCATTCCTTTGCTCCTATCTCTGTTTTGTGCTCTGAAATACTGATAACCTGGAACGCTCCTTGCCTGCTTAGGACATACATGTGTTCCTTCATTTTAAGAATTGGGAAAACTTTAAAGTAGTAGAAACTACAATCCCTTAGGAATTTGTGGGTCAGAACATGGTATCTGCACTACGTTCCTTTCAATTTTTGGTGTGGGGAAAAATTGGTTACCTTTATGTCTTTTATTATTAAAACCACTATTTGGAGATAGACATTGAGTCAGAAGGATTACAACAGGTTTGAGGGTAACCTAGACTGGAAGAAAATGCAGCCTGAGTTACATTATCTCTGTCAACCCTCCCTACAATAGCTCCCTCTATGTTTATTCTCTGTGACTGTTTTCGACAGGAGTAATTGCAAATTTGTAAAATCCAAGCTAGGAAAAAATAGCACTAAGCTAATGAGATATCTGGAATTTCCAGACCTTGGTAATGAAGGTAGATCATCTGACTCCCTACCCCCATCTCCAGGAAACCTGTATTACAGAAAGGAAGGGGAGCAGGATGAATGGTGTGAAATCATAGTGTGTTTAAAGCGGAAATTCTAACTACTATCTGCTTGATTTTCCTGTGTTACTGAACTTAGTTTATTCATCTCAAATATACAAAAGTATCGTGAGCCCAGAGTGGTCACTACAACTGGGTAAGAGGAAGCCCAACTCAGTGACACAGTGTGCAGCACTTCAGTCTGTAGCTGTTAACACTCCCATGGTAGAACTAAGGACAGTTCAGATAAGCAGGGCAGCTTACGCATTTCTATTAAAGCCTTGAACCCTTGCTCTGTTCCTCTTCTAAAAGTGCATCATAAGGAAATAAGGGTGAGTATAACAGTACAATTGCCAGAGTATTGCATTAACAGCCATATGATGAACAGTAAGTACTCAGCCATTAGAAATGATATTGACAGTGTTGGTTTCTGCTGACCCATCCTCTTGGCTGGTAAATAGTTGTATGCTTCTGGTGTCTACACATGGTTTTCCCTCTGCTTAACTGTGTACTAACGCTTAAAAAGACACCAGGTGCTTGGGATTATGTTCACCATGTGACCTCATTTGACCTTAATTACATCTTTACAAACTGATTTTCAATAGTCATATTCTGAGGTAATGGAGATTAGAGGGGGGGCGGCACGCACAGTTAAACCCATAACACACAAGAGGGCAGAAATGACCATGAACCAGTGACCAGAATCAGAGCCAGTGAAAGTTTGGAGTGCTGTAAATGCCAGGCAAAAGAGTTAATGTAAATGTTTTAAATAAATCACCACTTTCCCATGGTTAGCACCAAAAGGGTGGTGAGGACATTGCATTTGATGAACTGTAGTTCAGTTTGGACATTTCTTACCTGAAGATA
This sequence comes from Mesocricetus auratus, assembly GCF_017639785.1. NCBI lineage: Eukaryota > Metazoa > Chordata > Mammalia > Rodentia > Cricetidae > Mesocricetus > Mesocricetus auratus. The sequence goes on along the minus strand of NW_024429195.1, from coordinate 53,928,468 downwards.
GTCACATCCCGTGGGTCAGGACTCCTTCCAAAGACTTCACTTCAGAGGCTAGTTGATTGATCTGCTGTAAGTCAGGTTTCCATAACCCCTTCCTCAGGCTCAGTTAATTTACTCCACTTGATCACAGACTTGAAGGAAGCTCTTTACCTGTGCTCACAAATGTCTTAAAGCAGATGCTAAAACGGATGTTGATGAATAGCCAGATGGAAGAGATACACAGGGTGAGATGCAGAAAAGACCAGGTTTATACTCTGCTCATGTGCGCCACCCTCTAGGGCACACCTGAAGTGTGTTCAGCTATCCAAACCCATCCTTTCGGGTTTTGTGGAAGCTTCAAAATAGGAACAATTGATAACATTACTGATGACTAACCAACACAACCTGTAGCCAATCTTCCCGGAAACAGCAGCATTTGTTTTGAAGCTATTGAGAAACCCACCAATTGTTGCCTCTTTAGAACAAAGCATTGCCCTATCTCCCAGGAAATTGTAAGGAATTAAGAAGCTCTGTGCCATGGTCAGAGACCCACACCAAACAACATACATGTACCCGTTACATCTGCTGCATATGGAGATATAAATGACATTGTGTCGTTTATAAGCTACATAGATAAAAATGTGTTTTTCTGAGGTTCTGATATTAATGAAACTACCACCTGATTTTCAACAGATACCAAGAGTACACATTGGAGAAGATATGACTCCTTCAAAAAATGCTGAAAACTGGATGTTCTTGTGTTAAAGATCCCTTTGTCTCACCTAATATAAAAATTACTTTCAAAATGGATCAAAGACCTTAACCCCTAGGGGAAACACTTGAAAGTAGAGGCAAGGTTTTTCTGAAAAGGACTGCAGTGTCACGGGGAAACAGCAAGAATTGAGAAATTGAATGACAGGAAATGAAAAGCTGCACAGAAAAGAAGACAATGAAGAGGCATAAAATGCCATCATGAAGCCCCTTCCTGCACGTGCCGATGTTACGTTTGGTTAAGTCAGAATTGGCAAAGTGGAAGGAAAGATGTTTTAAGTTCATAATATTTTTTATGATTTTCTGAACCCTAGTCATTAAAATGACAACAGCTGCATGGTGGTACACACCTTTAATCTCAGCATGCAGATGGCAGAGGCATATGGATCTATGGGTTCCAGGACTGCCTGATCTCCCTAGAGATCTCCATCTCAAAAAACAAAAAAAAAGGGGGGGGATTAAGTCAGCAAAGTTTACTTTGGAGTATCCACATTACTGTGATTGTTCAGTTTTCCCACCAGTGTTACTATTTTTAAGCCTTTGTTCCAGACACAAGGAGCGACAGTACTTACCCATTGCTAGTCACTCGCCATCACTTTCATTATACAGCTCTGCCCAACCCAAAACACAGAACTATGAGCATCCAATCAAGAGAAATTAACTCACCTAGTTGTTTTCCTTGTGATCCATAACTGACTTTTTAATGGCTTTTAAGTAAAGATAAGAAATTAAAGTTTCATGGAAAATTCCGGATGTTAAAGAATACATTAGCATGTCACCAGAAATTCAAGAAGCAAAGATTAAAAGCCTGAGTTGTAATGTGCTCACCCATAACTCCTGGGCAAATTGCCTAACATCCTTACATTTTGCTATGTGAAAATGGGACATAAAAATATGACTGATTATGAGTTGTAAAAATGTTGTTCCATGGCATATATAGATTGGGAAATGATCTAATATTCAGCAAATAATAGTTAAAAAGGCAATATGTAAAAACGGCAAAATGTAAAAGACTGCATATAATCTTAAATTTAAATAGAGAAACAACAATAACTAATGAGACATCCGGAAAGGTCAACACAAGTAACACCCCCTAAAAATAGTCATTAAGTGAAAATTTGCTAGCATTATATTTTCTATTGGTACATAAAAATCAAGTAGGAAAGTGAAGTGTATTCTTGAATGACTGTCAGCTAGTAATCATGCTATTTTGCTACTGTAGTATCTTAATATATGTATTAAGCCAATCTTCAGATGAGATGGCATCTCATCCACAGTTACTAAAAGGGTTTTAAAAGACCTATCATTATGGAGGGGAAGGTGTACTTGTGTGGTGAATGGTGTATGTGCACTTTCATCTTTGGGCTTTGTGTGTGTGTGTGTGTATGCAAGCTCAGAGGCCAGACAAGGATGTCAAATGGCCTCTACCCTCTCCCTTATTCTTTTAAGGCAGGGTCTCACTGAACCTGGAGCTCACCATCTTTGAACTAGGCTCTCTGGTCGTGAGCCCCAGTACAGGGACTACAGGTTTTCACATCTGGCCACACCAGAGGGTTTTATGTAGGAAGGCAGTAGGGGATTGGAGTTCAGTTACTCAAGCTTGCACGACAAGCACTCTTACTGAGCTCATTTCCCATCCCCAAAACGCCTATCCAGTTTGAAAGACACTGCAGTTACAGAGTATTTTCAGTATACTCAAATAACTTTATATCTTCAATATGATAGCTTCATATGAAGTAAAACCTGAAGCCATGACTAAGGTGTTTTAAAAGCACTGCCTAGAATAGAATTAATCACTATATTTCACAGAATAACTTTTAACCAGTGTATTTCACAAAACACTATACTGGTAAAGGAGTAGTTTCTATTAACTTCAGTGTTAACAAATTTTGCTGTAGCTACCACTGTTGACTGGCAAAGATGGTCCTTAAGAAACATCCTCAAACATTTTCTTTTTAATAAAGCAGCCTACAGCTGGGATATGGTTCTTTGTAAGCATACATGTGCTAGTCTATTTTCTGTTGCTGTGACAAAAAGGCCTTGGATGTGAGTAATGTTTAAATGAAGTTTATTCAGCTCACAATTCTGTGTCCAAGAGCATTGCAGATCGCATCATGGTAGTGTAGAGGGCAGCGTTCCCGTGACCTCAACAGCCTTCCAGTATGCTCCACTTCCAAGGGATCTACTGACTCCCAACAACACCATATGGAGAATGAGTTTTCCAGCACATGAACCCTTGCAGGGGGATCATCAAGCACAAGCTTGGCAGCTGTTTCTGATGTCTGGTAACCATAGTAGAGATCATAAGACATAGGACTACCAAACCTGAGGACCTAATAGACAGCCACATGGTGAAATCTTGCTTCCTGCTAAAAGCAAAAACTTGAAGAACAAACGGGCCTCCTTAGCTACAGTGTGGTACAGAGGAGAGATTGGTTCTGTTTTACAGTAGACAAATAGCATGCATATTACACTCTAACATGAAGAACTTGGGAATATATGGTTCCTTCTAGAAACAGCTTACACTAGAGAAGGGAAAGAAAGGACTCAAACTGAGTTCCTCAGTCCCTCAGTACATTGGTTCATAAGTTACTGGTTTAGTCTTGCAAAGCTGTTTAATATTAATATATAAGTGTGTTCCTTAGTGTATTAGCTTTTTATTGAAATTTCAGTTAATCAAAACGGTAAACTATCTGTATTTGACGAAGACACTATATGGAAAGGTTTAATTCTGGGTTCCTGTACATGGAGATTAAGGATTTTCTATGGTTAATTAATAGTATGGGGTACAAAATGTATAACAAGGCATTTTGAACAGGATTAGATGTTTCTCTAATTCTTGAAGGGGTAGGTTTTTCTAATACCTCAAGAAAGACAATAAGCCAGAGTTACTCGCATGGTTGCAGCTGAATAATTGATGCTGTGAAAGCTTCCAATTTTTCTTAAAGTTGTGATTGTGCCATTATGCCAAGTATAAAGTGTATCAAACATGTTAACATTCTAAATTTAGTAAGTAGAGTTAACCGGTGCTAACAGCACCGCACGAAAGCATGGACTTTCGTGAAAAGTGACAGACCATAGAGAGGAGAGAGAAGCATTGCTGCTTGGTGGCCAGTCTCCCAATATGCAATTGACATGGGAGAGGGTGTTTGAAAGGAATTGGAAAATCAGGATTCCTAAAAGAAGGAAAGACATAGACACATTTCTCTGTTAGATATTGGCTTGGAAAGGGACTTGTTGCACAACTGAAGCTGAGTAGAAGAGAAGTAATTTTAGAGAGGCCAGGACAACAGGAAAGTGCCCTCTCCATCCGTCATTTAGTCTGACAATAATGGAGACTGTCATTCTGTGCCGTGGGTGGTGGTAAGTTGAATGATTTTGTTAGTATGAACCTGGTTGCAACAAAAAGAATGCAAGCGGTAAACTTCTTCCAGAGGCCCACCATTAGGAAGATAGCTGTCCTACTTAACTTGACATCACCTGGAGTCTTCTGAGAGAAAAGCTCTGATTGAAATATTGCCTAAACCCAACAGGCCTGTGTGCGTATCTGTAGAGGATTATCTTATCAATTTTCAAGGAGGGGCCAGCCCACTGTAGGCAACTATCCCTAAACAGGTGCTTCTGGGCTGCATAAAAAAACCAAGCATGCACCTGCCAGCAACATTCTGTCATGGTTTTTGCTTCAGACCCTGCCCTGACTTTCTCAGTGGTGGACTGAGTAAGCTCTGGAAATGTAAGCCAAATAAGACTTCCTCCCCAGGCTGCTTTTCAGCAGGGTGTATTATCCCAGCAATAGGATGAGACTACTTAATCAGAGCCCATGCTGCCTCCATCAAAGAGGCATCCTCAGAGACAGAGAGAGCTTTTGACACTCAGTATCAGTATATATATAGTTAGTTAGTAAATACTGCATCCTCACCTAGTGAAGGGTAAATGTTTTCTCTCCCTTCTCCCACAAACAAAGAGCACTAGGCTTAGAGAATTGGGTATCTGAAAGCTAAATTTCTCCCACACAGCTTCCAAGTTCTTGTACTGAGTAGGTGGAGGTAGAGGGTCAGGAGACCTTCCAATTGAGCTGTGAGTGAAGCTTCAAAGTTAACAAAACAGACCTTGTGTCCAAGAAGTTAATTTACTGAAAATCTTAGGTTCTATATAAAAATCCATAAAAGAGTCATAGAGAAAAAGTGAATATTCAATTTGATTGATACTTGGTATAATAATATCCTGGTATTATGGAAAGTGGAAGGAAAATTTTCTTGTTTACATTCTCAACGGGTCAAAACATTTTTAGTAAAACAGACAAATACTTAAAAATATGTATACTGTTAGGAGAAGAACAGAGGAGATCAAGAAAAGAGAAACCATATAGAAGAAGCCATTATAGGTTTAAAGAGAAATAGGGAAATGTCCAGAGATCTATAAGGATGACCCCAACTAAGAATCTAAGCAATAGTGGAGAGGCTGCCTTAAATGCCCTTCTCCAATAATGAGATTGATGACTACCTTATATGCCATCCTAGAGCCTTCATTCAGTAGCTGATGGAAGCAGAAACAGACACCCACAGCTAACCACTGAGCTGAACTCTGGAATGCAGTTGCAGAGAGGGAGGAGTGATGAGCAAAGGGGTCAAGACCAGGCTGGAGAGACCCACAGAAACAGCTGACCTGAACAAGGGGGAGCTCATGGAGCCCACACTGATAGCTGGGAAACCAGCATAGACTGACCCAGGCCCCCTGAACATGGATGTCAGTTTGGAGGTCTAGGCAATCTATGGGGTCTCTGGACATGAATGGACTATGGGAGCGCATTACACACAGAGGGATACTCTTTCAGCCTAGACAACATGGGGGAGGTCCTAGGCCCTGCTTCAAATAATATAACAGACTTTGAAGATCTCCCATGGAAGGCCTCACCCTCCCTGGGGAGTAGAAAGGGGATGGGATAGGGCATCAATGGGAGGCAGGGGGAAGGAGAGGGAGAGGGAACTGGAATTGAAGTGTAAAACAAGCTTGTTTCTAATTTAAATTAAAAAAAGAGAAATCCATATCCCAGATTTTAATTCTCAAGAGAAAGTCAGAGTGTGGGAATTATATGATCCTTATAAATGTTTTAATATTCCTCTGCCTCAGTTTTATATATAATAAATACTTATTAGCTATAATAAATACAGAATAGCAATTCACCATAGTAACATGAAGTGTTTTTTTTTAGTGTTTCCTGGGAAAAAGTCAGATAACTAATGCTCACCCCCCCAAAAAAAAGAGAAAATATGTATACTAGAACTGCATATTTCATTTGGAATATGCTTCCAAAGCTCAGGTTTTTAGTTCACATACACAGATTTGTGAAGTTTGAAATTTTCCTCTGCTATCTTTATAATTTTAGCATTGGCTGAAGCATCTAACAGAATTTATATCATTTACTTGGGTTTAAAAATGTAATACATTTTCATTCAGAAATGTAAATATAAAACTTATATTTTGTTGTATTGCATTGATTTATAGTGTGTGTGCAGGGGTGTGTGCCATGGTATGCATTTAGGAATTGGTTCTCTCTTTGCAACTTGTGGGTCCTGGAGATGAAACTCAGGTCAGCAGGCTTGGTAGTGGCAGGAGGTGCATTTACCAGCTGAGCCAACTTGCTGGCCCAAATCCCGTGTGTCACAGTGTAATGTAAGGGCTGCTAAGATGGCTCAGCTGGGAAAGGTGCTTGCCACCAAGCCTAGTGACCTGAACACGATCCCCTGAACACATGTGGAAGGAGAGAGTCAACTTCCTCAAGGTCCTCCTCTGACATGCAGGGGCTGACACAACAAATGATTTAAGAATTATTAAATTTAAGATTTAATCTGAGTATTCTATTTGACTTGGTGCGATAATATCTAACACATATGAAGTCAGACCAACCTTACATTACCATGAAGTGGAGCATAAAGAACTATTTTGTTTGTTTTATTGGTTAATGAATAAAGCAAGCGATTGCTTTCCAACTTCAGATCTGGATATAACAATTGGACCATTCTTTTGTATGATGAACAACATGAGTGCATACAAATTCCCAGTGCATTCATGCTCACAAATTTGTACTATGTACCAGGCACTTATGCAAACAAAGGAAAATAAGGCTATATGGAAGGTGAATAAGAGTCTTGTTTGTGGAGAATATAAACAATCAACAAATATTTAACACAATATTCAGCAAAAAGAAGAAATGAGAAGTGAGCGAGGGAGTGTCGAGGAGGTGCTTTTGTAGATATTACAGCAGGAAGGATAATTCTGAGGAGGTAGCATTTTAGCTAAAGATCTAAGAGAATCAAGTGCATGCTGATACACATAAAGCTTAGATGTCAGGTGAGTAATTTGGTGTCCCTTAATATTAACACAGCCAATTTTGACTTTACAAAAATAACACAAATATAATATGCATTAATATCTCCATAGAAGCTTTTTGGTTATTTGTAGTCTCATTCATTCAACAGATTCCTATATTGCAGGCTTTATTCTAGGCTCTTGCCATATAACACTGAATAAAATACACAAATCCTTGGCCATGAGGAGATTACAGTCCAAGGAAATAGAGATGATAAAATATATACTGTATTATGCTGTAACTTGTTTTATAGAGGCAAAAGTAAACTTCAAAACTGTCCTAGTTGGGTTTCTTTTGCTGTGATAAATACCATAACCAAAAGTTACTTGGAGAAAAAGGATTTATTTCAGCTTACAATTGTAGTCCATCATGAAGGTATGTCAAGGCAAGGAACCTGGAGGCAGGAACAGAAGGGGACACCACGAAATGCTTTTTACTGGCTTTTGCTCATGGCATGCTCAACCTGCTTTCTCATACAATCCAGGACCAAATGACCAGGGGTAGCATCATCCACAGTGGGATGTCACCCCACACATATCAACCAAGAAAATGCCCTACAGACTTGCCTGCAGTCCAGTTAAATGGAGGTATTTTCTCTGTTGTGGTCCCCACTTCTAGCTTATGTCAAATTGACATAAAAACTAGCCAGCACACAGGCAAAAAAGATTTTTACTACTAAGAGCATTCACCTGAACAGTAAGGAAGTTAGTGCTTCCCATAAGGAAACGGGCATATTGGATATGTGGACAGGTGTATTTTTAAAATGTTTATTTGTGTATGTGCACACGTGCATGCCCTAGTGTACATGTATATACACCATGTGTGTACAAGAGCCCACAGAGGTCAAAGTGGGTGTATATATAATTTAAAGTGATTATTTCTACCACGAGACCATAAATGCATCTTAAAAGGCATCATATTTAACATTGTTGAGCAGTGTTTGCTATACTTGAATGTTTAAGTCACACAGTCAACATAACATATGCTTATTAAAAAATAAAGTAATGGGAGTTGGAGAGATTCCTCAAGGGTTAAGTAAGCTTACTGCTTACTGTAGAGGACCTGGGATCTGTTTCCAGCACCCATGTGGCAGCTCAGAAGTGCCTGGAACACCTGTTTCAAGGGATCTAATACTCTTGTGTGGCCCCTCCAGGTTCCTGCATGCAGGAAGTACAGGCACAGAGACACATAAAAATAGTTTTTAAGTGATACTCATTGTTATCATTATTGTTGCTTAAGTCAAGATCTCTACTCTTGCTCAGGCTAGCCTGGAACTGGTCATGTGTCCGGCTTCCTCAAAAACACAAGTCTTCTGCCTCAGCTCCCTAAGAGCTCAGTTATAGTCATGAGACACTATGCCCGGCAGTAATGCTATTCTTAAAGTTACATTAAATAATAAATTGAGATTAGTTGGGGGAAAGCAGCACATTATTTCATGTTATAAATTGCAAGGCTTACAAATGTGTTTTATTGATTCAAATGAACTTTTATAAGTTTGACAAAATTAGGGTTATTCTCTTGTTTTTGGCTTCATTCCATGTCTTCCACATATTGCTAACTTTATCAAAATTTGTATGCAGGCAACTCTTACTAATATACATATCACATTTGTTGCTCTGGGGAGTTAAGTAAAAGTCTTCTAATTTCTATAAATTTTTCACATGTTAATTTTTATTTATATGTGTGCAAGTGCCTGGGTATCTGTATGTGCATCCTCTTCTTGGGTACCACGGGGGCCAGAAGAAGGCATTGCATACCTTGGAACTGGAGTGATGGTTGTGAGTTGTCGTTTGGGTGCCAGGAACTGTTCAAGAGCAGCCTGTATTCTTAACCACTGAGCCATCTCTCCAGCCCCCCAAATACTAATCATTGAAAAGAATGACTTTTAAATAACAACGCATAAAATCACAACTGTATACATAGAAATTATAGCTATTATTCCCTTTCCATTTCTAATGACTTTCTAAGTTTTAAATCCATGTAGAATAGGTAAAATTCTCTCTCTCTCTCTCTCTCTCTCTCTCTCTCTCTCTCTCTCTCTCTCTCTCTCTCTCTCTCTCTCTGTGTGTGTGTGTGTGTGTGTGTGTGTCTGTGTGTACGCACAGTATACCATACAAAGATATGCTCTACTCAAACTGAAGTATTTTTGTGTTTGAGTTGTATTTTGTATGCCTTCTTGATGGAGAAAACATGTGTCTTTTTATTTTTCTTTCTTTGTCTGTGGTGGTTAGGGTTCTATTACTTGGAACCCTGAGTGGCAGCTACCAGTTTTTAGATACAAAGTTGATCAGGTAAGAATGAGGTTCAAGGCCAAGTTGTTTTGTTTTTATACCTACTAAGTTTAGTGATTCAAAAGAAAAGCTTATAGACTTCCTCTTAGTTTCCCCTTATAGTCTACACAATGTAAGGTGAACAGTAGAAACATTAAAATATTACTATAGTATTTTAAAATCAGCCATAACAGCACTACTATTTGATAGATTTAAATTTTGAATGCCATAACTTTCCTTGGTTCTACCCAATCCATAAACGACACTAAACATGTAAGATTCAGCTACAGCCGTTATATCCTTAAAAGTCATAAACCTGTGAGTTAATCTTGGGTGACTTCCCCACTTAGACCCCACATCCCTAATGATTACCCTGCAATAGTACTACAAATCCCAACTGTTGGGAGGGGGGTAGAGGTCATCTTAGAGAAATAGGGCACTGCACATGTTACTAAAGCCAGGGGATTCTATTTGCAAAGTATTGTATAAAGTCAGAGTAGAATTAACCAGAGTCAAGCTGCTGAGCAGTAGACAGTGTTCATTCTGTCTCTTCTGGTTAGAGCCATAATCAAACCATGAGTGTTGGGCAGAGCTAAAGCTTCATTGAACATTGGTTTACAGATGTAGATGGGAAGACATTGAGCCGTTCCTACCAATGTCCAGCTTCCCTGAGTGGTCTGCCGCTGTGTTGCTTATCACTCCCTCAGTATACTCTCCATGAAAACTCACTGGTTCTGTACATGATCTTCCTAGTCAATCATCACTGGTTTAAAAAGATCGCCAGGTTGAATGGATACTGCAATGTGAGCAGGCACAGAGAGACCTATGCTACTCCACAGCTTGTGTGTTCATGAGATGGATCCACTGTCTAAGAGGAGTAAGGCTACAATAATCCCAAAGGTTTGTGACCTTAACTTCCAGAGCTGCTCATTTTGTCTCTTATAAGTGTTATTCCAGTTCTTACTGAGGTTTTAAGGTTTCGAATTCAAAAATTACTAGCCTGTATTCTTAAATTTTTATTGGTATGCTAAAAATTCAGAAATCATCATCTGTTAAGTCCTAATTGTTAATAAACAACAAATACAAGTTTAGGATTCCTGAGGAGAAAAAGTCATTTCAGTTCTATTTAAGGAATGAGATTTTAATAGCTGGTGTAAGGGTTTATTTTCTGTAAGTCGGGTATCAGTTTGAACTTGTCATGGTTTCGATTGAACATTTTTTGGCCTCATTAACAAAAATTATGTTCTAATGAAGGAACTCTAGTGTTATAGCAAAGAATTGCTTTATTAACCTTAGTAATCATTAGGTGACTAAAAAAAGTAATACTACAATTTACATTTGTCATACAAGCTTATAACTTTAGAACTAATAGGTTCAGCAGTTAAATTGCAATGTGCTTAGCCAAGCTTGTATAGTTAACATATTTTTATAATGTGGAAAGTGGAATTTGACTAGAAACCTTTCAATCCAATCTATTGTAACAGACTAATAGCCCTTTCTTTAAAAAATCTGTAACAGTTCAGGAAGCTGAATACAGTTACAAGATCCAGATAGCCTCTGTTAGCAGGCAAAGGAGAAGCGGGTGCTGAACCTAGGCAGCATTGCTCACAGTGGATTCCTGAGAAGTCAGTGGTTGGCTTTACATTTCAAAGCACAGATAAACCTTAAAAATGTGGGGGAGGAAGAAAGTCACAGACAAATTAATGGTTTGAATATTTAGTCCAGCTATGTAATTAACTAATGGATTTCATTAATAAATAGGTAATGCAAACATCTCTATATTATAAATATAGAATGCTCTTTAATACTTCAAAACAATGAGAGGAAAGTCCTCTCTGCTAGGACGACTGACTAGAAACCTAAGGAAAAAGAAGTGGGAGTCATTGAGTAGCTGTTGAAACTCCTGTATCCTGTTCCAAGATGCAAGAACAGCCCTGTGTGCTTGGGACCTGGCACACAGACATTATTTGAGGATCCCTGCCTGTTTTAAGTGCTGAATTTGAGCTAGAGAGAAGAAACTAGAAGACAGAACCACCACTGTAACCCAACATCTTAAAGCGACTTTTCAGCAGTAGCTTTTCTTCTTTCAGTGCTGGGGGTAAAGGGATAATGCTCATGGCCCTGTGCATGCTAGGCAAGTGTTCTGTCGCTGAGCTACGTCCACACCTCTTAGCTGTAACTGTAGAAAGGGATGCTCTGCATCCAGTGTGTAGTGATTGAATGTAAAGATACCCAGACTATAAACATAGACCATTTCAAGTCCCTGTTGAGGAATGAATAATCATATATTTCAGAATTTGTTTTCTGTTCTTAATAGATGTATTAGTAGGAACAGATGACCAGTAGCAAGACCTTGCTATTTTAACATTCTGCATCGCTCATGGCCATGGGGCACCTGAGTGTTCATACCCATCTGTGCATCAGGCATTTTGCCCATTGTTTTGATCTATGCCAATTTCAAAGGTCACATGTAAATCAAAATGCGAAATATGTATTCTTTGAGGTATAAATAATATATTTTGTAATTTCTTTGAATTATGTTTGTAGAAAGACCTTTGTTAACTTAAAATAACTTCTTTAAGTGTGTATAGAAAGCAAAATACTAGTAAACTCCTTAAGTTTACTGACAGTCAATTTGTTCAACAAGCTGTTAAAATTAAAAAAATACTATACATAAGACATCCTTGAAAATAATTTAATACATTATTTGAGGGGGAGAAAGTAGCATTTGGCACCTACTGAGAATGAAATGCTTTTACACAGTTTGTATTTGTAATTCTCACAGTAGTATAAAATTTGTACCATCCTTTGCTAAGAAATAATAAGAAAAGTCACTTACCAGTACCTTATATACACAGTGGCCAACATTATTTGAAGCCCATGCTGTTTTAACACTACCATACCACATAAGTAGTTGGAATCCAAACACTAGGGCAAGTTGGGGCACTTGTAACAGTGAATGCAGTGGTTTGTAGAAATTTAAAACTTCAAAAACTAGAAGATTGCCATTCTGTAGTGGAAAGCCCCTCACCCATGTGCATAAGGGCAGCATTAACTGGGTTTAGTAGGTTATCAGAAAACAGAAAAGAAACATGAGGTTTAAATATTATAATTGCTTTGTTTTGCTCATGTGTTGGTTATAATAAAAACATGGTTTAAAAATGGAGGAAGACATTCTGGAGCCTTGACCTCCTTTGTCACTTTACATTTCTTCCATTCAAAATTAATGAATTGGTTCTCTCATATATTTTTACATCTTCAAGTAGACAGCAGATTCTGTTGCTTCCTGCCTTTGTGGAGGGACAATCAAGTAAATGAAAATTATCCATGTGTTACCAAGAAAACTTATTTTCTTAATATCTGATTAGAATAATTGTAAGATTACATGTTTAAGGAATACTTTAAACATACTGGCAAAAGTTTCTTTTTCCCCATTTTTTGAGATGGGGTTTCTATGTGTAACAGCCTTGGGTTTTCTGTAACTGACCTCAAACTCACACCTCCCTATTCCTAAATCACGTCCATCTAGACCTTGCAATGTCATCTTATTGAAAAGGAGTTCTTTGTAGGTGTAATAAAGTAAGTCCAGGTTATAGTGGCTATATAGTCCTAATTTGGTAACGGGTACCCTTATGAAAACGGAGAGCCATGGTTCCACAGTGAAGGAACTGTGAAAATGGAGGTATAAACTAGATTGATGACCCCTAAGCCATGGATCAGCAAGCATTGCCAGCAACCACCCGAAGCCAGAAGAGGTAGAGGACTCTTCTCTGGAGCTTCTGGAGGGACCTCACGCTGCTAACGTTGCTTTTGAGTTGTGGCCTACACACCTGTGAAAGAGTATTTGATTTAAACCACCACCGGTGTGTTAACTGTCACAACAGCTCCAGGAAACAGATCTTCTGCTTTTTAGGTTAAGAACAGGTGTCCCTATCCAAGGTGGTGGGTTTTTGTTTGTTTGTTTGTTGTGACAGTCTCATGTTTTTATGATGCCCATGGATTCTCTTTGTAGCCAAGAAGAATCTTGCACTTGGAGTCCTCCTGCCACCCCACTCCCTAGTGTTGAAATGACAGGCATGTACCACCATGCCCTGCCTGGCTTATGTGGTGCTGGTGAGTAAATCAGAGCATTGTGCATGCTGGACAAGCGCCTGCCAGTTTAGCTACATCCAGCCCCAGATCATTCAGTCATTCATTTACTCACTTGTATTTGTAGTGCTGGGATATAACCCAGGGCTTTGTGTAGGGGCTAAGCGAGTGTACTCTCACTGAGCTTCATCCCTGCCCCTAGTTATACTTTAAAATCAAGACATGAATAATAAAAACGACTTGTCTAAGATGAAAATCTCATCAGAGAGCAAACACATTGGCGGCATGTCAGCCCCTTGGTAAATGCTATATAAACTTTTTAACTGCCTGGTTGTGGTCATCTGAATTAGAAATATCCCCAGGGTCTTGGACATTTGAACATTTGTTCCCCAATTGTTGGTGCTGTTTGGGGAGGCTTAGGAGGTATGGCCTTGCTAGAGGAAGTGTGTGTCACTGGGGTGGGTTTTGAGAATAAAACTTTCCTGCCTCTTTCACTTTGGTCTGCTGTGTATAGAGATGTGAACTCTTTCTGGGCATTATGGTGCGAGCCTTTGATCTCAGCACTCAGGAGGCAAAGACGGGGAATCTCTGCTGGTTCCAGGCCATTCAGATACACAGTGAGACCCTGTCTCAAAAACATAAGAATAATAGAAGATATGAGATCTCAGCGTCCTGCTCCAGTTGACATGCCTGCCTGCTGTCTTCACCCTGCCGTTGAGGACTCCAGCCCTCTGCAGCCATAAGCCAGACAAATTTTCTATATTTTGCCTTGGTCATGGAGTTTCATCACAGAAAGAGCAAAGTAATGCTCTAGTTCTAAGGTCACAATATTTTCACTTTCTCCAAGCCCTTTGCAAATCTTATATGAAGTAAATATTAAACAGAAATTATAGAAATTGAGCAGGGTCACATGCCTAGTGTCAGACCCTGTATTCAAATTTAGACAATCTAGTTTCAAGAACCTATAATTTTTTCTCATCTTAAGACAGTTCCACTGGAAAGTTCAGGCTATCTCCAAATCATCATCCTCCCATCTCAGCCTCTCCAGTGCTGGGCTGACGGGTGTGAGCTGCCATGCCAATTAGGAACATGAACTTTTAGCCACCAGACCAGGAACAGTACAGGCTCATAGTGCCCACAGACTTCCTGTGTGACTCTACTGATAGCCTGCTGAAGCCAGTCCTACGTGTAAAATATAACTCATTGCTCTTATCTCTAGATGTCCACTCCTTTATGCCAACAGTAACATGGATAATGTAATTGCTGCTGGGTTTCAAGCTCTACAAGTGCAGACTCTTGATCTAAGCAGCAGCCCCATGGAAGAGATTTGGTTTCCAGTGTATAATAAGACTAAAAAGTGTTGGCAATGGAGTTGACCACATCTGTCTGACTTGAAAAGTTTTCACTTTCTAAAGAAGTTCTCTCTCCCTCCCACTCTCTTTCCCGTGTGTGTGTGTGTGTGTGTGTGTGTGTGTGTGTGTGTGCGCGCGCGCGCACGTGCATGCATGCATGCATACATGCATATGCCTCCTGGTGCAGAGACCAGAAGGGGATGTTAGGTATACTCCATCACTCTTTACTTGTTCCCTTGAGACATGTTCTTTCCCTGAACCTGGGGCTCAGTTTTTCCAGCTTCCTGGAGGCCAGCAAGCACTACATCCAGTCACCCCACCCCCAAAGCCTTCCTAGTGTTGGAGTTACAGGCAGTTGGCTTTCTAAGTGAGTGGGAGGGATCCACACTCAGGTTCCAGGCAGCACTCTAAATCTACTGTACCTTCTCCTGTTTCTTGTTGCGGAGGGCTTGGTTTTGTTGAGACAAATCTCATTCTGTAGCCCAAGTGTACTGGTATGAGGAAGTCACGTGTGAAGTGTACAACACTAGATTAATAGATTCTGAAACATTTTGCACCTGTGTAATAATCACCCAGAACATTTTCATGTGGAAAGTTTTCTCTCATGTCCTCCCAGTCTGGAATCCACTCCCCCTCCCCATGCACCTCCTACCATGGGTGTCTTTGCTTACTTTTGAACTAACAGAATCATGTAGTGTGTATCCTTGGTGTTTTGTTGCTTTTCAAAGCCCTCACTATTAGTGATCTTATAATTCTTCCAACAGAACTGCCAAGCTCTTAGTCCTATTCTGTCAACCTTTTACTAAATAACTGTGCTGATACAAATAAACTAATTTTTACTAAAATATTAGTGTGTAAATGGTCTTTTTATCCCAAAAACGTATTTCATAGTTTATATGAACTCTAGAAAAATAGGTGACCCCTTGATTTTAGTATCTTCAGTTATTTTTGGAAGGAAAATAAATTGTTAAACATGATTTTTATTCCCTTTTTCAATTTTTGTTGCCATAAAATAATTTCTTTATGGTATTTTCATAAGTACATCAGTAATATTTTGTCTGTATTCATTCCCCTCCAATAACTTCCTCCTTATTCCTCTGTTTCTCTCTCCAAATAATCTTCTTTTCTGTGTCACTGTCATGAATTCTGTTACCCACTCTTTCTTCCACCATTGCTCTGAATAAATACTAGATATTGTATTTCTATGATATGTTGGTTAGGTTTATTCGTAGGCCACTGTGGATGGAACCTATGTAGATCAGGCTGATCTTGAACTCACAGACGTCCTCTTGCCATTCTGACTTCAGTGAGATAGAATCTCAAGATTACTTTTAATTTGCGTTAAAAGTAATGGCTAAGGATGTTAAACACTTTTTCAAGTACTGGTCATTTGTGTTGCTTCTTTTGAGAAATGTCTGTTTACTTATTGATTGGGAGATGTATTTCTGTGAGTATTTATTTTTGCAGTTCTTTATATTCCAGATGTTAACTTCCCAGTGTATAGTTGGCAAAGACATATTTTCATTCTATGGGCTCTCTTCACTCAGGTGATTGTTTCCTTAGGAGGCTTTGATATCATATAATTCTATTTATCAATTCTAAGTGTCAGTCCATGCACAATTAAATTTCTTTGTTGGAAGCCCTTGTGTATGTCTATCTTATGAAGTCAGGCTTTTCTTCTGTATGACTTCTACCAGTCTCAAGGTTTCAGATGGTATTTGATTCATTTTCAAATGATTTTCGTACAGGTTGAGAGAGATGGATCTATTTTCATTTTTCTATGTGTGAATACCCAATTTTCCCTGCACCATTTGTTGAAATGTCTGTTTTCTATGCTTCTTTTGGGTACCTTTCTCAAAAACTGGGTGGCTGTAGCAGCGTGTGTTTATTTTGGGGTCTTTTGTCTATTCCATTGCATTGCGTCTCATTCCGTGCCAGTACCATACTATCTTTGTCACTATGACTCTGTGGTAGTTTGAAATCAGATGTAGTGATACCTCCAGCATTGTTCTTTCTGCTTAGAACTACCTTGTCTATTTGGGATTTTTTGCTTCCATATGATCTTTAGGATTTTATTATGTAGTTCTGTGAATAATGCCATTGGAATTTTGATTGGAGATTGCCTAGAATCTATGGATCACTTTTAGTAAAAAAATCACCATTTGCTTTTTACAGTTTTATTTTTATGGACTGTAGCTTTTGGTGGGGGATACGTGTGCCACCATACATGTATGGAGGCCAGATGAGAACTTAGTGGAGTCATTCCTCTCCTTCCATCTTTACAAGGGCTTTAAGGTCACACTTGGTTGCCAGGTTTCTGAGTCAAGCACCTTCGCATCTCACCAGGCTAATATAGCCATTCTAGCTATTAATCCTGCTAACACATGAGTATGAGGTGTCTTTCCATCTTTTAATGTCTTCATTTATTTCTTCAGTGACTTAAAGTTTTCATTGTAAATGTTCACCTCTTTGGTGTGGTTTATTCCTGGGTGCTTTATTATTCATTTCTAGGCTGTTCAGAGTGGGATTTTTTCCTAATTTCTTTCTCAGCAAGTTCATTATTGTTATATAAAAAGCTGCTGTGTGTAAAGCTACCAACAGTTCACTTGGCCAGTTCTCCCAATGGTCAGCTGTATATACAACCAATGTCACTCATTCAGGAAATGATCATGGGGCAGCTTCTTCATTGTAATGTGTAGCTACTTTAGTAATGTCAGCTGCATTTCTACAGTAGGGAGCTTCGCAGTATCACTGTACAACCATCTGATTGTGTCTGCTGAACTACATTGAAAATGGGGGAGTTTTTAAAGGTCTGATCCAGACCCACTGAATGTGAGAGTCAATGAGGAGGCCTGGGCAACCTATGGGGGCCTGAGCAGTGGATCAGTGTTTATCCCTGGAATACAAACAGACATCTTGTGTCCATAACACAAAGAGGGATGCTCTCTCAGTCTGGACTCTTAGGGGAGTGCCTGCACCCTGCCCTGAGTGAAATGACAGACTCTGGATATCCCCTATGTGGAAGGAAATGGCGATAGGGTGGGAGGCTGGGGGGAATGGCGGAGGGAGTGTGGGAGGAGGGGAGGGAAAGGGAACTGGGATTGACATGTGAAACAAGCTATTTAGGATTAAAAATAATAAAAAAGGTTAGTAATTTTAAAAAAAGCTGCTGTGTGTATTACATGTTACTTTGAGTCTTGCTATTTTGATGAAAGTGTTTATCAGCTCTAAGAAGTTTTCTAGTGGAGACTGAAGTCTTCTATGTATTTTTTTTATATTTTGTCTTATGTATAGACATTTTGCCTGCACGTATGTCTGTGCACCATGGGCATTCCTGGGGTCCGTAGAGGCCAGAAGAGGGTGTCAATCCTCTAGAACTGGAGTTGCTGACAATTGTAAGCACCATTGGGGACTAGAAATCAAACCTGGGTCCTCTGGAAGAGCAGCAAGTGCTCTTAACTGATGAACCATCTCTCTAGTCCATTAAGGCCTTTTAAATACAGGATTATGTCATCTGAAGATAAATATAATTTAACTTCTTCCTTTCCTATTTGTATCATTTCTATTTCTATTTCTTTTTTACTATCTATAAACTATCCTTTCTTCTAAATTCTCTCAATCTTTTTATATAAAAACTCAAGTATTTTATAATGATATTTTGGATTTCTTTGGAAATTAATGGAACACACACACATCCTTTTTAGGGGAGAGGGTTTGAGACAGGGTTTCTTTGTGTAGTCCTAGCTGCTCAGGAATTCCCTCTGTAGATCAGGATAGCATTGAACTCACAGATCCAACTGCCTCTATCCCCCCACACCACCCCCTAGCCAAACATCTCCCTTTTTATGTGTAGCCTCATTTCATGCCACTAGTGACATACTTGTAACTAGCTACATTTCCCTGCCTGTCCTACCTTTTGATAATACCATCGTACCTTGCATCCATTAGGAGATTAATCCATTCCTTAGGTCAGAGACCTCATGATCCAATTGTCTCTTGAAATATCCTCACAAACACATTCATAGATGTGCTTTCTAACCTCAGGAGTTACTTAATCCAACTAAACTTGTGACAGAACTCTCACAAGTGTTAATCCCATTCATAAGGGCAGACCCCTCGGGACTTATTCATCTCTATACTTCTCTGTTAAAGCTGTGGCAATAAGAATTTTCATCATGAATTTGGAGTATACACAATATTCAAACATAAGCAGTATTTATATACTATAAATATTGTATATATAATGCAATTAAAATACTGCAGAGGAAATCTGAAATTTTAAATGATCAGCATGATAGAGAAAAAAATGAGCATTGATATTTACTGTCTCAAAGACCTGTTAGCCAATAAGCTTCACTCAAATTACTCCAAGCTTTATGAATCAACTTAATATAGAAATGAAAACTTTGCATGGCTAGTGTCAAGATCAAATATCAAACAAGGTTATTTATGTGTTTTATATAAAGGTTCATGTAGTTGAGACCAGAAAAAGGTGTTGGGTCTCCTGTAACTGCAGTCACAGATGGTTGTGAGCACCATGTGGGTGCTGGGAATCAAACATGGGTCCTCTGAGAAAACAGCAAGTACTCTAAACAGCTGAACCGTTTCTTACTAACCTATAACCTGGTGGAAGGGGGTTCAAGGCAGGTACTAATAAAATGCTTAACTCTACTTTAAAGTGTCACCTACTGGTAAATTAAGTCAAATACTTAACAAATGAAATAAAAATTATGTTGAGAGAGATTAGAATATTTAAATTGTTGAGGACTAATTGTTGAGTTTATAGTTCTTGTCTTGAAAAAACATCAGTTTAAACAACTATCCGAATTTCAAACTACCTTCACAAAGGCAAAATTAAAATCTAGGTCTGAGAGTTCAAGAATGAATACAGCACAGAAGGAAGAAGAAATGTATCGAAAGGATAAGAAGGACACTCATGGACTATGATTTGGATGTCCCTACAAAAGTTGAGTGTTGGAATTTAATTGACTAGTGTAATAGTAGTAAGAGGTAGAATCTGAAATAAGAAAGAACAACAACTTAGTTAGCAAAATGCTTTTCTTACAAGAAGGAAGACCCAAATTTGAGCCCCAGAACCCATGTGAAAATACCAAGTGTGGTGGTGAACAGTTGTAATTCCAACACTGGGGAGGCAGACATAGCTAGATACCTGGAAATCACTGGCCAGCCAGCCAAAACTGCTTGGTGAGTTCCAAGTCGGTGAGAGTCTCTGCCTCAAGCAAAAGGTGGGTGGAACCTGAGAATGGCATTTAAGGTTGCTCTTTTCACATGCATGCATACACATATGCATGCGCACCCACAGATAGGTGTATACACAAGAACATATATAGACACACAAGGGCATTTACAAAGTGATTAGGTCACAAGAGCTCTTTATGAATGATAGTAAGCCTCTTAGAGGTCTCATGTAATGCTCGTCTTGTTTGCCCTTCTGCTTTCTTCCATGTGATGAACACCTTTTCTTGTTTCCAGTGAGTTCAGTAATAGCATGCTGCCTTGGAAGCAAAGAACAACACTAAACGTTACCAGACAACTGAGCTTGATTCTGCCTTGACCGTGGGTTTGCCAACCACTAGAAGTGTGAGAAAATAAATGTTTGTTCTTTATAAAATACTCAGTCTCAGACATTTTGTTATCCTTTCCAAGTTTCAGGCCTGCCCTAATGCAGCCAACTTAGAATTCAGCAACCTAGACTACATACTTGCCCCAGTAGACCTCGTACTGAGCCAATTAACACACATCTAGGCTTCAGGTTAGACCCCATATCCCCAAGACCAACACCTTTCTCTGATGATTCAGACAGCCCTGCTTTCATGCAATTAGGTCAATATTCATCCAATGAACCTAAATGTGCTGGCTAGTTTTATGTCAACTTGACACAAGAAAGAAGGAACCCCAGTTGAGAAAAGTATCTCCTTAAGATCCAGCTGTAGGCAAGCTTGTAGGGCATTTTCTTAAGTACTGATGGGGGTGGGCCCAGCCCTCTGTGAGTGGTGCTATCCCTGGGCTGGTGGTCCTGGGTTCTATAAACAAACAGGCTGAGCAAGTCAGTTAGCAGCACCATTATATGATCTCCACATCAGCTTCTCTCTCCAGGTTTGAGTTCCTGCCCTTACTGTTTTTGATGATGATGATGGTTACATGGAACTGTGAGGAAAATAAACCCTTTCCTCCCTAGGTTGCTTTTGGCCATGGTGTTTCATCACAGCAATAGTAACCTGAACTAACACACTAAACAATAGTCCTAACATGGTGCTGGATTTGTCTTAAGAGACAGAGGCTTCAAACTGGTCCCTACAGATAGAATCCCAAGGCATCCTCATGCAGTCTCAATTACCAGACCCATGCCAGATCCATTCAAGTACGCCTAGTCTCTTGGGGCAATCTTCCAGAGGACTCTAAAACCATAAGCAGATTTTTCAAGATAACCTCGGAATCTCTGGCCAGTCTAATTGGTAAAAGATTTGCCCTCCCAGAGTCGGTCTGTTAAATGAGATAGGTACCAACATAAGGTTACAAAGATCACTAATAATCATGGAACCATGAATCAAGGAAATCATCAATAACAAACCATGCAAAAATGGACACTGATAAACTTACTGATAAAACATCCAAACCAACCATCTTTGAGATCAACAAGAGAACATAGAAAACTAAAAAGTGCCAGATTGTGGTGGCAAATGCCTTTTAATCCCAGCACTTAGGAGGCAGAGGCAGGAGGATGTCTGTGAGTTCAAGGTCAGCCTGGTCTACAAAGCTACACACAGAAACCCTGTCTCAAAAAAAAACAATAGATAGATAGACAGATAAATAAATAAAACTAAACAGTATCAGAAAAACAGTATATAAGCAAAATGAGCTCAATATGATAGAAACTATATATTTTTTCTATCGCTGAAGGACACATGAAAAAAATCCACAAATAGCTTCAATAGCACACTTGATAAGCAACACAAAGGATCATTGAGGTTGAAGGCCAGTCATATGAAATTATTCAAAGGAAAATCAAAATTCAAAGAGTGAAGAATGCCAATAGCAAGTGACAAAAAATTCCCAAGTCTGTAGAAGAAAACCAACACTCATCAATGAAGGAAGCCCAAAAATCTCTAAGTCAAATGCAGAAACATCCCCAACAAAATGTCTTAGAGTCAAAGTCTAAGAAGTCAAATAGATTTTATAACAATAAAAAGGCTTGTTATGTACAGTGGAACCCACAAAGATGACCCGTGGATGACCCAGGAAAAATGTAGGCTCGATGATGTATTCCAAGTACTGAAATAGAAAATAAAAATCTGCCAGTTAAGGATACAGTGCCTGGCAAAGCTGTCTTTCAGAAATAAAGAGATAAAGACTCTCAGAAAAACAAAAGCTCAAAAGCCATGGAAGTTCCCACACTGCTAGAGCTGCCTCACATGAACCATAAAGGAAGTTCTTCAAGTTGAAACAAAAGGACAAAAATAACATGGAAACATTTGGAAGTATGAAACTTACTGTAAAATAAGAATATATACAATGCAGATGTTGGAGACACAGGTCAGTAGTAGAGTGCTTGCCTATCATTCATAAGGCACCAGTTTTGATCTTCATTTCTAAATAAGATTCATGACACTGAGACTATTATTGTGGTGTATAAATTATTTTTAACTTCAGTAAAAAACTTAAAACGGAGCGTTCATTCATGACTGTAGTTCCAGTTACACAGAAGGCTGAGGCAGAGGGCCAGTTAAACTGACAAGTTCAAGACCATCTTGGACATCATAGACTTTGTCTAAAAAAGAAGCAAAATATAATTTTTTAAATTTTAGAAGTCAAAATAACTATTATCAGTGCACATCTATTATCTCAGTGCTTGAGGAGTTGAGGGAGAGGGACCATAAATGCAAGGCTAGTCTATGCTACATAGTGACAGCTTGCTTCAAAAAGAAACAAGAAACCAAAATTATAATTTATTGATAGATACAAAATATACATATAAGATATAAACTATGATACAAATAATGCAAAATGATAGGGAAATTATAGTGTTCTGTTTGGCTTCTTTTTCTTCTCTGTATTACAGGTTGGACCTAGGGCCTTGAACATGCTATGCTGCTGCTCTAGCACTGAGCTATACCCCCAGCCCTTCTTTTATTTTTTTACTTTTGAGACAGGACTCGCTAAGTTTCTCTAGTTAACCTTCAATATACTCTAAAGGCCACGTAGGCCTTTAATTTATGATTCTCTAGCCTCAGTCCAATAGCTGGGGTTACAGACTTGAGAACCAGGCCCAACGAGTGTTCTATACAGAAAATGACCTAGAAATGTATAGGAGTTACACTTTGGGATTTGCATAAAAGCTTATTGACCATGTAGCAAGCCAAAATAAAACAACAAATAAAGAGTAACAGAAAGATAAGCATAAACTTATAAGCTTAGACATCAGGCAGAAATGACTGGGGAAACCCTGGTAAGTCAGTGAGCTGGGACTCCTGTTTGACAGTCTCAATCTAAATAGAGTATTTCCCCCTGGGGTGAGGCTTTCAAGGATAAGAACAAATAGCAAGCAGCAGAGAGATAGTAAAACCATGGAATGAGGTTCTTATACCATCCAGCAGAAACTGGGCTTCCCCTGCGGAAACAGTCCAGCTGGACTTTCTAAATGGGAGTTCCAAACAGAACTTTCTTTCCATAGAGGAGCTTCTGGGTTTCTATTCCCACCACAGGTATTTTCATATCATGGGATCAACAATAGTAACCTCTTGGAAATGATTTACAGTCTAGTTATTCCCAAGGGCACAATGCTTTAAATACATTAGCTGTTTGCTGTTCTCCTTCCTCTCTGGTGAGTAGTCCAGCCTGCCACAGGGAGGGAGTCTTGGAAGGCACTTGAGATAAACATACTTGAGTCTTGAATCTGAGACAAGGGGACCTGCCACTTGGACTCAGAATGGGTTCTCAGTAAGTGCAAACAGCACATGATAATTTAACAATATAACGTCTGTTATCTCTACAGAGGTTTGGATTGCATTCTTTTGGTGTGTGGCGGGGAGAAGAGACAGAGAGAGAGGCAGAGACAGAGACACGAGGGCTCATTATGTAACCCTAGCTGATCTGGAACTAGCTACACAGACCATATTAGCTTCAAATTCTCATGAGACAAGCTCCACTTGCCTCTGCCTTCTTGAGTACTGAAATTAAAAGGATGTGCCACCACACCGAAGGTTTGTTTAGTTTCAATTATTTTGTGTATATGTGTATATGCCTATGAGTGCAAGTAACCATGGAGTTCAGAAAAATGTTCACATACCCCGGAGCTAGAGTTACTGACAGTTGTGAGCCACCTGATGTAGGTGCTGGGACCCGAACTTGGGTTCTCTGCAAGAACAATCTGCACTCTTAGTCACTGAATCATTTCTCTAGCACTCCAAGTTTTAAAGTATTGGTCAAAATTAAGTATTATAATTTTAAAGTAGAATATAAAGACTGTAATATGGTTAGGTAAGCCTCATGGTATCTCCAACAGGGTGGAGGTGGAAATACCTTTGTTGTATGCACCAAGTATAAAGGAATCAAAGTACATTACTACAAAACTCATTAAACTACAAAGAAAGTTAATAAGGCAGGAAAGAAGGAAATATAAAACAGAATACAGCAAAAAAATGAAACACTAAATCCCTCCTAACAATTATTACTTTAAATGTAAACGTAATTCAAAAAGGCAGGAGCTAAATACATTTTTAAAAGAAAACCACAGAATTCAATTACATGCTGCCAATGTAAGACCATAGCTTTGGGGGAACATGTGGGCTGGCATGAAGACAGAAAAAAGGATTTCATGTAAATAGTAACCAGGAGAGCAGGAGTAACTGAACACACAGCAAAATACAGTTTAGGTAAAAAATTCTCACAAGAAACAAACATTATATTAGTGTTATAATAAAGGGGTCATCAGGAGGATGCCATAATTGTAACCAGATAGGACTCAACAGTGAAGTAGCTAAATCAATATAGAAACATTAACAGAATTCAATAGACATTCGAAATCAATAAAATAATACTAAGGGGCCTTGGTATCTCACATTAAAAACTGATAGATCACAAAAACGAAATGACATGCAAACATTGAACTTAAAAAATATATAAACCAAACAGAGCTAACATATGTAAAGAAAATTTTCATTCAGTGACAACAAGAATACATATTTTGTTCAAGTGCACATGGAACATTCTCCAGAATGGAGCATACGTGAGGTCACAAAACAAAACGCAATTTAAAATCATTGCATCAATGCTGAGTATCTTCCAGGCACAGTCCTCCGAACTGTTACAAAATGATTCCGTGTTCTGAAAGGCTATGAAATCAACACTGGGGAAATTGCAAAAGTTCACAAATGTGTGGGAATTAACCTAAAAATCATAGACAAATGGAAATAAAAATACAATCACATAGTGGATACAGCAACAGTAGTTCTAAGAAGAAACAACAAGGAAAAACATGACAAAGCGTAGTGGTGGCGCACACCTTTAATCCCAGCACTTTCGAGGCAAAGGCAGGAGGATCTCAGGGAGTTTGAGGCCAACCAAGTCTAGAAAGTGAGTTCCAGGACAGCCAGGACCATTACACAGAGAAACCCTGTCTTCAAACAAATAAACAACAACAACAAAAATGCCTACATTAGAACAAAATAGCATCTCAAAGAAAAAATAACCTGTACACCTCAAGGAACTAGAGACAGGATGAATGAACCAAGCCCAAAATGGGCAGAAACAGGAAAATAATAAAATCTGAGTGAAATAGAAAAAAAATAGAAAAGATCAATAGAAGTAAGAGTTCGTTTTCAAAAATAAAAACAAAATGAACAAATTTAGCTAAACTAAGGGGAAAAGACTAAAAAATGTGAAAACTGACATTATAAATGATACCACAGAAATTCAAAGGAGAATAAGAGATTATTATAATTATTTGCCAGATGTTGGACAATCTAGAAGAAATAAATTCCAATAGACATGAAATTTACCAAGATTAAATTAGGAATTAATAGAAAATCTGAACAGACCAATAGTCTCAATAACAACTCTACCCACTTCACCCCCCAAAAAGGAAAATTTAAGATCTGATGATTCCCCAGGTGATTTTTACCCAATATTTAATGAAGAATTCATGCTAATTGTTTTTAACTATTCCAAAATATTAGACTACATAAAAGCTAGTTTTATAAGGTCATTAATACCCAATGGCTAAGAGTATACTGTTGGATAGGAAGATACGTATGATGAACATAGCTTTGGGGTCTTAAAACATATTTAGCAATGCAAACATTAATTCAAGTGTTCATTAAAAAGATCAAACTCCATGGTCCAGCAGGATTTGTCTATGGAATGCTGCACCATATTTTTCTAGTAATTACATTCAAGTATTTAATGCATTTTGACTTGATTTTTTTTATGAGGTGGTTCAAGGGGTCATTTTCATCCTCTGCATAGGGATGTAATTTTTTAAACCTCCATTCCTCAATTTATTTCAACTATAAAATCAATAAATGGGATACAACATATGCTCATCTCAGCAGATGCAGAACAAACATTTGACAAAATCCACCACTCTCATGATAAAATCTTTTGACATAATAAGGTAGAAGGACTACACCTCAGCATTACCAGGGCCATTTGTCACAAGTCCACGGGTAGCTATGTACTCAGAGGAGGGAAGATGAACATTTATCCTCAGCAATAAGAGAAATGTCAGTTTTTCTAACTTGTAACCAGCATAGTACTGAAAGTCAGAGTAGACCAGCTAGAAAAATAAATACAACCCAAACTGGAAGAATGAAGTAAAACCAACTTTGATTATAGATGACATGGCCTTATTTATTGAAATGCATAAAGATTCTTGTATTAGTTAATTTTCTCATCATTGTAATAAAATACCCAAAGAACAAGGTGTTAGTATTTAGGCATCTGTACTAGCCTGCAGGTTGAAGTTCTGACAGGATATGCCCTAAGCTGCTGTCACTAAGAGCACCATTCACTATGTTCCCTTTTAAAAGATCCCTGACCACCCCCCATCTCTCTCTCTCTTTTTCCTCTGTCTGTTCCTTCCTGCCTCCCCCGCCCCATGCCCCACTTGAATACTGTCACATGGCATCTTTCTCTCTAGAGCTGCTTTTTTAAAATGACAGCACAAGATAAGGTAGGGAAGATTTATTCTGGCTTATGGTTTCAGGGATTTCAGCCCATCATGGAATGGATAGTGTGGCTGCAGGAGCAGCTTAGTCTGGTGAACAGGAGTTAGTGATAGCAGTTGCTCACATAGTGTAGGCAGAAACTAGCTAAATTGGAACAGGGCTAGGCTGTAACTTCAAAGGTGGATCCCTATTTCCTACTTTAGCCCTTCAGACTAAAGATTTTCCAAGACTCTATATCTCTCTTACTAAATAACACCAACAAGGACACAAAACATAAACCTGTGGGGGACATTCCACACCCATGACAACCCTCAAACAGACTATCAGAGCCAATAAACTCAATAGAACACACAATACAAAGGTGATTGAGGAAGTCCTTCTGTGTTTTTTTTTATGTGTGGCATTTTATTTTTTTTCTTTTTAAAATATTTTTTATTATTTTAATTTTAAATAGCTTGTTTTACATGTCAATCCCAGTTCCCTCTCCCTCCCCTCCTCCCACGCCCCCCCCCACCATCTGCCCCAGCCTCCTACCCTATTGCCATTTCCATCCACATAGGGGATATCTAGAGTCTGTCATTTCACTCAGGGTAGGGTCCAGGCACTCCCCTAAGAGTCCAGGCTGAGAGAGCATCCCTCTTTGTGTTATGGACGCACAATGTCTGTTTGTATTCCAGGGATAAACACTGATCCACTGCTCAGGGCCCCATAGGTTGCCCAGGCCTCCTCACTGACTCTCATACTCAGGGGGTCAGGATCAGTCCCATGCTGGCCTCCCAGCTGTCGGTCTGGGGTCCAAGAGCTCTCCCCTGTTCAGATCAGCTGTCTCTGCTGGTTTTGCCAGCCCATTCTTTGCCAGTTTGCTCATCGCTCCTCTCTCTCTGTCACTGGGTTCCTTGGGTTCAGTTCAGTGTTTAACTGTGGGTGTTTGCCTCTGCTTTCATCAGTCACTGGATGAAGGCTCCAGGATGGTTATAGACATCAAGTTCACTATCAGGAATGGTCATTTGAGGTGGTCTCTCCACTATTGCTTAGCTTGCCAATTGGTGTCATTCCTTTAGATCACTAGAGGTCTCATTGGTGCCAGATCTGTCTTCTAACCTATGATTCCCTGTTCCTCCTATTCTACCCCCCACTCAACCTTCCTGTTCCCCCATGACCTACTCTCTCTTCCTCTTCTCCCCTTCTCTTCTTCCTAGCTCCCACTCCCCCCCGACCCCTTGCCATGTTCCCCATCTGTTCAGAGGATCTTGCCTCATTCCTCTTTTCTTGGGTACCATGCATATCTCTTAGGTTCTTTCCTGTTTCCCAGACTCTCTGTCAGTGGAAGTGCAGACTGGCACTATCCTGATCCATGTCTAAAATCCATATATGAGTGAGTACATACCATGTTTGTCGCTTTGTGACTGGGTTACCTCATTCAGGATGGTTTCTTCCAGTGCTATCCATTTACCTGCGTTCTGTGTATATGTTGTCTTATTTGGTTGATTAAATAAAGCACTGTTGGCCAATAGAGAAGCAAGATAGGTGGGACTAGGAGTCAAGGAGGATTCTGGGAAACAGAAGCATAGTCAGTCATGATGTAGGACACCAGAGGAGTAAGAGGTCTGGACCCTTTCTCTGGTAAGAGAAGACCATGTGGAAATACTCAAATTAGCAGTTATGGGTTAATAATTAATTCAGAGCTAGCCAATAAGAAACCAAGAGAACGGCCAACAGCTTCATAATTAATATAGTGTTTTATGTGTCATTTGGGGGCTGAGGGTGCTGAGGGACCCAGGCACCTAGCGGGAAGACTACATGTTACACAAAGGTGAGTTGTATTTCTGCATAGTAACAGATAAAATGATTTAAGGAAACAATCTCATTTATAATAGCCTAAAAAATAAAAGGCACCAGTACAAATCTAACCAGGAGGGAAAAGATTGGCATGCTAAAAACATTAATGAAAGAAACTGAAGAAGACACAAATAACTGAAAAGATATTCCATGTTCAAAGATTGAAAGAATTGATAGTGTTAAATTGCCCATAATAAAGCACACATTCAGTACAATCACTGTTCAAGTTACAATGTTGTTTTTTTGCAGAAACAAACACAAATTCTAAAGTTTATAAGGAACCACTAATGACATCAGACAACCAAAGCAATCTTGAACAAAAACAAAACTGGAAGTATCATATTAACTGGTCTCACAATACAAAACTGTAACCATTTAAAAAAAATCACAGTTCAAGTACATATACACAGAGCAACAGAATAGAAGAGAAATTCCAGAGATAAATCGTATACTTATAGCCAATTTCCTTTGACAAAGTTACCAAGAATCACATAGTGGAAAAATGAATTCTCTTGGGGTATACAGAACTTCACATCTGTGTGTGGATAAATAAAACTGGACCTTTCAATCATACGAATGTGAAATTAACTCAAAATGGACTAAAGATTCACTTGCATGCCCTGATACTATAGATTTACAAGGAAAAAGGGTAAGAACTTTTTACAATATTGACCTAAGCAGTGTTTTCTTTTTTAATGTGATCATAAGACTACTGGCAATAAAAACAGGAAAGGAGGAAAAAAAAAAACAACCAAAGAACCACATTGGAAAGTTTGTGTACAAAAAAGGAAATAAAAGGACAATTTATCAAATAGAGAGAATATTTGCAAACTATGCATCTGATAAAAGGTTAACATCCAGTATACATCAGAATCTCAAACACTTCAATAACAACAGCAATAACAACAATAATAATAACTTTAAAATGAGGGCTGGTCAGATCAAAGGCACCTGTCACACAAGCTCAGTGACCTAAGTTCTATATAAAGAACCTACATAAATGTGAAAGGAGAAAACCACAAAGTTGTCCTCTGACCTTCACACATGTTTCATAATGTGTATGCTCACATATATGCATCACACACACACACACATACACACACACAATTTTTTTTAGATGAGCAAGGCTGCGAAGATGACTCAGATCATGTGCTTTCAATGCAAGCTTTAGGACATAGGTTAAGACCCCAAAACCCATGTATTAAAAGTCGAACTAACTGATCAGCTACTTAATGGGTTCCAGTCTATTGAGAGATCATCAGTTATTTTGTTTGTTTGTTATTGTGTGTCCCCAAAATACACACACACACACACACACACACACACACACACACACACACACACACACAAATGAAACAGACATTTCTCTCCAAAGGAGACCTACAAATGGGCAGTAGGTATATGAAGAAATAACCTAGCTAAATAACACTAATCGTTAGGGAAATGCAAATTAAAGCTAACTCCTCACACATATTAAAATTACTGTTTTCAACAAGAAGAAAGAAAATTTTTGGCCAGAAAATAAGAAAAGTACAAACTTTGGTGCATAGCTGTTGAAGGATTCAGACTGGGATAGCCATTATGGAACATCTCATAGAGGTTCTCTGAGAAAACTTAAAATAGAATTGCCATACTGTGCTGGCTAGTTTATGCCAATTTGACACAAGCTAGAGTTATCTGACAGGAGGGAGCCTCTTTTGAAAAATGCCTTCATAAGGTCCAGCTATAAGGCATTTTTTAAATTAGTGATTGATGGAGGAGGGCCCAGCCTATTGTGGGTGGTGCCATCCCTGGGCTGGGGGTCCTGGGTTCTGTAAGTAGCACCCCTTTATGTCCTCTATATCAGTTCCTGAATCCAGGTTCCTACCCTGTTTGGGTTCCTGTCCTG
Organism: Mesocricetus auratus; assembly: GCF_017639785.1. Classification (NCBI taxonomy): domain Eukaryota; kingdom Metazoa; phylum Chordata; class Mammalia; order Rodentia; family Cricetidae; genus Mesocricetus; species Mesocricetus auratus. Next base: position 53,897,728 of record NW_024429195.1, on the reverse strand, counting down.
ACTTCGTTCAGTGATGAACAGTGATGTGGAAGTGTAAGCCAAGTAAACCCTTTCCTCCCCAACTTGCTTTTGTCACAGCAATACAAACCCTAAGACATATACTATTTAGCAATTTTAATTCTGGGTATGTGTGCTGGCTAGTTTTTTTGTCAGCCTGATATCAGCTAGGGTCATCTGGGAAGAATGAACCTCAACGGAGAAAATGCTTCCATTACATTGGCCTGTAGGCAAGTCTGTGGGACATTTTCCTAATTAATGATTAATGTTGGAGGGCCCAACACACTGTAGGGAGTGTCACATTGGGACAGGTAGTCCTGAGTTGTATAAAAATGCAGGCTGAGCAAGCCATGGGGAGCAGCTAACAAGCAGCATTCCTCCATGCCCTCCACTTGAACTCTTGCCTCCAGGTTTCTGACTGCTTGAGTTCCTTCCTTGGCTTTCCTCAGTGAGGGACTGTGATCAAGACCAGCGAGCCAAATTAAACTCTCATCCCCAAATTGCTTTTGGTCATGGTCTTCATCATGGCGACAGGAAAAGCAAATGGTGACAGAAATTGATACTAGAGAGTGGGCTGTTGCTTTGACAGACCTAACCAGGTATTGGGGGAGAGGATGTGGAAGTGTTTGGAACTGTGGGCTGGAAACACCACCAGTCCTCCGAGGGTAGCTGTCACGCAAGATTTTGGAAACTAAGAAAGCTTAGAGCACAGGAGACAATGGATGCCTACCCTGTAAAGTTTCAGAATGAGGTTTGAAAGTCCCTCAGAGACTACTGGGGCTGTTCATGTGCAATCTTTTACCAAGAATCTGTGGTTTCTGGCTAGTCGGGGCTGAAGAATCTCCTGTGATTAACAAGACCAACACCAAAGCAGTGACCCTTCTGCTATATTGAGACAACAGCATTGGTTACTTAGGGCTAAGAAATCAACTGTGATCAAAAAGAAATCAGCAACATCAAGGTTAAATCTTCTGGGAAGTATTTCTTCAGGGCCAGCATACAGAAGTCCAGTGGAGTCCAAAGTACACCTCAAGCTGACAGCTGAACTTGTAAATGTGTGAGACTCTCCCACAGGTTACTTTGTGATGATCACCAAAGAAAGCAGCAGATATGGAGTAGAGCCAGCCCACGCCTACAAGACAAACTACATGTGCTGTTGTGGATGGCAAAGGCAGAGAAATAGAGCTGGCCAAGGCCTTATGGAGCCCAGAAGATTGAGTCCCAGACTTTGGACACTGAGCTATTTGTACTGTCAGATTTTTTTTCTTTGATCTAATTATAAGTGTGCCCTAGTTCTTTCCTCTTGGATTAAGAGATTATGTAACTTATTTTTATTTTATAGGAGGTCACAGTTAAAAGACTTAGTGTATTTTAAAGAGAATAAACTTTTAAAGTGTTTGAATTTTTAAGACCTTGGGACTTTAGGGGGCAGAGTGATGGACCAATGATTAAGGCACTGGCTACTCTTCCAAAAGATCTGGGTTCAATTCCCAGCACCCACATGGCAGCTCACAACTTTCTGTAACCCCAGTTCCAAGGGATCCTATACCTTCACACAGACACATACAGTCAAAACACCAATGCACATAAAAATAAATGAATCACTTTTAACAAAAAGACTATGGGGCTGTTTTATATTACGGCATTAACAATAGGAAAGTTTATAGTTTCAAGTATTATATATTTGTGAGCCAAATTGCTAAAGGTCCTGTTATATTGGTTAGTTTTTTGTTGTTGTTGTTGTTGTTTTCAACCTGACTTAAGATAGGGTCATCTGGGAAGAATACACCTCAATTGAGAAAATGCCTCCATTACATTGAACTGTAGGTAATTCTGTGGAACATTGTCTGGGTGGTTCCGTACCTGAGTGAGTAAAAAGTTGTAAAAAAGGCAATCTGAGAGAGTCACAAGGGGCAAGTCAGCAAGCAGCATTCTTTCATGCCCTCTGTTTTAGTTCCTGCCCCCAGGTTTTTCCCTGCTTACTTCTTTCCTTGGCTTCCCTCAGTGATGGACCACAATTGGGATGTGTAAGCCAAATTAAGCCCATTCTTTCCAAGTTGCTTTTGGCCATGGTCTTTATCAAACCAGTAGAAAGTATTTAGAGTAGTATGCATCCACAATAAATGGAATCCATGTGTCAAGGGATCTTTCACTCCTAAGTTCATTGCAGCATTATCTATATTAAACCAATATATGAAATCAATAGATACGTTTGTCGGTGGATGTGTGGTGAAGATGTGTCATATATATTGGTTGTATTAATCCTGTAAAAAATCATTTTATTTAAATCATTTAAATCTCTTCTGTCCCTCTTCCTGTGCTTTATTTTATCTAGGAAAGTGACACTCATTGACACATATGCACAGGTTACTTGACCAGAGCCAGGTTGCTTTTAAGCTGGTTTGTGGTGGTAGCCTCTGTTCCCTAGGGGAAGTACAAAAGGAAGTCTTAAAGGCACATGGAAATATGTGAGAATTCACAGACGTGAAATAAATTAAATCTTACTCCTGTGTCATACAGATAAATCTCAAGTCTTGACAATTTGACAGACTTAACAAGAATGTAAGTAGTTAATAGAAGAGTTAGAATTAGAACTAGATCGCTCCATGGGGAAATAGTAAGTTTGTTCAAGTCCAGCTACTATTTAGTACTATGTATTCTCTCAATATGAAGAAAAAAGCAAACAACCAAATAAGCTTGATCCTGTCAAGATTGGCATCAAACAACAGGAAATATAGAGAGAATGAAATTGTGGGTTATATTGCTGTCTTAGTTAGGGTTTTTATTGCTGCAATGAAACATCAGAACCCCAAAACTCAAGTTGGGGAGGAAAGGGTTTATTTGGCTTACACTTCCAGATCACTGAAGGAAGTCAGAATAGAAACTCAAGCCAGGCAGGAACCTGGAGACAGGGAACTGGTGAAGAAGCCATTGAGGGGTGCTGCTTACTGGCTTGTTCCTCATAGCTTACTTAGCCTGCTTTTTTATAGAACTCAGGACCACCAGCCCAGGGATGGCACCAGCCCAGGGATGGCACCACCCACTGTGGGCTGGGCCCTCCTCCATTGATCACTGATTGAGAAAATGCCTCAGAGCTGGATCTCATGGAGACATTTTCTCAGCTGAGTCTCCTTCCTCTCTGATGACTCTGGCTTGTGTCAGGGTGATACACAAAACCAGCCAGTACAGTTGTCTTTCATAAAGTATGGGTTATATCATCTGGAGTAGCTGCAGAGGCTAGGAAAATCAGAAAGAACTGGGGGTGACAGGCAGAAGGAGCTTTAGGGAGGGGACTAGCAGGACACCAGTGCTATGGAGGGGAAAATGGGAAAGGGGGGGCAAGACAGGGAAGAGAGGGAGGGAGGCTATGTAACACTACAGATGTGAGGGAATCGTGTTACTTTGTTTATATAAATAACATTATGTACATATTTTTATTTAATGAAGTTATGCCATGGGGGGGTAATAATTCTCCCTGCAAAAGCCATATTTAACTAAAAAACCTCTGGTATCAGAATGAGAAATTTCCTTTCAAGACATTGATAAGAGCCAGGTGGTGGTGGCTCACACCTTTAATCCCAGCACTGGGAAGACAGAGGCAGGTGGATCTGAGTTGGAGACAAGCCTGGTCTTCATAGTGAGTTCCAGGACAGTCAGGGGTACACAGAGAAACCCTGTCTCAAACCCACCCCCACAGAAAGACATTGATCAGGGAAGTTCAAAAGAACTCCCCCAAAACAATATATATTAATGCTCTTGCTTGTTTCCCAGAATTTGAAGGTAAGTCCCCATTGCTGGAGACACCACACACTTCAGACACAGGACTTGGAGGAACTGACCTGGAAACTTCCTGCTGAGGATTGACTCTCAGTACCAAGGCCAATGTGAAAGCTGTCTAGGGCGAAAATCAACCAATAACCCTACCCAGCTGTGATATGTATGAAACAGTGACAAGGAGGACAAAATATCCCCAAATGTGCTATAGTAGCATATCTGGAGAGAAACCAACAGCTGCCTAGCCTAGTTGAAATAGGCTCAATAGGAGGAAAATCGTTACTGGTGCTAGAAACTTTGCTAACTACCCATGACATCACTTTCCTAAAACAGTATAATTGGTTTTGTTTTTTTTTGTTTGGTGGTTTTTTTTTTCTTTTGGTTTTTCAAGACAGGGTTTCTCTGTATTGCTTTGGAAGTTGTCCTGGAACTCATTCTGTAGACCAGGCTGGCCTTGAACTCACAGAGATTTACCTGCCTCTGCCTCCGGAGTGCTGGGATTAAAGGTGTGTGTCACCAAGGCCTGACAAAACAGTATAATTTCTAACTGTGTTCTAAGTACTTATTCTTTTGCCCACAAAAAAGGGTAGCTCTCAGCCTTCCATCAAAGAAGTCTCTTTTCGAGATGGAGACTATTATGGAAACCTGCAACTGGCCAAAGTGCAGAGAAGATTGAGTGTACAGTGCTCAGCCCCAAATGATACATCTACACTGTGATCCCTACACCTAACACTCTGGGAACACAGTGCTCAGCCCCAAATGATACATCTACAGCATGGTCTCCACACCTAGCACTCTGGAAACACAGTCGGAAGAGGGGGCAGGAAGATTTTAAGTGACAGAGGATTACCAGAATACGTACTGAGAGACAGTCTTCTGTGTAGCAAAGGGAAGCTGAATGCATGAAATCGTGGTAATGTGGTACCATAAACAAGAATTCAACAGTGATAATAGCACTTAACATGCCAGTGTGAATGGGGGGAATTCTCACCAGGCCCTGCCCTGTATAAGAACTACCAGCAATTAATGACTGTTGAGAAAGGGAGAATCAAATTTCTCAGAGGGATGTACCTCCCAATTGTTTATCTAGTACCAAGTGGTCAGCCCCAAAATATACATATGAGCAACAGTAAATAAGCAGGTTGTATTTATTTATGCATTTATATATGTATTCATATAACAATAATTGAAGAAAAATGGGTTACATCAGCTGTACCAAATAATTTTTCTTTCTAAAATTGTTAAAAAAGTGAAAGGATATGTATGTGTTTGGATCCTGAAATTATTGTTTGTAAGATGATAAATAGATTTAAAATTTGAACTCATCTGATTAGTACAATATTTTTAGCTACAGACAAAGAATATGTCTGTTTGTCTAAAGATACCTAGGTTATGACCATAGGAGTTAGAATAATGTCATGTTTCCTTTATTAGATGTTTTATTCATTATGTAGATGCATAGAAGATGATATAAGAAAATGAAGTCGCGGGGCGGTGGTGGCACACGCCTTTAATGCCAGCACTCGGGAGGCAGAGGCAGGCGGATCTCTGTGAGTTCGAGGCCAGGCTGGACCGATAGCCTCCAAAACAATACAGAGAAACCCTGTCTCGTAAAAACAAAAAAAAAGAAAGAAAGAAAGAAAGAAAATGAAGTCAACTGCTGACCTAAATTGTGATGCATTGCCAATGTGACTAGAAACAGAAGTAAAAGTACAGAAATGTAGACATTCACCCCAGCAAGGTGCAACATGAGTTCACTCAAAAGCAACAGGGTAGCTTGAAATGGAAATGGGTTTCAAAAATCCTAGAAATGGTAATATTACATCAAAAGAAAAGAAGGGAGTTGTAATATTTTTAAAATCATCATTCTGAATGGGATAAAAATCTCCCAAATAAAAAGTTACAAGTATGTACTTACACATTTACATAAATCTGCCACCTCTGTTGTTATGTTGAAGATATAAATATCTGAGGTGCTAGTTTAGAGACCTGTCCATGCTGTGGCCACCACCCACAGCCAGCCAGACAACTGAGATGCCCTTTGCACTCCTGTAAGCACTCTTGGTATACCAAGTCCCCAGAGCCAGTTCAATTCCCTTTTATCTTCTAGCAATTTTGAGGTTGTTCTTCACTGTGTAAGTAATGACATGATGGAATTTAGCAAATGTGACAGAGATTGCAAGTCACTGGACGAGACTAACCCCCTGGTCAAGTGGATATCGGGATTGGGATTTTCCCTGTCAGCAAGTATCTCTATTTCATAGTAATCCATCCAAAATTTCAAGTCATTTAAACTAAAGGCTATTTAATGTTGAAAGATCCAAATATGCCAACCCTAACTAGATCAAAGATAATCAGCAGTTAATTGCTTTGCAAAGTATAATAGAATATACAGTGTATGCTCAGTAAAAGGAAACAACTGATAGGTAAAAAAACTACTTCAGCATGATTCTTGGTAAATATCCAGCTTGCTGCCAGTTTTCAGGGATGCTCAGCCTTGCAATGAAGCAGTCAGTGCTTGTCAGACAAATTCCTAAGAGCTTAAGGGCAGTAGCTTTAGAGCACATCCCAGGAGAAGTGTTGGGAGTGACCTGGATACGGAGTGTTCTCCTTCTCCCTTCTAAAACGTCTGACTGTTTAAAAATCAAGCGACACAGCCATCTGGAGTCCTCTGCACTTCTCTAACCAACACATATGCTGCTTGTGATAATTTTTGTAGACCAGCAGGCTGTTTTGACAGAGGGCACTGTGTCAGCATTAATTTATGTCACTCTGTCCTTTTATGAACCAAACCAGGGACTCTTTAACCACATCCTTTCCCCGCTGCCTACTGAATTCTGTACATCTGAAAGATATAACTCAAAAGGAAACTCAATGAAATACCACACTGTTGAGATTTACAGGACAACAGGATCATACGTGCCGGAAGAGAACAGTGTCAGCGCAAGAGCAGTGGGACTACAAAGATTTCATTGAGTGCAGATACACAGCCATCGCAACCAGGGTGGGTTTTGTAGTTAAAGACCTTCATACAGTGGTTGTGCTTGAGAGAAACCCATTTCTGATTCAGTTAGGATTTATGGGGTTTATTTATGACATCTGCCATGTGACCAACCACGATTTGCTTCATTTCAGTCCTTACTAAAAGCCCAGTGTATTTCAGTCTTAGTCTATCTGGGCTACTACAACAAAAATATTATAGAATGAGACATTTATAAAGAGCAGAAATTTATTTATCACAGCTCTAGAGGCCGGAAAGTCTCACATCAAGGAACTGGAAAATTTAGTGTCTGGCTTGAGCTCTTTGTTCAGTGTAGCTCTTCTCAGTGAGGCCCCTTATAGCATAGCAGCCAACAGGCTCTCCCAAGACATTTTACAAGGGCACTAGTCACATTCCTGCAGGTAGCTCCCTGTTGACCTAACTGCCTCTCAGAGGCTCACTTCTTAGTACCATTACATTGGCAATTAGGTTTCAGTATACAAGTTTTCAGGATACAGTTATTGAGAACAAAGAATATTTATACTGGAGCCACAGATGAATAATAAAAATAATAACCACTTCTTTTAAGAGGTTGAGAGGAAAAAGATACACTATATAGTGATCACTCAATAATAGTGTGGCCAGTCATGAAAGTGTTAAGTATGAAGTGATACAGGAAGCAGGCAAGGGGTTTGGAAAAGATGTTTTTTGTTTTGTTTTGTTTTTGTTTGTTTTTTAGGAAGTGGCCACTGGAATAAGTCTTGAAGAAGATATTAGAAAGAGATGGCTTCAGCGGGGGCAGTAGCTAAGAGATGGAGTATTAGTGTAGTAGGTAGGACACCAGGGTGTGTGCTGCAGGGGAAATGGCAGGCAGAGTCAGACATGTATAGCCTCATACAGCGCGTTAGATGACCATCCCGAGAGATTTTTATGCAGTACTTTATTCTAGCATGGAAGTTAATTATTGTTATTATTATTTATTTATTTTACATTAAGACAATGTTTATGGTCTGTCGATCTATTGGAAACTTAAATATACTATGTTTATTATACCTTTCCAATCAAGGATATTCTATACAGTTTCTGACCAGAGAACACGTATCAAAGATCATCTTTGGGAATAACAATTCTGAGGAAGTAATGCACCCGTCTCTCTGGGTGATCACTGAGAGCTTTAAAAAGATCAATGTCACAAGTAGCTATGTATTTTAGGACATACTGAAAGTGTTTCAGAATTATCCAATAGCAGCATAGGAGGCAATTATAAGGTGACAAATTGATAGCAGAGAGGTCATTTAGGGTACCATTGTGTCAAGAGAGAATGGGAACATGCACTCAAGTAGCACTTAAGTAATACACGTAGGATAATGATTTCTAAAATGTCCCACAGTTTATGTTGACAGAATTTGATGACTGAGTATAGACATAAGGGACAGAAAAGTTGCAGAGTCTGTAACAAGGGAGAAACAGATAGAGTGTCAGTAATTTGAATAATTGATTTAATTATTAAGCAGGGATAACTGATTTTAGGAAGAAATCATGAGTTTAATTTTGGTCAAGTTGGGACTGAAGAAATACAAGGAATCTCTAGTGAAGTTTCTAGGAAATAATTGGGTACTGGCGTACAGCTTTTGTTAAGTATTCATACTTGGTAGCAAAAAAGTATCTAGACTTTAACAATAATGAAAATATTAAGAACCATCAAGGAAAAGTGAGTATAATTAGTATATAAAATGGGTAGGGGCCATATGAACCATAGCAACATGCTTACTCAGAAAATTACTTCAGTCTGGGCAGTGGTGGTGCACACCATTAATCCCAGTACTCGGGAGGCAGAGGCAGGCATATTTCTGTGAGTTCGAGGCCAGCCTGGTCTGCAGAACTAATTCTAGGACAGCCAGAGCTACACAGAGAAACATTGTCTTGAAAAACAAAAAGGAAAAAAAGACTTCATAACACTGAGATTATTATTTAAAAGGCCTTAGCAATATTTAAAGGATTATATTTTATCTATATTAAGTTCATGTCCATTCCTTAGGATTTATGTTGGTCAATGTGAAAAGTTTAATAAGCATGTTCTACTTCTGCCATGAACAGATGACTAGAATTCCATTTTTCTTTAGCTTCAGAGTACTTTGCTTTATTTAGTTATCTTTAAACTCAAATTTGGCAACAAATAGATATTTGAAATGAGACTGACTTATTTGAACACATAAAGTAATAGACTGTTGGTCATAGCTCCAAAACTGCTATACATGAAAGACTTGAGGAAGCAAAATCATCAAAGATGATGCTAAAGCAAGGTTCACATAGGAAATATGGAAAAAGGAAAACATCTTTAACAAATGGTGCTGGCATAATTGGATGTCAACAGGTAGAAAATGCAAATAGATCCATATCTATCACATGCACAAAACTCAAGTCCAAATGGATCAAAGACCTCAGCATAAATCCAACCACACTGAACCTCATAGAACAGAAAGTGAGAAGTAGCCTTGAATGCATTGGCACAGGAGGCCGTTTCCTAAATATAACACCAGTATCACAGACATTGAGAGCTACAATCAATAAGTGGGACCTTCTGAAACTGAGAAGCTTCTGTAAGGCAAAGGACACAGTCAATTATACAAAATGACAGCCTACAGAATGGGAAGAGATCTTCACCAACCCCACATCAGACAGAGGACTTATCTCCAAAATATATAAAGAAATCAAGAAACTAGACATCAAAATACTAAATAATCCAATAAAAAATGGGGTACAGATCTAAAAAGAGAAATCTCAACAGAAGAATCTCAAATGGCCAAAAGACACTTAAGGAAATGTTCAACATCTTTAACCATTAGAAAAATGCAAATCAGACTGACGGGAGGGCCAGGTGGTAAGCAAGATGGCACAGACTCAGGGCACCAAGAGGAAAGTCTGTTACTACTACGACGGTGATGTTGGAAATTACTATTATGGACAAGGCCACCCAATGAAGCCTCACTGAATCCGCATGACTCACAATTTGCTGCTCAACTATGGTCTCTACCGAAAAATGGGAATCTATCATCCTCACAAAGCCAATGCTGAGGAGATGACCAAGTACCACAGTGATGACATTAAATTCTTGTGTTCCATTCGCCCAGATAACATGTCTGAGTACAGCAAGCAGATGCAGAGATTCAACGTTGGTGAGGACTGTCCGGTATTTGATGGCTTGTTTGAGTTCTGTCAGCTGTCTACTGGTGGCTCTGTGGCAAGTGCTGTGAAACTTAAAGCAGCAGACAGGCATCGCTGTGAACTGGGCTGGGGTCTACATCACGCAAAGAAATCCGAAGCATCCGGTTTCTGTTACGTCAGTGATATCGTCTTGGCCATCCTGGAACTGCTAAAGTATCACCAGAGGGTGCTGTATGTTGACATTGATATTCACCATGGCGATGGTGTGGAAGAGGCTTTCTATACCACAGACCGGGCCATGACTGTGTCCTTTCATAAATATGGAGATTACTTCCCAGGAACTGGGGACCTACGGGATATTGGGGCTGGCAAATGCAAGTACTATGCTGTTAACTACCCTCTCTGAGATGGGATTGATGACGAGTCCTGTGAAGCCATTTTCAAGCCAGTCATGTCCAAAGTAATGGAGATGTTCCAGCCTAGTGCAGTAGTCTTACAGTATGGCTCAGATTCCCTATCTGGAGACCGGTTAGGTTGTTTCAATCTGACCATCAAAGGGCATGCCAAGTGTGTGGAGTTTGTCAAGAGTTTCAACTTGCCTATGCTAATGCTGGGAAGAGGTGGATATACAATCTGTATTGTTGCTCGGTGCTGGACTTATGAAACAGCTGCGGCCCTGGACACAGAGATCCCTAACAAGCTACCATACAATGACTACTTTGCATACTTTGGACCGGACTTCAAGCTTCACATCAGCCCTTTCAATATGACCAACCAGAACACTAACGAATACCTGGAGAAAATCAAGCAGAGGCTCTTTGAGAACTTGAGAATGCTGCCCCATGCGTCTGGTGTCCAAATGCAGGCAATACCTGAGGATGCCATCCCAGAGGAGAGTGGTGATGAGGACGAAGAAGACCCTGACAAACGCATCTCCATCTGCTCTTCTGACAAACGAATTGTCTGTGAGGAAGAATTCTCCGAATCGGATGAGGAGGGAGAAGGTGGTCGCAAGAACTCTTCTAACTTCAAAAAAGCCAAAAGAGTCAAAACAGAGGATGAAAAAGACAAAGATCCAGAAGAGAAAAAAGAAGTCACTGAAGAAGACCAAGGAGGAGAAGCCAGAAGCCAAAGGATTCAAAGAATCCTACGGCTCTGGCCTCTCCCCAAGTTCCCCACTTCTCCCCAATCTCAGATTTTATATTTTCTATTCATCTGTGTATTTGTGAGGAGCCGCCCTCGCTATCGCTATTGCCGTTAGAAGATGGCGCTGACATCTGCTGTCAGTTGGAGTTAACCGTTAGAAGATGGCGCTGACATCTGCTGTCAGTTGGAGTTAACCGTTTAAGCTGTGCCTCTCCCGTGGCGTCATCTGGGGTGATGTGCAAACCACCAATCCCGGCTCTACACGTCTCACTCGGAGCTCCTAGGCTTATATAAGGGGCTGGGTTTCTTAGCTTGGGGTCTCCCTCTAAGAAGCTGATCATCTATCTCTCAAGATGCATTAAAGCTTTACTGCAGAAGGATCCGAGTGTTCTGCGTCGTTCTTGCTGGCGAGATGGTAGCGCGGGACATCTGGTGCCGAAACCCGGGAACTCTTCAACATCGCCGGCGCCGCGGG